>NC_089517.1:8180015-9380015 GCF_963924715.1 Thunnus thynnus
AGTCTGTGTGTATTCTACCATGTCATAAGACAGTTTCAAACGCCAACTCTCTGCATTGGCTGCTGAGTCTCTCACTGTACCAAATTTGTGTTTTGCTGAGGGCTCATTGCTACCCCCGAGTGTTTGCATGTATCCAGTCTTCCACATTTTTATCCATAGGCAGCCCCAGATAGTCATAGATCTCCTTTGTCTTGACAAGTGGATTTCTAGCCAAATCCTCATAGCGAACCAACATGTATTTCCCTTTCAGCCAGTAGGATGACTGAGACCAGTTGAAACAGAGCTGAGAAAGTCTTCACAGACAACTGTAAGCTGACTCAAGTCTAGATTATAGGGCCTTCGCCCCGTGGCTCTCCAAATACGCCACAGACGGTATGTATCCCTGAATGTCTCAATCCGTGATGACAGGATACCGCGCGGGTCTCTGACGAGTTGAATCACTTTTATATTCAGCCGTGGGTCTTCACCAAGGCGCGCAGATCTCCAATTTCCGGCACCCGGACAATCTTGATTGCCACGTGCCTTTTCTCGCGGCACGCTTCTGTTGCTAAGGTCATGTTAAGAGACGCACATTTCTTAACACAGTCCCCCTCCTCCACATTAACATCAGCAGGACCGAAGGCATCACATACAGGTTGCTGGCACAACGCTCGGCTGGCACCACGGCGGAACAGTTTATCTGTGGTGTGGTTGGTGGGCGTCGGCTTGATGTAGCTCTCCAGGAAATAGAGGTCGCAACCGTACAGGCTTCGCAGGAGGTCTCGACTGGCACCAAGCATCACACGCCGGTCTGCAGCATTGCGGCTGTGGGACAGACGTGGGATCAGTGTGGTCTGAACATGATAAAGAGGCTCAAACAGGTAGAAAACCTCCTGGTGCTGGTTGAGCAGCTGGCCAACAAAGGAGGAGCCACTACGGGTGGTGGCCAGGACCAGGATGTGCGTTTTACGGGTGGCATTGATGGAAAAGTAAGGGTAGTCATCACAGCCTCCACCGCCTGCTGCTCCCCGCTCAAAGGGAGGTTCTGTCTCCTGCCCCCCAGACCACAGTTCTGGGGGCTGGGCAACGGGCACAGCTGGAAAGGCTTGGAGGTGAGTGTCCGGATGGCCGTGTACTGGATGGCAATGGAGGCCAAGGCCAGCAGAATCACTGCCTTCCAGGAACATTGCATGGCTGAGCCACTTCATTTAGACACAGCGGTCCATGCCAGGTCCTCCCTGTGAACAAATAATTGTTGTCTTTATTCTAAGAAATGAAATTACAGTATTTGTTATTTTGTTAGTTTTAGATTTAGTTTTGCAATAGCTTTTCTTGCATTTTTACCCAAACTAAACACTGCATAGTAGATCGCTTACAGCCCTAAAATGACAACTGATATTTGACATTTCATATCACAATGACACAGTAGAGTTGAGAAAGATGGAGAAAACTGCAATAGAATAACATTTGAGTATTCAAATTAATAGTGTATCAACTTGTATTGTGATCGATTTTAATATTGAGGGTGAGTCAACAGTAGGTTGAAAATCAGCACTATGTAGGCTGCATTTTAATTTTTATTCTAGGGCCAAGGGGCAATATTCTCATTCACTTTGGTGCATAGGCAGGGATGAGGGTTAATTATATAGTGCAAAAACGGAACCGGAATATCCTTTTAAAACCTTTCTGTATGCCATAAGACCAAATCATGTGACAAAATAATTAAATTTGTCTCCTGTTTCTGTGCTACAGCCTAATTTCTGTAATGTAAAGAGGAGAGGAATAAGCCCCTAACTGTTGGCTCCCATCCAACTAAATGACACTGAGTGCCAAAACATGTACGGCAGTCTGCGAGTCTAGACCACTGTGGAGTGGAAGCACAAAACAGGCTATATACAGTATCTAAAAATGGCAAGACTTTTTTTTTAAAACTTGTACCAATGTTCAAAATAGTTTGGCTGAATAGTAAAAACTGTTCTGGTCAACTTGTCTGTCTCTATGCACACAAAATGCACCAAAAGTTACCATTCAATTATTTTTAGGAACACACAAAATACTTCACCAAGTACACTAAACTATATTATACTGCAGTACTCTCTACATATCCACCCTGTCTTTCAGTCTACTCCAACATGTCTGCATCTAATTCAAGGACCTTATTTGGCCTGATTGGAGAGTCTAACCATTGTACTGTATTCCACTTGTTCATCAAGGGAAAAAAAAAAGTCTTAGCCAGTCCAGAAAGGTAAACAGTAGCAGAAAGCTTCGCTGCCAATGTCATGTCAAGGGGAAATGATGCTGCAAGTGAAAAATTAGATAATCACACTGAAATTTGTCCCATTTCAGTATTGATTTTTAGAATAGTATCATATACTGGGGCCTGGTGCAGGGAGCTTTGATGGTGTAAGTAACATACAGGCTCACCGGCATCACATCAGAGGCCATACATGAGATTTGTGATGTCCAACAGAGAAATGATGCATCGGGGTATCTCTTTTCACCCAAAAGCACAGTGTAGCGTGATACTACTTAAAAAGATTAAACACCAGACTTGTTTTATAAGAGCTGATAAAAATCTATGTCCTCTCTGACTGCACAGAGACTACATCACACGCATAGAGAGAGAGAGCTTTTCCTTTATGCTGTAACAATACAAAATACTGACTTCTATGGCCACGAATAGAATCATGGATGACTTATGGTTATAGAGAGCATCAAAGCTTTCTTCTCATAGGCATTGTGAATGATAAAGCCGACTACACTGCAGCGTGAACAGGTTCCTGACAGAGATTTTCCGCGATGCAGACATCCTCACCAATGGTGCGATAAGACAACACAGCACAAATGACACGCATCCCACCCAGCCAGCAAGTGTCCAAAAACCTTTCTATACAAAATATAAAACCTAAAATGTCATTATATTTATCATATTTCAAGTATGATAGAGCAAATTAACACTTCTTTCCTTTATACCTTGTTGGTAGCTGTAGTATTTTCATGATGGACGTCCATGAATCACGGCTGGTTTCTTTTAGTCCTCATAAACGTTTTCCACCGTGCGCTTCTTCTCGGATAGCAGAGAATAAATGCGCCTGGCAGACCCGTATTTTCCATATAACGTCGGTGAGAGCCGGTTTACGTTGAACGATTTGGACACAGAGAGAAAAGGACAAAAAAAAAGTGGTGGAGTATCGCTGGAGCGGTTGTGTTATTATTCGGCAGCCAGGCGGTTAGACTGACCGGGGAAAGCGACAGCCGGGCTTCCCTTAAATGATGCGCAGAGGCTGCGAGTGTGTGAGGTACACAAGGACCGACTGTCTGGACCACCCCAGACCCCTCCCCTTTCCACCTGCCTCTCTCTCTCTCTCTCTCTCTCTCTCTCGCTCTCTCTCTCTCTAACACATACACACACACACATACACACACACACATTACCACCATCATCATCATCATCATCATCCTCAGTCTTTCGCCTGCCACATCACACACTCATAGACCCCCCCCCTCCTCCTTCACACACAAGCAAATCAGCTCTTTTCACGCAGCCAGTGTGGCAGCGACTTCACAGCGATTCCATCAGCTTTTTTCAATTTGAATTGTATGCAAATGTTTGATTGTTTCGCAACATGAAAGACCTGAGAGTAGCCTACTTCATGTTTTCTTATGTTTTTTTTTCTTGTATGAATGGAATGAGAGAGACAATCAACCACAGCTACATACTGTACCCTCTACAGTTTATTTCAGTTCACTCTGATTCTGCTTTAAAAAAAATAGCAAGCATGCCGGTTTTGAGGGATTTCATGGCAGAACGTTTCTCTAACGTGAACTCGTCACATCAGCATTACCGCCTCGGGCTCTGTGATTCTGCAAAGCCCCGTCTCCAGGGCATCTGCAACCCAGTTATTGATAGCCTACTGAAGTGGGTGGGCCGATAATGAACATGATGTGAGTGTGCAAAGAACACGCTGTCTGAAGGAAACAGGACTCAAAAAGCAAGATAAAGAATGGTTTAGAGAATAAGGGAGACGAGATGAATGCACAAATCAGTAATAATACATGTCATCACAGTCTAATTGCATAACAACCATGTGCATGTGTTTTTGACTGATTAGATGGTTATCATGTGTTTAGGCTGCAATGATGTGGGGTGATTACCACGCTACATGTGTACTGTATACTAATAAAAAGGTACTGCTTCTAATAAGGTACTCTTTATAAAGGTTTATAACCAATAGTTTTATTCATGGTTTGAGTGAATAATTAATGATTTTGTGTCTTTATAGGCTAACTGTTTTAAGTCATTCATAGGAACAACTTTGGGGTTGTCAGGTTGTGGACAAAAATTCATCTACTGACAGCTTATTAACACTTACAGCTGCAGACTTGATTATTATAACCATGCCTTATTATCATGAATAATTGCAAATGAAATGGCTTATTTAAAAGTGAGAAACCCACAATCATTAATGCTTTCCTTTCATCGTGACATATTGATTCTTTTACATCAGAGTTTCTCTTTGTCACATAATCGATTCTCGAGTTGTTGTTTTTTTTTACAGTCTAAAATCTCACAGAAAAAACTAAGCTCATGAGATACAGTCTGGCTTTGCGACTCATGGATACTGAGGATTTTTGAGGAACTTTCCCTTGCTGGATTCACAGCAGACAGGCTATCATGATGGTGGGCTCAAGGGAGTTGGTTCCCCATTTCGCTGGCAGAGGTCACTGAGGTAGTTAAAAAGCTCTCAAGTGTCAAGGTTCCAGTGATACCAAGATTCACCTTGGGATGCTGAAAGCTCTTGATGTTGACAAGCTGTCATAGCTGACACGGCACCATTGCTATTTCATACAGATGTCGAGGAGCTTTGCAAAGCCAACGTGAATTTCTTAACTCTCAGTTTCACTACAAGATTTGGGTATGGAAAACTTCTAATAACAATTGATTGAGCCTAGCAATGGAAAGCTGGACCAATCAATAAACCGTGGTGAGTGGTTTAGAGATGATGACTTAACTCACCAGCTCTAGAGCCTTGCAAATAACTTTTTAAACTAGGTGCTGTAGATATTTATTATAACTCTAGACTGTCAATGGAAACTGTATTTTGAAGCAGCCAAACAGACAGTCTAGTTGCAGGAGTATAACAATAACATAATTAATATCATCCAGCAAATCTTATTCATGTGACGTTGCTGTCCAGTGAAAACCATGTATCTCCAAATTTAAGATTGAAAGACTACATATCCCTTAATGGACTGAGAAAATAAACCACATAATTTGTTTTAAAAGCATTGTCAAAAAGCTGAAAACGGGCCTGTTTTTCTTAGCTCGTGTTTGGTTGGTGTTTTAGAGATTTAAAATTTCAAAAATTTGTCATTTCAAGGTGTTAGATTGCTGTAATCAGTATTTTAATGTTTCAGCTGGTCAGCACAGATCTCATTACAACTTAGAGGGGGGGGGGGCGGACACAAAAAATGCAAATTTTAAAATTAATATAACTACAATATAAACACCTGTCTCAAATAATAATAAATAATAAAAATAAATAAAAAATAAATAATCTCTAATAAAGGTGCATTATGCTATTCAAACATATATATACGCCTGGGCTATTTTATTTTCTAATTTTACGGGTATGATCAATGTAACATTAGCTAGCAAGCTAGCTACCTCTAAATATGGATATGGCTGAGGATAAGTTAATTCACTTGAGGCGGTAAACACAGTTTGGTTACATTTTTAAACCTTTTATTCTATCCTTTGGGTGGCTGTTGGGTTCTCAGATGGGTAGACTTTATCTTTGTTTGACTGAAATTACTTGGTCTCAGCAGTCACCAGCCACTAGACCCAGTCAGTGAAGATGCAATTCTGACGTGCTACAGAGATGGAAAATGTTATGTTTATGTGTGAATTATTTCAAAAGTGGAGTCGGCTTCTATTAAATATATATTTTCAATTACATAATTTATTCAGAAAGACGTTATTTTGGGGACAATTTCATGTCTTGCGGAAGTTGGAGGGGATTCATTCCCTCTGACCCCATCCTCCTAGTATAGTATAGTGGAAGTAGTGTATAAAATGAAAAACAGAAATTCCTTTACTTGATGTTTGACCTTCACTGTGCAGAATGATGTATGTGTAGAGATTGACACAAGAAGGCTGTTTTTACATTCATCTGCTGAAGGGCGAGCATTTCTCTGTTCAGCTACAATCTGAGTTATAAGGAGTGTACCTATAAGCATGATTTGTGCCACCACAACTTACACAAGTGTGATGTGAAAACTCTGAGTGTGGACTCTTCCCTGAGGTAGGAGACATATCGTGTCTAGCAGCTAAACTTTTAAAGTGAACTATCTTTGCATATTCATAAATTCTGGATTTGTCAATGAGAAGGAGGAGATATTATTTAAGCAAAATTTTAGTGAGGTAATTGAATTTTTTGTGCAAAATCCATATCAGATACAAATTATTTTTCAAAAGAATATGATATGATTTGATATGTCAAAAATGTGCCTGGAAGAGATCTTTAAGAAAATGTACTTATTTACTTTCCACCAATGCCAATTATCACTTGTTCTCTTGATGGCAACACAGCCTTTTCCCTAAAAGACATCCTTGCAGACTATTCATTTGTAGAGATCACATGCACTATCAAAGGCTTTTGTCCACCCCAGCAGGTCTTTGATTGCATCTCTCTTTGTGCATCTTTACAGTCACATTTATTTGCCCTTTCCTGGATGCTCCCTCAAGTTGCTGGGGTATTGTCTTAACCTTGCAGATGAAAGGCCCCTGGATGCGTTTATAGCAGTGCCAAAGGGAGGCTGGCGAGGCAGCAGCCATACAGCTCTGATTCCATGGCTGTCCCCAGAGCGTTGATGTCAATGAACCCAGCTTGTGGAAGCCTTGTCAAGGGACGCACTCCCACATTGAAGCTGTGCATCTGCTACAGCACGATAGCCTTTCAGCGCATTATCACATAAGGCTATTCTTCTTGAGCATGCTATAAAAGGATTTGTAATAGATTCATAACACACCAGGCTAAATAATGTGTGTGTAGGGGGGGTAGCTGGCTTTGTTCTTCTCTCCGTCATCTTCATGCCAGTCTGCACACGGTGACAGAAGCTGGGTTTTTGTGTCTGGCATTTTTCATTCATAAGTTGGAACTCTGTGCACAAGGATTTCAAGGGATTGTCTTGTTCTTATTTACAAAATAGGAGGAGGAAGAACACAGAGCATCTCAAAGTATGCTGCGGCTATTGTAGCATCTGCCAGCCATTTCTATTTAATATAACATTCTTTATTGTGTTCACAGTATTTATTGTTACTATATTGGATGTATCTACTTCTCAATACACTGAAATACAGATAAATGTAAAAGAGAGGCACCTCCAACATCAAATTTTAAAATAAAAATGTGAGATCACATCTTCTTTTATTGGATGCGGAAATTCTACCACGAGTAAGCTAAAAAAAATTAAAAAAAACAAAACACAAACAAACAAAAAGCCTTTTAGACCAGTTGGAAAAAATAATACACCGCAGTCAAGACAGAAGCCCAGCTTGTCAGTCCCTGAAAAAATAAAAATAAGAATTTGAGATAACAGACAATAGCAAAGTGATGTCTCAGGCAGCCACTCTGAATGTTCACAAGGGGACACCGTTGTTAATTGAGCTGTACATAATCTATGGAAACATTCCTGACTATTGTAGAAGAAACTGAATCCCATCACATGCCATCAATTATCTTTCTGGCATTTTTAAATGTTGTCTCTCTTATTGTGGTAAGTGTCTTGTCATATTGCATCCATTATACTGAAAATCTCACAGACTATACACAACTATCTTTCAAAAAAAGAAAGTGTTGAAAGTTTGATCTCATGATAAGTGTTAGTATCATAATTATTACTTCAGAAAATTTCACAGAAATAGATTCTTAAATCCAACAGTAAAGATCCTGTAGAATAATATTTCATATGTGTATTAAAGTGGTCAAATGATAAGGGAATGACGTATTTAATTCTCAGGAGCAGGACCATGATTAGTTTATACTGTAGGGATATTTTAGGATTTCATAAAGAAATGGTCATCATAAAAAAATGAATGAAATGCTTGACTGTCTGATAATCTACCTAAAGCAGTAAAATGCAGGATTAGAGTTAATGAAAAATTACTTTTTCAATGTTTGCAGTTGTGGTTTCCAATTACACTTCCACCAAATTACATGGCTGTTTTGTGATTCGGATGATGCAATTACTGTATGTTTTGGAAAACAGGACAAAGTGTTCTAATTGCTGCATGTGTAAGTAAAGGAGAGTTTTTGGAAAGCTCTAAGTGCCTACTTTGCAATTACATTCATTTTCCAAAGAACTACAGGCCTGAAAGATTTTCCTTTTTCTTACTCAGCATAGCATCTTGCCAGGTCTACGAGTTTGTCATGCTTCTTTATGCTGATCAGTTGAAGAGAATAGGTTTTAGGCTACTGTTTGGTATGCACCACAAACAAGAACTGCCCAATATGCATGCCCTATACTGAATATGTAAGTGACCTGAAAAGGCACCTATCTCGTCAGTTCTCCAGCAGCAAGAATACTGCTGTATGCGCTCCACACTGCTTGAAATTCCAACTAGACATTGGTCCCTCAGGATGAGCTTTATACAGTGTAAACCCACAGAGCTTCAGCTGTCATTCTGCTGTACTGGCTGCTTTGTCAAAGGTCTCCTTAATCAAATAGACGCCATTGTATATCCCCTCTCTCCATGCATCCATATGTATGGGGTTACAGATTTGATAAATGACTTTATAGCCTCAACAAATATAACAATATGACATTTGAAACATACACACAGGCAAGTATACACACACAGAAACGAACACACACATACCGTATACTGTACTACATTAAACTACAATGACATTATTGGACCATTTTATCACTGGAGCACATTAGGAAGTCAGTTTCTACCTATTTTAGGTGACTGTCAAAATCACAACAAATTATACTTATGAAAGAATACACCTCTTTACTTTAAGACAATTGTGGTTGTAAAGTGCTGTGAAGCAAGATCAAGTCTAATTAACATAACATTCAGATTTAGTTTTTTCAGAAGTGGTACAGCACAGCAATCAATCATTTACACATTGCATAACTGATGATGTAGCAAGTCTGTATATCATTAATCATTTTCAAATTATATGAGGTTTTAATGATGTCTATAGTTCTTCTAAGTGATTACATACATTAATTTCCTCCAAACAACCAAAAAATAGATCTTTATGTGATCATATATGTTCATGTGTGTACATATGGGGACTTTCATTAATCACATCTTGGGGCCACAAATCTTTACACACACTTTCCAACTTGGGATCCAAATTTGGTCCCCATGAACTACCGTTTTGTTTTAGGATTAAAACTTGGGTTTAGGGTGAGCGTTCGGATTAATATAGGGTCCAGGTTTGGCAGAAAAAGGTTATGGTTAGGATAAGCCTCCAGGGAAACAACATAAGTTGATAAGTTGCCTGTGTGCTCATCAGTGACACATTCCATTGTATGTGTGTGTGTTTGTGCATATGACGTTGGTGCTAATGCATGCTGACACTGAAATATTTGTTTATTCAATAGGATATGCCACTATCCATCTTGCTATTTTGGCATTGTTTTAAGAAGCTTGCAAGGATGTCGCAGTAATATGGGTGAGAGCAGATACTGAGATGATTGTTGCATCCTATGACTCACTCCATCAGGCCCAGGAAACATCTGGAAGAATCCGCAGGACATCTGGACATCAGAGATCCAACCACTCCTCCACAGTAAAAACAGTAATATTCAGCATGTAACTAAAATAAAGTTTAGACTTCCAGTAGTAGATCTTAGAGAAGAGACAATATGACATCACTGAAGAGCCCAGGAATAAATTAATGAAGGTTAAAGGGATATTGTCACCTGCTATCAATCAACAATTTGAGGTGACCGGTGCACATTTCTGAATCATGACATTAGTGAAAACCTTATCCTGGCCATGTGCCAACAAAATTATCTAAGTCACAAATCCTGCGTTTTTTCATTGCAGCTCAGTTAACTTATTTAAATATCCCTCTACAGTCCCACACTGCCAGGCATTTAAACCAATTCTAAAGTTGGAATTAATAGAGTTAAGTCTCCATTAGCCCCACTTCACCATATACCACTGCTGCTCCAGTCCTCAAAGATACGGAGACCTCCACCTCCTGTAACCAGCTGATACACACTGTAATAATGCTAATGCAGCGCAAACTCCACTGCCAACAGCAGATTAACGTGAGCTTCAGATGAGTCTGGCACATCTTTATCCTTATCCTGTGTCCTTAATCATTTAGTGTGCTGAACATTGGATGGTTGGCTGTGTGGTAGACTACATCTGTTGGCTGGATGGCTGGTGAATGGCAGCTGGAGCAGACAGTAAACTAGGTTAGTACATCTTTCAAAATAAATGGCAAAATACTATTATAGGCAAATACATTTAAATAAAACTTTTGTCAACAGAGATATATAATACAAAAACATAGCAAAACGCCTCAGAAAGTTTTATTATTTTCCCACCCTAGCACACTCTCAACTGATAAATAAACTGCAACATTTTACAATAAGCACGTCAACATGATTTTCATTTTAGATTAATCACTAAAGTCATACTTGAAGAAATGAAAGAATATAAAAAGCAGAAGTTCAAAGACTTCAGATATGTCTTTTAGGTGGACCCAGTCACATAACATTTTTATATTATTTTAAACAAACTAAAATGCAGTAATTCCTGTGTCTGAGATGAGATAAGGTCACCATTTAGTGCCACTGAAAACTGAGCAATTAGTGTAAATCAAAGAGTGAAAATAAGTCAGTGAATTTCCCCTCAGCTTTACCCTTTGAAGGTGCTCTGTGATCCTCAGGATGTTGTCAGCAATCTTGACAGTGAAATGAACATTCATGTACAGGAATAGCTTGAAATTTTGAAAAGTACTTCATTCATTTACTTGCTGAGAGTTAGATATGTTAAATACAGAACTGGGGCCAGGAGAAAATTAGCTTAGCATAGTATGAAGAGGTAGAAGGAGTTATGCAGTGTAACGACAGTACCGGTCAAAAGTCTGGACACGCTTTCTCATTTTGGTGAATGGGAAGGTGTGTCCAAACTTTTGAGTCGTGCTGTATTTCTTGATGACAACAGTTGCCAAACCTAGCACTTCTCTACAGCATCCCTACTGGTTGCCTGGCAATAATCACTGTGATGACAACACTCGGGGAAGTCTGCTTCCTGCTGTTGTTCATCAAAGAATTTGTTAGAGCACCTAACCCCCTGAAAAAAACACACATTGCTGTTTTTACATTTCTTTTTGTGTACAGATTAATCAAACAAGATAATTAAAAAGCTTTAGAGCTGTTAGTAGGGGTATTTTTTTTAACTTTACCCCTTTTTCCTGACTTTATGCTAAACTAACTGATAATCTAACCTAATCTAACCCCAAAAACAAAACAATCTTCTTCTTAAAACTCATAAGCACCAAAACATTGCTACAGCTTTACTTGGTCTGGTATGGCCAGTAGCCAATGGTGACTCTTTTAGCAAGCTTTAGATAGATATTGCTGTGTAACAGATATTACTTAGTCAGTTTACTGACTTTATGACTCATCTCTAGTTTTGCTATTCTCACACTGTGTTTTGGCATTTACCCTTTTTTGGGGGGTTGGTTTCCATCAGTCAGGCAGACTCCAGGTTTACTTCTTGGCAGACTTCTCTTTTAGCATTTACCATTATCCTGTAATTACCACTTACATCCACAGTGGCCACTGTTCAGCAAAGATTACATAATTTCACTTTAATGCACAGACAGGACCAATCTTTTCATGTAACTCTCAGCAAGAAAGTGAAAAAGCATGTTTTCCAAAATGTCAAACTATTTGTCAAACTACAAAATAGGTTTTTGGTGCATAAAGACCACATTTACTATGTCTAGGCCAATGGATTTAAGTGTTATTTAACTTACACTTAAATGTTGGCAGCACTTCAAAATTCATGTGTCAACAAAAAATGAAAACACATGTACAATTTCTCTGAAATCATTTTAAAGTGTTTTTGATTGTCATTTTTGTCAGCAAGGGCAAGTTGTCAGTCATTTCATGGAAGCACTGTACCTCCATGAATCGTTCCTCTGCTCTGGCTGCCAAGTAATGTGCTTGTGGGATGATTCATTTACGTGTGACAGACGTCCTAAATGCTAGATTAGAGAGTCGTGCCTTATCTAAAAGAACTAAAAGGGAATGAAAAGCCTTCCAGTTAAATCATTCTGTCCCTGCAGGATACCCATCAAACCCTGTTATTTTTATCTTATATACTGACAGACTAGGAGATTATGTGTAATTATGGAGATAAGAGAAATTAAAGCGCTCTGTTCTCATTGACCTGCCTAATGCAGTGGACTGAATACTGGGTCCCTGAAAGCCTGTTTGCGAATGTGCATTATCGTGATATTATGACAGATCCTTTTTTTTCCTCTGGCACTGATTTGACACTCTGAAAATGAAATGACCCAAACAGCGCAAACACCTTATCTGGAACATGAAATAGTTTGCATGAAAGCCAAGATGACAATGATATAAAATTTTTCATGTCACTCTTGATTATAATTTCTTTTCCTTCCATATCTGTGTAGTTTGATTGACCATTCAAGTTAAAAAACAGACTTAAGATCAAATCTGAATGGTAAAGGAATCATTACTGGTTTTGTAATTTTGTTGATAAACTATAGGTACAGTATATATTGAATTTTATCAAAAAAAGTTCTACTGTAGATATAATGTTTTTCATTTAAATAAATGCAGTCCACAATTTCAGGATGAAGTCATTCATTATACATATTACTACTGGTCACATAAGGCAGTATTTTATCTCACAGAGAACTCAGCCAATAAATAATTGGTTTATAATGTGTACACACACAACGCCTGTTCTAGCCTACTGTACCAATGAAGGATGATGCTATTGTCAGGACTGACCCAAATTTTGGTTTGTTGTTGTTTTTGTTTGTTGCCATGGTAATCAACGCCAAAATCAGTATTTGAATATTCTCACTGCACTCCTCGGGAACACCATAGATATAAAAGACTAGATGTGACATTACATAAGTAGGTAAGTAAGTAACTTTATTTATATAGCACCTTTCAAGAGCAGAGATGTCACAAAGTGCTTCACAGAGATAAATCAAAAACATATATACAGACATAATACACAATAAAAAACAGAATAAATAGAAAATAGAAATATTACACAAAGGTAAGTCTGAACAAATGGGTCTTGAGCTGCTTTTTAAAAGGTGTCCACAGTGTCCACACATCTTAAATCCAATGGGAGAGAGTTCCAAAGTTTAGGAGCTACAACCTCAAAAACACAGTCTCCTTTAGTTTTAAGCCTAGTTATAGGAACAACCAGAAAACCCTGATCGGAGGACCTTAGAGATCTCCTGTAGCCTTATGTCACAAGCAGGTCTCTAATGTAGGCAGGTGCCTGACCATGCAGAGCTCTACAGGTGATTACAAGAACTTTGAATTGGATTCTGAATTTGATGGGAAGCCAGTGAGGAATAATCAGGAACGGTGTCACATGAGACCTTTTGGAGGACCTGGTCAAGAGTTTAGCAGCAGCATTTTGGATCACTTGTTAACAATCCAGGGATGTTTTGATGAGGCAGGTAAAAAGGGAGTTTTAATAGTGAAGATGGGATGATATAAATGCATTAATTAACATTTCCATCCATATTGACACCTAGATTTCTTACGGAGGGTTTAATCGATGAGGTTAGAGACCCAAGACCATCCCTTATCTTGGCGACAACACTAGGAGGGGAAGAAATAAGCATTTCAGTTTTTTCTGCATTTAGCTGTAAGAAATGATCTACCATCCAGTTTTTTATAGCATTTAGACAGTTATTTAAAACTGACAATTTGGCTATGTTTTGAGTCTTAAATGAAACATGTAATTGAATATCATCTGCGTAGCAGTGATAGGAAATACCTTTTAAGTGTTTTATTCTCTGTCCAAGGGGAAACATATACAAGGCAAACAGAGTGTGTGAGAGTGTGTGCTGCAATCCAAGCATCTCTTCTTGGTTGTGACAGCTGGTCCGGTGTTACAAATCCACTGGTTTTGCTGTTAACTGGTTACCTTTGTTTGTAAATGTCAGGTGTTTCTCATGGGAACAGCAGATGTTCTAACCACAGAGAGGAAATGTAGCTGACCTCACGAATACCTGATTATAATTCTATATAACCCATAATTCAATAGATTCGGCTATCCATCTGATTAATTTAGCTTACAGATGGTTTATGGAGTTTAGTGAAATTGTGGGATCAGAAATATTCTTATCCATATTTTGTTGTATCTTCTTCAAAATAAAAACTCCCCACTCATGTTTCAATACCAGGTATGAAATCTAAAGGAACACTTACAGTGTATTGTGCTAGAACACTGAGCCATGTGGCTTTCAGAATAAGTTATACACCCTAACACATAGCCTGTTTTGAAGCAAAAACAACCACATATATTATGAGTTTAAAGTAGCTCTGCTAGATTAACTTGTGACCACTGTTATTGCAATGATAGCAGCTACATAAGCCCAGTTTGTTGCACCTCTGAAGTTAAACAGCAATAACAGCATTCAGAAGTTGAACCCAGTGGAGGGAACTGACTCTGCACCCCCCCCAACCCCCCCACAGAATTCTGCAATCCCTGCGATTGACCAGGATGCATCTTCTAAGCAGGCAGACCGAAAGTTTACATACAAGTTCTGCCAAGACCATCTTGAGCTTTTCTTCAATGCCAATATAATGTTCAAGTAATGTAATTTTATTTTTAAATAAACAAACATCTGTATTCCCAGGAGGCTAGAACAACAACCTCAATGCAAACCAGTTTCAGAGCATTTTCAAGGAGATCCTGGTTCACTGCAGGCTTGACCCTGGCCAGGCTGGTAATGCCCTCCCACTGGAGACTAGGGAACCACTCAGTGTAGCAGCTGCCATGACCGTGATGCATTCTAGCCAGACAGCAGTACCCACTGGGTTTTCAGCTGTTATCCAAAACTGTGCAACATACATTGCTGGCTGGGTTGTGAGGAAGGTGAGCACTCTCCTGTCATGTAACACCTGCCAAGGGGCCTTAACAACGACAGAGGCCCCACAGTATAATGAGACATACTGCTCATACAGAGGAAGAACAGAGTAGGGCTGGTGGTTCCATCAAGCCCGTCTTCACAAGAAAAACGACAGGTTAGGTCTAAAATTCAGTCTGGCAAAAACAACCTATAGTTATATTTACGTCATCTAGTGGCACTAGTAATTTTGACCCAGGTAAGTGACAGTTCAGAAGATGTCAAAATAAAGATGATTTGATAAGATGATTTTGCCTTACAAGTAGGAGGCAGGTTGGGTGGATGGTTAGATGGATGGAAAATAGTGGACTTTGCTAAAGGAGACCACTGTTTGATTCTCGTTTCCAACCATGAGTCGAGACAGTTTTTAAAAAAAAAACTGTAACGTTCTGGTGTTTACTGTTGCCATGACTTTGTATGGAAAAGTCACATGATATTACAAATATCTAAAGAAGGAGTTTTGATGCTGCCAGTTTGTGAAGGATCACCAAACATTTGCTTCTTATCACCATTCTGTTTGAGGTAGTATATAACCTAATGGTTTATCTTCAGAAACATTAATGCTCCCCATGTCATTAGGTATACAGCATTCCAGCAATAAGATTTAAGGGGCGGGGCTGGAGTGGGTAGGGGGCAAAAATTTAAGAACCACTGAGAGAGAGAGACAGACAAACAGAGAGAGGCATTCCCCGAGAGCAACAGAATTGTTTTTATTTATTTATTTATTTATTCATTTATTTATTTATTCCTGAATTTATCTATGAATTTAAAACATTTGAGGCATTTTTGCAATGTACTTTAGGACATTAGCAATGTTAATGGGTATTTGCCAGTGTGTGTGTGTGTGTGTGTGTGAGAGAGTTAATAAATATATTAATATATTACAATAGGTGTGTTTCTAATTGTAACTGCCTGCCAATATAGGCCATAATACTGAATCTATTTAGCATTTCTACATAAAGATATTGCCTAGCCATTCAGGACATGAAAGACAGTTCTTACATATTAAGTTCAGGCAAAATTGAAAAAAAAAAATAAAATTATTGTTGACAATATAAATGCACAATTATGAGACTGTCTTCATGATTGAAAGCATTATTTGTTCTCTTGGAGCTATAATTATCAGAATTCTACCAGAATCTTTGTTGTTTGGTTCATTCTAGACAGGCACAGTTGTCTCATTACTTATTACTTTGAATATAAAACAGTATTTGTGTATTGGTAAAAAAAATAAAAAATAAAAAAAATACAAGGATAAGGACATAAGCCTCTTTCACCATACATTCCAATTACAGCAAGTTTAAAACTGGAGACCCAGGTAAGATGGCTGGCACAATGTTCCATCTCTGAATGGCCAGTCATTATGACACATTGCATCTAGTGTTTTATATCTATGGGGAACATATAGAAACTATATGGCACTCTTTTTTTGTTCACCATAAACTGTAGCAAAGTGGATTCACCAACACTTTAAATTTGGATATTGGATGAGTGTCTAAAGTCTCCCTCCTCATGCTGCCCATCCATCTTAATCCAGATCTGAATCTCAATCCATTTTTACTTTATACTAACTAAAAGCTTCAATAAAATAATGTTTGCGAACTGTGTTAGTCATGTTATCATGAATATGGCTAGAAATATATTAAATTATTGGTCTGGTGACTTTAATACCTCAACTGACTCCAGTATGCTCCCCACCTCTTCTGTAGTCAACAACGCAAAGATTTCCTCTAATTTAACAGTGCTGACTCATTTCTTGAATTAATTAGGTAATCTGGACCATTCTGCATTTCTAAATAAATAAAAAGAGCTGCAACTAAAGATTACTTTGTTTACTGATCAATCGGAGGAATTTTCTCGATTAATTGTTTTGTCTATAAAATGTCAGAAAATAGTGCAGAATTTGCAGTATAATTTCCCAAGCCCAAGGTGATGTATTTGAATGTCTTATTTTGTCCATTCAACACTTCAAATTCCAAAGATATTCAGTTTACTGTCATATATGATACACAAAAGTTTCAAATCCTCACATTTGAGAGGCTACAACCAACCAATATTTAAAATTTTTCCTTAAAATGACAATTATTCGATAATCAAAGTAATTGCTGATAAATTTTCTGTCAATCAACTCATGATTGCAGCTCTAAAAATGACATCTGGGGGTGACGGAATATTCAGTTCCTGACCAAACCAGAAGTGAATATCATAATAGCCATTTAAGTTAGTTGTTACAGTTTATACTTGTTTAAATTGGATTTATGGGAAAAGAAAAAAAAAAGTTAATGAACATTGAACTGAACTGAAGAAAGACTACTTGGTGGTTAAGAGATCTTTTGTATATACAAACCAGTATCAGGCATTTAGATACTTGATATTTTTCTCTAAGTTCTCCAAATCAAATAACTAAATACGTCATTGGTCCATGTACTCCAGAAATACAGCATTTTCTGATCTGACACGCCCATCAGCAGGACATCATCTGTCTGTGCCTCCCAAACACATTATACATTACACATCACAAAGCACTTTTGAAAAATAAACAAGTGACAATGCTATGGTTAAGGACTGGTTTGGTTTGGTTACAAAAACGACTTGGTTTAGGGAAAGATTATGGTTTAGATTAAAATAAGTACTTAAGTGTTAAGGTTTGTGGAATTTGTTGTCATGGTTACTATAACAACCACAAGGTTAAGGTTAGGGGACGATTGTGGTCATGGTTTAAAAGAAAAAATAATGTTGACTCGTTGTTAAAAATCATATACAAAGAACAGTTTCCCATTTTTGGTCCCCTCATTAATACAGCAACTATAGGGCCTTGTCACTTGAACATAAACGTACTGTATATAGTTCTGGGGCACTTGTTGAAATGACTGCTTGTGTTGTTTTTCTTGGAAAGACAGTCTCACTAATTGCATCCTTGTCCCCTTAAATAGATGAAAGAGCTGAGAATGGCCTTCAAGTGTTCGCTCTAATTCAGAACACAAGTCTGTCACTTAAAGATGATTAATTTGAGTCCAGAGGGGGATGGCTGTTCTGCCTCTACCTTCATTTATAACTTTAAATTTGATCTTGTGTTAGTGTATCTCCATGTGCAATGCTGAGACCTAACTTTAATAGACAGACAATCTTAAAAAGGTTTCCTTGCTTTAGGTGTTTTTTTTTTTTCTCTCCTTTAACTGAAATGTATTGCTGCTACTTGCTAGTTAAGAATGATTTGTGCTGGCCTCAACCTGACCCAGATATGCCATGAGACATTCCTTCACAAGTTCATGGACACTAACACAATAAGACAGCTTGTCCACATAACATTTAATGTTGTGTAAGTCTTGGAAATGTTTAGAAAATTATGTAATTATAATAAAATGATGATTTGTGTAAGACTTTCAACATGTACTGCTTGCTGCCATAAAGAACTCAAACACAGTCACTGCTTTAATTATGAAGTATATTCTGTCTTTTGAAAGTAGTAAGTACCAAGTACCCCCTTTATAGGGCCTTACACAAAAAAATTGGGTAAGCTGGGAGGCAAGGAAAATATAGAACATATATAATAAATATTATTTACTTTTAGAATTCATTTTTCACAGAACCTTTATTTTTATTAATCTAGTAAAATTATTTTGTTTTAAGCTTCGTTCAAACCGATTTGTCCAAACCTCATTTTTAAACGTAGAAAATCGCTCTTGCATTCTTCTCCCTCAAGTCTAAAATCTACATTAGTCATTCTGCCCCTCAGGTCTGAAGTCTACATTAGTCATTCTGCCATTATAAGCTTGTCAACTTTAGTGTCAGCTTCAGCTTCAGCATCAACCTAGCTTAGTGTTGATGAATAAAGGCATACATCAGTGGACTCAGTCGATCAAGGCTTGCTTTTTGAAATTATTTTACTTTTTTATTTTTACTTTTTTTACTCTTCACACACACAAACAGGAACACATAACCCATACCACATGATCAAGTGTTTTGAAATCCTAAACACAAAGGCACATTCCTCATCCAAGAAAGTTGATTTCCATGTTGACTGGGTTGTCTGTCAGTTATCTGTGGGATGGAATGAATAAGAGTCTAAACAGAGGATGGCAGAGGGTGCTTGGATGCAAAAGAAAGCGATTTGTATCAGCTGCTGCTGGGGGTTGAGAGGACTGATTCAGGTGTCTGATAGCTGCCACCAGTTTTGTGTCTCTCTCTGTTTCACATAAATATGTGACAGCCCACCCCCCAGAACCTCTTATTGAAAAGCTGGAATCGGGGTGAAAAGGAACAAGGTTGAAAAGGGGGTGGGGGGGGTTAAGAAGCGGGAGGGATTGTGGAGAAACATAAACCCAAGATGCGGAGGGCTTTTTACCCAATCCTTGCCTAAAGCAGGGTCCCCTTTCACCCAACAACCTCATTCTTTAAAGCTTCAAGCCCTCCCCCCCATGCCCACTCCATTTGCTATCCTTAACCCCTCCTTCCACTGGGAAATCCATTCAGCTTAGCAGCGGCAGCATGAATGCAAGGATGTGCTGGGGTGACCACTCAGTATATCATTTACATGTGTAGGGAGCACCCATCCACAAGATGCAGCATATAGGCCTTTATGTTTTCTTTTCCACTTGATTCAGTGTCAGGGTTTTCAGTGCGGCGCTGTCCCATCTTTCATGCCTCATTGGAGCCTTGCACTGACCTGAAAGGAGGTATTTCAAACTCGGTAATGCTGAAAAGAGATCCTCAGGCTTCTCTTGATATGAATAATCCATGTGTGTTTAGGGTAGTCAGTGATAAAAGGAGGCTGTGTTTGAATGTCTGCCCCATAAAGCACTTGGATGGTAAAATGAACGGATGTTTGCACAACACTACTACTTGGTGCCCAAATGTCAAGGTGCAGTTTGATGGAAGCTGATAACATGAGGATAATATTGCTTTTCATGTGTGATGTGTTTATACTTGTGGAGAAATGTTGCAATTCAGAAGCAGAACGGTGATTTTATTTTATATGCATATATATAATAATATTACCTAAAGGAAGCATATATAAGATGAACAGTATTGGTCCAAGCACAGAACCTTGTGGAACTCCATGTCTAACTTTTGCATGCTTGGAAGATTCATTGTTAACGTGTACAAACTGAAATCGATCTGATAAATAGGACTTAAACCACCTTAATGCAGTTCCTTTATTGCCAATTAAATGTTCCAGTCTCTGTAATAGGATGTGATGGTCAATGATGTCAAATGCAGCACTAAGATATAACAAGGCAAGTACAGAGAGAAGTCCTTTGTCCAATGCAATTAGGAGGTAATTTGTAACTTTCACCAGTGCTGTCTCTGTGCTATGGTGCACTCTAAATCCTGACTGAAAATCCTCAAATGAGCTATTGTTATGTAGAAAGTCACACAACTGATTCGCAACTGCTTTCTCAAGGATCTTGGAGAGAAAGGGAAAGTTATATATATATAGGATATAGGTTCAGCTGACTAAAACGCTTGAATCAAGAGTAGGCTTTTTAATAAGAGGTTTAATTACAGCTACTTTAAAGGACTGTGGTACATAACTTGTCACCAAAGACAGATTGATTCATATCTAATAAAGAAGTGCTAACTAAGGGTAAGACTTCCTTAAGCAGCCTAGTTGGGATTGGGTCTAAGAGACATGTTGATCGTTTAGATGAAGAAATCGTAAAAGTTAGTTCAGGAACGTCGATTGGAGAAAAACAGTCCAAATATATATCAGGTTTTACAGCTTTTTCTAAGGTTCTTGTATTTAGGGATAAATCAGTGCCTGTTGAAGGCAGGAGATGATGAATTTTTTCTCTAATGATTAGAATTTTATCATTAAAGAAGCTCATGAAGTTGTTACTAGAGATGGGTGCAGAAAGGAGGAATGTTTGCAAACAATATTTTCCTTCCTCATATATTTTCTGTTGCCATTGTCTGGTGTTATATTTCCATTTGCTGTCATGGCAGCATTGCTGAACCAAATCAGTGATATCAAACAATCCCAATACAGTTAAATTGTTAGCTGCAGAGAGGGACTAGATGTACAAAAATCTGTTACATTCAGATAAAATGAACATATCTCCCCACAAACTTAATTATCCTATAAATGCCCTTCATTTATATTGAAATCGGTAACAGCCTACTCTAAAAACACCTGCGTTCAAATTAAGTCACTAATAAAATAATCTTGGTGGCCAATTCCCCCTGATAGCAAATTTCTTTTGGCATGGATATGGGCCAAATAAACAGCAAAGATGTGGCCCACATTTGGAAGTGAATGACGGGCCAAATCCGGCCCAAGGGTAAGACAGCTATAAGTGAATCATAACAAAGCCAGACTTCTACCAGGGGGGTAAGCCAAATAGAAATAGTTGATACTACCCATAGCTGGACCTGAAACAGGATATCTGTATGGCTGAGTTCTCTAAAGGCCTTACTGCCCTTATGGGCCCACATGGCTGACAGACCGAAATCCGTACTTTGCCTAGAATTTAACCTAAACTACACCACACCTGTGATCTGGCCCACATTAGGAAGTGAATGACAGGCCAAATCTGGCCCAAGGCTATAATGACCTTAACTGATCCATAACATAGCCATGAATATTATCCCAGAATTTTACAAAATGATCTATACTTTGACTCCTAAGGTAAACAGTCCAGATATCCAAACATTTTAAAATGTCAAAAACATATCAAATTGGCAATTTACCCATTTCAATATGATTTTTCCTAGTAAAGCACAGGTTAATAAAAGTAGCCTTGGTTAATACAAGTATTTTTACTGTCAATTTGGCAAGTGAAGCATTTTGTGACCCCTTTTATAGACAACTAATACAAAAATGAAACATCAGAACTTGCTTGTCCATGTTTCTGTGACCTTCAATCACCACAGCCTGCAGGAAGAAAATGAAATAGAAAAATTATAATTAGAGTCATCCTATTACACACATCAGTTGCACATCAGTCAAACGTAGAGATTGATCACCTGGAACAACAATACACACATCAGCAGGGGTGGGTAGAGAATAGAATGACTGTACTTGAGTATGAATTATAGTTACAAAAAAACTACCTAAGTAAGAATAAAAGAGTATTCACTAAAAACAAAACTACTATGAATAGTGAGCACTAGATTTTTGGTTCATGCCATGTGATAAAATAAAGAACTGTGATTCAAAAAGTAGTAA
Source organism: Thunnus thynnus (assembly GCF_963924715.1). Taxonomy (NCBI): domain Eukaryota; kingdom Metazoa; phylum Chordata; class Actinopteri; order Scombriformes; family Scombridae; genus Thunnus; species Thunnus thynnus. The sequence continues at coordinate 8,202,339 of NC_089517.1, forward strand.
TTTAACAGCATTTTTATTTGGTGTACACACTATCAACTATATATATATATATATATATATATATATATATATATATATATATATATATATATATATATATATATATATATATATATATATATATATATATATATATATATAGAGAGAGAGAGAGAGAGAGAGAGAGAGAGAGAGAGAGAGAGAGGCTATGTATATATTTACTGAGATATTAAGGGCAAAATATGACAGAGGTAGCCTATCTGAACATCTGAATAATAGCAGTACATCATTATTGGTTATCAGACACTGATGATGTTTTTTAACTGACAAAACAGACTTGTTATATATTACTGAGGTCTTCTCCTAAATTCTGCATCATGATTTATCTTGGCAGAACTCTGACTTAATAAATCAGAAGTTATAAAAATGTGTAAACTGTGTCATTAAGGCAGACAGACAAGCATTATCTGGAAAACATCAATGTCTTTTTATGAGTCATAAGAGATCATAAGTTATCTTTTAGAAGGAGTACATGTTTATCAGTAAGCTTGGCTCTGTTAAATTTAACTATATGTTAACAGAGGTTCCTCTGATAAATTTGGCATCCTGTTTCACAAAGCAGAACTCTTGATTTAATGAAATAAAAATAGCGTGGATTTGATGACTGGCGGTGTTTCGGAGTTAGCCTACAGTGGTAACTCAGGCAGTTAGCTAAACTAGCTAATGTTAGCTAAATTTGCTTGCTGTCATTAGCATTTCCATAAAATGACATTAGCTGTTATGATACCCGAAAAAGTAAATTTATGCCATGCCATATCTCAGCCACATGTGTCAGTTAAATACCACATATGGCCCAAAAATGAATGCTAATATCTGGGACAAGTGCTTCAATTTCAGAAGTGATCCAGAAGAGAATTTCCCTCCAATTTTGAAGGTATGGCGAAATGTATGTGGTTATGATTTGGCCCTCATGCATTTTGCCATGCCATATCTCAGCCACATGTGTCAGTTAAATACCACATATGGCCCAAAAGTTGATGCTATCAATTTGCTCGATTCTTTGGTTTCTGACCAAATACCTGCAAAACTAATGACATTTCCATCAGTCTCAGCTATACTTTGTGTTTATTGGTAATTGTTTATTGCAAATGTTAGCATAAGCTAAGCTGATATGGTGAAGACGGTATGCATTACCTGCTAAAAATCAGCATGTTAACATTGTCATCATGAGTATGTTAGCATTTAGCTCAAGGCGCTGCTGTGCTTGGAAGTACAGCCTCACAGAGCTGCTAGCGTGGCTGTAGATTTTGGTTTATTTCTGGTTTGTCACTGTAATTGCTCCTCTGGCTGAATTGGCAGAATTGCTTTGCGCTTTCTTGAGTCATTGGTTTCCTGCTGAGAGAGCAGTGAAGCAGAATCTTGTGGCACCAAACGCACAACTCGATTTTACACATCGCTACTGTGCTCAAAATTGTATTTCAATTTTTATACAAATATAAAGCGTCTTGAGTTTTGCACTTAAGAGCCTCCTAGAAATTAATTTTATGCCACTACCTGCTGTGATAGATATATAAACAAATATTGTAAACATTTTGGAAATCAGTGAGGTTTATTTTCAATGGACTAAGTGCTGTTGCCCGGTCAGCCAATATTCTGTTGACTAAGTGCTAAGTGGTTGCATAAGGGGAAACAACACGGTGTATTCTAGTGCGTGTGTGAAGTATTCTTTCTATTGTGCATACGCACATACACAAACACTCACAGTAACACAGTGCTTACTCTATATACACAAGGAGAAAGTGCTTCTGCAACTTCTGCTTAGTCAAAGTTACTTTGCATTATAGGTTTAAATTTGTTAATGCTTCAATTTGTTGACATTTAAAAGGAATTCTACATGCATGAAACATCACATTGTTTTTCTCCATCAGCATTAATGAGTCATGGCTTTATACACATAGAGCACATATGCTATGTATATTTATTTATTAATGTTAAAGAGTTTAATTTGGAATAATGGTAGAAGGAAAGCAGCAGGTTACGGGCTTGCTAGAGTGTGATTAACACTCAAAACCTTTTACCCTTTTCTGTGATTCATGTCATTTGCTGATTTTCTACAAGTGCAAATCCTCTGAGACCTTGCTTGCATCTTCTTTGTGCAGGAACAGTAGTATATAGCAATATGTTCCAGTTTAAATGTGCTCAGGGGTTGAAATGCAACATCTATTAGTCATGTTTGGTTTCCTTGGCCAGGGTGAACATTAATGACACTACGAATGCAGTTTTATAATTAGCATCGTTGATTTAATGATGTACATCTTGTAAATAGTTTGTTTTTCCCTTCTTCCTCCTTCTTCCAAGTTAAACTTGATCCTCAGCATGTGGCTGCTTACTTTGACTGGTAAAAACCCTGCCTCAGCTTTTCCTAAGCAACCTTGGAATCTCTCCACCGCACTCCTGAAGCTTTATCAACACCCGCATGCATGCACACACTGTGTCACTTAAATTTTTCCACCTGCTCTCAGTACCTGCTCCTTTGTGCATACTGCACTGTACCCACAGGGCCATTATACATCAAACATTCACCACTAGATGATTTGAAAGTGGCAACTACTTGCCACTTAAATGCCAATACACCTCTTATACTTTATGAAACCAGCAAATTTACATCAAAGCAACAAAACCGCTGTACTTATTATTATCATTATTTCAACCACAGACATGATAAGAGAAAAATGCATTTACTGTGTTGGTGTCAGTTGGATAATTTGCACTGTAGTTTTTGTGTAGGATTTATCTTTAAATAAGAAATTAACATTGGCAGCATGACAGCATGTTGCTGTCTGCAGCAACTATTACCAAAAAAGCAAAAAGCCATGGAGGTCAAGGATTTTGAGATGGATGAAAGTAAATACACAAACTAAATAAATACTACATACTAAAAACTGAAAACTGGAAATGGGGCCAATTTTATTCATTTCTACCAGCAGTACTCTAGAAGAGCTTTTGTCACCATCAATATGGAGGAAAGAAACTTTCAAGACAGTATATCATCCAGAACTCTGTGCTATTTGGCAGCAGATGAGATCAATACTTAATACAGTATCTGCTACCAAGCCAGTGTTACGTTGCATGTTCATTTTTTAAAAGCCTTCAGACAGCAGCACAAGAGAAAAGCGTGTGATACCTTTATCTTTCTATTTAGTATTCACTTAGAAATTTGTTTGAAGAATTCTTAGTCAGTATTGATCCAATAAAGCTGACATTTGACATGTCAACGCACAGATAGGTCATCTTGCTGTTTTTGTTTAGACTTTTGTTAAAGAATAACATCCAATCACAGTCAGTGAGTCTTCTTGCTTTCCATGGTCACTTTGTCTTATTCTTTTGTTAGTTGACCTTCTGCTGGCAGTGGCTCGTCTCCTTCCATTCCTGTCCCTGTTCTCCTTTTTCTTCCTCTATAATATCTTCTAGCCCATCATTCACCCTCACATTGATCTTCCTCTTGGCAGCAGCAGCATCCTGGTAAAATGATCATGATAAAAATAGCAACAAATAAATTTTGAGTGCAGGTTTTTTTTTTTTTTCAGTGTCCTGATCACAGACAGTAAATGGGGATTGGAGGCAAAAGGATTTGAGGAAAAGTGACATTGTTCGAACTGCCTCAGTGCTTTAGATGACAACTTGTCAATTAATTCCTGAAAACACAAAACTTCTATGTCCATAAGACAATAGCTGACAGCACCTACTTTCAGATACAGGCATATCTGGAAAATCCACCTTTCAAGAGTCTCTGGAGAGGACAATCAACCAACCCAACCTCAAACTGCAGCTGGGAGTGGAGCAGCTGGCTCCATGCGGTAAGGACACTGAGAGCTCATTAAAAAGACAAAGCCACTCATGTTGACAAAGGATAAAAGAGATCCTTGAGTTACAAGTGCAACTCAAAATGTATTTTATGTATTTACTATGACGGCTTTACAGGTCTGTAAAACTTGAAAAGTTATTTACAAAATCATTAGTGATGATATAATTTCAAATTCATTCCTTTAAAGCAGCACCATTTGATTTTTTGTCAACTTAGGGGTAGCAGAACAAGATGTAAACAATGCTGAAATATCATCACCATATAAAGTCATTGTGGCAAATGTGTAAATGCATATTTACAAATGCAGCTGAGACAAAGCAACATTAGCATCATTTGGAGTTGTGTGACTGGCCACCTGACCTGTAAATCCAACATTCACTCTTCTTTTAGCTCTGTTAGGTCTTCTCCAACTCCTGAAGTTGAATGCATATGCACATTTAGCACAGTAACACCTTGATGACTCAGCTTTGTTTTCTAAACATACAGTTGAAAATGTATAAAATTCTCTTGCTATTTTGAGTGAGATGTGATCTCAAGTTTCTCTCCCATAGTTCTGTGAGCGAGACGACTGTGTCTGAGTTATTTCCACTTTCTGTGGGTGGAAATACTTACATTCGGTGCCAGCTCCTCACAGATGTCCTCTCTTCCTCCTTCTCTTCATCATGACTACCATCTCTGGCATCTCTGAAAGCTGCACTGTCAGATAGGGACTCAGGGGTCACTGAAGGCTTCAGGGCATCTCCACTGCAGGAATTCCAGAGAGTCTGGAAAAAGCAGCTGGCCCCACTATTCCTACTGGGCAAACCTGTTGATATCGATCTTCACTTGAGAATATGAGCTTCTCTCTATTTCTGTCTTTGGCTGATAAGGAATAGGATATAAATATATTTCTCCTCATCTTTTTTTTCTGTAGAACAGATCTTTGGTAACCTGCTTTGACAGGAGGATATGACAGGGTGCTGCTACCGTACTGTTCACATTCATATATTTTTATTCATGAAATTGCCATGTCCTGGGTGACAAGATTTTAATGAGATGAGATTAGATGAGCAGATATGTCCAAATGTAAAATGTGTGCTGGGGCAGGATCCAGCTCCACTCGATCCTGAAAAGGATAAGTGGTTGACAGAATGGATGGATGGGAATAAAACTCCATGACCGTGGCTGATGACTAGACTTAATGGCTAAGGAGAAATGTGGACCCTGTGGCTTGAGCAGGTGGAAACCAAAGACCTTAACCAGCTCCAAAAGCAGTTAGTATTAACAATATGTAAATGCAAGACAACTTGAACCCAGAGAAGCAGCTACAAGTTGCATTTGATTTATGAATCCAACCAGGAAGGAAATGAATAATATAATAACCAGGATTTTTTAAAATGCAGTCAAGATATTGGTGTGTAGAGAAGTGAGATACATTTTTTTGTGGAATATTAAGTACCTCACTTGTCAGCAATATCAGATCAGAATACATAAAAAAAAAGTTTTTCCATAATTTCCTTGACTATTTTGCTATTATTGTTCCTAGTGCACATTTAAAGCGGACATATATACGTTTGTGTTTTTCTGTTATTCATATACTGTTATGATGTTGAATGTCCATGTTAAACTTGGTCAAAGTTCCAAAACATGAGGTGAACATATGTAGAAATGCTATCTGTAAGTCAAAAGCCAGGGATTCAACCTCATCATGCATGCCCATAAACGGCTGTCTGTTCCGTAACCTTGGTTGCTCTGATTTTTGCTAAAGTTTGTCTATGTGTTTTTTTTTACGTTGTTGGTAAGTTTGCAATGATTCCCCTCAACTGACTCCAACATGGAGTTTGTATTATGATCCCTGCACACTGGTACAACATATCCAGACTTAATGTGAAAAAATGTAAGCCTCAGTAAAGAGATATAACGCTGCTCACTAACTTTGTCTCTGGAGTCACCCCCTACACACCAACACACCATCAGTAGATGATTGGATGGGATGGGCGCAATGCATCCTGGTTGTTGTAGGATTCCCCCTTAAGAGCGACATGGGGAATCTACAATCTTTTTCTCAGTTTTCTCTAGTTATAGGGCACCAATTTCAAAAAATGATTGCAAATTTCCACTACATAGGTGACCTAGTTTTAAGAAATCATCATACCCATAGTGGTGAATCGTCCCTTTAAAGAGACAGAAGCTAAAACAGCCTGTTTCAGACAGAGGCTGGACTGTGGGGCTGCATAAAGGGTCAGTGAAGGTAAATGAGGAGTTTTTTGAACGGTAAATCATGCAAAGATATACCAGTAGAGTCACAGATTCAAAATATAGATCTGTAAATGTGCATAACATGCACCCTTTAAGGTCTGTTTCACACTTGTGGTTTGTTGCCGTTGGTTTGGATGAAGAAAAGAAAGACAAAAAGATACATTAGCGTCTGGTAGTTCTGGTTTGTTTTATATTGACACAGATTTATTACAAACGAATAGCTGTGAACTTGAATTTATATAATAACTCATTATTGTACAGTTTTTCCTGCTTTCTGCATAATTGGTACTGCATGGACCTATGTGAGGAAGTCCAGTGTCATGAGTGATGAAGAAAAACTAGAAACAGGGCGAAAACCAGGCGTCTTGCACCATAATGATTACTTTGTGGCTGCTCACTAAAATGCATGAAGTTGGACACATATTCAAAACATCTCTGTTTTACCTGTTTTTCACTTTCCGATTGATCAGGAAAATTCTCCTCACTTATGTGCTGCATACAGTACATGTTAGCAATGTTTACCAAATGATCTTGCATAATTATACAGTAGATTGCTTATAGGGATGTTTCCTTAACAGTAGACATGTCCAGCAAATGGATATAAGAGTAGCTGAGCTTTTGAATTCATGCTGAAATCATATACTTCATAAAATACTTCAGTTGGTTTTCAATGCTTTTACACCACAAACAATTCACACCAGAGTCTGACTGAAAATTCACCTTTTCAAGTGTTCTAGACTTAGTTATTTGGATGGCCCAGGGTTTGAATAACAACTGTCACACCAGCTGAATGAACCAAACCAAACAGGTTATGTGTGAAAGCACCCTAATACAGTACTTCATTGAGAAAAGTAAACTACCTTGTCTGGACACTTTCTCTCACTGGTTGGAATGCTATACAAACTTATGTGTGATCCATATCAATACATAGAAATTTTAAATATTTATACATTTCATTCGGTGAGATACAGCTGATTCATAAACTAACTGCAGCATGACAGTCCCAAACTTCAGAATTTCCATTTTCCAAACTTAACCCCAAACTGCTTCTCAGGTGATGTCACTTCAGTACTTTCATTGGATTTGTGGTATCGCTGCTGAAGAAATGGCACCTTAGAAATGTTTATCGTTTCTGGTTGTCAATCAGATACAGTCACAAAGGCTTAATTGAATGAGACAGCTCCTTTCAGAGAAGCGTATTCGTCATGAGCTAAGAAGATGCTTTGAAGACTGTGACCTTGTCAGCAGCAGCAGCGAGTGAGGAATGATGGACCGTGGTGACATGCCAGGCCCTCAGGATCCTCACAGCTCAAGTCAAGTTGCTACTTATCCAGAAATGGTGTGTGTGCCCTTGTTTTGCACACATCCCAATGTGCCTTGCGGATGTTATTTGACTTGAATGTGTGTGCGTGCCTTTGTGTGTCTGTATGAGTGTCTTGCCTGCAGAGAGGAGGCTGATCAGGCCTTGACAATATCCTCTGTGACAGCACATCAGGACTAGCCTCTCTCTCTTCTGACATCCCCCTCTCATTAACGCACTGCAACTCTTTGACTGTTCATTCATTGTGTTTTGTCCAAGTCCTTTTCTTGAAGAGGATGATGTGACAAGCTATGAGTTCTGGGAATTAGAGGCTTACCAAAGGGAAAGATGGGAAAATTCAGAGTATGGACAAAAAGAGTGGAAACAAAAGCACAGTGAAATGTTCTTATGAGTTATGACTCACTAAAGTCAGTGACTGGAAAAGATCACTTTCATACTATGATGAAATTATTGCCTGAAGGTAGCAACAATTTCCAGGATGCTAATTGTCCAAGAAGTACAAGCTGAGTTGTCAATGATAATTGAACTGCAGTTAATTATGAATTCATAATGAAGTACATGATATGCTCATTTGATGTGTTCAGTGTGACTGTGTAAATCTGTGCAAAAGTGCAGGGCTGTTTCTAGCTTTAAGGGGGCTCTATGTATAATCTTGTTGCCCCCTCCAAGCACTCATGAGCACACACCAAATTTACATCATGTTCCATATGCACATAAATGCTACCAAATGCTACATTTTACACTTAAAAAACTCATTTTAACTTAAGGAATTTAGCTGCATTGTTAACATCATCATCATCATCATCATCACCACCACCACTACCACTGTCTTCAAAAATTTCCTCCTAGATGTTTTAGAAATGAAATCATCAATGTCATCATAGGGCAGCTGCTGGCCAATGTCATGATTGATAGTGATTATGGCAACACCGCTGAGGACGCTTGGCTATGTAACCACTGCAACGCCTAATGACAACAGGGTAGTTAATGAATACTGGACCAGTGTCTAAGTTCGTAGGGAGGGGTTGAGGATAAGTAAAGGATTGAATCAGTCGCTGGAACCAGAGGGTAGGTTCAATAGAAGATTGAATTAAAACTTTTCTTTTGTAAGAAAATGAAATGATACAGCCTAAGCTGGCATTTTTAACAAAAAATATGTACCTTCTTCAGGTGCAATGGAACAGCTTCACAGAAGGCCTATTCAAAACCCAGGTTTCCTCAGTCCTTAGTTGTAGTCAGTCTATTCAGTGTTTAGGTCAGGTACAATCAGTTTTGGATCCGCTCTTAGTTCAGTTTTGAGTTCTGGATGCACCTAAAAGGGATAAAAGCAAAGGGATTGCGGGGCTTGTAACACTGTCCTACCACGCTGATGTCACCACATAAGGGAATGAAGGAAAGGTGTCCTCTAGGTAGATGAAGTACAAATGGGAGCTGGTCCTCTCCTTCATTAAGGCGAGAATCCAGAATCCAAGGTCCAAGGCACGGTGTCTTCAAGGAGTCTCAAAAACCTAGCCTGTATAACAACAGGGCTATTATTTTAGGTCAAGTCTTCATTATCTATGGCCATAGTAAATCAACACATCAATAAACTCTCAATATGCCACTATAACAATAGTAATGAAATGAGTTATGATTACACATTTCACATGAATTTATTGTATTTTTAACCATGGACTGAGGTACAATACACAGTATTTCTTACACACCTCACGTTTTCATAATAGTGGTAACATTTAAGTGTCTTCACTTCTATATTATATCCTTATGCACAAATAAAATTGTTTATCACACGATCAGTGTGAAACTAGAACTGATATGCTGCTATGCACATAACACCATTATGACACATTGCAAAAGTAGGTGAGAGTCACCTTAAATGTAACATGTTACAGCTGTAACACTTATGGTTTCTCTAGCTATGTAAATAGCCTAGTGTGCTATCCTCATCCTGGAGCCATCAGACCTGGAGGATTAGAGGCCTGAGTGAAGGCCACTGCTGAGGGTCAGACGTGATGATGACAAGGCTGAGCAGGTATCTTCTCTTTCTGTAGCTCCAGCTGCAGCTACTTCATCCTGCTGTCTGTGATTCTGCTTGTACCAATAAAAATATATAATCACAGATATAAAATACATTAATACATTCACAAACATATCTATCAGTCCTGCTACTTCATAGTTCTTCAGCACCTGAATGGACCTGAACCACACTGATTTCAGAGAGAGAAAGGAAGAGCTAAAGAAATCTGGATTTACTGTACCTGCAGCCTGTTATCAGAACACAGGGGACAGACAAGATTAGGGGGTAGGGTGTAAGCATGAGAGAAATGAAATGAAAATAATACATTTCACTGTAAAAAGGTCAATAACTTAGAAACTGAGACTTCACTGACAACTCAGACAACAAGGTGCAGAATTCCCACACAAGTCATTTATATAACTCACACTTTAAATATTACTGAGTTACATCGTGCACACCCATGTTTACTGTTTATCAGACAAAGCCTGGCGTAGCTTTGTTCATCTGAATCAGTTTATCTGTCTGACTACATCAGAGACAATAATGCTACAGTTGTTTACTGTCAGTCAGGAGATAGTAGTACATTCATTTGTTGTTGTTTGTTGTGGTTATTACTTATAAATATTACCAATGTTGTTGTGTGGAGAGATTATCAATAACATTACGTTATGACTATGACAAATATTCAGAGATAAAAACAACATTGTCTCTTACTGTTCACCCGGTTCCACAGCAGAGAAACAGCTCAATAAATGTCAGGAATAAACTTACTGAAGGCCAGCAGATGAATATCAGTTCGAACAAAGAAAAGTCTTGCGAATTGCATTCACCACAAACATAACAAAACATGAATATCTCATATTTTAACTAAAGTTTCCAATGAAGTTAGTCTTTGAATCGCTGCTTCTGCAGTCTTCACTTCCCACATAGTCTACGAGCAGAAATATGGACAGCGCCACTCTGCCGCTGCAACCCACACTGTGGATTACACCCGAAGGTTTAACTGGATGCTCACAGTGCGTCCCCTCACGTCACACCCCTGATCTACAGTCAGCAGCCAGGCCCTTCCCCCTTATATATGAAACAGATTTATTTATTTACTTATGGTTATGTGTGAACACACACACACATTTTAATGATTTGTATTGATTAAGCCACTGTGAGAGGTTGTAGTCTTACCTTGAAAAACAATGTTATTGATTAGCTCACAAGAGCAGATTCATTTCTGGATGAAATGTTGTTTATGTACTTAGTTCTGTGTGTCATGTTATGATGTGAACACACATTTTTGTATTCTTTAAGCCACTGAGAAGTTGTAGTCTCACCTTGAAAAAAAGTAATTGACCATCTCACAAGAGCACTTCTGGATGAAATATTGTTGCACTTTGTTATGTGTGTTATGTTCTAATGTAAAAACACACATTCCAATGTTTTGTGTTGTTTAAGCCACAGTGAGAGGTTTTAGTCTTAACTTGAAAATAAAAGTAATTGACCAGCTGACACAAGCAGCCTCATTTCTGGATGAAATATTGTTTCACTTTTTAATGTATTTTTGTACTGTTAAATGTAATGCTGACAGTTTTAAGTTGAATACCATGGATTTATTTTTTTGTCTGGTTTTTGTCAATAAAACTTGCAAATATAAACGGGCTGTGTAGCTATAGCATAGACTGTAAAGCTTAGAAACTTGGGGTGTTGCTGCATTTTTGACTCTCCAGAGCTCAGTGCACAATTACGCATGAGCCTCCCTAAAAAGTATGCGCTGGAATGGCCAATACTCTGTGTTCAGTCAGATGTCATTCAATTATATTCTAAATCAGATTAGGGTTGTATAGTATTTTTGCAATTTTTGCAATTTTCCAATGTACTTTCCAACAAGGAAGGACATGAATGCACCAACTGGTACATCTGGTAAGTTTTAACAATATCATTATGTTTTTGTACATTATCTAAATCACAGTATGATATCAACAACAGTTGCTTGACTGAAATATTGTTGATTTGCCATGAAAACTATGTGTGTAATGCTGTTTTTTTTTAGCCATGTTACAACCATAGCTCACACCTTTACAATTGAGATTCACATGCAGTTCAGTTGTAACATCGGACGGTGTCCCCTTTCAGTTTAATTCCTCACAACCTGTTTTCTCTATTGAACAACTTTAAGTGGTTTATGGTGGCAGACACATGTAAGTCATTTGCCTGAAAATATTACATATGTAGGTAAAAAAAATCCCCGAGTATAAGAGTGAAAATTGAAAAATGTTACAATTATGGCGACTCTCCCCTAATCAATTAGCAAAATGAGCTACATTTTACATCTCAGGTTTTCCTTAACTTAAGGTCAACACTGCAATAGCTCAAATTTAATAGATGTAGCTCACATATTTCTGCATAGAATATACACATTCTCCCGGCAGTACATTGTCGAACATCACATTCCAAGTTAGCTACACTAGCTTAGCGGAAAGTCACCAATGGCTCTACAAAAGCATCACAAATGAAAGTGAAGAAAATGAAAATGACAAGTGATGAGTTAGGGACAATGATTTATGTTGCTGAGGAATTTCAGGTATCAGACTGTATTGCTTGACAAACCAAAGTATTCCCCAAATTAAGTTTAAATCCAGGATATTTCTTATTGCTAAGCCTAAACATGACCCCTTGTGTCATTTATATAACCATTCAGTAATTTATTGTAGACCTGAGGCAAACCTGTCTCTTGGAAATTACATTTATACTACAAATTCATTCAGCCAACAATTTGAGCAAATTATAAATGCTGTCTGGAGTATGTTCACTAGCAACATTTTTACCACTCAAAGTAGCTCGACTGCTAAAGTTTTTTGAGAAATTTATAGAGATTCATGATATTTAAGGGCACGTCATTGGTATCAACCAATAAAAGCTCTAAAATGAAATATCGGCATCGGCGAAATCTGCTGATTATGAGAGGCCGATATGTCGCCTTCTCCTCTGCCGCCTGACGGTTCTTCCCTCGACGGACCGTGTCACCCTGACTGAAATTTGTTGAAAGTATAGATCATTAATGTTTGCTCTTTCCACAATATTTTTAAAATGTTTGAGAGATGGATGAGGTAAATATGGATTTCTCTATTGTAAATATGAATGACATGTGAAGAGAACAACAAGTGGAGAACTCATCTGGAATCCAATCAGCATATTTCAAACACTGAGTAAACAACTGCGTATCCCTCAAAAATCACTCATGGTATACTTTACACTGCTCTCACATCAAAATAATTCTAAATCAAACAGCATAAGACCAAGCAATTGTCCTCTTGAGTTGAGCTTGCCTGATTACCCACAGGTGTGGATAATGAGCTGTTGCACAGCACATTCCTCTTCCATACAGCGTTGATTGGAATGGAGGAGTTAGCGCTGATGTGCTGCTGTAGATTTTTTAAAAAATGCCCAAAGTGTCAATCAACTGCTACTACATCAGTAACTAGAAATGATTTAAAATGGACATTTCTACAATTTGAACATAATACACAATAATAGAAGCCTAAGAGGATCACTAAATTCACTCAGTAGTGATGGGCACCATAATGTACGGTTCACCATTGTGGGAATAGATTTTAAGCTGATGCTTGCATTTATTTTCTGCACACTCTGTATATTTTCAGTTAAAACAAATGGGTGAGGGGCAAATAAGTGTATTTTTTTTATGGAGACTATAATTCTACCCTTTTGCATCATTAGAAATAGTAATAATGTAGAGATATGGATGCATTTTTTCCCAACAGAGCCATTTTCACACCAATGGTGCCATACAATTGGCTGGCTTATGTGAGATCAGGTTATTTGGGAATACCTCTCTGATAATGGTTAGCTCTGCATCCATTCAATTAAATAGTTTTCAATTTAATCATGAGTAGCAATTAAAGCAGTTCTCTTTCTTATTATTTCTAATGCCAGCCTTACACCAAACAACTTTTCAAGCGATTTCACTGTCGTAGACGAATTTCCAATGTTCACATAAAATCATGAGAGTTTTGCTAGAGTTGTGGCGCGCTCCTGTCATCTTGATTGTTTGGTGTAAGGTGGTCTTAAAACTCAGTCCGCACTGTCTCAAGTCAGTCTTTTTCATGTCTTTACGTTCAAATAAAATCAAACATGTTTTGTGAGTTTTCCAATATTATTATTAAAGCTTTTAGTCTTGGATCATGCAGATAATTAAGTTCAATGATGAGCATTGTAAACAACTAATAGATGCGCTCTCTCCAGCACCAAAGAGGCAGCAAACTGGGTAGATGGTAAACATGACTCTGGGGAGGCACAAGAATGTGAACAAGTTTCGGTTCTCTTATACTGTGGAAAATGAGGAGAAACTGCTAGAGTTGTGGAGTGCCTCTTTGACATATCCTCCCATTTGTGCCATGATAGAATGGAGAAGTGTCCACATTCTGCGGTGTCTTCTCTTTTTCTTTTGGCTGCTTTTTTTTTTTTTTAGAACAAACCACTGCACACACAAGGGCAGCTGTGGTCAAAAACTGCTCCTGTTTCTGCTCCACTGTTCAACAGTTTTTCTTCTTGTAAATTTCCGCCAGGAGCAGGATGGGAAATAATCTCAAAAGGAATCTAGTTGTAGTCTTGCAAATAGTGACCCTGCAAGATCCCCATTCTTTGTGTCTGTGAGTAAAAACTCAGAGACTTATGAAACATTGTCTTTAGATGTGAGTGGGTGTCAGACTTTAGTCTCTTCAATGTCTTCTAGTGTATAGTAGGCATTAGTGAGAGCATCATACTGCTGGGCTGTACACTGCAGTTTGCTCCTCAGTCAGGTCTCCCTGCGGCAATGTCGGCTCTCCTTTATGAATAGCTTAACAGCCACTGTAGATCACAGTGAAACCAATTACTGAGGTGAGTCAAAGGGAGCTGAGATTGAGCTCACATGAATTCAGATTCAGGAGACCTCAAGCTTGTAACTGGTGTTATATCACTGACATAGTCTGAACAGATCAGAGGCATTTCTCATAATCCCGATTAAACAGAGGTCCGAAATTGTGCTTAGATCCTTTGATCAGAGTAGGTATTATTGTTTTTCACCACAGCATACCCTGATGATGATGATTTGATTTTTAGGATCATAAACCAATTCAATCCCTGACAGTCTTGTAATGGTGGACATGAAATATTCAAAAGTCTGATGTTAAAGATTGATAACTTGGTTTCATTTCTCTTATAAATCATTCCCATAACATGAACTACAGTAGCTCATTCATTGTGCAGAGTCAGATAAAAACTTGTCTGTCAGCCTCCAAGCTGAAATTGTGAGTCAGAGATATCAGGAATTTCCGACAGCAACAGTATCTCCCACTTGGTTAAAAGAACTACAGAGATGTCAGCACCTGTGGCAAAATGGTTGCTAAACCACAAACGCTGGCTTTTACATATACATCGAATTCAATTTTAACACTAATACAGTCAATTAAGCTGATTTAATAAAAGGACCTATAGGTTTATATATTTGGTTTCACTTGTTATCGAACTGGTTTCACTTATAAACAAACCACTTTAAATACATTAACACAGCAAAAGTAGCTGATTTAGGTTATTTGATCTCTCTCGAGTCAGAATAACAGGAGGTTTTCCTGTTCTCTCCATTTGGCCGACATTGCGTCAATGCAGCAATACCACACTTTATACCCAGTGTGCGGTGGATGCTTTAAGATAAGTGGTTTAGTAAGTGGATGCATACTTATATAACCTATTTTAATGTTCCATTGATTTTGATTCAAACAGTGGGTTTTTAGCTGACTCATGTTGTTTACAAAATCACTGACATAATGTGATAAAATGAATTCTTTTGGCACCTCAGTGATACTGCTGGCAAACAAAACCACATTTTCTTGTCCAGTCAATTGCTCACTTTGTCAAAAAGCCTTAGACATGTAGCTGCAAAAGCAAAGGTGATATTATGGTATATGGAACTGCACAAGTTCCATGTTGCTGTCTGTAATTTGACTTGACTTAACCACAGTTCGATATGCAGACCTGGGAGAGTCTGAGACAGTGATGGCAACACACAATAGGCCATTTTCATTGCAGACATTTAACTTGTCATAGCAGAAAAAGCACAGGTGGAACTAATAACACCAAGAACTTGCTCCATTTATGTGTCACAGAGTATCAGGGTCTCCTAAATGTGATGCAGCAGTTATTGTTATAATATTACACCTATGCTTCTTCCTTCTATGACACATTAACATGCCTTTAAAGAGGCTTATTAACCAATAGGTTAGGAATTAATTCTTTACACTGCCTATCTATATGCTCATTGGTGTATCCACACTTGACTTGATGTTCTACCCAATTCTGCAGTGTTAGATACATAAATAAAATACTGGCAGCTCACTGTTGGGACCTTATCTTCCATGTGCAGGTTCAGTTTGCAATAAGGATAGTACATTATAGTGAATATAGTTGGCAATATGAGGACAAAAATAACAATGCTCACTTCCAATCACCCAAATGCCCAAATCACCCAAACACCCAAAAAATCTTGCGAGGGGCAGATTTACCAGGGTGGCAGTTGTCACCCCTAAAATATGGCCTGCCACCCCAGCTGCCACCTCAGTTTTGGACAATATATGAAAAGTTGTGGCTGGTTGGAAATTGACAAGAGCAAAACTCCAATGTCCGAGTGCAGGTGAATGCAGTAAGAGATGACCCCAGCTGCCGCTAGCCGGCAGCAGCTCCGTTTTCTCCCGGCCCCGGCAGCTTTCTGTGCAGCCTCTCCCGGTCCCGGCCACACACACAACGACTGCTGATGGCTTTTTTTCCTGCTAAATGTGTGTGTAGCGTTGCCAGCTTCTACTAGTAGAAATACAGAACAGCTGGATAGTGGCAGGGTTGTTTTGTTGAAGTGTGTTTTGTTTAGTAATAGTAACTCATGTTTGACTGTGTGAGGGATGGATTAAACCTGAGTAAACCCAAATATTCAGTGCTTACAGGTGTCTCCGGATTGCCTGCAGCTACCAACATCTCTGAAACTGCTCATTCTGCAGACAAACATGTCCAAATTTCAGATCAGTCATGCAAGTGCAACATACAAAAGCATCCAGTGGGAAAAGCACTAAAATCACTCACTCAAATCCCCAAACAAAAAGCCACATTAGTCAGCAATGCAGTGACAGTTCATTCAAAGCTTAGTACCTGACAGCAGTGCTGGGTAACCTGACACCCCATGAATATTTCTCTAGATCCACCCCTGCATCTCACTGTGTTTGCAGCGTACAATAGAATGCACTGTTGAGTCTTCAGTTTGTTAAAACTGGCTAGATTTATGCCATCAAGCTTTCTTGTTACAATGTGCTATTCTTCTGTAGCCTTAGGCCTTTAACCTCCCCTTTGAACATTTTAATTTGAAACATTTCAAAAACACAAACATGCATGGCAGGTGGTCTGAAAACTCTAAAATTAATGACAGTCTGTAATACATTCACAATGAACTATCAATGGGTCTAACAGTGTGTAATTTCCTGCGATTTAAGCAATTGCTTATTTGTTTTTGATATTTAATTAGACTGGTCAATAGTTCACATACTGGGCTATTTAGTACTATTCTCTCTGTACTCTAATGTGTGCAGTCTCAACTAATACTGTGTTGTAGATCCAGTATGTTGTCATTTTTTTCAAGAAAGCAAAGATGCCTTTTGTTGATGATAAAAAAAATACCTTTTCAATGTGCAGGTTTAGTACACATTTTGAGACTCTCTTTGCCCATTTCTGTTTTGTAAGATGCATGTGTGGGTGAGGAACACTGTTTGAGTGAGACAAGTGTACTCCCATTACATGCCACAGTGCTTGGGTTAAATAAAGGGTGTTACCAAGTCTTATTTGTTTCACAGTCAGACCATTTCAACAGTTCGTAGTGGGATCTGTTAATGAGGCATGTGAAGAATAGAATCCTCTTTTTGTCCATAGTCTTTATCACTTCCCTTGCACAGAACAAGCCATGGGTAATACACATGGTTATGTGGATGTAAGTGTTTGGTTGTTGATGGTGCGACAACATTGTCTGCTGTAAAATCATGACATAATCCCACATGATTTCAGTTCTGTCACATATGACTACAGATATTATGTGGCATATTTGCTTCCACAGAATATCAAAGAAATGACAATGGTGTTTTTGGAAAAGAAACACCCATACAAATCACCAAAAGAAATTAATAAAATTTGCTATTTAAAAAAACGGATTCAGCCTTTTGAGTTTTGTATTCATCTTATTGCCCAACCTTAGCGGCAGTACATCAAGTGACACCCATTAGCACTAATATGAGGTAATGCACATTAACCGAATCACATAATGTCAAATTATATGTCGTGGAACTCTAGGTATGTCTATAACTTAACAATGACTTCTCGTTGACAACTTATCACCTGACAATAGAAGAAGTAAATGGCACTGTAGCCAGGATGTGCCAAGCAGGGAGTGAATTCTAAAATGACAGGTTGCAGATTTTAAGGAGTGTGTGCATTTACAGAGAGAAAATGATGAGGGTGATATGGCAGCAGTGTATTGTGCCTGATTGAGGCCAAGGATTACACAAGAAAGCTGGCCACCCATGCTTTCATTCAAAACACTCCAAGAAGTAAAGCAGGCAGCAGTATGCAGCTTCTTGTTAATCCCGGTGTGTGAGTGTCTGCCTTTCAAAATATTTACATTTAGCACAGAGCTTCAAATTTTTTTCCAGTTTGCAAATGAATTTGATTTGTTGAATCACTGTTCACTTTCTGTAGAACTCGAGGAAATGCTTTGTTAACATGTAGTCAGTCACACAATCTGCAAACTGTTTTCAGTAGTAATCTTCCCTTTGGCTCAAGTTGTATTCTGGCAAGTACAAAGTCACACAGACCAACAAATGCCAGGCCAGCTGCTCCTCTCTGCTTTGTTCTGAGTCATATCCAATCAACTGAAATGGCAACAGGTGGACTCATACACTCATACACTGTAAAGATATTGCTCACACCTTAGAAGGGTATTTCAAAACAGGACTGTTAATTCTTTTTATATTGAGTTAAAATGGCTGTGTTCATAGTGGTAACCTGTTGGGATTTCTAAGATTGTACTTTCTGGAGTATTTCTTTTCATAATATGTACCACCAATATGAAAAAAATATACTTCTTCCTTAGATCAAAAGCTTGTAACCATGGAGTCTTGAGCCTTGAGTTGCAACTATGAGGTATTCCAGTGAAGGATTTTCAGAATGAAGAAGTGTATTTACAAGAAGTCAAAGCAGGATATTGTGACTATTGCACCACAGGAGATGTGGCGAAGGGTGATACATTGACTAAATACATATTCTGTCACAGTTGCCTTCAAACAATTTATTAGTCCACACTCAAAAGTATAAATACTGTTGTTTAAAAATGCAATAAATAAAATGCCATCTGTACAAAGTATCACACAATACTGACCATCAGCCAGGGGTACTCAAATACAAGTCTTAGAGGTCTTCTCACCAAATTTCCACAGCATCAAGAGTCCAGTAAGGGTGCATTACATAATATCTCAATACAAAAACTCTAGAACTCTGTACATGAACAGCATGTCTGTATTAATGAGAGAAATGACACCTGTGTTGTGTCTCCAAGTCCTTAAATTGGGCATAAAAAGGTGTGATAGCACACTGGTGTATTCATTAGTAAGTCTGCTTTGGTGTGATTACTGTATTCATTGTTGCAAATGTTTTATTTTACAATTGTTCTGCTGGAGGATTGATATGATGACTTCAACTGATTCAATTTTGTGGCTCTTGTCTCCATGCTTTTGGGATAGTTCTGGTTAAAATGGGCATGTTTGGTCTGGTAGTGGCATTTTATGTTACCACTCCTCACTATGGCCACTGTTTCATTGCAAATCAAGCACATAGTATTACATCAGCACATTCCCTATAATGAATGGGTATTTCTCAGTCCACTAATCCTTAAGTGGTTTTCACGGTCAGCCTTTTTTTAGTATTGGCTAGTTTTGAACAAGCCAATTTACTGGTTCAACCGGAGCTCCAATATCCGACTACAACCTTGCTAACTGTGGCATCTAGCTAGCAGCTGAATGAAGACAGGTGGTGTGATGTGATAATGATGTGTCACTCAAAAGCAGTCCAGGTCAGGTTGCAGTGAAATTTCATTCTCAGTCCAGATTAAATTGTTATTCGGTCCGGAGTCTGGACCAGGGTCCCCCTGCTGAGTATGTATGTCATAGACTCTGCCTCAGATTTTCCTTTTCTGAACAGCCAACTTTTTGCAAGTGAAAGGCATCTCAGTGCAGCATCCAGAATTAAAGCACCACTACACTATACGATTTTGGGCTGTCCCAGATGGAAGTTGAACGGTGCAAGAGAAACGTGGTGAGTCTTTGTTTTTCTATGCCATACATTGCAGTGTAATTGTAAAATTGTAGTGGTCTATAGCTTTGGCAAACAAAGACAGCTTGTGTCAAAAAATTCTTAGAGTCAAAAAGTCAGGACAAAACTCTCACAATGCAACTACTGATAAAATTCCTATCTACAAACCAACCAATTGACATGAAATGATTCTGCATACATTGGCCTACACCATAAATGCATATACATCACCTTGGGGGTGTACTTTATACTGCACATTTAGCATAAGCACCATTTTTTCAGAGGACAGTACCAGTGCTATGCAAAACTTGTTTTTTGTTGCATTTTGAAAACAAAACAAGTGCCAAATAAGATAGATGATGCAAGTTGAGGATATGTTTCTGGTTACATATGTTTTCTAGTTAAATCATCCATTGATTTACCAAACATGCATTGCAAAGTCTGACATGCCTCAAAACTTATATGTTAAAATAGACAAAGATTAGGACCAAGATTTCAGTGGACTCATCTTGCACAGTATGACATGCAATTAACCCGTAAGATCGCCGATTTCACAGAGTTGGACTCATGGGGATGGGTTTGGTATTCATATGATGTCGCTATCCTCCCCTGAACATAGGGATCAAATCTCTGTGATGGTGGAGGCATTCATAACTGGACTACTGCAGATGCATTGTTTCTCTTGATCAATACATGTGTCTTTCCTACACTGATCACTCAAATTCCACCTCTTCTTTTTCACATCAGCCACTGTATGTACTATACAGCAAAAGGGAAATACAGCACAAGGAAAATATCATTGGATTTTCATACAGGTTTTAAAAGCCATTGTGAAACAATACCAGCATGTGCATAGGTTTTGTTTAGTGTACATTATTACAAAGTAATCTGTGAATATTAAAACTAAGAATGTTAAAAGGCCATATTTCTGGCAGGAGGTCTAATCAGCTGAAGTAAGTGAAAACACCACTGTGCATGGAGTATAAGTGTTCAGGGCCTTGAATCCCAGTGGACACTCTTTTTAACACAGTTGGCAGTATTTGCAGTTGGGAACCTGGCAAGAGTTCATGTATTTCTGGCTGGACCAAGGACTGCTGGGGCATATCATGAACTATTTGTGTTCATACCCAGGTGAAGGCCATAACATTAGTAACTTGAAGGAACATGAGCTACAGTATATTTAACCATGTGAGCCAAGGAAGGCAGCAAATGGCCCTCAGTCAATGACCAACTTTCACTTTCAATAACCTTGCACTTTATTAAAAGTTTTATATGCCTCATTCCACTGGGAATAAAATCAGCCTCTTAAAATTAATTTTACCTTTATTTTACATATAAGTATGGCTATGTAAATACATATTATGCCATATAATTCCTTTTTAGACATCTGAATACATCCTTTAAAAACACAGAGTTTGCACATTTCAACCAATTATCTCAGATTTCTTTTTCTACCTGTCAGTAGTTTATTTTTCCTTATGTCTTTGTTGACTCTCCACAAACATAATTTTACAACAGCGAATGCAGGCTTTGAAAAATGAATCAATCCACAGGGACAGAGGGGTGCAAAGTGGTAATAGCGATGGATTAAGAGGGACTCAGAGGAGATTTGAGTTGATTTCGAGTTGCATGGCCAGTGCTGCAAAGCAATTTTTGACAGGTGCTCTAGAGGAATACTGTGACATGAGCGAAAATACATTGATATTGAATTTTCATGAGGACCTTCAGAGCAGTGCAATTACTATGCCTGTTTTTCAGTATAGCACAATTGCCTTAGGAATAGTTTCACTCGGTGCCTGAAAAGGCTCAACTGGAGTGGTTTGCTGACCCTGTAATGAACTAATGTGCTAAGGCAATAACTGCCTAATCTTTGTAAAAAAAAAAAAAAAATTAATTAAATTTAATTTGGCAGACAAAGGACACATGAGATGAATCATAGTAAATTTAATTCATTTTGAAATTTTGGTAAACTCTTTACATTTTGAGTGTGAAGTTTACTCTTCAGTGAAGTAAATTGCAACCATTTCAATTATAAAGCTAACAGTTTATTAAAACCCCAAATGTAAAGATTATTTGCTTTGGGTTCAACAATAATTAAGTCTATATAAATGCTAACTTTTGAGACAGGAACTTTCTTCTTGATGATAATAATAATGATGATAATAATAATAACAATAATAATTAGTAGTAGTGTCATAACGTCAGAGCGAACACAAACACGGAAGATAAGGGTGAGATTAAGAAAGTTTATTTGTAGAGGAAGGCTGGTGATGGCTGGGCATTGGGGAGTGATGGTGAATGGCGTGGGCAGGCAAGCAGGTTTAGCGGGCAGGCAGACAGACGAGGAGTGATCCTGAGCACAAAGGAAAAGACAGTTAGTACAAACTAGGAATCAAACACGAAAAAACAAATCACTTACACTAGGAGTCTGAAACATGTCTCTACCACAGTAGCTGAAACAGCAACCTGGTGAAAAGTGGGTGAATAGCCGGAGATGAGCTTTTGGTTGACAGGTGTGTAGGTTGAGGGAGGTGATGAGCTGATTGAAGGCAGGTGTGCAGGCAGAGCAGGGATCCAGGAGCCAGGATAGTGAGAGTGGGAGCGCCACATAAACACCACACCCACAAACACAGAGAGAAAAACAGGGGAAAACAGGGGATACAGGGGAAAAGTAAAACCCACAGAAACACAGGGGAAAGTACTGGGAGATGGCCGTGGCTGAGACAAGTAGTAGCAGTGGTAGTATTAGTAAAAAACACAACAAAGTGTCTGTGCATATACCCGAAAAGCACAGAGGAATAATTTATTTATGTTTTCCCTGTATGATAGCTCAGTGACAACTGGTGTGAAACCACAGTGGTGGTAGTTTTTCTCTTTTCATCTTGCAGCATGTATAGAACAATGTTTCAATGCTGACACTTTGTATTTCGAATTGTTTATGTGTTGCTGCAAGGTCTGACACTCCTAATTTGCCTGGTTATTTTCCTGGAATTCATTGCTATTGCCATTTTCTTGGAAAATCAAACTCAAGGCCAAACAATAAACAAGCTGCCACACAAAATTAGACTTTGAAAACTGAATAATTATTCAGTCTTGGAGGAGCTTTAGATTTTGTATCCATAGTGATTTAGTGATTCCAGAAAAATTCAATAAATGCAGCAATACAATGAATGCTGATGTCCTTATGCTGGAGAAATACATGTGATGTCTTTTCAGATAGACAGGAAAAAAAATGTGAATATGATAGTGTGGGCCTTCTGCTAGAGCTGCAGCTTAAGGAAAATCTATCATTAATTTATCTGGAAAATGATGGACAGAAATGGAATATTTGTGTTCCACATTCAATATGTATATAGGTTTTCCCTCAGGCCAAAGTCTAGTCTTTCGGTGTAGGTACTCTATATGCTTGCAGCAGAGGTGTTCACATTAAATTAGCATCACTTTCAGTGCATACATTTTCAGTTGGCAGAATTAAGTGTCTGTCTCAGCAGATGCTCTCTTAGGTGAGCTGCTTTGATTGGTTCGGTACACTGTCTTCCTCACTGGTCAATTGACCTGTTGTCTACAGAGGCAGCTATTCTTGTAAAAAAAAAAAAAAATAGGTGACAGTCAACAGTTTCAATCAAGAAACCCACAATGTGTGTATGTGTGACCATGTGCATTAACAAACAGATGTACTTTGGGTTTAAAAAAAATCTCTATAGACTATGCAAAACATTATTCAGGAAATATTCCTCTTAGGAACCATTGGGTGAGAAGCGAAAGACCATGGACAGGTCATAAATTATGGACACGTCTAGTCTCACAACATTTTCCTGCCCCATTCATATCTGCCACTGCCTTTTAAAAAAACAACACTAGACCACTCAGACATCAAAAACTACATACCTATATCTATTCTTCCTTTTTCTTTCCTGGACACTAGAACATGCTGTTATTAATCAACTGTCTGCTTACCTCTCACAGAACACCCTCTTACACCGCCACCAATCTGGTTTCAGAGCAGGCCACTCAACTAAGATGGCCCTCATGGTGACATAAGAGCTCTGTGCTGCTAGAGCAAACTCCTTCTCCTCTGTCCTCATACTTCTACACCTGTCCGCTGTATTTGACACAGTGAGCCACCCTCCACTCCACTCCACCCTTAAAGGATTGGATGTCTCAGGCTCTTCATTCTCTCTGTTTACATCCTACGTGATGGCTCACTTCTAGGTAACATGGAAAAGATTGTCTGAAGCATGCAGCCTGACAACAGGAGTTCCACAAGGCTCTGTCCTGGGCCCTCTCCTCTTCTCATTCTACACAAGGACACTGGGTACTGTCTTACATTCAAATGGATTTGCCTGCCACTGCTATGCCAGTGACACACGGCTATTCTTGTCCTTCCTCTTACCATACACTCAGCTGGCCTGGCTGACATATCAGCAGAGATGTCTAGGCCACACCTAAAGGCGAACCTGGACAACACTGAGCTTCTGTTTCTCCCAGGGGAAAGAGTCCTCCCTCCAAGACCTGTCCATCACCACAGACATTCCTATGTTACAACATCAGGAAGATTCATCAGGTGGCCCAGGTGCTCATCCAGGTGCTTGTCATCTGCCATCTGGACTACTGCAACTCCCTCCTTGCTGGAGCCCTGGCATCTGCCATGAGATCTCTGCAGCTAATCCAAAATGCTGTGGCCCACCCAGCCATGGTCAAACCTTACACTCCAGTCCGACCATTGCACTCCTCTACCTCTGGATGTTTAGCCATCCCATCACTCATGGGCCCCCATGGCTGCTTTTCTCTCTTCTCTGTTCTGGCTCCACAGTGGTGGAATAAACTCCTGACTGAAGTCAGGACAGTAGAGTCACCACCCATCTTCCTCCGCAGGCTAGAAACTCACCTTTTCAGATTACATAAAATGAAAATAACACCTCTAATCACTTGTACTGTAGCACTGAACATGCTTTTGGCATTTTTTTTTTTTTTTAAATGGGATACACTGCTGATTTTGGATGACATAGCTCTTCCTCCTATGTGCAACAGTGTTGTAAGTTGCTTAAGAAAAAAGTGTCAAATGAATGTAACGTAATTAGTCTATCATCTTATCAATAAAGGTGGAGTTTTCTTAATCACATTCTGTCATTACTTTCAAAGTACAGTAGGACTGTTAAAGCAAAACAGATGCATGTGCCATATGTTATGTGCTACAAAACAAAAACACCTGGCAGCAAAGCTGTTTCATGTGAACTGTTCAATCATTTTTCATTCAGTTCACCTTATTGCAGAGCTGTTTGTCCATAGTAAAGATAAGTGATAAAAGATAAGATCTCTTTTTGTATCATAAAATTCTATGGCAAGGCAACTTTATTAATATACCACAATTTATTACAGATAAACTCTATGTGCTTTACGTTAAAGTGCATACAGCAACAAGTGACAAATCTAAGAAATAGATAAGACATGCACACATCGTACAGTTTGCTGCAAAACAGATTACAATTGCTGCGACCACCTCTGTCTTTGTCTTCTTGCCATAATAAACACTCTCACCATCTTTTGTCTGGCTGTCGTTAATCCAGTTGAATAATGATGAAATTGGGTCACAGCAAGCAGGTTAGACAAAAGCCCAGGAATGAATGCCACTGAGGAGCACTATTAAGTCCAGTTCAGATACTGTACAGGCCAGTTATGTTGTGACTGCTTACAAAGCCTTTCATAAATTAACTAGCTCATTTATGGCTGCACAAAGAACATCACACAAGAAGCTCTTGCTGAGTGGGAAAAAATACAACAGTGCCAAATCACTTGAGCTTTGGTTCATAAATTTATTTTTAGAAAGACATTTGGGAATTGTGCTTAATTGTCAGCAATCATAGAAATAACCTACTGTGGCCTCTGAATTAGAGGATAGAATTATGTGCTGTGTTGTGGTATGGTGTGTTAAAACAGGGAGATAAAACAGTGTCTTTTGCATGGTAAAGAGTTGTTTTGGTTGGTAAAATTATAATCATTATTATGATAGAAGTGCCTACCAAACAAACAATGTATTTCTAACAATGGCACTTATAATAATGAAGGAAGCAGTAACCACCAGATGCATGTGGGATACACTGCTGATATGAAAGAAATGAAAACCTTGTAAACTTTAAAGCCTAGCATTTTTTATTGAAAGTTGAAATGCAGTTTACAAAAGTGTGGTGCTCGGAGTGGGATGATAAAACCATGTTAACCTTACTTATAGGGCTGTATGGAAAGGTTTCCAATCAGGAACAGATTTCCAGTAAACACAAGAGCTTAGCAGCGCCACGCTGCAGAAACAAAGACTTGGACAACAGATAATATAATATTTAGAGTTACATTCACTTACATTTAAGTCAAACCTACCACTTTCCTTCCAAGTGAAACGGTATAAAATCTGATTCTTAGTATCTTTGATATGTGGTGAATATCCAAACATTGGAGATTATATTGAGAATGTGTTTACGTGTGTCTCACTCTCTATTAACATGGGTTGGATATTTCTTGTTTGTCAAAAGTTAGAGTAGAAAGGGCTAAATATGGGAAGTGGGAGGTGTGAGGAAGGTGTGTTAGGGATTTACCCTTAATGTCAAAATGCATAGAAAAAAACAAACAAACTTCAAAAGTATTGCCTTCTCCTGAAGGTTGTGATGAAGGTCGGTGTCTTTCCTATCAGCAAAAGGACCAGCTCTTGGAGAAGGTGAAGAAATGCCTGCCAGGCATGTTTGATGTGTTGGATTTCAATGAAGCTTCTCCCAGGCTCACAGTCAATGCACAGCCTCACTGGTGAACTGACAGGAGATGCCTGGGAGCAGAATAACTGCAGACTGGATGCAACCAACTGCATCAATAAGATGGCCTACTTAAAACCTTTTGTGTTTTGACTATCATGTGTGTGAATGGCAGCAGGTAAGGGAATCTGTAATGTGTAGTTACCAAAGATATGTGGTTTGCAAGCAAAGCGTCTGTTGACAACCTGGCATCTGGACCTGGTTTACTTGACTTTGCTAAAAGTAAGAATACTGTACCCAGATTGTGCTCTAAATATCCTCAGATATCACAAGTAAAAGTCAAGAACAGTGTCCTAGAATGTCTATTTGAAGGACTAATATCTTCTAGTTCACATAAAGGGGTCAGTGTTCCAGGTAAACTTGGCTTGATTGCGTTGTTTCGTTTGTGTAACCGACTGACTTACTGCATAGCTGCATGGATTTCTTTGCGTCTTTGATTTACTTTGAAAGGAATGCAGGTAAGGTTAATGGGGTGATGTGCATTGAATTATAGTGTAGTTGAAAAGTAAAGACCCCCCCCCCCCCCCCCCAACATGTCCCTGCATGTGTCCTTGAGATGCTGAACTCTCATCCTCTTCAGATGTGTAGGTCAGCTGTCTTTTATGGAACCTCCTCTACCATTGCTGTATGAATGTGCAGGGATGAATATAAAGCTTTGCCTTTAATTTACATTTTGCCATGTTTCTTTCATTTTATTAGATTACAGCAATAATAGTGAAACTGCCACTACATGGTGAGTTGCTGAGGAAGCTATATCAAGATTAATATAACACTTGCAGTGGTGCATTTTTCCTCACAAGGTCTCGGGGTTTTTACTGGACAAATAGTGGGGACATCAGCAAAACACATGCCATTATCTTTGGGATGTTAAGTCTGTTACTGTCACAATACAGTCAAAACTGCTCTCATTAAGAGCATCATTACAGAAAAGAACATTTTCTTTTAAGTTTCATTAGTTGCCTCATGTTATACATTAATACAGTCAATGGACTGCTCTTATGTAGCACTGATATACTTTAAGTGACAAAGCTCTGTACAATTTTGCCTCTCATTCACTCACTAACATTTTGACACATCTACCTCCTGAGCCACAGCCACCCCTCTGTTTGTCTGTATTTCTGTCCTTAACTTTATTATTCTAGTTTGACACCCTGCTGCTGTGCTTGATACAATTCAAATTTCATTATTTTGTTTGCTGCTAATGGCCTGTGTTTGCTCTGACCCATGTAAAAGGAGAACAAAAGAGGTCAGAGAGAGGCCTGACCTCAGGACACACAGCAAATTGGGGTCTTTTGTGTAGCTGCCATTAAATTCTCACTTGGTACAATCAAGCTATTATATTGTTTCTGCCTTTCGGTGCCTGACCCTGCACTACCCTTTTTCCTTCAGTCCTGTTTCCCATTTTGCACCCTCTCTCTCTCTCTCTCTCTCTCTCTCTCTCTCACACACACACACACACACATCCCTGTGTGCACCCTTATCTGTCTTTCTCAAATGCTCCTGTGATCAGTCACTGTAAGAGAAGGTAAATAGTCAAAAGAATAACCCCAGAATGAAACATAAAACACTATGCATGCTGTTTTTCACCCTTCTTGAATTGGTTCCCTTTAATCTTTTGACTGAGTACTAGCCCTTGCCCTTCCCTACAAGTCAATGCAATGCCAAGTACCAGTGGTATAAATAATCTGATGTGGCAGTTACAGAAAAAAAAAAAAAAAACCCTTTCTCTTTAACTGAGTCTCACAACAGAGCTTACAAAAACATGCTTTGCTTGGATAAAGCTTGGAAAGATTTGGTTGAATTTCTTGAGTCACATTTTTTTGTGGTTCACTAAAGTCAGTACCAACATTATTATTACCGTTAGTCCTCTGTGTGTGTTTATTTGAATCATTCCAAGGTAGTCTAATTTTAGTCAGTTTTAAGCAATTATGACAAGTTACAACAGTTTCAGTAACATATTCTGTATGCAAGTTTTGTATGTTTTCTGATTGAACTGTGAATGTAATGATTTACATTGGTTGGAATGCTAAGAGTGCAATTTCACAAAAATGCAATTTGGAACATATATTTAAGTGTTTTGTTTTAAGATGCTACAATTTAGGTCACACTAATCAGTTTTTGTAATGTGAAGTTTTAAGTAAAGTGCTTTAGTAAGTAAAGAGCAACAATGTGCATGCAGATAAATAAGACATTAAACTAGTGCTTGTGTATCAGTGTGTTTATTAATGTGTCCGTATGACTGTAAAGCCAGTTATGTCTATTTGCATAGCACATTTTACAAGGCAATTCAAAGTGCTTTACATAAGACATAAAAAATACATTAATGCAAGACATGTACAAACTGTTTGAAAGCAAGAGGAGCTCAGAGGTTTCCAAAAACAAACAGTGAAAATGGAAAACAGGAATTGACACTCATGCAAGTGATGGAAACATGGAAAAAGAAGGAAATGGAAAGAAAGGTGACAAACTAAACAAACAATGTGATACAGCAGTAGAAATGTAAATAGCTGATAATGAGCTTAACATGAACTCAAAATTTCCATCGATTCTGTATGTCAATTTGATGTTAAAAGCTCAACATTTATTTTATTACCATTTTTGTGGCATGTTTTTGTAATGTAATTAATGGCAATGTAGTATTGATAATTTTGCCCACCAAAATAATTTATGTCTCCATTTTTGTTGTAGCTAACAATAAGGACAAGACACGACAAAGATAATGAATGAAAGTTGCTGCAATGAATGATTTAAGTCCACTATGGCTTAACTCAGGCAAATCAAATCACAGGGAACCCAGTTTTGCTGTAAATTAAACCACAAACATTAAATGTTTCACTGAATGCAGTGATTTTGCCTTGTGATAGATGTGTATGCCACTGTATGCACAAAACCAACTAGTGCAAAAGCTACAGTGACTATTAATGTATGCATGTGTGGAGAAATTTATTTATTTAAGTCTATTTGTCAAGGAGTGTATATGCAGTATGTGTTTGTTGGTTTGGGTGTGTTGTCCTTTGGATCACTTCCATACAATCTCTTAGGACACACAGCGTTGCTAAACAGATATAAAGGATTAGATAGGATTAATGATGTAATCTAAAGCCCACTCTTAGCATGCACTCTTCTGAAATCATAACCTGTTTTGACCTTTTGCTTCCAGTCTCCTTTTTTCCCCTGTTAATCAAGGCCTAAACGTGTTATGATTTGCAAAATTCTTTCCTTTAAATATTCCTCTTGTTCCAGGACGTGCATATAAAAAGACCTGGATAGGTCAATTAAAGACAAGTCAGACCTTCAAATTGGAAATAGTTACAGTATTAATGTTTTACCTTGCTTACTTATGTATTTATTTCTCCATTTTTCTACTGTACGTATTTGTAGCTTTTGAGGGCTGTTTTGTCCATGTAGAAATGTCCACTTAATCACTTTGGCTCTCTGCTGTTTAGCATTAGCCTAGTAGAGCACACTTGTCTTAAGGAAGCTTGTTGGTTGAGGGTGGCTGCCCACAGATGTAAAGAACCAGTGTTTGTTTGGTTTATCTTAAGAAAAAATGAGTGCTGAATGCTGCAGAGAAGTACAAACTGGACTGTTGATTCTCAGTAAGATCGGCAGTACAAGCTACCCTCGAGAAACCCTGATAAATTACCAGAAAGAATTTCATCCCACATTAATATGAATGCTACTACTTAATTTAGCTTAAAATGATTTATAAGAAAGATTCCCCACCTTTTAATGTAGTGTTCTTCATTTGTTGAACTGAAAACAGTGAAACTATCTTCCCTCCTGGGCTGGATGTGATACCCCATGCAGTGCCTGCTAATTTTTGGGAGTTTTAGTCAGACATCAACCACTATTCCATGACACATATGTGATCCCATTACATCAAATGGCAAGTAGTATATTTGTTTATATTACATGAATTGGTCTTGGCAGGGTATGAAAGCATGTCCTAGTTTGACACGTGACATAACAGTTACATAACATTTTGATATGTATTAGCAGTGATGCTATGCATAGTCCACAGTTGTAACACAGTGTGGATGAGGATGATGAATGTAATATTATACAGGGAGCTGGTTATGATTATTGTTATTACAATATATCAAATTAATTGTTCCCTGCCATTCATATATACACACCGTACCTTCATTTCAGCCCTGTTATTCAGTGCAGAATGTTTCAAGATCAAATAATATTCTTCTGTGTGGTGAATACAAAGTACAAGACTATATACTGGATAAATTCCAGCATGTCCTAAAAACCATACAGGTTTCACATGCCATATAAAATATTAAACAATAAGGCCATGCTCTAAAGTAGTGTATCTACAAACGGGCCCATATTCATGAGAATACAGAGTGTTTATCTTTTCTACAGAAATATAGCATGCCACACATCTGCCTACTTTTTATGCACCATTCCAACCATTTATAAAGAATGAGGCAGAGTGCATTTTAATTATAGTGTACTTCAAAATCCTCTTAAGCAGAAATGAACTCAACTCGTGAACCCACTCCAGTGAAATGGTAATTAATGAGAGGGAGTTTAATGGAGTTCCTCCAAAATGTGTTTGATGTCAGTGGAGTGTGAAGTAATGCATGTATAAAGTAATGGGCAGAATTTTTTTTTTCATTATTAAAAATTGTGACGTTGTAGGTACAGTGTAATCATGACAAGGATTTAACCAATAATAATAATAATAATAATAATAATAATAATAATAATAATAATAATAATAATAATAATAATAATTCAACAACAAAAACCATCTCATTCTATTGAAAATTTCCTTGATAAAAACACACCAAAAAATAAATAACTTCCAAAAATATCCAAAACCACTTATAATTAAATGGTCAAGTAACTTTTCATTATTGTTGGTTAGAAGCTGATGTTGCTATGGTAACTCTCAGACATATCTATCTACAGTTCTGCCAGCGCAGCCATGTTTACTAGCTACAAATGCTTGTAGCAGAAGCATCTAAACTACAAGGGTAAAGGCAATAATTTGTGTCAGTTGATGAACATTGCTGGTATATAAACCTGTTTATGACAACGTGACTACTTATGGACTAGTTTCCATAGGATATCAGTGGGTATTTTGTGATAGATCGTAGCCACTTGTAAAGGAAGTGCAGTATCAATATTGGACTGTCAAATAAAGTGAGACCATTCATTTAAACGTCCCTCACAGATATGCTCCAACAAAAGCTGGGCAACAACTGCAACCTCATTGACAGTGAAGTTTATTGTTTTGGATGAGGCCACTCTAGGGTCGACTAATTGGCACCATTAGTATTGGCACTAGAAACAAATGTGGCTATAAGCACCAAAGACCTTTGATTAGCCACTATGTGAATGTGAGGCTGCTGATTTAAATCTCTAGCTCAAAGTCTACAACTTGTGCTTTCACCAGAGCGGACTTGCCTGTTTGCACTGGACGTGCTGCATAAATGTGCCATTTAATGGTTTTAAAAGTAAATCTGAACAGCACAGACACAGGAAATAACTCCAATGGCATGACCTTTTTAATAAATCTCTCTAATTTAAGATGCCATTTTGTTCCAACAGTGCAGAAGCAGGACATAACAGACATAATGGTCTCTAATGACAGCAGTTTTATTACTGCTGCAAATGTTAAATTCATCGTGGTAAAATGGCTTTGCTGTAATTATGTTTTCAACAGTTCCCACGCATGAATTATGATAACCTGGAAAAATGGTGGATGCAGGAGAATTGTGCAAACTTAACTGTGAAGGCACTGTTTGTGATCTAAATGTAGACTAAAGGGTAACCTCACTTTCAAACATATTTGGAAGCTGTCATTATTTCCAAATTAATTCACAGGTCTATAAATACAGAGATTAACACCATAGACAGAAACTAAATTTAAATCACTAATAGCCTTTAAATTACAACTTGAATCTCTTCTTCTGTCTGTTTAGAGGAAGGCAAGTGATGTTTCATCATTCATACTGCTTGCAAATAGCTGGTAGAATTCTAAATACTGTATTTTTAAAACCTTGTTAACCCATGGTCCACCATACAAGTATCATAATAAGTGTGTGAGTGAGATAGAAGTGTTGTGTATCTGTGTCATGTCTACTGTTCAGTGTTTCCATGACCCACATTTCAACCCTGTTCAAAACAAGTGTACTGTACATATGGTGTAGAGCAGTACTCCTCAAATCTAGTCCTCAGGGTCCGGAGCACTGCTGGTTTTCTATCCCACCAGGTGGTTAATTGCATTCACCTGTCATCCCAGGTCAAAATCAGCGCCTGATGACAAACACAGAATGAAGATTTTCTAGCAGAATAGAAACTCAGCAGTACTCTGAACTCTGAGGGATTGGATAAATACAGCCATAAACACACCCACGTCAAGTTTGAATTGTATCAGTGTCATTCATGCAAAGTTTTACTGAACATCTTTGTACATAAACACCCCCCCCAAAAAAAATCTAAGCTTTGTTCAACAGATCTGTGACGTGGTTATGGTTGCATAATAAGAAAGTGGTGACATTTTAATTAGTTTTATTTAATATTAGTAGATACTGAATATTTCAATATATTGAGGTATGGTCTTATTTGCTTTTTGGTTACAGAAATAAGCCAGAAAGAAAACAATGGCTCAGTGACAGCTACACACTGTATGCATATGGGGACTTGGAATCACTTGTTTTTCAGCAACACTCCTCAAAATAAGAGGCTTCAATTGTGTTATCAGCTTCTATTAATACCATAGAAGATGTCTAATTATACATCCACTGCTGTGACTGAACAAGAAATGGTCACCTGTATTGACACACAGTTTGCAGCTTTCACTCCACTTTTCATTGTACTGCACAATCAGCAGTTGTAAAACATTTTCATCAGTCTGCTGGAGAGGTAGCTTCATGGCAGCCTTTTGTTCATAATTACTGCAGCTACTCATACCTCCACTGTCAGCTAAAACTGTCCCAATTAAGATGTTTCTCACTTTTCTCAATTCATTTTCATCTGTTCTTTTGCCATTTGTGTGTTTGTCCTTTATTATTATTATTATTATTATTATTATTATTATTATTATTATTATTATTATTATTATTATTATTATTATTATACAACATTAGTTCTTCATTGTGACTGTACTGTATGAGAGACATTCCATGAATCCTTATACAATGTAATACTGATGCCTGGCCACTTGCACCATGCCATTCTGCTTTCCTTACATTTAATGAACCAAACTGTTAACAATTGTGCTTTGTTTATCTTAAGTTATCTTAAGTTAGTACAATGTGGGTTGCATGTTATAACAGTTTAATAAAAAAAAGGTAAAAATAGAAATGGATAAGCCAAAGGCAGTGGAAATATATGTTCCTTCTTAAAACGGTTCCTAATATAGGCATCATACATGTACATTGGAACAAATTTAAATGAGTTCGCGCAATGCTGATTAAGCCTATCACCGCCAGATTAATCTCTCTGTATTTCACAGTATACCAGAGTTTTTAATCTGGTGTCGGGTTTGACATTCCCATGCTGGCCAGATGAATGCCTACTGCACATGTTCTGCCTGTAGAGCATACACAGTATGCATTCATCCAGAGACCTCACTACTAGAGACCTCCGCCAGTGAATTTCTAGTTAGCTTATAGTGCGGCTCTCTAGACTTTCCAAATGTTATTGGACCAAATGGATCAAATTCTGATGTGAAATTTCATGGGGGTTGTGTGACGCTCAAAACAATTTATCCACTGTTTTACAGCTGCAACAGTGACGACGCAGTAGGCTATGGCGGAGCCTATGTTGTAAGCATGTGTAGATAGTGTTTTTGTAATTACTGTCACTGCCAGAAGTGGGAGACAAAAGTCCTGCAGCTTTAAATTAGTGTTGATGGTATTGCCATAAGTAACTGTCACACATAACCCATGATGCTTAAGTAGCAAGGTTTGGACACTTCCCCCCTCCAAGATACTCTAAAACATCTCCCTGAGAGGTAGGACATGAACCAGCAGAAGGCAGATCCTGAGATACCAAGCTAAGTGAGTGTGGAGAGGAGGATTTGGTGGTTAACCATGTCGAAGGCAGCTGACAGATCTAGCAGCAATAGAGCTGAGGACTGACTCAGGACTGACTGACACAGCTCTAACTCAGTGATTCCATTACTGACAGGAGTGCAGTCTCGGTAGAGTGACCCCACTTAAAGCCAGACTGGTTCGGATCATACAGGTTGTTCTTAGAAAAGAGAAGGAATTCAGGGACTTGGTTAAACACTGTGCGCTCAAGTATTTTTATAGGAAGGGTAGGAATGTGCAGAGAGCCCAGTATTTGTATTTGTATCTGTATTTGTTGAGGCAGCAAAATTATTTGTATTTGTATTTGAATAAAAGTTTAAGACAGAGGCTTAAAAATCCTGTTTTTGTTTTTATTACACTTTTAATTTTAGAAAATGAAAGTGTTATAATAAGTGCTCATGAAGCTTGTTCATGAAGCGTGTGTCAGTAGCTCAGCTTTATCTCTGGGGAACACTCCCAACTCTGGAGGTGATGTCCAAATTAGGAAATATGCGTCATGTGAGCAGGTGGATGTGACTCCCCTCACTGAGACCTACTGATAGACGTCACAGCGGAGCAGAAGAGAGACACTGAGATAGCGATGTAACCGACCTGCACGCTGGTATTTGACATGGTTTATTTTTCTTCCTGAAAACAAATAATTTTTGAAATATTTGTATGAAACAAATATTTGTAAAAAAAACCAAAAAACAAAAAAAACAAAACCACTATTTGTGTTTCGCCAAATAATGTATTTGTATTCAGGCACACCCCTAAGGAAGGATAGGAGTGAAACTGGTCTGTAGTTTTAAACCTGGGCTAGGTTGAGTGTAGGTTTTTTGAGCAGCAGGGTATTCTGAGCTTGCTTAAATGTAGTGGGAAATGCCACCGTTGTAAGTGAGTCCAGCAGAAGCTTGGAGACTTCCTCCTCAGATAGGATGGGTGAGGTCCTGTTAGCTGGCAGCTGCAGACTGAGTTGATCAGGCTCAGAGAACTGGTCACTAATGGCACCTTATCAGTAAAGAATGAGGTGAACATGTCTGAAGTGAGCAGAGTGGAGGTTGGGGGAAGAGGTGGACTGAGGGGTGAGTTAAAAGCAGAAAACATTTTTCAAGCATCTGTGGTGCCACAGAACTTGTTTGATAGTAAGTGGTCTTGCCTGTTTTTAAACTGGAGGAGAATGATGCAAGGAGACACTGACAGTCACTGAGGTCAATGGACTCTGGATTTACCTCATTTTCTCTCTGCTGTTCTGAGCCCTGCCCTTTGTTCTCTGATGACTTCAGTGAGGCATAGACTTGGCAGCCATGGCGTGCAGCTTTGGATGTTAGAGGGTTGAGATTGTTAAGAGTGGAGGTTAGTGAGGACCAGAGTGTGTCTGTAGCTCATTGAAAGGGAGTGAGAAGAATTCATTATCAGGAGGCATGGTAGCCAAGACCTCATTGGAAAGAACTTTGTTCAGTCTAATGCACATTCTCACATGTTGTATAGAAAGCAATAAACACACTTCAGGCTGTGCTAAAGTGCCATAGGTCATTATAGCAATGCTAAGGTATAGCATGACCTTCAGTATTTACTTATTTATTTTCTGTGCATAGATTGTATCCTCTACATAGGTGAATGATCGACCACCTGGTAATACACAGTATATTGAGAAATTCTACACAATCAGCCTTGAGATCACATGTTTTCTGAAGGTCTCTGCACCCCCTTCTCTGCTCTTCTCTCAGATGGCTGCTGTGATGTCTTATTCTGTCAGCAAGATGATGGCCACCGGGGCTTAGCAGCAGGTAGGCATATACTTCCGTTTATTTCACAGTGCCCATGCTCAGTACCTCTCAACAGGTGATAAAGGACTTGTGGAGAAATCCTGCTAGCGTAGGCCCTGCGGGCTTAATTGTTAATAAGACCAGTCACCACCCGCATGTTTCAAATACTAAAAGATCTTCTGCCTTTACTGCTTACAGATAGTGGTCAGTAATGGTATATATCAATAAGTAATGCATGAGTGTGCCTGTGCATTTAATGCAGAGAGAAAACAAGCTAATAAATATGTGGACCAGAGTCTATATTGGATATTTCCTATCACATATATGATTAAAGATTTTTATTGGTGGTATAGTATTCTTGTCAGCCATATTATACTATACTACTATTATAAGAAGTGGGGTTGGTCATAGGGGTATTGCTTAAAAAAAAAAAAAGGTATGGTGAATTTATCTGATTAATTTATTTATAGAAATACATTGATTAGTTGAACACTGGCATCAGACAAACACACACACACACACACACACAATAGTGGTAGAGGCAGTAAATGGACTGACCTAACATGATGAACCCAAGTTTAAGTCCTTATCTCTGCTTACATCCTTTTCAAGCTTTTCATGGCCCAAAGGGAATGAAATGAATCATAGGTCAATGAAACCTTCAGCTCCTGTTATTTGTGCAGTCCAGTCTCATTATGTTCATGTTGAACAATTCTGCAAGGCATGTTTTATGTCCAGTATCCAGATTTGATGTCATCACAGGAATCAGTGTGTCTTCCAAATTAAAAAAAACAACAAAATACATGATTTGTAATTGGCCTCCAGAATGACATATGTGTCTTCTGATCACACACCACTTCGGTTAGGTTTAAGTACAAAAACGGGTTAGATAAAATGAAGGGTTTGGGGTAAAATAAGTACTTGGTTGAGGTGCCGAGAACATTGTGGTTTGCATTAAAATTATTTTGTTAAAGTCTTGGGACCTTTGTTGTAAAATAATTACTACTTGGTTACAGTTATGGAATGATTGTGGTAATGGTTAAAAGAATACCTCTTCCCTCTGTGAACTTTATGGCTCTTTCTGCTTTTGCTCCCAACAGACAAGATTCATAGTTGTTTTAATGGAACAATAACAAATGTTACATTTCTATTCAGAGAAGTTCCCTGCACAGTGATACATGGAAGCTATGCAATACAGCAGCTGTAGCTGTCCAGACAGGTTAATTTCTTACACTAATTGTCTTCAGCAGCACCTGCATGAGGGTTGTACTAGCTCCTACAATAGAAAATATAACATAAGTATATCTGCTGGTATAACCCAGGAAACATTTTTTAATTGCAATGAGAAATTAAAAACATTCCCTTATTGACACTAAATACATATTTGTATCTTGGAATTATGGACAGGTGACTTATAATAGCTGATATTGTAACAGTCTGTACACACTTTCTGCTGTAGGTTATTTTGAGCTAAACTTTGAATGTTTAAAAACAAAAGCGTAAAATTTTTACAGTCATGTACTGTACACAGTCACACATTTATGAAAAGCAAAATGAAAAAAAAAAGGCTCAGTACATGTTATTCCTTTTACCGTCTTTTAGAGCATAACAACTTCAGATCAGATGATACACCCACAATGCTTTGCTTTGTTGCATTTTTTCTAGTCTTTTAAAAACAAATGAAAAATTGCTGTCGCAGATCTGTATGAAAAAACAAAAAACAAAAAAACAAATACACCACATGTATATATAGTACATATAATGCAAGTTTTCAATGTCCATACAGTGCTTGGCAATGTTGCATCTCAATAAATGATGGCTGCACTGAAAGGAACTCAGAATGCACCCAGTATCCAGTGTCCGCCTCTCTATCCATTTATCCTTCACTTGCCCAATCTACAATACATAATCCCTTTTACTTGTCGCCATTTCTGCCCCCTCTTCCTCTCCCAATAACCCTCAGCAATACAGGTCAATGATATTGAATGTTATGATGCAACTCCTGTGTAAGGCGGAATGAATTTCATTTTACTCTGCGTTACTGTAATCCTGGACAAAAGTGGCAGCTATTGTAGACATCAGCAGGGGTTCGTCAGTTACCCGGGGATAATGCCCCTCCCAGAATAATGCAATCAAGCCTCTATGTCATGTTTCGTAGATTAAGATGTGTCCAATCGTGGAAATTACAGATCCAGGTCAAAATCATATGTAATCATCTGTCCTTAAGAAGTAATTTACTAAATGTAAGCCAACAGTGGTTTATGCAACATCCTTGGTGGAGGTAAAAAAAAAAAGAAAAAAAAAAAAAAGAAAAGATGAATTCAGACAGTCCACATTTTTATCAAATAGATACCAGCTGTGATGCTTGATGTCAGTGTTACAAAGTTGTTCTGTATTCTGTATCTTAAGGCCATTGCACTGTAGATCCTGAGGGTTTGTTTTTAAATTGAAAACCTTACATTTTGTTTGCATTCAATATAAACTTTATTATCTGAAAACTGCCACAGATATTAGGTGACCTTTTGTTCACTGTGTTTACAAATTCATGTTTTTTATGGAAACAAAGTATGTTTAGGAGGGTTTCAATTATTCATGCTTGTATTAACACACAGCAGGATCATTATATTACCGTTTTTTCGGGGGGGGGGGGGGGGGGGTGCCAGTTTTTTTTTTTTTTAATCTGATATGTATTTGCACAAAACTGCCTCTTTTCTCTCGATGTTCTCTTCATTAATATATTCGTCCTGAAAATTTGACACTCACTACTCTTATCCCACCTATTACATATGAGCATTTATTGTCAGTGTTTTTGTGTGGTTTATATTTATATTTTTACCATTAAGGCAAGGGTCAGGATTAGACATGTTGCAGGTACAGTTATGTTTGGGCTAATCCTCCGCCTCAAAGCAATGGCCTCATAATTTGGGATTAACTGCTGGATGGCCTCCATTAAGGGCTTGTGAAGTGGGGGTATCGCCTGCCAGGGCTTACCAACCCCTGGGAGGTCAGGTATTAGGGATCATCTTAGGATGCGTCATTGTCACCTCTCTTGACTATTGTTATGAAACTCCAGAGGAAGAGTTCACGTTTTAGCTGTGAAAATGCTTTCCCATCCCATTCCTTAAGAGCACCTCTGCATCCAAATAATGTGGTTGTATTGGGGTTGTGATCTACAAAACAAACAAGAACATTTTGGAAAGAAATTTGGTTATTCAGTATTGTTGCTCAGGTAAAATACCGATTTGTTTCATCACACCTGGTAGTTTTGTTAAAGTCTAAAGTGTGTTATGCCCAGTCTAAGGGTGTCTAAGAAACAACACGAATAAGCCCCATCTTCCAAGTCCCAAGCAGCCACAAAGACAAATAGCTCAATATAAAGAAAGTGGGTTTATTTGCAAAATTAAATAATGTAGATAGAGATTGATTTAACTTCATGGTGGACAAAGACCAACATAAACAATTCTAACTGGGAAGTAACCAATATAACCTCACAAAAACAAATGACAACAACTTACCCCCCAAACTAACATAAACATGAGAAAATAAGGTTAACCATCCTGGCAGTCCACCCCTATTAACTCTAAAATAAGGGAGCAAAGTCATGATTAAACAGGGTAAGAAGTGTGGCTGGTTGGGAGGAGGGAGATTGGAGATTCCCCTGCGTAGCTCCAACGCCATCTTGGCTCTTTATATAGCAGACAATCACCGGCTGGAACTGGAAGCTGATACACCAATCACTTCCTAACACTACCTCCCTAATAATGCTCAGTTCAAGTGAAATTTAGAAGATTTGGACAAAGCATCAGTGATTACATTTGCCGTCTTTCCTATGAAAAATATGCAGGTTAACATCCTGCAGAAGGAGGGATCCTGCATAAACCTTTGGGTAGAGTTGCGCATCGGAGCAAGAAACACTAAAGGGTTGTGGTTACTAAAGACTTGGACAGGTTGTGAACTGGACCCAGTATACACTTCATAATTCTGTAGGGCGAGCAGCAGGGTGAGAGCTTCCTTTTTGATGGTCCTATAGTTTAGCTGATGTTTCTTAAACTTTTTGGAGAGCTCTCAAATAGGATAATCAGTGGCCTTCTTATCCTCCTGCAGAAGAACAGCACCTGCGCCACACACACACACACTGGCATTTACCTCTAATTTGAAAGGGCATGTGAAGTTTGGTACAGCGGGGACGGGTGCACTACACAGAAAAGTCTTCGCTGATTCAAAAGTAGCCTGGCAAGCGAAGGACCAAACAAAGCTTTTTGAAGGAACGGCAAGTCCTGTGAGGAGCCACCACATCAGAGAAATTCCTACAAAATCCCTGATAATAATCATACATTCCAAGAAAACTGCCTTTTTTGACTGTGGGACTGGGAAAATCAATAACTGCCTGCACTTTTGCTGATACCGGACACACCTGCCCTTGTTCCACCTGTTTACCCAAACAGGTTACAGTGCCCTTGGCAAATTTACACTCTGCGAGGTAAAGGAGGCCTTGCAGAGACAGCTGAAAATGAGTGACAGTGATGGTCAGATCAGGTAGAGGAGTAGGCAAACATGTCATCTAAATATGTTTCACAATTTTTCACTCCAGCCAGGACATTATGCATGAGGTGCTGGAATGTGGCAGGAGTGTTGTGCAACTCAAAAGGCATAACTGTGTATTGGAGGAAATTATCAAGTGTGACGAAAGCAGATATTTCTGTGGCCTGCAGCGTTAAGGGAACTTGCCTGTAATCTTTTAACAGGTCCAGCTTGGTTATAACTTTTATTTTCCCGTTTTATCTCTTATTCTATTTCAGCTTCTTTATTTCCAATTTAACACTTTTTGTTTGTGTTGCTTTTATATTCTGTCTTGATGCCTTTTATGCTCTATGTAAAGCACTTTGAATTGCCCTGTTGTTGAAATGTGCTATACCAGTAAACTTGCCTCGTCTACAAAATTTGGCTGAGCCTACTCTGTCTATGCAGGGAGCAGAAACGAATTGGGTTTCTGTAGTTCTGATCAGAGAAAAGTAACAAATTATCCTCAAATGATATGTGCACTGGCGGAATCGGACAGATGAGCCAAGAAAGACTCCAAATTACTCAGTACTTCAGAATTTCTCAAGTGAGAGACTGGCATCGAACCACTTTTTTGTGTTAACCCATCATCAGAGGGATGATACTGAGGAGGAGTGGCACACACGGATGCCGCGGGTGCGGCAGAAGGTGGCTGAGGGGCACTCTCTCTGGAAAAAAGGGTTTAAGCATATTGTCTTGACATAATCTGGATTTTCTTTTATGATCTGGAGTTTGAATAACAAACTGTATCACTGATTTTTCCATTCAACCACATATGGACCTGATAATTGGAATGTAGGCTGGATCATTTTGGTTTGAGCCTGTGCTGGATTTTCACAGGCCAACTGACATGCATGATTGAGACGCTTGTGGAAAGTACTGACATAATCCAGCACATTATGCTCAACTTTGGGCGACTCTGACGACCCTTTTTTCTTTGAGGAGCTGCAGGGGACTGTGCACTATATGGCTGAACACAAGATCGCAGGGACTGAAGCGCAGAGGAGTTTCTAGGAGTTGACAAGGACTGGGGCTAAACCCAGACCACCTGGGGCTGTGGTCAGAGTGTGTGTGTGTGTGTGTGTGCGCGTGTGTGTGCATCCCAAGGCTGTTCTGTCTGAATGTCATTTAATTTTACTGCACTGTATGACTACTGCAACCATTACATTTAATTTAAAATGTAACTTTTTTTAATAGTAATGTTAAGACAATTGTTCTGGATGGAATCGATATCTGCAGGGCAGCTGAAAATCCTCAGACCTATGGCACCAGTGTTTAATTGCTGCTTTATTTTTTTAATCCTGCTTTTACATTTTTATTTGACTTCTGC
The DNA here is from genome assembly GCF_963924715.1 of Thunnus thynnus. Taxonomy (NCBI): domain Eukaryota; kingdom Metazoa; phylum Chordata; class Actinopteri; order Scombriformes; family Scombridae; genus Thunnus; species Thunnus thynnus. The sequence goes on from NC_089517.1 coordinate 8,244,634, forward strand.
AATGTTTAGCACTTTGTGTTGTACAAACAAAATAAACCAGCAGTTTGATGACAGTAGATTGAATTGAAAATAGTTTATTTGTACAGCCATTTAGGGAATATCAGGTGTTTTTGTTATGTGGAGTGTAGCAGGTGGACCCAAATGCAGGAAATCATAGATAGAGCAAGGCTGAAGAATAATTAATTGAGGCTCATACAGGCAAAACAGAATGCAGTGCAATCGAGAAGAACTAAACTGAACAATGCCGAACAGACTGAACAGTAGATCCATCAAGAACTGAACTGAAAACCAGGACTTAAAAACAAAGTGAACTAATGAGGGAATGGGGAACAGGTGGCCACACTGAGAACATGCAGGGAGCTGATAGGTTGCAGGAAACACTGGGAGCAGGGCAAGACTAACGAGGCTGATACAAAGCAGGTGTGTGAATGAGTAGAGGAGGGAAAAGCAAGCACAGAAACACAGCAGGGAAACACAGAGCAAACAGAAAATCAAAAACACAATAAAGACAGGACAGTGACAGGAACCTGTAAGATAAACACTTCCACTTCTTCTGAAAATTATAATATAAATGATATATCAGAGATGTCAGCCAGGCCTTAGATTTCAGTAAAGACACAACAAAACCAGAAGACAGAAAAAACATAAACAAACTTCACTCATAAGTTCACATATCCCAATATTAGATCTCAGCATTTTTACTTAAAGGGAATAATAGAACAACATAAGAAATGACTCCACACACTTACTGTCATAGCTTAAGAAAATATACATGGAAATAATTTAAGTACACAAGTAACACTTCTCCCACTCAGTCCAGTCTTCACAAGAAGACTAGAGAAAGGGTTGGGGACTGTGAAAACTGATTCTACAGGCAATGAAACAGTAAGAGCAATTTGAAAGATAACCAAACAAATGTAAGTTCTTCTTCAGAAAGATATCTAACTTCTTTAGAGGAATACACTTCAATAAATATAGCATGAAAGAACAAATGCTTACTTCAAGGCAGAGGGACACAAATCCATTACTTTGGAAAACAAAAAAACAATTCCTGATAGAATAGCACTCAGGTAAATTATATATGATATATTTAGTATACTAAATGACATTCTATATATATATCAAAAGTAAAATCTATATGCTGGTCATATATTTTAGTGCTTTGGAGCATTCCATCCTATGTTTTCACCTCTAAAAGGATATGATGAAGTGGTTGGTGGTCCAGTTATCCTCTGATAACTCCCACTTAATGTCAGCAGCTCCTCCAGCTCTTTCAACTCTACTTGGCTGTCCTGTTTACTGTGTCGGCTGCCCGTCCTCTCGTGTTGCTGGTTTCTTTGTATTCACTGTCACTTCTTTTCTGGCCTGTTTGCTGTGTTGGCTGCCCGTCGTCTCGTGTTGCTGGTTTCTCTGTATTCGCTGTCACTTCTTTTCTGTCCTGTTTGCTGTGTTGGATGCCCATCCTCTCGTGTTGCTGGCTGACCTGAGAAGTTAAAATAGACACTAACTTTAATAATGAAATTTAATAAACTAGCTAGCTATTTACTACTTTTTCAAGACTTAGAGTCTGCTCTTGACTACAGTTATGCTACTTACTAGTCTGCTACTTAATTTGCAATATATTTTGTGGTGGTCGATGACAGAGTGAACAAACATAAACATTATTTTACTACACTACACAAAAGACTACTTTCTGGATCTAACACATCTATACTGTATACTGTACACTACAGATAAGGTAATTACACTACGGGGGAACTGTAACCAAAGATGACTCAGTTACTAATAAAAACCGTCTATGCTTATCTGTTCACAAACAGTGAGTTGTATAAATTAAGACAGACACCCAGTGCACCACAAAACTGGTATTTACCATGGAGCTATTAGTAGTATCTATGGAATCCGCAGAGTCTCTAGTTTTAGGAGATGCCTCAATCTTTGCTCTCTAAAAAACTTAACCTGTTAGAGCCTCTGACAGACAGTAATGTTTTTAGTCCTTTTTTACTCTGTTTTACAGCTTTTTTTTATCCCATGGTGTCCTTGAGTTTGTGAAAGGCGCTTTCAAATTCAAATTTATTTCAAATGTATTATTATTATTGTGACACTCAAAGTATACCTGTGCTGTCTCTTCCTCTTGCCAGTCTGTTCTCTCCCTTCTTGGCAAAAAAAACATCCATCTATACAGCAAAATACATTGAAATTGAATGGCCTGCACATGATGATCATTGACCAACTATCAAACAAAGGTAGCATAATGTTACATATTTAACCACTTAAATAGCAGGAGCTAAATGATGTAGCAACTAACACTAGCTAGCTGGCTTATTATCAGATATATCAAGGAAATGCTGTTACCTTATGCTAATAAGCTTGTTGACCTGTACCATTAATATTAGCTTGGCCACATTCTCTGGCAAAAATGTCAGAATGCACCAGCAGCAGATATCACAGCTATGAATTTAGCGTTTGCTTAGTTACATTAGTCAATAAACCATGGTTCTAAAATCTAGGGGCAGCACAGTCGCTAGTGGATATTTTGTTAATACCTTACCTTTTTGGTGAGTGCTGTTACTGCTGTGTGAGCTCGACAGCCGACAGACAGCATGAAGCAGAAGCAGCATCGCACGCCATGTGTCGATGCCATGGCGCAGGTGAGGACATGAGCACGCAGCACCCAAGAGACAGAGGGATGCAGATGGACTGAGGTTGTATACAAGAGGACATTACCCACTCCCTCAGTCTCTACTACATCCACACACAGGCAGCAGCAAGGGTGGTCAGGAATTAAATTAATTACATTTCCTGATGATTATAGATTTCTTCCTCTGTTAGAAATATCCGGGACTAGTCAAAAAGCATTTATGATTAAAGCCACGGAAGCCTGATGTTGACAACATGGATGCTGAAGCCTAAGGATTCCTGAGGGGTTTCTCTCACAGAAAAAAGCAAAAGAGGGAGACCTTCATCCCACTCTCTACTGGACTCTAAGCAGAATTTCTGTAGCATGGATTTGAGCATCTGATGGAACCTTTCTAGTGCACCTTGAGACTCTGGATGGATGGATGACTCTGGAATTGGCTTTTTGTGTTCAATTTTGAGCTCCATCATAACCTGTGAGAACATGAAATTTCCCTTGGTCAGTTTGAATAATTTAAGTTAAACCAAAGGTTGAGAAGATCTTAGTGAGGGCTTCCACAATGGATTTAGCTTTTAGAGTGCGTAATGGGATGGCCTTGGGATACCGTGTAGCAGTGCACATCGTGGGTAGGATATACTGATGTCCAGACTTAGTTTTTGGCAGGGGGCCCATGCAATCTAACAACTCCTTCAAAAAGCTCCTCAAGCACCAGGATTGGATGCAGGGGGGCCAGTGGGACAAGTTGATTGAGCTTCCCCACAACTTGATGTGTGACTGAAGAAGCAGTACTTCGCTACATCTGTTTTTAATCCTGAAAATCCCTAAATTGGAGTAATGTGCGAGACTGAGTACTTGTGGTCAGTATTTTTTTGGCATTACCACCAATATGATTCACTGGAATTGAGGCTGCACTCTCATCTAGGAAAAAACAACAGGTGGTTGGTTTCCCTCGGTGGCTACAGCAGGGGACAGACAGAGCCAGGGACGGGTCATTTTGCTGAGCATTTGTCAACATTTGTCTGGTCACATTTAAACTCAGCTCTGCCTCAGCAGAGAACAGATTAGACCCATTTGCACATTTTCACACTTTCTCACTCTCAGTAGTGAGGGAAACTGAACAGGAGAGATCACTCTCATCTAATGTAGCCATAAATGACTCAGACAGATCCACAGCTTCACTCAGTTTACGAGCCTGTGTGCGCGTAATTGCAGGAACACATTTGGCACGAGGCAGGGGGTGTGGATGCGGATGAAGCAGAAATGGGAACGTGAACTTCAGGTGGAGGAAACACTTGTCCTCCGGCTAAATCGTTACCTAATATGAATGAGACACTACTGATCAGTAGCCGCGGACACACATCTACTTTAACATGTCCTGTCAAGAGGGGCGAATGCAGATGCACCATATGTGGCGGGCCTCTAAGTACACTCATTTTAATACCCAACACTAGCATATCAGAATTACACAAGTTCTTGTTCGATAGTGGCAGGACACCACTATCTTACATAAACAAGTGGTAGGTATATCTCTAAGGATTGTTACCGGCACTTTATCTTTTTCCTCACCAGCCAAAGAAACAAAGCCCTGAGAAACAAACGGCTTGAAATGGGGATTCAATTCAACATTAAACTTGGGTTCAGGTTCAGGTTCAGAGAGCATTTCAGGCGGGGACAGGTTTTTTATCAAACCCACGCCTGTGGGAGATTTAGTGGTTTTAGGTTGTCCTTTTCTTTTAAGAGCTGGACAGACAGTGATCAAATGGCCTGGCTCATGGCAATAGAAACACTCGTGGCTTTCACCAATTGCTGGTGGTGCAGTTTGACACGCAAACTTTGGCAACTTGATTTTTCATTTAGGCATTACATTCAGGCCATGAGATGCCAGCATAAAGAACACACTCTTATGAGTTCAAATGACATCATTGGCCAGGACGGCTCGAAGTCGTAGTGGGTGGTGGTGGTTTACTGGAGTGCATTATATTGAAAAGTGTTCCTAATATATTTCCGCCCTCATGTATGTTAATGCAGTGGACAAAATATTAGGATTACCAACATAAAGTAGAATTAGGACCTTTCTGACAATGTCAAGAAAAACTGAAAATGTATAAGCTTTGTAAAAGTGGAATTTATGGCAGAACTGTTGTATTGGATTGCATGAGATTGCACAAGTGTACCTAATGAAGTGGCCAGTGAATGTATTTCAGCCACATTTTTCAGTCATCTGTCTGACAGAACATTTAAACTTCCAATTGTAATGATGCAGATCATTGCTGGACATTTTATGTTTCAAGTCAAATTTGAAACAAAGTACAATTTGCCTCCTTTCTGCATGTCTAATAGGTTTTTTTGCTTTGTTTTGGTTTGGGTTCTTTTTTTGGGGAGGGGTTTGCTGGATGGTCCATTATTGAAAAATTGCTGATTTTTTTTGCTACCAATATGACTTCTGATAGAAACTCCTTAACAACAGAAGTTTGTAGTTGAGTTACTTTTCTTTATATATTGGTGTTAATATGTTTGCATATAATCATTTCTGTACCCCAACCAGTGTCTGTATCACTATACCACCTTGCAACTTAGAGGCTCTGTGCACCCACACAGGTGCTTTCAGTTATTTGGTTGTTGTTGGTTGTTAGACCTCTGCTCAGGTTGAAGTTCACTATGAATTACAAAAGGTTACCAAACTGTATCTTAAGGGTATAGTTGTTTCCACATTAATGGACCTTTCTAATAGGAGGCATGTTGACTTGCCATAGTAGTAGTAGTACAGGTCTAACAGATAACACCGATGGTGGATCTGTACCATCCAGATGTCCTTGTAAGTCACGACATAGAGCCAGTATGCACAGTATCAGGGCCTTCCTGTTTTATCTGTCTTATTCTATTTTAGCATATTTTTTATTTCCAATTTAATAATTTTTAATTGTATTTAAATCTTTTTATATTACCTTGTGTTGCTTTTATAGTCTGTCTTGATGCCTTTTAGGTTCTATGTAAAGCCCTTTGAATTGCATTGTTGTTGAAATGTGCTATACAAATAAACTTGCCTTGCCTTTGGAACTGGGTTCCAGCAGTCATCATTAATACTATCAGTTACATGTGTGCTTGAGCACAGTCTGTATTATGCACCCACATGGTGCTGAGAAAAGAAAATCAGGCTAAATTGATAACAGCTGTGTGCATGCACAATGTGTGTCGCAGCAAGTCCTCCAAATTAAATAAAAAAATGCATTGTTTGTAACTTCCCTTTAGAGTGAAACACATTTGTTTATTTAGATCTCTTTTAGATCAAGGGTATATCCTCCAAGAGTCCATCAATCACATGAGCATGTCCTCATCCGATCTGGTTAGGTTTTGGAAAAGATCATGGTTTGGATTAAAATTATTATATGATTAAGGGTTGTTCTTCATTATCATGGTTACAATAATAACCACATCATTAACGTTGGGGAATGATCATGGTCATGGTTAAAGGAAACCAACGTTGCTTGACGGTAGGAAACTGGAAACAAACTGCAGTCTCTTTAGTGATTCATCCCCCCTGATCTCCCTTTGTGGACAACAGTCATAATTCATATGGCTGCTAGATGACTTTGCAGCTTAAATGTAAACATACATTGTTTGGAGCATTTGCTGATACAACTGATTCTGTTGTTTTCCTTTGGAGGACAGTCCCAAATATGTGACAGGAAAAAATCTTGGTGATTATAACATGATTAAAAAAATATATATATAGACAAATAATTGCCCAGCTTAAGATTTCAATAAAATAACTGTAGTAGTACAAATAGTAATGTGGCTTACATTGGATGTCGGATGACAACAAATTATAGTAAACTAAAAATACAATAACCTTCAAGCCTTCTGAAGCACAGTGCCTCTATTGCAAAATATTTCAGTATTCTGAAAACCATTCACTCATTCCTCCCTGAGAGTGAATGCTGCTCACTCCATAATGAATAATATTCACTGTGCTGCACTAGAGAAAGGAAAATTAAATTATTGTGTTATCTGTGATAGTCAGAGCTCTCAGTACTGTCTCCATCTCCCTTCACGCTGTCTCCCTCGACTGTCTCCCCCATCTCTCACACTGCTTTCCTCAAAATCATTGAACAGTGAAACAGTGAAATATGGCGATTGTGAGACATGGACTGGAATACAGTTTGGCACAAATCATCCTCGCACATGGTCATAGCAATCAAAAACAATGGTCCTGGCTATCAAAAATGAACTCAATACAATTTAGTCCACTGCAAAGCATAATTTCACTTTATCTTCTGGCTGCATTTCCATTTGAGGAGACTCATGTCATGTTTGGTTATTGGTTACTGCATTAAAAAATAATTTCTGAATCATGAACTATGACTTGTGTGCAGATTTGATTTTTAATTGCTACTCTGGCTCATTAACTGAAATGCCTCAATACCATCACATTATGGACACAGAATTGTGCAAGACATCAGTTTTATTTAACAAATTATAATATCTTTTCAAATAAATTATTAGCAGTTACTAATGTAAATACTTGTAAGAAATACAAATGAGTTACTAACATGGCAATACCTTTCAGTCGTTACTTTATTAAACTATTAGATAAATTATTGAAGTCCTTAACTGTTTGCTTTGAAAGGGAAGAGACATCTATGACAGGTCAGTAGGTTTTAAATATATATTTTTTTGTATTCACAGGAAAGTGAATGTATATTTGAATAATTTTGTTTGAATTGATAATCATTTTTGCATTCCATACAAATACTGAGATGAAATATGTAATAATTTCCTCTCTTGTCATGATGGGGAGGGGTAAACAACATTCTAATAATTGTTTCAGCCCTCATTACAACATGTCAGCCGCATCGTCTGTTTTAAATCCATAGAGAATAGTCTCTCCTGTCAAGTGTTTGTCAGTACAGGTGCACTTTACAAAGGCATTCATTTACATTTTCTTCCCAGAGTGTAACAAGGGTGTAATGAAATGAAGACCTAAGGGTGGTATGCCAGTGCATTTGATACCTGTAATGAGGAAGATATTACGTCTCTTTGACAATAAAGTCTCTTGTGTGAGCTTTGTCCTAATACCCACTAATGAACTGTGGTTGTCAAAACCCACAATCATTGTCAGCAGAGAGGGAAGTATCCAACAGGGACTATGCTCTCAATTATCTTTAATAGCATTGGTATGCTGCACCATTTAAAATCATTTAAAAAAAAAAAAAAAACTATGTAAAGGAGTCTGTCCTGGACCCTGTGAAGTCTCAGATGGGTTGTCCTATCTTTAAGTGGCAGGGCCTTGTAATATTTTAGTTTGCATTTGGGGAGTATGGGGGGTTTGGGTGGGGGACACCAGGGAGGGCACAATGTCTTAATGATGGATTATATTTGTCTCAAATGTTACCCCTGTGTCTTGTTTATTTAATTCCTCCTCAGGCCTATTAGGCAGACAATAAAAACATTCCTATATGTATCCCACTATATAATATACCACTATATAACGTGCAAGCAGGTGGCAGGTACAAAAACTGTAATGAGCAAGGGACAAAACCAAATACACTTGAAATAAATATAAATACACACAGTTTTCATTTATTTTAAAAGTCAAAGTACTGTGTAAATAAGTCAAACTACAACATGACTCCATGCTTACTTAATAACCTATTTTGGTTCCATGTTATCCTGTGCTAGTAACACAGTTATCAATGGCTATCTATGGCAGACTAACTGAGCCACCTCATCTCATTTGACATCATGGCTGTGATGAAGATATGAATAATGCACCTGAAAAGCGTGTCATTTTACGCTCAAATCTCAAAGAGAAAAGAATCCATGTGTTTGGTTTTCACCAACAAATTGCAAAGAAATACAAACTGGTTGACGTGCTGTCCAGGAGTATTTTCCTCAGTCACCATGCTTTCTTTTAATGATATCTTTAACATTTCTCAACACAAAAACTGGAAAGTGTCCTTGAAAGTAAACATTTCTGCTTAGATTCTGAGAAATAAAGGTTTTTTTGTCAGTTTTCAGTTACATTTACATTACCCATGAGCCTCTTTGACCATTACCATGGAGATGAAGACAGTCTGCTTTACACTACAAAGCTTTTATATACTACTTTTCATATAGAACTGGTCTATGTGGTTTGTCTAAGTGGTGTTGCCATACTTTGCTGTCCAACATGGCGGACCCGCTCAACCAGTCATAATTACTACCACTTACGGCCAAAAAGAAAAATCACTCATGAGCGAGCAAGTGAAAATTTTGTGAGCAAGTGAAAATTTTGCAAGCAGGAGAGCAGTGATAGGAGTTGTGTGCTCGGGGACAACAGTCATGTGCCCCTTTGGATTCTGTGTACACTCAGCACATGGCGTATTGGCCTTAACATTAATTGTTTCTTCTCACAGGCTACAATATTGCTTGCACAAGCAGAGATATTTTGTGTGCGAGTGCTGTGAAAGTGCTCAACAAAATAATTTGCTACACAGCTGCTTGAGTTGTGTGCAACTCCTCCACATCCGCAGGCGTGGATCTCATTTGCGCTTGCAGGTTTTAGGCAGAGATATGCCGTCATAATTGCCCCAACATAACCTGATATTGTTAGTAGATTAGGAGATTGCTGTTACCACATTATTACCGACATATTCACCACATTATGACCTTGATATATTTTTCCACATCATTATGTTTTGGTTTTCCCCATATATATATATATATATATATATATATATATATATATATATTCTTACAGTTATTACAAGAGATTACTTGTTATCCTTTACGTAACTGTAAAATGTTTCGGATTTGTTTGCCAGTGGGTTGTCACAGGTGATAGAGGACTAGGCAAACTTGAACTCTGTCACTGTAGGACACATAACACACCCTCATTAGATTTGCCATATCCAATGTGGCACTATTATTGCTGTAACAAGGGATTGTGCTATACTATAAAGTAAATGGTAGATGGACTGCACTTATATAGCACCTTTCTAGTCTTCCAAACACTCAAAGTGCTTTTATACTACAAGCCACATTCATCCATTCACACACACACTCACACACCAATCACGGCAAGCCACCACACAGGGTGCTGGTGCAGCCATCAGCAATTTGGGGTTCATTATCTTGTCCAAGGACACTTGGACACGTGGACTGGAGGAGCCGGGAATCAAACCACCGATCTTCCAATTAGTGGACGACCCACTCTACATCCTGAGCCACAGCCGCCCCCAAGTAAAGTAGTATTACAGAATGATTCACTTTGTACAGGACTACCTACAGGACATAGAGAAAACTGGTGGCAGTGTAATGTTATAGGTAAAGTGAACAGTGGGCCAAACCCATCATGGTCCATGCATGTTTGGTTCTTGTGTAAGTGACTTGGTTTGCTGCCAGTGGTTACACGAGATAAATAAAAATGAGCCTTCCCTCCCTGCTCAACATACATGTCTCTAGCTTTCTCATTTTTTCTCTTTCCTATATCCCTCTCCCCTCATTGTTCTGCCTACAGGAGCATAAAGAAACAGTGCATACATATCTGTCATCACAAGCAATAGTGATCGGCAGCCTTGCCTATCCATTATTACCCATGAAATCCAACGAGTGAAGCATAAAATTGAAATGAAGAGCTGATCTGTATTGTGATGGCTCATTTCCTTATTCTACATCTCCGCATTAATTCTAATTATGCCCAAGCTGTCCCCACTTCCCTTCTAGGAGAGGTTTCTGTGTCAGGGTTTCTGTCAGAGCCGCTTTTCCATGATAAAGTAGCAGGGAGAGCCAATATTCCTCACTGCCAGAGATAGGCTTCACACACATCTCGAAGCCTATTTATCAGGCAGTGCCACCACTGGTGCAGGAAGACACACATAGATATACCTAAATATGCTCAGAACTGCACACAAACAAGTGCTACACATACTCCTATATGTACATACTTAATGTGCAGTTGCTATACTTACATGATTACACATTACGTTACTCAGTGGTGGGTAAAATTTAGAGTTGTCAACATTCTCCCCATAAGGGAGAATATATTTTTGAGCCAGGTTACTTCGAAGGAGCATTAAATTAGTTGAGCAACGAATATTAAGCTCTCTATGAATCTACTCCAGCAGTTAATGGTGACACTAAGCAGCAACTACCATGGCTTGAGGCTGAAGCCAATGCGGAAGTTCATTATAGTGCAATGCCATCGACGGCTGCTAGATGCTAGCTCCAATGGACTCTTATTCAAATATTGTCAACCTCTCTTTAGAAATACTAAGTAAACCATTTTTCTCAATGAGTCATTATGGTCTCAAACGCTAAATTCAGGCCCTCTAATAAGTGTGCCGGTGGTCATTATGGAAATTATTCCTCTGTTAATAAGATTTGAAGACATATTAGACTTTGATATCTGCTGTGTGAGTGTTGATTGACTGTTCACTCACCTGCTGCTCTCGGACTATTAAAGTCGAGCTATTATTGCAATATTGTATAAGTTTAATGTTACTTGATTGAGATACCTGCCCTTTTAGCACAATTTAGCTAGGGTTAGCTACAGTAGCATCGCTGTGCATCGCTCTACCCTCCCAGTGAGCTGGCATTCACTTTGGTCTAAGGTAGCAGGGTGTGTTTCCAGAGCGTGAAAGGCAACTCTCCTTATTTGGAAGGTCCTGACTCCAAACAGAAAGGATGATGCTTATCATAACCAACAACTCTGGGCTTCAAAATAGCTCCAATGCAACCCAATGGGTGATGTCAAACCTCACTACGTCCTTCTTTGTATACAGTCTATGAGTTACACCAGAAAGTGGCCCAGCAAAATTAATATGTGTGTCCTCATGGAAAATGTGGTGCTGGGAGCTTGGTGACGTAATGTCTAGTGTCTCTGTCTCTCAGATAATAGGTGAACACATTTAATTTTAGTGAACATATCTGTACATTTAACAACTGATTACAAACAATGCCTCTTTTTTGGAGCAGTTTGTAATGTGGTAGAGTAAGGTTATGTAAAAGTGGATAGTATGACAGTTTATATGATAGTTAGCACTGTCAATACAGTTTACGATAAGTCAATGGCACAAATTCAAGTGTTAATGTCAGAGAGCAACTATGTTAGTCGGTTTGTTTTACAGTGGGTCTTACATTATCACATGATTTTATTATCTATTGCTTTGTTATCATTGTTTGTCTTTGCATTTTTGGAGAGGATTTTATGCAAATCAAAGTGCTTTGTTTAGGTTTTCTGCATGTGTTAATTGTCAATTACCTACGTGCAGCGCTGACCAGCTGAAGACTCTTGTTTCCTCCACTCAACCAATCACAGTGCTGCTCCTACACACTGCTCAGCCTCTCATTGACTTTTCAACCACAGACTGGGAATGCAGGTGTGCATGTTTATCCCCGTAAAGACTTGCTGTGACGTTGACAAAAACATTAGAAAAGCCTCGTGGACAGAGAGAAGCGGTTAAATGAACTAATATCTGTTTGCAATTTCATTGTTATAAATGCTGGTGTGCGTCCAACCCCCTAGTTACAGTTAGTACCTGGGACCAAAATGGTACCTTAATGAACCAATTTCTCTTGAAGATAATTGGATTCATTCTCTCTTGATGCCATTTCTCCTTCACATCTCTATGAGTGAAATGTGTAAAGTCCATGCATTTTGTGCTGTCATCATCAAACTCAAAAAATATGAATTTACAGTTTCAAGATTTATTTTCTGGTTGTCATTACAAATTAGCAATAATTGCTTATAAGCAATTATTAAGTCATCAGGAAGAACATAATGTCATATTAAAAAAATCAAACAAATAAGGTCTGACATTATTGGTGAAAAATACATGAATGATAGTGTTTTAACTCATTTACACATCAGTTTTCAATTTAGCATACAACCAAAGCACCAAGTATCTTATTTCACTAAAATTTGCTGAAAGGTTATATAAACACTGATGACAACTAAACTCAAAGACACATCTGGGATGGTTATGGAAATTGATACTTTATTGTGGATTATTTGGGTAATATGAGAATGAAAAATTCCCAATGCCGTTGCCACCAGCCAAAGCCATGAAGAATTAGTGTTGTGGCTGTGAGTGAACTGCACTGCTGGGTTTTTCTCTCTCTGTGTTTCTCTCACATCATCTCATAAACATTTAATTTCCGTCTCTTCAGCCTGAGCTGGCACTCAGGACAGTCCCACACAAAGTCAAATTATATGGACCATTGCTTCACAGACAAATGCCTAGAATTAGCATCTGAATATGCATTGTGCCCCAATCTCCCACACCAGCAAATTTTAATTTAAATATACACCCTTACTGGAAGTCTGAGCTGGCTCGCTCAAATGAGACCAGAGTACCTTTTTATTATGTTATGTCAACAAATTTTTTATCGCAGAGTTGCTCAAGGTTACAATAGGCCATTTATTAAACTGTAATGGATTTTCTAGTTGATACATTCTGCGATGAAATTGCACTCCGGCTGGCTGAACTGTCTGATGGATGATTTTTCATGAGGATGCGGTATGTATAACACACTATTCTCTTTGTGTTAGTTTTTCAAATGTACAGTTGCCAAATTTTCAATATTATATCTAATTTGGAGCAGATGTTTTTTAGCCAGCTGCAACTTTCTTGATTGGATTAGATACAATGACAACCTGGTTCAGTCTTAATAGTGTTCCAGTCGTTTCTTGGGTACAGTTCAGTTAGTTACACTTGCATCAAGGAATTGACCATTTATAGCAGGTTATAGAGTGAGGATTAGTGGTAAAAGCTCTGTAGTTTGAGGTAGTCTTCAAAGAATTCAATCAGAAATGAGGATTCTGCTGAAGAACTAATAACCTCTAAATAAATAAATGAAAGATAAATGTCAGGTTATAATGTCAACGTTGTGCATCTGCGTGAATATGATTGGATGTTACTTTACACACAGCTGTGAATAAGCCAATGATTGTGAAGCATATTGATGACAGGTGATGTTGATCAGCAAACACATGCCTACAGTAAGTTGCCTGAAGTAATTCTATGGGTATGTCAGTCAATTGGCTGAACAGAGTTGCAGTTCTTGGAGACATGCACTATTTAATCTGGGTATCACCAGTTATGTATTACAGTCATAGTCTGTTGTGTTATGGCACAAAATAACAGAGGTAACAGTTTGATTTTTTTTTTTTGTTCATTTTAATTTTGAATCATTTAGACACTCACTGTTAAGGACCTTTTGACTGCTGGTTCAGTTCAGTTTATATTTCAGATGACGTCAATATAGTGTGACTTTATTTTCTTTTATAAGATGATTTTGGCTTATTGGGAGGAGAGGGCTTAGGTGGAAGGCTAGATTGTTAGCTGGCAAAAAGCTGCTAATATTGCTAAAGCAGCAGAAGAGCCCTGCTCGACACCGCCAATTGGACATTTTTACCTTCATGTTGGGCATTGTACTGCCGTTAAACCGGACAATTTAAGGTCACTTTCGCAATTATACTGCTATTTAAACCGTACATTTTAACCATCACGTTGAGCCATTTTTACAGCATTCTACTAATCATTTTAACCCAACCCATGATCTTTCCCTAACCCTAACTAAGTGTTTTTGTGCTTAAACCTAACCAACAGCGTTAAATGACGTGTAGACATGACAGGCGAAATGTCCTTAAAGTGCCATGCTAATTATATGCCATTCCATGAGAGGTTGGGTTAGGTTCACCCACTAATGTAATTTCACTTATTCTTATTCTGAGTGTGTGGGTTTGCACTATTAGATTGACATCTCCCTGACTCTCCCATTAGCATTTTTGCACCTGGTGGGGCAAATTATTATTTGAATTAGTTTAAGGAACCCAGTGACCTCCTCTGTACTTTTCGTGAAGTTTACAGGAAGGGCAAGTGTGAAGTTTTATGTTAGGCTCATCTAAAGGCTGGGAATTCTGAAAATTAAGCCTCTGTCCTGAGCTTGAAACTAAGCCACACTGACCCTGTTCCCAGCTTCATGGGCAGCTGCCTGGTACAAAGAGGGTTAAAAGATCACTTACCTAGTCAGGGACCAGGCTCATGCTGCGCTTAAAAGGGATCATTAATATTTTAAGATTAATCCTGTTTCATAGGAATCCTTGGAAGCTTTGGCAAATGTATAAATATAAGAGGAACATGCTCTCTTTTCTTGGTCCTGTGAAAGATTAAAGCTGCGGCATTCAGATTTTTTTTTTTCTCATCTGCTTGAAATAACAGACTGCAGAAGTTTCTAATATGATAATTGGAAGATTTAGTTAAGAAATTAAAATGTGACGAAAAATCAGACCATTATCCTCAAATTGCCTTCTGTCTTTACACATTATCAGCTTTTGTCACAGTGAACATCAGAAATTGGACATACAGACCTTTACACATACGCCTTCTGATTCAGATCAGTGAAAGACATTTAGCATTTAACTCTCCCAGGATATTTTTTTTTCAGTACACAAAAACTCTTCAAATTATCCAGATGTGGAAGAATCAGCACAGTAATCTACACAGTAAATATAATGTCTAAATTTCTAATAACACAATTTTCTGTATATTTACAGTGAATTGCAGAGAGAGCAACTGATAGGAGGAGCTGAGAGAGAACAAAACCACAGCCACATAAAGTTATTTCAAATCTTCCACGACATTTAATCACTTCCTTTTGTAGAGAGATCATCAGACCATGACCACTGTATCCATGCTCAACACCTGAATTTAATTTGAGCAAATCTTCTTTGTCCTGACTCTAGCTGATAAAACAGGTGCATGTCTACATTAAATCTGTAGTAGTGCTGGGAAGTTCGAGTGTTTCAGTTGTCTCAGTACACTCGAGTACGGACTTCTAAATGTATTGAGTATTTCGAGTTTTCCAGTACTGGGTGTTGCACTCCTCTTAGGCCAAAATATTTCAGGACCAAATGTGTGTGTATCAAGTAGTAGTAAATGCATTTATCCTTTATTATCCTCCCAAAATATTAGACTGTATGCTAACATGTACGGCTGATATTTTATTAAATCAATGTTTTTTTTTTCATATTTACTTACAGTGATAATTGTGTTGATGCTACTTGTGTATGATTTTTACAGTAAATAAAGAAAAACACCAACTTGTACTTGTATCGTGACAAAATATGAAAAGACCTTGTGAAAATGAAGACATTTCAATCAACATGCAAAACAATTATTGACAGCCACTAAAGTAGCCTAACTATTGTATTAACCATCCTGCAGCAGACAGTATCTCCAGAGTCCAAAAGCAGCAAAGTATCCACAGGCTAACAAGCTAACAGGCTAACAAGCATTGAGTCTTTTGTCTCCAGGCTAACAGTGTCTCACTCTTTTACATGAACGAATCTGGTGAGCCCCAGAGCAAGCTCCAAGTGGTGTTTGGTATTCTTCAGCATATGAGCAGTAGAACAGCATGTACTGGATATTTCGAGGGCAGTCTGTAAGAGAACTGGTACCAGCAGTTGAGTTGAATCGAGTATAAAACTTTTTAGTACTGAACTAGTGATGTGTCGGTCGCAAGCGAGTCAGCTCTATGAGCCGCTCCTGTATATGTGATTTGCCCATTTCATATAGCATTTTTAACAGATTGGCCTGACACTCCAGGCCAATCAGCTTGCCAGGCACCAGGAATTCTCCCGGTGCTCTCAATCAAAGAAGTAAATTCACTGATAAAGCAGAGGGATATGGTGTCACCTTGTGTAATGTTTTCACTGCAGATCATTGACATCAGGTCTGCAATATGAGTAATTTGGTGCTGCTACACCTAGTCCACACATGCAAAATGAAATTACATTGGTGGGATGTCTAAGTTTGAATCTGATCCAAATCTTACCCTATCATTATCCTAGTGATTATCTTGCAGATAAACCTAGTAACCCCCGCCCCCTCAAAAAAAAAACGAAAAAACGGCTCTCAGAGAGGAACGGTGCCATAAGATCCAGCTCCCTTCAAATAGCTGTAATTCCCATTTCTATACTGAACGGTCTCAGTAGTGAGATGAGTGCATACAGCTTTGTTAACACCACAGAGACAAATGTGTCAGTCAGTCACCACCTGCACTGCTTAAAGCAAGCTATATATTGTCACTCATTAGTCAAGTAAGTAGTTTAAGGTTGTAATCTTTCTATTCTTATCTCTGGCAGCTAGTCTGCTGGCATATAAAACGAAGTCTGCAGGAGAAAGAGAGGGCTTTTGTTAGTGTTAGACTTTAGAGTGCTAGTATATGATTTCTTCCCAGAGGCAGTATGTACCAGTATTACAGTATGTACCTATTTACACACACAAAACAAGAAGTTATGATCATGCATGAATTCCACACAAAAGCTTGCTTTGCCTGTAAAATAAAATGTAAATACGTCCCCTTTTTCCATGAGTTTAAACCGTGTGTCTTGAGTTCTCTTTCCCTTCTCACTCTATCCTCACAAGGTCGCAGTCATCGCCATCATTAACCCAGTGAACTGCTGACCTGAGAGAGTACGTGCAATTCATTCTGCCCTCTTCAAATTATCTGGCAAATTAGCTCTGCCAAAGTCAGGAAGAGACAATTACCTCAATCGTCTGAGAACAATCAGTATCTCATCTCCATGACTAATACACAGAGCTCCAACACAATCATGTGGGTATATTTTTAAATTGTTTCCTTTCTATTTTTGTCTTTCTCCTCATCTTGTCAGGGCAAAATAAGTTTCCAATTGACATCTCTGGATTTACTTTAGTACATAATTTGACTTAGTAGTATTTCAGTGCAAGTATATGTGGATTTTCACATCCAAATCCACAACAATTACAAGATCTAGTTTAAAACATGTTTTTTCTCCACAAATGAACAAAGACATATCATATCAGCAGCTGCTGTCTTAGATCTGGGGAAGAAGTTAATTAAACACATCAATATACGGGACATACTCTGATTCTCCAAGAACATATAATCCTTAAATATTTCCTATTGTCAGTGTTTTGGTGTCAAATATATTTTTATTGTCCTTTGACCTCTCATTAAAAAGACATAAAGCAGCAGGGATGTCCAGCCAGACTTCAGAGTATCCAGGGATTGTATTATCTTTCATATTACATGGACAAATATGATCTGCTGAAACAGGGAACCAATGTCTGACAGCAAAACAACATCAGCTCCAGTATGTAAATTATTTTCAACAAATACAAGTACAAACGGAGTGGAAGCAACGCTTCACATAAAATATGCAAAATCATTTAAATTAACCACATACTGTTGGTATTGGGATCAAAACAACTTCAGAAATTGACATTTGATTTGAATGGTCAGAGAAGTCCCTGCCTCTGCTATAAAATGTTAATCTTCAATCACTCTCTTCTTCTCACAAATCTTAGTCTTCTACATTTCTGTTCAATTACTAATGCAGTGAAACCCTCTATAGGCAATGCCATCTCACTCTTTTTTCATTCTTAGAGGCCTTCATCCCCTTGGCCTTCAATCTTCCCCTGCCAGCTTTTACGTCTTTCTCCCTTTCAGTGTCTCATTTTTCTCCTTATATTTACTCCTTCTTTTTCTCCCTTTCATTTTCAGTGGACCTGCTACGGTGAAAGAAGAATCATGGCTCAAATATAGGCCATCCATCCTCTCTCCCTTTCAGCTCTTTCCCTCCAGCACTCTTTTCTTTTCTCCCTTTCCTTCATTAATGACCTGCTTTGACTCTCTTTAACCCCACTAACACTTGCATATTGGTCTATATTTGAGAGACACGTTGACTGAAGGATGGTGTCCTCTGTTAAGCACCACTTCAATGTGATTGGCCTTGAGAGCCAGCATGTGTTACAACTTGGAGAGAAAGAGAATGCGAAAAAGAAATTGAGAAAATATTGATAAAACCTGTAATGTCACCGTCAGAAAAGGATTTTAATTCAGAGCTGTACTAAGTCATGGCTGTGCAAAGGTCTTATTTGGGTTGAGTTTTTTTACACACAGCTTCAATACCGTGAAACCAAGTCTTCTTACTGTACTGCAATGAGTAAAGCTGTGGATAGACTGCTTTTAAAAGTAAAACACAATCACAAGGTCAGATTTAGGCATTTCTGTTTGACAGAGTTATGGATGATTACTTGTAGTACAGAAAAATAAAGTTACACTTTAAATACAGAGCTTAACCCTAAGCTAAGGCTTAATAATGCAGTAACAAAATCTAGAGTAAATAATACACATGTAAAAAAACATTAAAAAAAAAAAAAAACATCCATTAATTTCCTATTGACCTTAGGCATTTCAGCAAAAAGGACGTGCTCTGATTCTGTAGTTTTGTCTTTTAACTTCCTGTCTACACCAGAAGTGGGGGTATGTTGTGTTGTGTACATCTGCTGCTTGTGATCACCTTGAGTCTGCATTTTAGCAAATATCTGACCAGTTTTATAAAATAACTAATCATTCACTCAGTCCTCATGTTACTGTTAAAATAGTCACAGTGACTGGTCAGAATATGTTGGTATATGTATTCATAACAATATACTCTTTTAATTTTAATAGTGATCTCTCGTATCAAAGTCTTGCATTTGACCCATCCATCTGCACAATGGAGGTACATCTGACCTCCCTCAGTGGACTTTGTGGCTTTGTAATATCATACTATTACTCATTTATACCCTACAGACAATAGTCATAATTCCTACAGCTGCTAGAGGCTTTTGTCACTTGAACACAAACATATTCTGTTATTGTGCATTTGCTGAAATGACTGATGCTGCTGAGGACAGTGTCCATCGGACTGTAGGAGGAAGCCAACACAAAGAGAACAGAGCAAACTCCCCATAGAAAAGTTCAAGGTAGAAGATATCAACCCAGAACCTCCTGGCTGTGAAGCCAAAACTAAGCCTGAATGATTAATGATTGTAGTTATTCCAACAAATTACATTACAGGTTATAAAAAAGTGCAACATGTACAAAGGTAGTTTGAAAGGAAGTGGCCAACAGTTTACTTTTTGCCTGTCTGGGCCTAATGAGACATTTCCATCATTCCCATACTTCATTGTTCCCCTAAAATCCTAAAGTGCATTTCTTGTTCCTCAAATGCCCCCAGGTGGCCCAAGTGCCCCACTCGTGACCTTAAATATTACCCTAATCCTACACGAAAAAGAAGCGCTCTTCCTTTTCGCCCTTGTCCTTGCTCCTTAGAGAGTCTGTGCACGCCACCAGAGGCCAATGACATCTGCTGCTGTCTAATGACCACCGGGAGGTTCTTCAAGCAAAAAATGGGGCACCATGTGGAAGAGCAGAATGTGTCTCACTTTCCACCTCCAGGTCAATATCATCAGATGAGGGCTGTAGAGAGAGCTTGAAGTGGAAGCCCGACATCATTGGGCAGCAATTTATATGCCCTGGGCAGACGTTGAGGTGAGTCTGGGGCAGAAGGAGTAGCATTGCATAAAGGAGAGCAGAGATAAGGCCATCCTTGACCGTATGTTCTCATTTGTCACGTTGCTCTGTCAGTTGCTAAAAAAAATGGGAGACAAAGCTTAGCTCCAACTGGCTCTGGGCCAATTAAACCAAATATATATATCCTGCAAACACAATAAATTCCTTTGGAGACATTGGCTACCACAATGGAGCTCAAAGCCAAATACATTGCTACTTTTTGGTGAAAAATCTGATTGGTTTAGAGTGTACTTCCACGTCTGTCAGTTTGTACTCAAACCGTTCATTTGCTTTTTAGCTGAACAAAGTGGTGGTCAGCATTTTGAAAATATTGTGCCCACTGACATGATGTCAGCATCAAAGCCACAGTTTGATGTCACCATTAATCAATGTTTGTCTAAAATTCAAATGGCTTATGATCCTTTGACAGATGAAGTTGGAATGGGATCCATCAAAAGTCTTCACATCAAGAGTCTTAATTTATTTTGACATAATCTGCATCGTTCACTGTGCTGCTTTGCAATACTTCTTGCTTCACCAGCATATGAGGTTCACTTGTTTATATGGAAAAAAATTCTTAAGGTGTCCCATCCTGATGTGACTTGAGGCCTATTCCAAGAAGTACATTTAGTGAGCTACTTGGATTACTTTGCTGAACAAAACCTGGAACAAGTCTTGACAGTGCACTGAATCAGTGTTCTACAATGACAAGTTAGGTAAAGATAAATTTGTTTTTTTCTCAGCAAAATTACCCACTTTACTCTCTAAATGTGTTTCTTAAAACAGGGCACTGGGTTATTCTAACACAGTTAGAATCTACATTACTTGAGTAAAAGAAGTAGTGACTTGAGAGTAGATCTTTGTGTGGATAAAAGCACACCCAATAACAAGTGACTTTTTGGGCTCTATTTTTGTGGTGGCGCAATGACAAGTGCAAACAGCACTCGGACAGTTTGGTACTTACTTACCTTACCATACCTTGAAATATGCTTTGCCTATCTTTGCCTGCTGTGAACACGGGAGACTGGGATTCAGGTTTAGGTATAGGTATATTAAGGTATAGTTAAATCCTGTTGACTTCTTTCACCTTTAACTTCTTACATGTTACCAAGACCAAGATCCACCTCAACCAAATGAACTGAGCTGCCTGAACATAGCATAAAATGTTGATTGTGATTTCGTTGCTAAAAGTGTCAGTAGTGAAAACAAATGACATAGATTGTACCTAAGTGAACATGCATTCAATATGAACATTTTGAGAAATTGCAGATACGTTAATTAAAAAAAGTCTCACAACTATGATGATTAAAAGATTGTAATCCAGGCATGCATTTATGTATTTGCTGTTTCTTAGGAATGTAAAAACATATTTTTTGGAGACAGGGTTAGGAGGCGGGGAGAGATGCCAGTTAATTTTGACATGAAAAACACAAAACAGAATAGCTGGCATCCTCTGATGCTGCAAACTGTGAGCCCTCCACCAGCAGACTTAGACTGGTTCGCCAGTTGCTGCTTTCAGCATTTAGAAGTTGGAACTGAATCATGTGACCTCTTAAGCTTCTTAGCAGTTAACTTGTTTTCTCCAAAAAAACAAGCAGAAGAGGCATGTGCCATTACCTCCTCTGATAAACTACAGAGTTCTGCAGTTCAGGGTTTTCCATGCAGCTTTAAAACAGTGGCTGTCAGATATGTCATATGGCAATCCACTACTAAACCTGCAGTCAACTTACTTGAATTATCTAAATGCTTAACTAAACACCAAATAAAATCACTCAACCAGCAGTAAGTGTGTGTCATATTACTCGGAGCTTATAAATTCCCTGTTCAGTTGATCGTTTTGCAGAATGGATTGGCATAGTTGCAGACAGTGAAGACTCACTTGACATGATAATCAGAAACAGGCAGGAATGTAAACTATAAAAGACAGAACCAGGGTTAACAAGCTAATAAAATGGTACATTTTACATTTGATTTTGCCAAAACTAGTGCTTCAGCTGTTCAGAAAAACAGTACTCTACAGACAATTTTACTTGAAAACTAGTGATCTTATGTTAACTTTGACCAAGACTGACATTTGAGAGTGCAGACAAGAAGATCACACATCATCTTATTCTGTACCACAGAGCAGTAGGTGTCACAAACTGTATTGTGCAAGCAGAACTGAAAAGGAAAAGTGCAACAAGGTTATTTTCAAATTAGGGTTTTGTGAAGTTCATCTGCAAGAATCACCATTCTCACTTCATCAAAAATGAGACTTGTGGTTTTCATTGCTCATTATCATTATTGTGGGTGGATTATATTGAAAGCTGTCTGTAAAATCTCTGGCTCTGACAGTACATTGTAGTCTGGAACACTTTCTACAAGTATAAGGAAGGATTGAAGTTTATTTGAAAGACTCCTAACATGGCAGCACACTGAACCACATGTTCATGTAACAGTGTGTGTGTGTATATATGTGTGTACTGAGGTGATAATGAAGCATATAACAGCAGCTGATTGGGAGAGACAAGAGGCAATGTGAAGATAATGCAGTAGAGATTGTGACAGACAGTGTTAATTAAGGCTGTCATTAAAATCGACCGACATCGTAAAGGTTGATCCATTCTTAATCTGACACTGTTACATAATGTAAACAGTCCAACAGGACAAATATAGTTTAATACTGTACACTGTGTTCTGCAGTACCTTTTTCTGTCAGCCCAAAACCAAGGTTTCATGTCTTTGAAATGTTGAGATTGCTATAACACAATGTGCAACAGGTACTCAACACACATTCAGAACAGTTTGTGACCTGGGTAAGAAAAACATTCAATCTGATATTATTTTTGATATCTATCTTATCAATTTTAGCTTTTGCTTTAACAGGAAAACTACTCAATTCCATCATTCAGTTACAGTGTTATTCCAATCCTACTCTATATTTACGATTGAAAAAAAAAAAGTTCACTCCTATGAAAAGCAAGACAGCAAATTTCAGCAAAATGTAATCTATGTGCAGCTTGGGAGATGTATGAGAAGCTAACACTATGGTTTTGAACTAGAAAATGTGCCCTAATACCCAGAAAATCATCCTCGATTCTGCCGTAACCATTCACTCTGTTGGGTACTGTCAAATCCTCCTTTTTTCTTTATCAATTGATTCTCAACGGAGCTGTCCAACTCTCTGCAATTTGATATTAGTTGACTTACAATTTATCCTCTTGTTTATTGCTATGGGAAAATAAGTAAATTTTAATATAACAACTTACACAGCAGGGGCATGGGAGTTGAGATGAAGTTACATTCAATAACTTTTAACAAGAAATATGCTTAAATTTCCACAAATTTCCACAAAACCATGCCCACCTCTCCTTTACAGTTATTATTTCATTGCCCAGTTACTTTAGTGTACAATGGCCAATGCAGATAGTCGGGGAAACCTTCTCATGTCTAGTAATTAGTTTTATTATATTCAAATCTGTATTGTAGGTCAATTATTATTATGGCAGTAACCTGGAGTTATTTTTAACCAAAATGTGTGTCCTGTGAAAAAAAATAAAGGAAGAGGAAAAGAAAAGAAAAATGTTTATCTGCTGGTTCCAGACCTTGGAATTGCTGTCCACACCTCAGCCTCACCTCGTTTTCAACAAAGTGGTCATTGATGTCAGTTGCCCACTTTAAGAAATGACCAAACCAATTACAGCTTTGTAGGCAGGATAAAGAATAGTGACAACAACTTTCAAAGCCAGAGCCAAAAAATGGCCACATCCATTAAAAAATAGAATCAGAGAAATCACCACAAAAATGACATATATTGATACAGCTGCAAAGGTTGTTCAATGTTAGCTGAGAAAGATAATACTGTAACTCTTAAATTAGCATTTTTCCTTGATCATTGTGAAAAATATTTCATATTTCAGTTTCATGCTAATTTCTCCTTGCAAATGTTACTGCAACTTCCACAACCATAACGTCCTTCCTGAGCAGAAATCAGTGAACTTGAACATGATGTCAGACTGAATAATAAAGTGAAGCGGCATGGCGACTCATTTTGATTATCAGGCTTTTGGCTTCCACAGTAAAGATCAAAGCAAATGCAGTGCTACTTTTTGGTCACAAATCAACAATTGGCTTGTTTTTCAACCAAGCAGCAAAATGGCACAAAATTTTCAAAAATGCAGTTAAAAACGAACAAAAAATGCAATTTTAAAAACCAATAAATGAAAATAATGAACGATAATAAATAACATGAAATTAAACTGATACGTATTACCAAGGCTGATCAAGTTTTATTATATGATTATGTAACTAGGTAGCAGAACATGCTTGCTTGGAGAACAACTACTGCTTAACCTGTACTACCACTGCTTTTACAACCTGAGTCAGCGATACATTGTGGTATCTATCAGGAACCCAAAAATAAACCCATTAGTTCACAAACCCATTAGCTATTTTCGCATCGTCCCTCGGCACCACTGATGAAGCCTTTCCAAGGTTGCTCCAGTATTCCTACCAAACAGGAGAGTGAGTCATATGTTCAACTACGGCATATTTCACTTTACCTTTTCTGTGCTCATACACTTCTTCACTTTCTTCACTTCTTCAATAGCCTTTAGCTTGTGACAATAGTGTAATGTCCGGCAGGGTCAAGGTGGAAATCCAGGACTTCCTGCTCCTCAAGCAGCAATACTACAACAGTGCCAAGAGGGATATCATTGTTACAACCTGTAACAACCTGCAGGACCACCAAGCTACCAAAAACTGAACAGGACACCCAACAAATAGGATACCCTTGTTGGCACAGGGGAAGTGTATTTGCTTTAGTAGCATGCAAGCTGAAGTCTTGGGGTCGCCTCCGGTCCCTACTAAATGTTACAATATGCATTCTTTGCAAGATTAATTTTGCTGTTGTGCTTTTTTCCAAGCATAACCAAGTGAAAACATCCCTAAAGATAATCCTGCCAAGGGAAACTGACAGGCCTGACTTGGCTGTCTTCACGCCTGCCTTGTTCAAGGTCTAATCTGAGTCCAGGCGTTGCCTTTCCCAGGATGCAGAAAAGCTTGAGTGATCATCTGGATCACCAAGTTAATGCTTTCCCAAGGGAAAAGTACAAAATCCTCATATCTAACATGAAGCAACTCTCATATATCGCCTTTTACCAGTCAGCATGTAGCAGGTATTTTTTCCTTCATAGTGACACTTTGAATCTAATGGTAGTGGCAGTTTGACCTTCTGTACCCTCTTAACCTAAGAGAGAATGACAGTTTGGGACAGGACTGAAAATGTCACTCCTGTCACTCCTGGGCACTGGCTACTCGGTGTGACTTGTACACTAATTTGAACATACAGTAAGGAGATGTATCTAAACCATAAGCAAGACCAACCATCTGAATGAAACGTTGTGTTTGTACATGCAGTTGTTAGAGGTTGTAACCGGATTACTAATTTAAATTCAACAATTTAAAAGATAACAGTAACACTGAAATACAAAATATTCCAGGTTGTGCTTTTTGAGGTGAATCAAAGGACATTTAAAACTTTGTGACTTTCAACTCAAGTACAGTCAACTCAGTCAATACCAGGGCAAAAAGATAAGTGCGGTATCTATGACCAAAGGGTCTAGATTTGTGTTACAGCATAACCAGTCCCAAATGCGTTTCAGTGCTTAGTCAAGTAAAACTAGAGTTTATGTTCAATGGAAGAGGGCATAGTTCGAGAGGTATTAAAAACAGTTTAGTGAAGGAGAAAGGTGGACATGAGAGTTTTTTCTTCCCCTCAGGTAGCGTCAATTTCCCTGGCAATGGAAGTTAAGAAAGAATATCTTTTTTGTCTGGACGTTGATTTAATCTTTAAAAGTGCCGATAGAAACATAACACATGTTTTAAGCAAAGGATATTCCCCAGTGGAGTATCTTGTAGAGTTTGTTGCCATGAGCGAGTTTCCTGAAACTTCATCGATAGACAGGATAACATCAATGCACAGCAAACAGGAATCAAGTACAGGTTGCTACAGCAAGTTCAACATTTCCCCACACTCATACAACCCCTGTGTGTCTGACTGCAGGGAAAGTCAATGAAAGGCTCCACCATTCTCCTCCACCGTACGTCTGCATGACTAATGAAGTAAGCCAAGAAGGCTGGGGCATGACTCTAGGAGAAAGATTAAGAAAGAAGACAAAAAGCCTCCTCTTCTGAGGGAGAAATCTTACTCTTGTTCAATCTGCCTACATTACCTTGCACTGTTATCCGATATAAAGAGACACACAATGCTGGTCAGTGTTGATGTGGTAGCATACAGAGAATGAGAGAAAAGACAGCAGACTGTGAGACAGGGCAGGGTGAAGGGGTTGTGATTGAGCCACGAAGTGATTGTCTTCCAAACAATTCTGATTAAAAACTGATGAATTAAGTGTCATCATCCAGGCACAGAGGGCGTTCACATTACATTCAATGTTAATGAAAAAAAATAGGGGATAGCTGTAAGTTTTTCATGCCTAATACCTAGAGTATGCACAAATATTTTAGTCAAACTTTCAAAGTTTTTTAGATGTGATTTGGGATTAACTCTGCACAACAAACTATAAATGACCTGCTGAATGGAGTTTGAAGACTGAAAATTGGCATGATCTGAGGGTTAGGTATTCCTTATGGTGTTCAAAAGAAACAATTTACCAGTAAGACGAAAACATAATACAATAGTCGTTAAAGGTTTAAAAAACTGCAGCAAATAAGAATTACATTATTTACTAGGCTGTATGGGGAACTGAGAGGCAGTTTATGGTATATTTGAATTAAGCGTGTTCTTTGCAAATTTGAACCTGTTACACCTAATTTTGGAAACCTGTATCTCTGATCAGAGTGAAGGATGTTCAGGAGATCCAGATTCACCAAGATACATTTTGCTCTCTTTGTGATTTGTCATGTAAAATTGTCTGTTGAGTTGGCTGCTCACCAATGATTTTTATTGGTCTCCTTGACAATGGCAGTTGTCCCCTCTTTTGCATATTTAAATTCCCATAATAACAAATCACTGAGAAGGTCAGGACTTATGCTATAATGAATCTGTAAAATAAAAATCAACCGTCTGCTGAAGTTAAAAACATTTAACCTCCAAATAAAATATAGTCCTTGTCACCCTGTCTCTCATATTGCTTAAGTTTTATTGTCAAAGCTCGGTTTCAATACAAGTACCACGGTACTATAACTTTCCATATTTCCCACTTTTTACTCTTGTGAGGGAGCTAGTCAAGGCTGAGAGATGTTATGGATCGACTAGTGATGGATTTTTTTTAAAACTTAGAGTTCGAGTGAAGATTTTTTAAAATGTTCCACTTAAAATAATTAGAATTTGTTTCCCTTCAACATAATTGGCTAATTGTATGTATGTAAAGATGTCAAAATTTTATTTTCAATAATAAGAGAACTTCAGTAGTCAAACATTCAACTTGGAATCCCTCTGTGTTCTCAAGCAAAAGCCACCTGAGATTCTGCTCATTCTTTCACTCAGGGAGGATTTTAGATAATAATAGAAAAAAAAAAATCCCTGTCTTGGACACTGCTTTGAAAAGTTGAATAGAGAAACTCATAAGAACTCAAACATATCTCACATTCCTCTATCCACTCTGTCTGAGCAGTTTTCATACAAGAGGGGGGTGCCATACTGCTTGGTATTCAGGCAGCCCAGGAATTTCTTCCCTTCTATGCAGTATTTTGCTGGGATGCTTTGTACACAGACCTTTTGTAGAAACTTACCTGCTCACAGAGATATAGAGTTTATAGGTGAGCAGAGGAGTGTGTTTTCAAATGATTATTCTTCCAATAAAGTCCCTTGCAGACCACTGGTTATCTGATTTGTTATGAAATCATTTGAATTACTCCAACTGCAACTCTGATTGTGATCGCTAATGGTCCGCTTTTTCCAAGATTGGTAGAATATTGAGTTAAGTCTATGAATTGTGGGTTGAAGAGCCATACAATCATCAGCAGCAACCATGACCATAATTTCAATGTTCCTAAAGTGATCTGTGTTTGACTATTCTTCCACACCCAGACAGGAGATTAGTGGATAATTCTCTTGATCAAAATGCTACAATTTAACTTTGAAGTCCAGTGGAAAAGTATCTCGTAGTGCATAGTCATTAAGGCGTGCTCATGATTGTAATCACTCACTTGTAGTTCTTGCTTTGTTCCAAAGGAAATACAGCTTAATGTTTTTGGATTAAATAAATGAATAAGCCAGTATGTTACCAGTAGATATCACAAGTAATAAAAGCACCTGTGGCTCTGATTAAAAAAAAAATCCCAGATGACATTTTAGTTTAAATCTCTGCTGTGTCTAAACAGGCTTTAGTGGGTTTAAATTGGTCTTTGGATAGTATAAGCACAGTTTATCCTCTGATGAGAGGGCACTTCCAGTCCATGGCAGTAATGTCTCATCATAATGGGTCATTTTCTTTTTTTTTTATTTACAGTATTTTAATCCTGACCTCTTTTAACACACAAAGCCTGAAAAATTAGCGTGGCACACAAACATGTTAAAGTGTCCTCAGGGAGGGGGGAATGAAACACCATGCAATCGTGCCCATGTGTACAACTGTGTGCTGCACGTGTGGGCTCTTTTTTCCAATCCTCGTAAGCACAGACTTCACAGACTTGCAGATGTTGAAGACAAAGTGCTCCACTTCCTTCCTCTGCTCTCATGTGGGACATATAAAATGGCCAGCAGAAGTAGTAGTCTGTGCACAAACTCAATATTCCTCTCATAAATCCCTCAGTCTCTTAATAGAGACAAATCACAAGTGAGCATCTGGGTCAAAATTCCTTTCTAGGGGTGGAAAATTGGTTTCCCCTTGCCCCTTAGATGCTCTCTGAGTTGTGGGATCAATTTATTGTGCAAGCAAATGATCCTTTTCCTTTTTTTCTTGTGTTTCATTGTGGCACACAAAATGGAAATTGTTCTGCAGTTTTGACATATTCTGTAAATTACAGACTTTGGATAAGAGATAGTTTTGCTGTGCATGAAACAGTGGGAGTTCTATTCTCTGCTGAGTAGATGTTTGCTTGGCTGCAGAGTGAGGGCGGACCAGGATTGTTCTGGTTCAAGAGCGGGCAGCGGAAACCTTCCTCCTCTTGAGTATTGTTGGGTAAGATATTCCCTCTACTCTCATACAAATAGATGAATAGCCCTGCCCCCGTTCTTTTACTGGTGTGCCAAACATTGGCACTTTGCTGAATTGTCCTGCTGATCCTCCACCTCCAAACATCCCACAGTGGGAAAATCGATAGATCGAGACATCCTGTACATTGAAGAACACAAATCCTACTTTGACGCATTCATTTTTTCTGCCAACCACCCTTGTCATTCAGATTATCCTGTTTTCCACACATCTTTGTTTTGCAGCCACTGCAAATCAAAACGACCTGTCCCATAAGTCATTGTAGTTGAATGAGAGGGTGGGTGTGATTTATTTCTGGTGATTAGCATTGAAAAGGGAAAGGTGTGTTAAAAAGAGGAGGGGAAGAAGATGAGGCCTTTTAAATGTGACATTCCAGCCTTGGTTCAGTGGTTTAACTGAAGCCACATAACTGCTCTCATATAACCTTTTCTTTTTACTGTATCGCCATGGCAACTGCTGAGGTAAGCAGTTGATCTCATTAAAACAGGAGCTCAGGCTGACAACAGTTTGGAAGTTGTCCTTGAGAAACAGAAACAGCAGCCTTGGAATGCTAGCGCAAGTCTCCTGACAAAAGGATGTTTTTTTTGGCAATTTCCGCTTTTATTCAAAAACCCTTTAAGGATTTTGTATCCCACTTCATTAGCATGATAATAAGATTCAGGAGGACACCGTACAATGTAGCAGGGCAGACCTTGATACCCTGCAAGATGAGCCTCTGGTCCACGTTTCTCTTTGTAAGGTCTATAAGTTTTGTAAGGATTGTAAGGTCTGAAATTCTTTACATGCAATGTGCTGTAAATTCAAGATCCTTGAAATTTTTGTCAGATATTTAACACAATGTCACAGACATCACTACATGAAGTGGGTTTTCATCCAAATATGGTAAAAGTTTTGTGTAAATTTCCACAAAATCCACAAAACATGAATCAGTACATGTTTCGTTTAACTACTTGCAAATATGCATGATATAAACAGGACATGACACACAAATATACAGAACATGTCAATATTGCTGTTATTACGTAGGTCCCCCGCTCTTTCCAGTATACCTGACTCAATCCTTTGGACTTTGCTGTTAGGGTGCTGTTACTTCAATACAATTTTCAATTCAATACAACTTTATTTATCCCTGTAAGTGCAATTGTGTATATATTCTTGAGGCCTCTGCTCCTTTTATCTTTACTTTTTGGACTCTCTGTTGGAGTGCAGGCATGCAACAGGAAGCAATAGCATACCATGGATGCTTTGTCTGTGGTGGGAAAAGGAGAGGTCCAGTCATTGTTATTTCTGAAAACAAAATCTGATTTGATTAGCTTGTATTGCATGTGAAAACTTTTTTGTGATATTTTGGATTTTTTGTACTTTTCTTGCATTTCCACTCCATATTTTTATGTGTAAATGCAAAAAGTGCACAGAAATGTGTGAATGGAAAAGTACCTATTGTGTTACAAGTTACAGATACATGATACATGGATACATTTATCTATGAAACTAGTGATCTTTATTTTTGCTAAAGAAGTGAAAAAAGCATTTATGAAGATTTATGGGATATACCTATATTTATGGGAATACCTCAGAACTGATTATCTTCAAAAAAAAAAAAAAAAAAGAAAGAAAACTAGGGCAACTTTTAAATCTAAAGTTTGAGGTAGAAATGAATGGGACCACAGACATGTGAGGGTTCGGCCCAAAGCCTTTCCCAGAGCCTTTCATCACATTAATGCATTTAGGTGTTTGTATTCACCATAAAACAGATTCCAGTCCTGTTCTGTGTGTGTGTATATGGTAACAACTATGAACGTTATGGCTGGTGTTAACTCTCGGGGTACTGGCATTCCCTCTTGAGGTTTAACTGCTATGGCAGAGTTTTATCAAAGATGGCTGTCATGGTCAGGGTCAGCTCCCCATGGGAAAGTGAGGAGGGTAATCCTGTTAAAGGTGTTATTATCAGCCCTGACAGCTACACACTTACTGTGACCATCTCAACTGCGACCGTGTCAGCTGAGCCCACTGAGTCCTGCATTTTGCTAAAGTGTATCCTTTTTTTTTTTTTTTTTTTTTTGGAGTCAAGCTGTGTGTTGCACACCATCTTTTCCTGACATTTGAAAATACCAAATGTCACAAGAAGATGGTAACCATATGTCCACTGCTGAGTATTTTAAATTCAATGAATATGTCTTGACAGAGTGTCCATTGTAAGACTTGGCAAACATAAAACCTTAAGTTTTATCTCAGACAAGAACTTAGACAGTTTGTTTGCCATAAGTGGTCAGACAAACTTTAATAATAACTACAAGAGAAACATTTCCATATGTTCTGCCAAAATTGTAGGTGTTGTGTTTTTCAACCACTAATCTGAATAGTAATTATCTTGACAGACAGTTCACTGCAGCGGATGACTGCCACGGAGACCTCATCAGCTTTGCACAAGAGATGTTTATATAACTACATGTAACGCTTCATATACCTTCTGGAAATAAAAGCTTGTGTGCAATCAGAGCTTAAAGCTACCTTGACGACATCAAGCTTCAAGGGACTAATATTTGCTCATTTAATGTTGAGTGACACATAAAGGAAAAAAAAACAAAAAAAACGTTATCATGTATAGTGTGCTCTCATGAGCTGTGGAATTAGAACTAAATACACTTTAATGACTCAGAGTGGCTCATGAAACTTGAATTTGATGACTGAGTTGAATTGTAAATATTTAATATTCAACTGTCTTTGTAGTGGGTTGCATACAGTCCAAATGTAGATGTCTGTTATACCATGGCCATTTAAAAAATGCTACTTTCTCATTGGCTGGCAGCTGTCCACATACAGTATCAGGATACTTATAACATAGTTCCAGGTCAACAAACAATGGTTTTCAGTTACTGTAAATGCTTTATTATACTGCAGGTAATCATAGCAACAATAGTTGAGTTTCACAAAAAAGTTAACTTGCACACTGAAACTATCCTAACCATGGGTTAAACAGAGAACAAGCAAACATGAAGAAAAAAAAATAGATGAAATTTGAACACATTGCCTTTTTCTTTTTTTTCTATTGGACATTGTATAAGTGCAATAATTAACGTAGAATTGTCCTGTATAGGTAATGTACTCTATTATTTTTGTGTTATCACTTCCTCAGAGTGTATAATATAGATGCCAATACTTGGTTGGGTTACTGCCATAGACTATATATAAAGATGAATGTAGTGAGATGTGACGTCACCCATTGGAGCCAGTTTGAAGCCCAGAGTTGCTGCTTATGGTTATTTCCATCTTTTCTGTTTGGAGCCAGGACCTTCCTCTGGAAACATGGACTACCTTGGACAGAAGTGAACATTAGCTTATTGGGAACACAGAGCGGTGCACACTTGGGCTAACATTAGCTCCTTTAGCTGAAGTGTGCTGACAGGGCAGGTATAATAGGATGACCATATTTTCAAACCCTGAAGTGTACCATGCATTCATGCACTTGCACATGTATGTGCTTATGCACACACCATAGGCTTTTTTATCAGGATGGGGGACAATTATTTTCAGCGCTTAGCACACCTATAGAGTGCACCTTTCAATACCAAGGACAGCACCTCAGCAGATGAAAAAGGCTGACGGCTAAATGGCTGACTGTGACACATTCTCTGCCAGCTTTTTTTTTTTTTTAAACAAAACAAGATACAAATCTCTTTGTGGCCTATAAACAACTTTATAGGCTATAATATAAAAATAACTAAAAAATAACTCAGCTAACCATTAGCATACTGATAGGTTCTGTCAGGGAGCCACAAGCGTCAGAGGCTAGCAACAACCTTGACAACGACACATTGACAAACATACAGGCAAATCAGTGTTGAATTAAGACGTGTGGTAAACTGTTTATGTTTTTATATTGGGTTAAATACCAATGAGTGAGACAGAACATGATAAATATCTATATAAGTGCTGAAAACAAGTATAATATTAAAATTATTATTATAACTGTGGTTAAAACTGGGACAATTTGGTAGTAAATGTTGAAAACCAGGACATTTTAGTGTTTTACAAATATTTGTCGGGACTCAGGACACCCAGCTCGAAACCGGGACAATCCCAGACAAACCGAGACGTCTGCTCACCGTAAGGTATTGTAATCAAGTAGCATTAAAATTACCAAAACATTGTGAGAATATTCCGATTCATTGCGAGTCCTGGACTTGGGAAGAGCAGCATCTGAGTGACTGTCAATCACAGCTGTCAATCAATGCCCACATGGCAGACATCAAAGCTACTATAAGTCTTCAAATCCTATTACTGGAACAATAATTTCCGAAATGACGACCAGCACACTTATTAGAGGTCTGAATTTGGCGATTGAGAACATAATGACTCATTGAGAAATATTGACTTAGTGTTGTCGGTGGCATTGCACTTTAAGATCGTCTGTACGTCTGTATGGCTTCAGCCTCAAGCCATGGTAGTTGCTACTTGGTTGCTGCATATGAATGCAGCTCACACAACTCCAGTGACCAGTTGTATGACAAATGCTATGATCTGTATCTAGGGCAAAAATGACCTTAACATACAATCTAATGTACGACATTTCTGGGGTAGCAGTTGTTATGGGAGAGCAGGGGTCAAGAGTACATTCTGTCCACCAAAGGAGAGAAAGGGAGAGGACAGAGAGGATGCTTACTTGGACTGAAAAGCCGCTTGAGATCTGAAACGTTGATATAGCATATGTGTGAATATTGTTGAGAACTGTTGCTTAGATTTCCCTGTGTGA
Organism: Thunnus thynnus; assembly: GCF_963924715.1. Taxonomy (NCBI): domain Eukaryota; kingdom Metazoa; phylum Chordata; class Actinopteri; order Scombriformes; family Scombridae; genus Thunnus; species Thunnus thynnus. The sequence goes on from NC_089517.1 coordinate 8,278,547, forward strand.
TGTACTATTCTTAACTTCAGTCAGTTAGAGCTGTTGCTTAGTTAGGACACAGCTGCATAGATTCTCTGAAAAAAGTCACATGCTTTGTGCATGCACGCTTCATGCATTTTTAGAATAGCCTTTTTTGGTACTCTCTTGTTGGTATTCATGTATTTTTATACATATATATATATATATATATATATATATATATATATATATATATTCTATTTTGGTGTTATCCACTCACATGTAACCAATGATATGTTTTGAATTTAAATGTATGTCATGTATAGATTGCTGATAGGACAAAAATAGTGAAGACCTCCTTTAACTGCAGCTGTATTGAAGGAGATGTAACTCTAAGAAGAGTCAGTTTTTGAGTTTTCAATTTTGAGGAGATTTTTAGCTTAGTAAATTTTACTCTTTTGAGATTTTGTAGTTTGCTTTTTGTGCTGAATAAAACTAAGTAGATCACTCTGATCTATTGAAAGACAAAAACTTATCCAAGGCTCCTCAAATACATTTTCTGTAAGGCCCCTTGCTTTCTAATAATTCTCTAATGTTGGAAAATGTTAGAAATGCTAACAAAATGATCCTCAAGAGAGGGACCAGTGGTGGAATTGTTCAGGCAGGAGCCACCGTATCGATGGAAAGTCTATTACAAGGGGCATACCTCCCACAGTGCTGGTGCTCTCTGTCAGATACTAACAAATTTCTAAGAGGCGAAGAGACCTCTTTAACACATACTGATTCCACTAATAATAATAAGTTACGGTGTTATTATCAGGGCACAAAATTAGTACCAGCCAAATGCTGGTAAAATATGGATGGCCGGTGGATTTGCTCCAATCTCGGTGCACTACTACATAGCATAAATCCATGACAAACCTGACAACCTAAGTGACAGGCAGGAGGTAGCGTAGTAGTCTTAGTATCTGGAACCGCATGGCAGTACTTGTGAACGGTTAAATAGCACCAAACCAACAAGAACGGGACCTTACTGGCCGACGGCCCAGGCTCCTATGCAGTGCCCAGATTGACACTTGCCTTAGATTCTAGAGTCCATCAGAACGAGTTAACACATTGGCACTTAAAGGCCTTAAAATGTGTGGTATAGCTCCCTTTCGACCAAAAGTCCCAGGTACATTGGAACCAGAGGAACTAATCTCAGCAACTAAACTTGGAACTAAAAGTCTCTGTTGTGCAATCCTGTTTGCGTTTCCACAGCATCTCAGGAACCAGGCAGATCATGCAAATAAGACACATAAGGAATTTAAAAATGAATGGTGGTGCTTTAAACGCAGTATTCACATATGAGGAGAACACAAGACAGATTTGTCTTGTTCTTTGCATTTAGGCTACTGCTGCATGAGTTGGATGTAATGAATGAAAGGAAAGGAGAAATGCAGGGGAGGAAAATGAAACTGAAACTAAGAGTGTCAGTCTCCACAGTAAATCATCTGTTGAATCTTTGATGAATATTTATTTCTGCTTTGGAACATAACTGCCATGAAATAAATAACGTTTTATTTCTATCATTCACCGGCGTGTACCACCACTCCCTCTTGTCATTCACTCTCTAGCTTGTTCGACTACTCTCTCTCTCTCTTGCTTGCTCATGCCATCAGCTCACTTGTACTCTCTCTCACTCTTTTTCTCTTGCTTTTTTAAAATGAGTCAGGGAGCCAACAATAAAGCCTAACTTTACTTTTAACATTAACAAATGGAGAGAAATGTCCTCCCCTCATCCTAAATCGATACTAGAGCACTTCCTTGTTTTTTACAAGTTGAAGCAGCTGCGATGTCTGTGCTTGACCAATCTGCAAACCCTAAAATTCCTGGACTTTTGGAAAGAACTACCCCCAGAGCAGCACCTTAAGGGGGTAAATCAATATCCCTCAAGCTTTATTTAGACCATGGTTCCCCCAGTGGAACCGCAGGTAGGGGAACTGAGTTCTTCAAAAGGTTTTTAGTCCTTGGGGAAATGTCGAAAGCAGCCTAAATCCCATACAGCATGACCAAAGAAAAAGAACCACTTGCAAAGTTTTGTACACAATAGATGAAGTGTTGATGTGTCTGTATTTTACTGTGCTCCATTTTTAACTAGTTTTATCATTTTTCCACAATTCAATTGCTTCACCAGTAATTTGCAGTGGTTAAGTAATTTTACTGCATAATGAGAAAATGCTGACTTTTAAAATACGGAAAAATGTACATTTACATTATGTAAGATCACATGACAATAATAAAATGTATTAGTTTTTTTTAAATTAGGTATTGATATAGGTATTGATAAGGGCAAAATAACAATTTTGGTTAATAAAGGTTGAAATAAACAATAATTATTATATATATAATAAAATGTAACACAGAATGATATTTGTAAAATATCTGACGTCACATTTCTTGTGTAAATTAGGTCCAGTGTCTCTTTATGGTTCAGCCCCAAATTCTGCATTTGGATGAAGAAACTGAGCACACTTTTTTGCCTGGCTTCTGTCTTTAGATCAGTGCTGTTCATTTTTGTAATTGATTAAGCCGCACCAGACTACAGCAATAACAGATGCATGCATTCTTTGACTGGCTGGTTATTGTTTTTAAAGGACATAAACGCGACACAAAGATACAGTGCAATGAGGCGTTTATGAATGGTGATTACCCATTAATGCTTCATTAAACATAAAGCATGAGTCTGTTATGAATAGGAGATGTAAATGCCTCTCAAAGTAAAGTGATAAGCTGACTTAGTGGTAAGTCAATTTTACAGGCAAGCTGCCACCTCATTCACTCAGTGAAGCTACAACCAGAATTCAATCTGGAGCAAGACTTTTATGGGCAAGGACAAGGTTTTAAAAACCAGAGCCCCTACTAGCATTATAGTGTCAAAGGAGGTTTCCATTTCTCAGGAGAGATCTAAAAAATGGCACGAGTTTGCCATCTCAAAATTGCTGCAGAGCCACAGGCTGACTGGCACACTCACTGCAGAGTTAGCAGCTAATGAAATACATACATGCAGATAATACCAAACTCTGCAGTCAGTTGGAGTGACTCATGAAAACTGACACATACATCTACAAGCCAGGAACAGATTGTTTCATTTGTGAATATGTCTGTGAGGGTTTGTGAGATAGTTTCTGCACATTTTTGCTTAAGTATGTTTGTGTGTGTGTGTGTGTGTGTGTGTGTGTGTGTGTGTGTGTGCTTGCACACAGGGATTTAAGATTCAACAGGCACACCAGTTGTGTGCACTAAATTCGGACCCTCTAGTAAGTGCACTGGTGGTCATTTCGGAAATTATTGCTCCATTAATAAGATTTGAAGACTTAGACTTTGATGTCTGCTGTGTGGGTGTTGATTAACAGCTGTGACTGACAGTTTGCTCACCTGCTGCTCTCCCCGGCTCTGAGACTCACTCTGTGTCAGATTATTGTTGCAATATTTCCGTAACTTTAATGTTACCTGATTATGATACCTGACCTGTTAGCACAATTTAGCTAAAGTAAGTAAAAGTGTGCAGTGCTTAGTGTTCCCCATAAGTTAGCATTAGTTTCAGACTGAGGTAGCAGGGTGTGTTTCCAGATTTGCAGCATGTGAAAGGCAACACCCCACCTATTTGTACAGTCCTGGCTCCAAACAGGGGTAACATCACACCTCAATATGCCCGTATTTATATACAGTCAATGCCGCAGATATACATTTGCATACATAAAGGGAGTGTTCAACTGTTTGAACTTTAACACTCAACAAATAATCTGTAATGTACTCTTATAATAGTTACTGTTTTATACAAGGCGTAATAAATAGTATCAAGGTTATTGAGCTAGGAAGGAAAGAAGAACATTGTGTTCAAAAGCCACAAGAAGCACAGTGCAATGATGGTTCTGCCCCTTCGTCTCTGGTTCAACAAGATTTACATACAGCACTATTGCTAAGAGGGGACCTATTAAGCTTTTCCTCACTTTTAGTCATATATATATAATATTACAATATTCATATTAAACATGGCCAAAGTGTCAAATAATGAGGTAAACGTATGTAGAAGTAATCGCTGTGAGCAAAAAACACCAGCTTCAGACTTCTCTGAATGCTTGGTTTCCAATGTTGTTTTTCTACCTTCAGCGCGAGTTAACGTTGAATTGTGATGGATTTCTTTATATGGTCATCTGCTCCACACACAGTGCACGAGTTCACTGCTCCACTCCACTAACATTATGGCATTTTTTCATTGTTTTGGGGGTAGTCACGCTGAGCCATGATGAGTTGAGCTGACACGCTGTGAGTGTTTTTCCATTACACAGCACGGGAAACTAAAATAAGTTGTTTATCTGTTGGAGATGTGCTGGTCATCTATAGCTCTTCATCAAACATCTCACTGTGGCTGTTTCTGCTTGTAGTAGACCTCCCTGCATTATTTTCTAACTGGTTCGCTTAAAAAATAGCTCCAAATATCCCAATATGTTGATGTGACGACCAGTTTTTAGCGCTACTAGGGAAGCTATGCTAATTCGGTGAGGAACACGTTTAATTTCCTGTAAATTCTTAAGAATAAATATTCCTGTTATTTAGTCATTTAAAAGCTTTTAATATGAAGTAGTAAAGCAGCAAATGTTTTCATTGGTGGTAACACAACTCTGATATGGCTGCCCCTCAGCAGGCTTCTGGAAAGCTGGCCAATCAGAACAGAGTGGTCTTATCGATAGGGTGCCCCCCTAAAGAGACAGCTAAGACTGCCTGTTCAGACAGGCTGAACTGAGGGGCTGCATAAAGGCCAGTATAAGATAAATAAGGAGTTCTTTAAACTGTGAATCATGCAATGCTTCACTAGTGGAGTCCCAGAATAAAAAATATAGAGCTGGAAATGAGCATAATAGGTCCCATTTAAAGCTAAGCTGACCAGCACCTTGCTGTCCAACATAAACATGCCAACTGTGTGTCACCTTGTCTGCCTCATGTTTTGTCTCACTGCACCTGCATGTATTCAACACTGTGTTCACCACTCTTATTACTTCTACTCCACTGACACTAAGCATTCCTTCACATTGCTGTTTCAGAGAATTGCACATCGGGTTACTGAAGAGTCATTGACCTGCAACATAATTCTGAGGCTGTGCGTGGTAGTGATGTTACATCAACGGAGACATGCATAGCAACTGTAGTGACTCTATCCACTGCCCCTTTGCCTTCTTCAGCTGAATTGCTATTGACTGTGTTTATTGCTTTTATAATTTCATTTTTTCTCAGTACTCACCGTTGCTTAAGACTGTCATAGGCAAACTGTTAATTATGTTTTGCTGGGGTGAATGCAACTTTGTGCTAATGAAATAAGGGTCATGTTGTTACTGACATTCAATTGTAATGGTTCATTGAAATAGCTTCTTTCCCCCCTTTGCCTGTCAGGTTAATTCACATATTCTTTTCTTAATTTATGGCTTTCACTTAAGTCCATCGACGTGAACACTATCTCTGGCCTGATTGTCTGAGTCACACTGTTACCTGCCAACCCAGACCAATTCAATTCCCTAGCTCTCATTGTAAGTTTTAGTGCCCAAAATAAAATTGTTGTTGCAAAATGATGACAATGCTGTTGCTCTTGCCACTGTAAATGGTGTTCGCATTGTCATGTTTGCCAATCGGTGAGTCATCATCAAGCTAAATAAATGAAATAATTCATGATGTCAAATTATTTAAGTGGTGTGATTTATTAATGCAACATGGTTTTATCAGATTCATGTATTGTTCATCACATTGTGCAGTAATAACTTATACATACTGGATGATGGAGTATTATATTCTTTATTTGGAACACATTCTCTAATCAGTTTGTCATCTGGGTACATACTGAATACATGCTACTACCAAAATTTTGGTGAATGTCCCTGAATATCAACATACCATCTGGAGTTAGAAATATCAGAAGATTTTATGAACAATAATGAATAAACTAGTTAAACTGTTTTATCTATGTATATGTACAAATGCTTGTGTGAACTTGTGGAAGGTTAAAATGCTATGATCATCATATAAATCATGTTTGTGTGTTGGAACAATATGTTCCTGTGGGAAAGAGAAACAAAGAACATCTATTTATTCTGAAACACATCCTGCCATGTCTGTTTGGTTAAAATCATGTAGAATAGTCACAACAACTCCTACAGGTTAGTCCGAAACAGATTAAGAAGTATTCGCCCCACTGTTATGGGCTCACCCCTCTACAGCAGCATGTATGTCTGTATTGAATGTGAGTGTGCCATACTCTGAGTATTAAAGAAAGTATGACAATACTATATCGAGAGTTGTCTCTTTCCTCATTGAAGTCAAGTGCAAGAGGTAAATTGCTGCAACAATTTGGGGGCTCGTCCAGGATGCCAATCTCATTCACTCCTTTGACTGTTCTCCAAAGAGATCAAATCTGCGCAACTGGTGAAGGGACTACAAGCTGCCTAAGACCCAGGAAGCAAACATCCCCTTAGGAAGGCTTGTAAATGACTCCTGGGGTGAGCAAAAACAGGTCTATCACCTTTTGAAATAATGATGGGCAGACCAATGAACCCCACAACACAAAGCTTTGAGCCCAGAAAGAGTGGAAGATGTGATGTGCAGTTACTGTGCAACTGAACAAAATGTTTAGCTATATCCACACACAGGTGAAAGCAACACTCCCACAACCAAATGAGGGGCATCTGCACAATCTCCAACCAGGAAACCCAGGTGGACAGGACCACATCACATTCTGCTGACCACACCTGCAAGGCTACCATCAAGGTAGAGGGATGAAGCTGCTGGATCCATGCCTGCCACTGCAGGAAGGTGCCACCCCTGGCGGAAGGACAAGGTGAGAGACCAGTGTCGCCCAGCTCAGACCAGGAGAGGTAGTTGATAAGATGCAACAGACACCCATCTATAGCCTAGGATGAGAAGCAGATGTGGCCTGTTCCCACTGAGGTTTACCTAAAACCTAAAGGGAACCAGTGGTTGCTAAGCAGTTCTACAGGAGAAATAATAACTCTCCCAACAGAAGGTTAAGCACAGGTGACCTCTGACCACAGAGGAAGGATTGTAACAACACCCAATTATATTATCAATTAAGCCAGATGAAACCAATCAGTTAACTAAACTCCAAGTGTGCCTTAAGGACATAAAGACCTGTATGACCTGCAATTTTCTGCTACTAAACTCAGACAAAAGTTATTGTGCTTAGCCCGAAACACCTTATAAACACATATAGCTACTCTAAATATCATTGCCCTGTCTTCCAGCACCACCATAAGGAATCTGGGAGTTATTTCTGATCAGGATATGTCCTTGAACTCCCACATAGGGACTCCCTTTTTTCACCTATATACCATTGCAAAAATCAGGCACATCTTGGCTCAAAAAGATGCAGAAAAACTAGTCCATGCAATTGTTACTTCCAGGCTGGATTATTGCAATTCCTTATTATCAGGCTGCCCCAACAAGTCTCTAAAGACTCTTCAGCTGATCCAGAATGCTGCTGCACATGTACTGACAAGAACTAAGAAAAGAGATCATATTTCTCACATCTAAGCTTCTGTGGCTCCCTGTAAAATCCAGAATATAATTTTAAAATCCTTCTCCTCACCTACAAAGCCCTCAATGGTCAGGGACCATCACACCTTTAAGAGGCTATAGTACTTTATTATCCCACTAGAACACTGCACTCCCAGAATGCAGGCTTACTTGTTGTTCCTACAGTCTCCAAAAGTAGAATGGGAGGCAGAGCCTTCAACTATCAGGCTCCTCTCCTGTGGAACCATCTTCCAGTTTCAGTCCAGGAGGCAGACACCCTCTCTACATTTAAAAGTAGGCTTAAAACGTTCCTTTTTGATAAATCGTCAGGGCTGGCTCAGGCTTGCCTTGGATCAGGCCCTGGTTATGCTGCTATAGGTTTAGACTGCCGGGGGACTCCCCATGATAGACTGAGCTTCTCTCTCCTCTTCCCCCTCTATATCTGTATGCATTCATGTCCCATTAATGCATGTTACTAACTTGGCATCTCCCCTGTAGTTTTGTGCTTTCTCGTCTCACAGGTTTCCATGGATCGTGGTCATGGACCTGCTGCTGTGATCCCACTTGACTCCCTATGCTACTAATATTATTATTATTAGTCATATTTCTATTATTACTATAGTTGTTGTCATTATTATTATTGTTGCTGTGCATCTCTCTCCCTTTCTCTCTCTCTCTTTCTCTCTCTCTCTCAACCCAACCAGTCAAGGCAGTGGGCCACCAGTGTAGAGCCAGGTTCTGTTGGAGGTTTCTTCTCGCCAAAGTGGAATTTTTCCTTGACACCATTGCCAAGTGCTTGCTCATGGGAGAATGTTGAGTCTTTATAAAGTACTGGGTTGATCTGGTCTTTATGAAAAGTGTTATGAGATAACTTTTGTTGTCATTTGGGCATAAATAAAATTGACTTGAAATTGACTTGCTCTGTTAAATTAAAACACCATGTATACGGACCAGAAATATGCAGCTAGTCTCAAAACATTTAAGGCTGAAGCAACGGCAGCCTTCAGGACCTGCTGGAAGGACCCAAACTTTTGGTACCCTGCTCACAGCTGCTATTCACTGTTGCTGTTGACATGAAAACAAACAAAATGGAGCAGGTTTTCTGTGAATGATACACATCCAGTGCATTTTGGAGTCGGTTTAACACTGAATATTGAGTGAACAAATTAGCTTTCTTTCAGCTTCTGGGGGAATCTGATGTGTTAATTACAAATATTTGGGGGGACAAATTCCCATGTATCATATTTTGGGGGGGGCGTCGCTGCAGCAATTACACGCCTGATCAAAAGGGGGCAAATGTGAGGGAGATTATTGTATGAATATGTATAAATGCTTGTGTTAAAGAGAAACAAAGAGCATCTATTTATTCTGAAACAGATCCTGTCATGTCTGTTTGGGTACAATCATAGAGTAGTTACAACAATTCCTAGAGGTTGGTGTGAAACAGATTAAGAAGTATTTGCCCCACTGTTCTGGGCTCACTCCTCTACAGCAGCTCATATATCTGTATCGAGTGTGAGTGTGCCATGCTCTGAGTATTAAAAAAAGTGTGACAATACTATATCGAGAGCTGTCTCTTTCCTCATTGAAGTCAAGTGCAAGAGGTAAATTGCCGTGACAAACTGTAACAGTACATTTGAAAATTAAATTTGGCCTGTCATCCTTGGCATTACTCTACCTCGCAAGTGCAAGTGAAATGAAAGTGTAGCAGTGCTGTTTCCAGTCTGTGAGGAGAGATAACCGTGCAGCTCACTGGTTTTTACAGTGCAGTGTGGGAATTTTCTAGGCAGCTGAACTTCCAGTGAACCGGAATGATTTTGGCACTGGGTCACACGTCTGACTCCCTGGGCAGTTCACTATCTACTAAACTAGTTTGAGACACACCCCACACAACTTCTACTATGGCTTTTTGGACTGTGGAGGCATGGAGGCAATGAGCAGACAGACAAGTACTGCCTGTCAGCTTAAAGAGCCACTAGTGTGTTAAGATGAGTCCTGTAAGGTGTCTTCCACCTTAAAGAATGTGAACAGTCACAACAGCCACTCTACACATTGCCTCAACTGCGGACTGCACCACCCCCAGTCACAGTCATGTCTCTGGACCCCCTGTGTGGCATGTTGGAAATTGACCAGGAGACGATAATGACAGTACTGGGATGGAGAGGGGAATTAAAGAGGGGAGGTAGAGAATAACAGGGAAGATTTCACTGATAGAAAAGAGGCAGTCAGGTGCATGTTAGAAATGGAGAAGATATCAGGGGGAAGGAGCTGTGTTTGCATGATAATCCAGTCGAGCTGGTAGAATGTGGCTCAGCTCAGAAAATCCTCTGTCTCTTCTGTAAGAGATTGCTGCAGGGCAGGCAAGCTACCAACAAGGCCTTTGGAGATTAAAATGTGTATGTGTGCACATGTGTGCATAGTGCAAGCCCATATTTTATACATACCTAACTGCACAGTTATTTTGTGTGCACACTTATTTGTACTGTATGTGTGTGTGTGTGTGTGTGTGTGTGTGTGTGTGTGTGTGTGTGTGTGTGTGTGTGTGTATGTGTGTGTGTGTGTGTCTAAGAGACAGCATCCAGACAGGAAATTGTTGCTCATATCAGTGGCCGGCCAGTTGCTTTGGTGAAGAAGGAGGACAGGGTGAGGGAGGGAGGCGATGCACGGCTGCCTTGCTGTCCCCTTAGCTCTGAATTTTGGCAGCCCATCAGAGGCAAACAGATAAGGCCTCACACATGCTTCATGTTTGGTGAACTGGCAGTGGGCTGTTCAGAGACAGATGCTGTGGCCCGGTGGGAGGAGTGGACATCGCACTTTCCATCTCCTGTCTTTCTCCATTTCCTACGGCAGGATACTGATTTACACAAGAGTAGCAGCATCTAAATTGTATGAATAATGCATCTCTCCCTTTTTCCTATCACGACCCCCTCTCTCTATCCCTCTAACAAATACTGCATAGAAAAAGAAAATCAAGCTCCAACAACAGCAGTGAGGTGAAGTCACACATGTAGCCCAGAAGTAGAGAATGGATGAGCGCCAGACTCTCTGCCATTAAAACTAATGGCTTTAATTACTTACTTTTAATGGCGAGAGTGTAGTGCCATCCATTTTGTAACAAATGCCGAAAATAGTAGGAGAAAAAAATAATTGTTCTCAGGTATTGTGTCACATAAGGGACATTTTGTAATATCAAAACTCAACCTTGGCTTTGCCTTTTTGATATTATTCTGTGTTCTTAAGATAATACTCCCTTACCAATTATAAGCAAGAAAAAATTGTGCTCTGTTCCATTATTTAAAAAGTCACCCTTCCATTTTTAAATGTCCCGCATTACCTCTTAGAAAGTAGTCAACCCCCCTTGAGATTTTTTTTTTTTTGAGTATTTTATGTGCTAAAGCCTATGTTGAAAATGGAAAATTGATTTTTTTTAATGGCTGAACTTAACAGAATTTCCCATGCCAAACTGGATATTTAATTTGCAAATTAAAAGGAATAAAAAGTTGAAATGCTGTACACATTCAGTCTGTCTTCTTGCCAATGACTTTTGAATATGAATTACTGCTGATGTGCATCAAGATTCATTTATACACTCTTGAGTCACAATTTGAATAAAATCATCCATAGACATTTTAAATGATGAACGAGAACAAGCTTGCAAGGAAAAAAAAATCACAAATTCCACATGAACCAAACTGACACTGAGATACAGGAATAGCTCTGAGAGCCACTTAAGTATTGGCTCAGGAGGATGTACATTTCTTCAGAGTCAAAAAGTGGTAATTATAGGCAACATACAGAATGTAAACATAATACACTAAAACAAGAGTTTAAGACTAAGTATAAGACTAAGAGAATGGTCTAACAGTTATAATGTTCGCCATGTGTTCATCATCTTAGCATTTTAGTGTGCTAAAGTTACCTAGTTAGCACTAAGCACAAAGTGCAGCTGAGCTTGATTGGGATATTATTAGTTTTGCAGTTATTTGGTCTTAAAGGTATAATGTGTAAGAAATGGCCAGAATTTTAGTTTAAAACATTCCTAAATTAACCAAAATTATCAACAGAATGTGAAGAAATAACAGATTTGACATTATATCAAAGACCTCTATGTATTGTGTCGCAGAGATATCTACTGAAGTTAGCATGCTAACCAGCTAGCCCCGTCATTGTAATCATCGTGATCAGGTGATAGTGAATCACTGTAGCGTCCAATCTGCCCTCAGTCCACCCATTATATTTACACATAAATTCAAAACTTTACATAGGTAGTATTTTTTGTTTGGATATTTTTAATATTATGCCTTTAAAAAGTATTCACCCTCTAAGAGGGTTTCATGTTTTATTGTTTTACAACACTGAATCAAAGTGGATTTAGTTAGTTTTTTTATGTTTTGTTTTTTTTTTGTTTTTTTTTTTTTTGCATTGACCAACCTTTTAATGTCAAAATGAAAATGGATCTCTAACTGATCTATGTTGTTTCGAGGTTGTAAGACAAAACATGAAAACTCCCTTTTTACAGGCACAGTCTGTTTCACAGAGCTTTGCATACTGGCAGGAGATTGACATCTGCCTTTGTCCTCAAAAGAAAAACACCAGTTGCTCTTAAGTTTAAGGCCTCAGTTTTGTTCCTATCGCAGATCTGAGGGCTTTGTAGTTAATAGAACAGAGAGACATATTGGTTCCACCTCCAGACTGCAGTTTAAATACAATATGTTTGTCTGCTCTCAGTTTTTCCTCTTTATGTTGAAACCATCTGGACAGTTGCATGATCAGAATATCCAACGGAACAGAAGAATTGACTTGTAAGTATGGATTTAAGTGCTCCAGTGTTTAATTGCTTATTGTTGTTCATCATGTGATGAAAAAACACTATTGCTTATTGTTTTATTATTCCTGATATTGATTTTAGTGTTCTTTTCCCCCCGATGGCTTGTGATGAAACTGAGATAATTTTTTGGTTTGGTTTTTCTACCATCAGCAACCTTACTTAGCTATGCGCACGTCTGCAGAGTTAAAACAACAAAATTAAAAGCTATTGACGTCTCCTGTGCTCCCTGTCAAACGCCATGAAGAGAAACACTTACTTGTATAGATTCAGTATTGATTTTTGCTTTAGTTTACAAGATATCAATACCCCTATCTTTACATCTTTACATGTGAGGATGAAGGAGCTGAGACAAGGCTAGACTAAGCAATTGGTTATTTTGACTACACTTTAATCTGCAACCATTTGTTGTGTTGGAATTGGAATCAAGATTTGGACAACACTGTTGGGTACATTTTAATTGCCAGTACTCTTGAGTTTCTGATCTGTTTTTGAATGAAGAAATCAATCTCATCATGCTGCGATGGGTTGTTTTAATATATGACAAAAAACAAATTTTTATTTGTCACATTTTCATTGTGTAATATTGTAACTTTTTTGTGACTCATGGTTTCTGATAAATACTCACAAATTAGTTACAATTATTGTAATTATTCATGCAATGAACAATAGAGCCATTCTGTTCATTCTAGCTTTGCAAACACAAATATGTTAACATAAGATGTAATCACCTAGATAAATGCTGCTTTCTCTCAGTGGACAGACTCCTAGCTGAAAAAAATTGAATCGAATTAGCAGGAGGAGAAATGTCAAGAGCTGAACTGGATGTTGACTGACAAAAACGTCCTTGACATTATTCTGATCCCTGTATCATTTTCCACAAAGTAGCCTCCAACCTATTTAAATCAGGGGACTAATTTGGACCAATGTCAGTTTAACTGCCCTGTCACTGTTTGTGGATCAGCCAGCAGTTATTGCTGTCTCTGTGACACTTCATTACTGCCTAATTAGTATTCTGGTTTAATTGGCCATCTTGTTAACTGTAACCTCTAAATATTATGATAAAGCTGCTGAGCAATTAAAATGAGGTGGGTTAGAGGCCGTAGAGCTACAACAGAGAGAAGGGTAAACTACTGTCTGTCCTCAGTGGAGGGGGAAATAGATTTTTCAGGTCAGAGTTGGAACAATAACTGCTGCTGATGATTTTGCACTGTGAGGCAAGTGGCAATGGAAAAAAAAAAAAAAAAAGTTTTTTTGTCATCAGATTGATCCTAAATATTGCCTATGTATCCAAAGCCACAGATATATTATTCCTTTGTGCCATAGAGCTCCATTGTTTTCCAAAAACTATTAAAAACACATCAATAAGCCTCACTGTTGCATTGGATGACATGTTCCTTCATTACAATTAGGCACTGTTTATTATGAGTTGATCCTGCATACACTGTCTGGCTCCCGTTGATACTTACTAAAGCACCAAATGTCTGTGTTTTCGGTCTTTTCATGGGATTTATTGACAATAACAACAATAAGAAATACCAGCAGTCTTTAAACATCTGTACTAATTTCTCCGACTAGACCTGCAGAACAATGGATTTCTCTGCCACCCCGCCATACAAACACTTTGACAAATTTCGACATTAGGAGGAGACGGGTTGGGTGGATGGCTCTATAGTTATATGGCAAAAAGACTTATCTACAAAAGACCGCTGTTCGCTTCCAACTTCCAACCACGAGTGTCATGTCTCCAACCGTGACTCACGACAGTTTTTAGAAACAGTACTTATGATTGTTGTGATGTTGACTGTTACCATGAAGACAAAGATTGCCTAACTTTAAGGATGTAGTTACTTTAACTCACCCCATGTTTCAGGTTTTTGTGCCTAAACCTAACCAGACCACAGTGTTGTCACACCATAAAACATAATTACTTTTTAACAGTGATTTGTAACAGTTTTGGGAAGCACAGACAAATTATGTTGTCCTGTCGGTTACTGCCATTAGGAGAAAACACTCAACACTAACGTTTCACGCTAGGCGAGGCAAAACGTGACACCGACACTGACACGGTGGACTTATTACACGCTTTGGTGAGATACCAGGTTGCAGTCACACATGGCTACATTTTCTTATGTTTGCAACTATCATAAGGCTCACTGCACCATATTTTGGCAAAAATAAGTGTTTTTGTCACACACACAGTATTGGGACAGACAGTGCAAATGTGAATTATACTTGTTTCTGTTGATGATTTTTGATCCTTTTTTATTGTATGCAGAGTCACCATTAGCACCCAACCTAAATTCAAGCTACAGACAGACATAGCTACAAATATGTTAAATCTACATACGCTAAGTGTTTAATACTCAAAAGATTGTATTTGTTTAAAATAGAGACTACCATTAAAATATTGCATAATTCATTTATCATTGTATTTAGTGTTAACTATTGTAGATGCTTTCACTGTTTTTATACCGTTTAAGCCTCCAAAGATCAGGAGAGGATTCTGACCTCTTGTTTTTGGCACTAATCACTGTGACCCAGATCTTAAAAGATAGAAGTTGATTAATCTCAGTGTGCAGAGGAGGCAATTTCTATGTTTACCAATTATATGTGATTTAGACAGGGTTTGTCCAATAATTTATTTATATTAAGGGGGCAGGCAGAAAACAGTGAAACATTCCACTCTGCAGTCTTCTTCTGTGTATGCACTGAGTTTAAAACTGACAGGTGCTCGCATCTCGCTGCATGTCACAGTTTCTCTGAATCTCTAAATCCCACCGCTGAAGGTCAGATTTACGAGTCTGATTTGGATAACAAGAGGCAGTCGGTCAGTAAATCAGGTCAATGGACATAATCCAATATAATCCACTCTAATCTCACAGCGTACTCATGGTAGGAGATTACCTTGGCGATTCATTTTAATTGCAAAGTTAAAATCCTGATTTGGCTTCATATGATTTATAAAACTTAAGTGAAGGGACTGGAATGTGTCCTGGGACTGCTTTGACAGTTCGTGTGAGCGCAGTCATTAACAGCTGTGTGTTTAATTTCAATAAAGCTACCCTTTAAAAACCGCCCTGAATAAAAAGCCAACCAGTCAAAACCAAGCACAAATACTATGGGTCAAAATGCTGTTTACAGAATGTTTTTTTACTGGTTTACTGGTTGGCTGTCATTGCATTTAACATGCAATGACAGCAAACAAATTGAATCACGAGTAGAATCACTAACTGGGAAAAATGATTACACATTTTCTCATTCCTCAGTGGGCCTTCATTTCAGGTCACACAATGGAAAAATAAGAAAACAAAAAAAAAAGAACTTGTTGGTGAGAAGCATGTTAGATTCCACCTCTAGAATAATTTGAAATGATTTGAAATTATTGTTTGATCATTTACAAGTATACAAATATTCTAAGGAATCAGTTTAACCACTATATAAAATCAAACAGGATGCATGTTGAGGAGCAACATGGAAGTGAATCACACACAAGGTGATTGCAGCAGTGGTTCACATGACTTCACCTTGTAAGATCACAAGTGCTGCCACCTGAAGAATCCCTCCATTATCAGCTGACAACGTCTTGACAACAGGAAGGCTTCTTGTGTTTTGACACAGGGTTACTGCTGGGTAGGATGTCCTCCTGTGACCTCTGTGGTGGTTCTGACAAATGCATCTCTAATGGAATGGGGAGATGCATGATGAGAGCAGTGGGTGGCAAGCTGTCACAGCACATCAATCTTCTGGGGGTAGATGTGGAGTTAGGTCATCCAACACTTTAGTCCACCTCTGAGTGGCAATAATATTGGTCAGGGCCAACAACTGAAAGATTGTGGCTTGCATCAACATGCAGTGAGGATCCCAACTGTTCAAAGAACCAATGGAGTACAGCAAAGGAAAATGTCCACTCCCTGAATTCTCCTATTCCTGGTCTTCAAAGCATACCGACTTGGTTTTGGGGGTTCTGTTACAGGTGACCCATGCATCATTGAATATTGGATTGTGGTGCAGTGATTGTGGTATTCTGTGGTGTAGACTGTCCAGAGTCCAAAGGCTCCAGTCCATCTGCCTATGAGGCCAAATGCACAGACTGTCACATTTCACTATAACATGTGTGCGCCGTGTTGATTTTGGTGAGAGGTCAGTGCTCAGTCACCCTTTTTTATGAAACAGTTTCTGCAGGGAGTAAGGCTACAGAAGTCTGACTGTTTCCCCATCTGTCCCACAGTGGGATCTTTCTGTGGATCTTGGGGTGCTCTCCTGTGAGCCATATGCACCCAATGAGATTTCCTTTGAGTTGCTGTCTCTGAAGACAGCCCTGTTGCAGGCGCTAGCTTCAGTGAAGCGTGTTAGAAATCTATATGCTCTGTTGGCCCACCTGTGCCTTTTTTTCTCATTCAAGGGCTTGCAGCAGCAGTATGTTTCCAACGATCCTGTCATTTGTAACAAAGAACACCAGACATTTAGGTCCAACATAACCTAAGCAAATGCCTACTGAGCCTTGTGAGACAACAATGAGGTAAGTTATGCACTTTAAAGGTCGGACAGCTGAGTTTTGCAAAGCTCTATTCAGCTTTTTGTGTAATGCCCATATCACATCTACCCTTACTGCATAGTAACAGAATATAACATTGTAATCGATACAATTTGATTCAGAAAGCAACACAGATCTAATCAGTGTTTAACATGATGGATCCAGGAAAACTGGTTCCATCTAGTTCAGTGTTAAGATTTAAAAACAACTGTTTTCCCCACTCTCACTTTTGAAAGGCAAATAAATAGTTTGTAGATGCACTGAAGACTAATTATTGCTTAAAGAGCAGATAAAAATCGAACTGTTCTGTGTAAGGGAATGGTGATTTTGTGAGAGAAGGGAAAAGTAATTTAACTTTTTGGCACTTATTGCTATAACAGTGTATTCATACAATGCACCTACACACTCTATTGATTTCAGGGTCATTTCACTTCATCACCAACTGATTTCAGAAGGGCATCACTTATGAATATACTCTTACTTTCGATTACTTGAACAGATTTTGAAAATGGATTCACCTGAAGAGGTGATTATGACTTGATGAATCATTTAGTCCCACATTCTGATGTCCCAGCTTTCACTTTCACAAAATCAACAGAAGTCCCAATGCCAAAAGCTCATTTTAATTAGTCAATCTGAGTTCATTACCTCAGAAACGTGTCGCATTGCTCTCATGGCGACGAGGTTACTATATGAACGCTCATCCTAATGTCTCTCTCCCCACTTCAGTGATTTTGCAGTATGAACCGCTGTCCCCCATGGGTGCTAAGGTACGTGTGGTGCAAAATGGAGACCTAATTGGAAATGATCGCTGACAGAAGCTTGAGCCACAGGGTCCCTTAATGATCCAGGCAGCACTTGGATCAGAGTGAGCCCCCTCACTACCTGTGAAAGGCATTTAGAGAGGATGACAGCAGCACAAGCCCTGTTGTGGGACCGAGGGGCTACAGTCATGTTGTGCTCAAAGTGTTGCAGGGTGGGAGAGATGGGTAAAGGGGAAGAGGGAAAATGCAGAAGGAAGAGGAGCCTCTTTGACAGATGAAAGCAGAGTGGAAATTGAACTAGTGGTAGCTCAGATGTTGTCCAGTTTTGAAGTATGATTTAAGACCCTCTTCTAATAGCAGGAGATGAACTTCTTGTGTTGGAAACAACATTTTAGATGCTCCATTTACTTACAAACTAAAATGTAGCTCCAGTCAGGGAAAGTCACAACATGTTGCATTTTTAAATATCAGATACACACTCTTGAAGAAATAGGGTTGTCATCTGCAGCAACTGACTCTTATTTCAGTTTTGATTGACAACAAGCAGGCTGTGGATCACTCAAAAATATGTTCTTTGTCTCTGTCAGTATCATGCACTGTCCATCTTTATTCAAAATGAAATCTCCACATTTTCTATGTTTCAGGCCAAACCTACCCATAAGCCAAGGTTAGTGTAATTATTCTCTATTCCCAGGACAAACACCAGCATGTGTGCCAGGTATGTATCAGCATGTATGTATGTATCAGAATGGGATGAATTAGGGCTGTCGCAGGGAAGGAATTTTCCCTACGGTGATTTAAGGTGGCTCAGGGTGGCTCAATTTGTGCCATTTGTGTGTATGTGTGTGTGTGTGTGTGTGTGTGTGTGTGTGTATGGAAGTCTGATTATGTGTCAAATGGAGCAGCAGCACCTGACGAACATGGAAAACACTTTCAGTGGTGTTGTGGCAGGAAACAACATTGGTCTACAGCTGAATCCCCTTAAACCTGGGATTTAAACTACTTTACCATGCAGGTTAAATGGCAGCCTGGTCAGCCGCACGGTGACCCAGGAGAGTTTAAATACATAACCGAGATAAAGTATTCACACAGGTGTGTTTTTAACTACCGAGCATCAGCACCGACCCCCTGTCAACTCACCCCAACCCCGCTCTGTTATGAGGGCTGTGCACCAGGCTAGCGTGTTAGCCTGGATGCTGGCTGCGGGAGGCTCATGTGAGGCTCTGTGGAGCCCCACGAGCAAGAACTCAGCACGCGAGACGCTGCGTTTGGGGGCGGGATCCTCCGGAGCCGCCGGACTGGACTGGGTGAGCCGCTGAACATTTAATACACGTGCGTTGTAAAGTGTAAAACAAAGGGCCTAGCCTCATCAAAAACAGAAGACATTTTAAAAAAACATAGCGCGGTTGTGGCGGTTGCTTACCATAAACCGAAGTTGGCTTGTCTATAGTATGGTATTGCAATATTACAGTTATTGCAACAGCCCTAGGATGAATGCCCATTCATCTACAGTGCTAGTTGAGTATTGACTCCATGACTACAGAAATATTTGCAAATATTTGTAAATATAATATTTTTGCTAAATATTAAATTATTAAATTTATATATATATATATATATATATAGATAGATAGATAGATAGATAGATACATATGGTTATTGTTGGTTATTGTTATTATTATTACTAGTCATATTTCTATTATTATTGTTATTGTTATTATTCTTGTTATTATGCTTCTGTGTCCCCCCCCCCCCCTTCTTTCTCTTTTCTTCTTTCACAGATGGCCGCCCACCTAGAGCCCGGTTCTGCTTGAGGGGAGTTTTTCCTTGCCACTGTCGCCAAATGCTTGCTCATGGGGGAATTGTTAGGCATGGTCTAGACCTGCTCTATGTGAAAAGTGCCCTGAGATAACTTTTGTTATGATTTGGCGCTATATAAATAAAACTGAAAAATATATGTATGTATGCGCATATTAAAAACTTTCTCCATGGATATGTCAATGAATTTTTTTTGCTCTCACTAGCCAAAGGGAAAAAGATGGAGAGGCTTGGGATCATGTGCCTCTGCTGTTGTTGACACGATAAAATCTTTATGATATAGAAAATCTTTTGTTTAGTATATAACGAAACACAAGGTGAAAGCCATGATGAACTGTTTATCTGTTATCAACAGCAACTATAGTCATACAGTATAATGCAACACTGTTAAATGGAATGGTTGCTGAGGAGTATGTGAATCTTGTGCTGCTGCGATTTTAAAATGCCTTGATGTGAGATGTGTGGCACTGCAGAGACACTAACCGTTTAAGAACACTTGATCTTTCTCGTATCTGCAATAAAGACAAAAATGACACTCCAGGCAGGCATCTCCAGCCATCTTACTTATAGTCTCAAGACTAAAAAAGATCTTGTCAAGTGAGATCCTGACCCATGGTCTTGAATTTCCCTGTGTATGTCGACAGAAATTTTGACAGATAAGCCCCTAGGGCTAAATCACCGAAGGCGAGCTTGTCCAACCTGTGTCATTTCCTCGTAGCTGCAGGTCTTAGGATGCTACCAATTCAAATTTTGCCTCCTGTCTACAGGGCCTGGCTGAATCGAACAGCGCTGAGTCAATACAGCAATCCATCATGTGAAGTTAGTGACAAGGTGACACTTTAATGACACGATTGAAAGTTCCCCTTGGCTGTTTAGTTGTTGAATGATGATGAGTGACACCCTGATGGCACATTTTCATCATCTTGCAGCTGAAGTCTGGAACATTGTGTCTGCTTGTAATGGTGAACAAAAACTATACGGTAAATGTTAGTTAAAAGAAGCGTAACGGTTAGTGGGAAAAAGATTACTATCGACGATTTCTAACATCTGTGGTAGTGTGTGTAAATTTTAGTCATTGTAGAGTTTAACAGAGTTGGATACTAACAGTTAAAAAAGGTAAACTGTATGTTGCTAATTTTGTAGAGCAGTTAAAAAGCATTGCCAGTCCTCCCAAAACTGACAATTAGCTAATAAGGTGAGAACAGCAACAAAGACAAAAAAAAGCACTACAGATTTGAGCTTTTTTGCTTATCTGCTGACAAATATTCTGAGTAGAGTTGAGAAGCATGAGCCATGTCTGATGCAACTTACTGCACATGATGATCCCAGGACGGTTTGAGTGTCTTGCTTTTATGTTCAAAATGAGATACTTTGGCAATCCATAGAGACATCCTCAGCTTCCCTTTTGGAGAAAAAAGTAGTCCATCAACCCAACTATCAGCTTTGGAATAGTGAGCAGTCAGCTACACTTCTATCCCTGCATCAGGTTTAGACTGTTCTTCCCAGTGGGTCAGAGTATAGCCTGTTGAAAAGCTGCAGTTTACAGAGAGTTTGCTCATTGTCTAATCACTGCTAAGACACTGAGCAAACTGTATCTAAGCAGACATCTCTGACAAAGTAAATGTTATGTTATAGTTTCTCTGTTTCGTCATTGCCAGTAAATGAATTCTGTCATTTTTGCATACAGTAGTTGTATTATTATCACAAAGTCCCTTGCATTCTTGTTCCCACTGTGCACATTTACATTTTTTTTTTCCTTTTTGCTCAGCCTGTGATAGCACACTGGATACAAAGCAGCACATTAGTTTAGCTGTTCTGGAGTGAGTGTGGGTGTGTTAGTACAAGCAGGTAGTTTTGTATGCATCTCCTTTTCTAAAGGTCATTTATATCCATTTTGCAATCTGTTGATCTGTCATTTTTGCTCCTTCTACATTGAATTGGTGTCAGGTGCAGCATTCTGTATATTGATACATACTGTACATCCTTGTGCTGGAAATATAATCTAGCCCTGAATAACAGGATTCATGTTTTTAGGTTTTATTTTAATATCTTGAATCAAACCAGTTAAGCCAAGCAAATTAAACAGATGGAAATGCTAAATCATCTGCTGCATTTAGGGAACATACTGTATTACCTTCCCTCAGCAGTCTCGTATGAAAATCTCACATTGCTAAAGAGAAATAGGTCATGTATGCTTCAGGGGAAGTTTAGAGGGATTTTAGTCTCTGCTGCAGCTTTGTAATATGTCTGTAATTCTGATATAAGTTTATAGACTTTATGGTGATGGAGGTGGGTGTAATTGCCAATTGTAAAGATTTAAGGCAAAACCACTTCAACAGAAATTACATAGAGAGATGTTCTATTCTATATTACTTGAGAGGGTCAATTATGACATAAGATAACTGTGTGATGATGCTTGTGAATACATCGTGCAAAAAAAAAAAATACACAAAAGTATTTACAGATTCAAACAGTGAGGATGATCAAGGTCTTGTGTGTATGTGTTGGGTAGAATAATGTATGTATTTACAGTATTTGAATACAGGATATTAGTATTTCTTTGAAGACAGGATGGTCCATTCATTCCCTGTTTATATTTTTTAAATCCATTGTGAATGTGTAGGTCATTATTTTTCAATGTATTGACTGACTGGTGTTTTGTAATCATGGTAGATCAACACTGCTGTGAGCCCAAGATAAGTTTCCCTGCCGAGATAAAGTACTGTATATCAAACCCATCACATCATCCACATCACACAATGAGACTGCAAGTCCTGGAAAAAAAGATACATTCCTTCAGTAAATCACTAACATATCTTAAAATCATAAATAGATATAAATGAACAGTTTAAGGGACTCTTGCAATTAGCATATTATGTTATCCTTAATTTCAAAAGTAATTACATCAAGTTATTTTAATTAAACTTTACCCATGATGAATCAGAAACTCAAGATCATGCATTTAAATCACACTGGCTTTTTGTAACTTATAAGATGCACTATCTGCAACCTACAGCTAAAAATATTTGTGTGTGTTTGTGTGTGTGTGTGTGTGTGTGTGTGTGTGTGTGTGTGTGTGTGTGAGAGAGAGAGAGAGAGAGAGAGAGAGAGAGAGAGAGACCTACAAGCAGGTATACCATGGCCCAAGCATCCAATGCAAATTTCATGACTCATGGCGACCAGGAGGCGAAGACCATCACTGAATATGGCTCAAACAAGTGGTTCAATACAAGATACATGTTGGTTTGTATGCTTGGGCAAGCTCAGATGCCCTCATGCAGTGCACACTGCCAGGATGTGTTCCAACTTTGGACCACAAGGGGCATAGAGTCTGTGCCTGTGTAAAACTTCTCTCAATAAATCATTTTGTGTCTCATTTACAAGTGTTGAAGTGGCTCCTTGTTGGGTAATGTTCTCTGGAATAGACTTAAAACCTAGAAAGGCAAACATAAAAATGAACATTGTAAGTTCATTTTCAGGTATAATACTATGTAGAAAGAAACATTGGAACTAACCACATCATGAAGTGGTTATTATGTTTATTTACAAACTAGATATGCCTGATATGTGCGAAATGAAATTTGGTTTTGAATATATGACAGGAAAATTACAGAAATTACTCAAAAGTCATATCATTCTTCTCTTATTGCACAACTCATATAACCTTTGTATACAACCTTTGTCAGTGTGATACCGGAACGATGAAACCAATTACACGCATTTGCCTCAAAAGCAGCTGATCTACAACAATCTCAAAGAAGAGAGTATTTTACTGTATCAAGTGCTTTAGACAAATCAATAAACAGAAAACAGAAACAGCAATGCAATTCTCCTTCCTATTAAGGGAACAGAGTATGCTATTTAATAAATAAATGAGTTGTGTGCAGAGTCATTTTTCATCTTAGGTAGTAGCACACAGTCAGTAGTTTTGTGTCAGTAATCAATAAACAGTGCATTTATCCAAAATGTACTGTATGTGTCAGGTTTTATTGCAGTAGACATCCAGGAGGTAAATTTCATCGAGCATGTACTCAGGATTTTCTACCAAAACTGTCTTTGTCCGTGACTCAGTATGCTTCTTACAGCACTCACTCTAAAGTCAATTTGTTAAATGTAAAACGTTAAGCTGTAAGCTCTAAGGCATGGAACTGGAATCTATCTTGCCATCTGTCATCTCCCAAAACAGAATGGCTATACAAATACTCTACAGCCAATATAAGCCCTTGATTTATCTGTCTTGGTAGGATGGAGCCATACATAAGTATTTTTACTTTTTATCTGTAGTATCTTCAATGGGGCCAGCAGAGAGATGACAAGAAATGAGGGGATGGAAAGGAGGGATGACAGGCAAGGGGAATTAGACCAGGGACATTGCTATTACATTGTTGGCATCTAAGGGCATTTTCAAACCGGCATTGTTCAGTGTGGTTGAATCAGTTCATTGTCCCCATTGGTACGATTTGTTTAAGCGCACCTGAAGCGCAATCGTACTTTGATGTGGACCAAAACAACCGCATCGAGACCCTTTGAGGAAGTTGTCTTGGTTTGGTTCCAAATGAATTGTGGAGCAGTTCATTTGCATTGGGAATGCCATCCAACCTTGATTTGACCCAGCTACAAGGGGGACTCTGCAAGTTTGAGCTAAACAGTTCCAGCAGACAGTTGTGCTTTCTGCACTGCGTGCAGATAGGCAAAATCAACAGTTCCTAGCCACAAGCCAAAGGGTGAATCGAGACCTGGACTAACACAACAAAGTACATTGCATTACTGACATTTGGGCAGGTAAGAGTTTCTTCAGGACCTTTTTCCTTTTTCCTTCTTGCTCCTACCAAGGAGACAACTAACCAGTGAGAGAAATTAACATTCTCACGTTGCTTTGTGTGATGCATTTTGGTTTGCTTGAATTCTTTCTGTGTTAATAGAAACTGAACTAATGAGACAATGCAGCAAATTTACCATCCTGACCCCTGGGCCATCATGACACCTGGAGCCATAGTTTTTAAACTCAACAACTGAGAAATTTGGAAAGTTGGAAAATGACATTCTTCTCTGCAACTGACTGACAACCTCACTAAAATATGAAAGCAGGTACGATCAGGCAGAGTTTTGTTAAATGCCAGTTAAATGTCAGAAATTACCTCTGCATTACTGTCTTCTTACATGCTTAAGATTTCAAAGCTTTAGGCTCAAGAGCAGTTAATAGTAGTGTGTAATAGCATACTCTTTAAAGTCAGTTATGTGTCCTGAAAGAGCATTGCTGCTAGGTTTTTATTGAAAATACACTTCAAGGTTATCCATTTCTAAACCATATTTGTTTTACTTGCAGACATGAGGCCTAATTCCAGAGTCCATTTGTTATCACAAGGTGCCTTGATTGGTTCAATACCCAGATCTGAACCTCTCAAGAGTATGGCTTTGCTAAATTTCTGGAGCCAACAGGCCAGCGATCCTCTGAGTACTGCAGTGTTGGATTTGATTAGAGAGGTCACCTTCAACTCAGATGAGGATAACTATATATGACTCTTCCTGTAACCTGCCTCATTAACAGTATTAATTCCCGTTGAAACTTTAAAACATGAGGTTAGTATATCTCTGAGGGTCTGGAAATGGTTCAGACACCAATTTATTTTTTTGTTAGGCTTCAGAGGCAGAAAGGATGCTCTTTCTCTGACTGGAGCTTTTTCCTCATTGTTACACTTTGAGATGTTTTACATCTTTACATATTTTTTTACAATTTCTAATGGATTGAGAATAGCATGTTTACTTTTCCGTTTCCAACAAATCCTCATACCTAAATGACAAAACAGGTAATTTGTCAGTGCCTACCAAAATATCTTTTTGATGAAAATGATGCATACAAGCATTTCCTGATTTGCCTTGTGGTTACTTGATAAGTGCTATGGAAAGGTGCTTCATAGAACCCAAGTGGCAGTGTTTGTGGGTCTGTGGGAGTGGGATAATGTGAACCTATACCTACTGTGACCTGCCAATATAGCTCCTCATGCAGATGAACAGGGGCTGGTGATTCCATATGTGTCAGCTCTACATCCCAAACTACTTTCATCAGTGTTCCTCATTTGTTATAAATGAATCATTTATAAGTCATTTGCAAGTGCTTTTGCATCCCTGTAATCTAAAGTGTAAACAATTAATCATACATAAATGTCTAGCCTATTAATTTTTTTTTTTTTCAGGTAAGATTACTCTTACCTGTTACAAAGGTTTGTGCATGTATATAAGGCTTTTACAAACCTTTTTGCATCCCCCTTTTCTGAAGTGAAAATGTGAGGAAAATGAGTTCAACCAACTTTATTAAAGTCAAAATATGTGTCACAATCTGCTCCTCAGTCCCTCTCTGCACCCTCTCTCATCCCCAGCCCTCTGCATTGCTCTCTGTCTCCGGGTACATCTCACATCTCTTAATTGCATCCATATTTCTCTCACTTGCATCTTAGTCCATCCTACCAAAGATGCATGGAGAGATGCAAGGAAACCATGTGAGGGGAGAGGAAACAAGGAAATTTGCTTTTAGAGAAATGAGATGTCCTTTCCTCTGAAGCATCATGTGAAGGGACATCCGTTTCTGATGACGGCGGCAGCTGATCACAGCTGATCAGCTGTCAGTCGGCTTTAACAGCTGTAGTGACTTTTGATGGTTTGTGTCTGCACACATGTGCACTGTGCTATTACTAATACAGCTGCAGAGTTATCACTGCCAGAGCAGCAGTGTTTTCTCTCTGCAGCCCATTACCTGTTCAACAAACACCTGCACATGAATAAAAACCTGCATTCTGTATTTATACTGTGCACTGTGTCCTGCTCAGAGGCACATGAACCATTTCTACTGGCAGAATGTGTTTACATTATTTATTCATATTTGTGTCTGCATTTATTGATATTCTGATTGTGAATTCATTATTTAACAACCCAGAATATGATTAGAGTGTCTTTTGAACATTGGAAATTATTTATTAGGCGAAAGGGAAAATGGAAATTATGTAATTTATATCAAACCCAAGAATCAGGAATTTTCAGCCTCATATGTGACTTTCTAATAAATGAAGAGAGTTGTTTGTGGTTCTTTTGTTGATCAGACATACAATTAACACAGATGTTTAACTAGATGGTGAATCAGAAAACAAATAAAATATAAACTTGAGAGTGATACACTTGAATTTAATCTGCAATCTGTCCACTCAGTGATGTTGTAATGTATCAGATCAGTCCGATCAGCTGTAGTGTCCTGTCAATAACTGCGTATAACTGTGTATCCTTGCTCATGGCTCCTCAGATATTCCTCCTTGATCCTCACTCCTCAGAGCAGAAATAAAAGCTTTGAGATGGCCTCAAAATGGAAGAACAGAATGACTTCTGGTTCAAGCAAGGATTGAGGAGTGAGTAAAGATCAAATAAGGGACTTGAGATGGACACTTTGTCTCCAGCCCCTGCTCACTTCTCCCAGGCCATGTATTTTCCTCCAACTGCCCAGACCTGCCATCCTCAAGCTGTCCACCAGATGTGCTCGGACTTTCACTCCTTTTCCCCTCTCCACATCTGTTCCCACTTCTCATCAGTCCTGCAGTTACCTGGCCTACTTTGCCCAACACCTGCTAACACTCCCGATTTTTACCAGAGTCTCCATATTTTTAACCCTTTCACCCACTGTGCTACCAATTGGTCATTTCTCTCGTTAATCTCCCAATTTCATATTGATACAAATCAAATGAGTGTTTCTCAGTTTCTGTGTGGGATATGTGTCGTGGTACCTGGCAATCCAACCCAGAGGCAGAGGTGAGCATGTGCAAACGACTCTGCTTGACATGCGTCACTCATCACTGTGCTCGCTCAAGCTCAAGGTTTGTCTCAGCCAGCAACTAAGTTTACAAGAATTTGCCAAATTTTAAGATACATGGCAAACTCAGAGAAACAGTTAGGCTACATATAGACAGCTTTCATGTTATTAGCTTCACGAGCATTCTGTACTTCTGTTAAACATACTGGCGGTGGATGGGACACTGCGGGCAAAGCAGGTGGAAATGTTGCTTTTCTACATATTTATGCTTATTGAACAGGTGGTTTGATAAAGTACTTATTGGCCTTTTACTTGCAATGGTTTTGTTGCCCTTTCACTGTATCATATCAGCACCTGCTTGCCAGCCTGTCTGGACTTTTCACCGTTTCATCCCTTCAACTCTGTGAACTTTATGCGACTGCTTTTTAGACTGCTTGGACTTGCCACCCATACCTGTGAACTTTTGAATCTTCTCTTTTGACAGTAAACTCACTGAACCGTCCTAGCCTGCCTCCATTGCCTGTACTTGGGTCCACCTGCCTGCACTCCACAGTGACAATATGAAATACATCAGACTTCATTAAATTGAGTGAAAGTTTAGAGAATTTCAATAAAAATTGTGCATCAACTGTAATATTCAATATATATTCAACATTTTTTACCAACTCTTCTTTTTAGGTATGATGTCAAATCTATGTTGAATAATTAGTTTGCATAAATATAATTCAGATTCTAACAAATATCATAATGTTAACACATAAATTGTTTATTTTATGTTTAATACCCATTAACTAACTAATACATTAACTCATTCTTAACAATACGTTTACTTTTCTTTAACAGTTTAAATTTAAATTTAAATGTTGTTTAAACTTTAACATGGAAACCAACAGACAATATAAAACAAAGCAGAGGTCAACAATTTCTGACACAGCGTGACAAACAGAGCTGATGTTCCAAAAAATTACAATTTGACCCTGCAATGTGTTTAATTGCCAGTAATCAGCTTCCAAAATGACAGACCGACAATTTTAAAGTGCTGCTAAATGTCTCATTTATAAACAAGGTCCATTAAACCAGGAACTTCAAAAAGCCCACACAGTGCCACACATACTGGGACACACAAAAATGAGCCTTGCACAAGTCGTGTCAGGCCAAACCATGTTTGATCATGTGAGTCAGGATAATGTATTTGTAGGCTGGTTTTAGCGTCAATGGTTTGAGTCTCATAAAGAGTCTTTGAAAGACTTGAGAAGTCTAAAGTATAAACAAAGCTTGAGAGCTATAGTTTCTGTCGCTAACATGCTAATGCACTAAACGCGATCACAACTTTTACAAACTGCATTAAATTGATACAATATTAAAAATACACACACATATGCATTTTCATTCTGGAAATTTCACTAAATCCTACATCATCCTACAGCAGTTACATTCTGCCAAATAGCTGCATTTGCTTTACCTCCATGTTATAGCCTGCTGCTGCATCCTGTAGCGTTAATTCTACACCAATGGCTGAAACACAAATTTAAACATTATAGCCTACTTATATGTCTTAGGATAGTATAATTCCTAGCAGACTCCACACACAACTGACCCCAACAAAGAATCAGCACTGCCAGCACATCAAGTTCAAACTGGTTCTGTGGAGCAGTGTGGGTCATCAGGAGATTTTGATATAAGAGGGAGCTGAGTTATTGGACTCAATTTACTACAAAGTTTTCTAAACCTTGATTTTGTGACACCTGTTGCAAAGTACATGTAAATATATAAACTTTTCCTATTCATGTGCAAAGCTTTTTGTAGACTATTGGAAAACAATCTACAGCCAAAGGACGTTCATATAATAACAGTTTCTTATAATCTCCTTGAATGGCTCACAAGTGATTCATAATATATCAACAAACCATTAATTAATCATTTGCAAAAGTATATTAATGTTTTGTTCATGATTAGTTTTTCATTAACTAATGTCTTATAAATGAGTAACTACTGATCGTTATTATAAAGTGTAACCGAAGTTGCTTATCAGTAAACAAGTTACTGACAGGAAACAGGTTGTTTCAAGTGTTTGAAAAACATGATAATATATTCAAATTTTGGGGGTTATTACTGTCTAAATCTCTGTATGTGTACATAATAATGTATTGCAAAAGCCATTTTGTGTGTCTGTCTCTTTTAGATTTAACCTTCACATAATACACCTCATGTTTTGTTTTTGAGGAAAATAACTTCCTTGCTTTGATGGGTATTCTACAAAAGCAAATTGGACCTGAAAAGCCATTCCAATTACTGCCTTTTCTCCAGTGAGTGTGATGGCTTTCAAAATAAAAAATAGCAAACAAAAAACTAATTGAAGCAATATTCTACCCAAACAAATAAATATAGCCTCTAGTTTTCAAGATAGATATTTTAATATGACTCAATCATTTGTGTTTGTGAATAAGTATCATCAGGCTTTATACACACCTTGCAAATCAGATAGCCCTTCTCTTGGTTGTACATGGGTTTGTTTACGTGTTGGATGCAAGGAGCTGGATAATTTGCTGAGATACATGGCTTCAAGGTCAATGAATTACGAGGAATTTATGAATCTGCAGAGTTGACCTTCAGCTGAGAAAGAAATGCTGGTTGGAGCTGTGCCACAGAAACCGGCCAGAGTCACGCCTGGTTTCTGATTGTTCCCAAGAGATTTGGTTTGTTGACTCATTTGACTTTGTTTTGTTTTGCTTCGGCTCAGAATAGCTGAACAAACTGTTGTAATGTCACTGTGAGGTGATGTAGCTGTGCTGGATGAGTTGCTTTAGCCAGCCTCTAACACAGTCCTCCAGAGTATCAATGATGGATTGACCAGACAGCACAAACTTCCAATAACAAGTTTTTTTTCTAAATGACAGTTAGAGAGCAGTTGAGAGAATGCAGGGTAAAATCAAAGAAAGAAATAGTCCTAAAAATGTTCAGTCAGGTGTTGTTATAAGCAGGCCATGAGAGCCTGACTCGGTCCTCAATAAAGATTTCTGTGATCCTTCACTCGCCTTAGACTCAATTAAGCTTTGATTATGCATTCAGTTATACACTGGAACTCAGGGTTCCAACTGAGTTTCCATTCAGGAGGGGAAATATGTTTTATCGAACTTCAAATTAAATCCCAGTCAACACTAAAAAAACATAACTTTTAGAAGACTTTTTAATGACATGTAAGTTGGATTTTCACTATTGTTTTAAGTCAAACAGCATGCACTTACAGCAAGTGATACTATCACAATTAAAACTTTGTTGTGCTTGTGAAGTTCCTAAATCTGCTCGCATACAGCAGCCACAGCCTGCTGTAAATTAATTACAATTTGGTTTAATGAAGTCTATTTGTTTTTGAATTTAAACCACATTTGATTGTCCCCACTCATTTTAACCCAACTTGTTTGCTCTCACAGTAGTTCCAATTTGTGGTCCACATGCATTGTTTTCTCATCAGCCAAGTGCAGCTGTTTACAATTATGGTTCCAGGAAATAAGACTGCCATGCATTTGGACATAAGTCAACAAAACGGAGACCAGTGCAGTCCTAGGTGAGGACACATGAGGGCAACTGAAGGGAGCAGATTCACTTACACAGAGAACAGAGAGCCAAAAACAAGCACCCCTCCTCTATTACCATCGACAGTGCAAGAATGGCTTTCATCCAGGCAGTTTAGACCTAATCTGGGAGCGATTTGCCAAAAACTTTGTATCATGAATGCTTTTTCCAAAAAAAAAAAAAGGTCTGAAATTGCTTTTTTAGTGAAACTATGGCATTGTAGTGTGCATTCTTAAAACTTACCACACTCTCACCAAAAGCGAATCTATGTGCGCATGTCATTAGTGGTGCCTTAAATGGAACATTTTATTCCATGCATTAGCATATATTAAGAAAAAGGTAAACCATACTTCTTTTGTTTGCACCTGAAATAGTGTGATTATAGCAGGACATAGAGGAAGAAGAAGAATTGGAGGCAGAAGAGGGGTGAGCAGAAATGGTACAAGCATCACAAGACATGATTACTCTTTTTCTCTCCTGGGTGATTTTGATTGTAATGAACTTTTTTACATTCTTCAGTTTTGCTCACCTGTAACTTTTGGATGTTGCTTTCTTGGATATGACATTGTGGGAAGATAGATCACTGGCCTCTATGGGACTTCTTTAAAAGTACACTAAATGAATAATATAAATAAATAAATAACCTCCTCTGTGTGACATGCAGTTGCTCTGGTGTCCTTGAAGGTCTGGGCAGTTGGTCTGAAGAGACATGAGACTAAGGATGCTGATCAGACCTTGAGAAGATCCACAGTGACAGCGCATCAGTACAACCCTCTTCTGTGACATCCTCCCTCATTACCGCACTGTCACTCTCTAAATGTGCAGTCTGCAGACATGCATGCAAGTAAACACACACAGACACACACACACGCACGCAAGAACTTGCACGTACACACACTTAGTGAGCAGTTCTTTATGGAGATTGACTATGTAGGGCAGCCTCCTTCACTGTGTACAACCGTGACATTGACGCATGGTAACAGGAGATTCATTTCCTCACAGGGTTGGTTCAGGTTTTATTTTAGGCCCAGGAGTTTCATGAAGCAGACAAGCTCACTGTCCACTTCTGAGGTGCAGTATAGGTGAAGGTGTGAGTGTGGGGGGTTAGCCTGTGTGTATACATGTGTTTAACACCCTTTTTAATGCTTAGCACCCAGCTGAAGCATTTTGTGTCAAAAATTGCATCAATCTTTCTCAGACTCATAAGTCAGTCAGTCAGTCATTCAGGTAACTGGAATGTTTTTAAATCACAATTTTTAAAAAAAAACTTCAGAAATTCTTTCAAAAATCTCCAAATTGAGACTTTTTCTTCAGTACATTGGGTCTGTACATTCAGTGTAAACAGGAACTACTAGTACAACTGTGACCTGCCAATAAATGGCATTTCTGAGTTATCTAACTTATCCTGAAAGTAACAATATATAGCATGCCTACAGCTAAGATGTCTTGTGACTGTATGCCATAGCAAGCATGCCAAGCAAAAAGGGTTTAAGGGTTAAAAAACCCCATATTGTTGTTGGTCTTGCCTACATACATTTTTCCAATGTTAGCTTTGCTGGTTTAATTAGCATGAAAACATTGTCAAGTAAACTGCACAAACACAGATGTTTTCATGTACAGTAAATGCAAACAGCTGAGTGGGAGAACCTATTCACGTCAATCTGGTTTTGGTGATTATATGTGAGATACATACAGAATGAGGTCGGTGAGCTCTGACTGCAGTAGCATCTGCCAGTGTTTGCAAATTCAAAATTATTGATTATATACCAACTTAAACAATAGTAATGAACTGACATGGCATGTAATAATCATAGCTATTTAAAGATGCAGAGCCACGCAGTGGGTGTTATTGTCTTAAATGCTCTTTAAGGTTTCAATGTCGGAGCTTGCTGTGTGGGTGGTGGGTAGTGAGTATGTATTTGTGAGCAGTGCCTCTGGCAAACTGCACAGATGAAAAGTTCTACAGTGGAGAGACAAATGCTCAAAACAGTAAGTCCCCATGATGGCAAAAACTGCATAGGAAAATAAGGCTAGCAGTGAAAATAACAAGAATGATCCTTTAATGGTGCATTATGTAAAATTTGGCCATAATTTTAGTTTAATATTCAAAAAATAACTAAAATTATATTAATCATAGAATTAATTATAATGCCTATTTGGAAACTTGCTGTGTTGTGGTACTGTACTTTCTGGTGACATGCTGCCCTTTATTTGTTTGGAGCAGGTGGCCAAATCATACATATCGCACCTTTAAGACTGTCCAATCTCTCCTTGAAACCTTCAGTTTAAAACATTGCAGGGTTGTCAAAGACCATTCTTACTCATTTCTATTCCCTTTACATTACTTTGAAACACTGCCACAATAACAAAGTAGCGGCTCTGGTAGTTGTTGCAATAGTTGTAGTCATAAAAAGTGTGTTTTTGCAGTTTCAAACAGCAGTGCACCTCTAATAACACTGTGCTCAGCTGTCCTCAGGGATTATCCTGCTCTGCCTCATCAATAACTTTCCCATACAGGCCGACTCACAAAACAACAGCAACAAATTAGATTCTTACAGAGCACGGCATAGATCATTAATGACTTGGCACAGTCAGTGCAGTGTGGCACATCGCTCTGAGTGTCATATCATAACCATTTGGCACTAAAAAAACGTGATTTATACTTAGTCAAAGAAGATGTTTTTTTATCAGCTGTCAAATATAAAATCCCAGTACTGACTTAACTAATTGCAGTGTAGAGTTACAAAATGCATTTAAGTCTCAACCCTACAGTAAGAGAAGAGTGCAGTGGCAATTTTCTGCACCATGAGAGATGATTTGCCCTCTAAGACTGACAGACTCAACTTGTGAGCTTATCACCAGTTTTGGCTAAGCCACATGTTGGAGCAACCAAAAACAAACTATTTAGATTTTAAATAGAATCTATGAAAGAATCAGATTACAGAAAAAAATAACATGTTAACATGTTGATTATGTTCAAAACACTTTCAGTTTATTGTTAAATTGAATAAATCCTCTCCATGTCATGTAGAATAAAAGACATGTGTTGTAGCACATATTGTTCAAATGTATTTCTGGCATATTTAACTGTGAGATAAATTGAGAACAAGAAGTAATTGCAGGCACAAACATAATTACTTAAGAGTTGATTAATTAAAGGTTTGTATACAGTCTGTGTATTATATTTCCATTTACTCAATTTAATGTGAAAAGTGAAAAAAGCAAACTTGAAACTGAATCACCTAAATCAACAAAAATTACAATTTAGCACGTATTGTTCAAATGTATTTCTGGCATATTTAACTTTGAGATAAATTAAGAACAAGAACTAATTGCAGGCACAAACATCATTACTTAAGAGTTGATTAATTAAAGGTCTGTATACAGTCTGTGTATTATACTTTCATTTATTCAATTTAATGTGAAAAGTGAAAAAAGCAAATTTGAAACTGAATCACCTAAATCAACAGAAATTACAATTTGGAAAAGTAGGTCATTTTTATGTTTAAATGGTGTCATAATTTGTGAAATCCTTTTATACCTTTTTGGCAAATTTAAATCTGAAAACAACAGAGATGGAGAAAAAAACACTCACAGAGAGGGCAAGAGGACATGAGGCTTTAGATAGCCCAAAAACGTAGGTCTCAGAATATATAATGGATTGTTGCATACCAAAAAAAGCAAAGTGGTGCAAAAAGCAGTAAGATGAGCACAAGAGCATTCGCACTATAAAAAAGAGCACTAAATGGCCATCTTGACATTTATCTGGAACATTATAAATCTTGCATGACAGAAGCAATTAATCCCCATTTTAGAGAAGAGCAGCAGAAAATACAATTCTAAAAAAAGGTGCAGTCCTCAGAAATATGCCACTTTTGGCCCAGAATCCTCTGTTTAGAAAGGGAGATTTAGTTAGTGTGATAGTGGAAGGGTGAGAAACTACTGCAAAAGGAAGCAACTATCCCTTCACTACCCAGCCAGGAACAATTGGTGAGCAGACCTAATAAAATGTGTCAAAATTTGAATTTACTACATTATCTGAAACAATTTAGGTACTCATCATTGACTGAATATTCCCCCCTTTGGAGTGAAAGTATGAAGTCACGAAAATTGACTTGCTGAGGAGATAATCGGTGGTGTCAGGGTTTGCCTTCAACCTGTTATAGTTTATTGAGTAATATTACATCTATAACAGCATACTATCCAAAAAGGCTGCTTGCTCAGTCAAATGAGAAGCAAAACTGCATTGCAGCATGGTGGTGCAATGAGCAGAGCAATTGTCCTTCAATGTGAAGGTCTAAACCGAAATAATCCCCGTGACAGCAAACATTCAACCGGCTGAAGTGTCCTTGACAAAACACTGAATCCCAGCGGCACTGTAGCCTACTGTAGCAGAATTTCTCCTCTGGGGATTTCTAGAGTATCACAAAAAATTTAACCATGCACATCAACGAGACTGTCTGTTGTAAAGGGAAACCATCACAAAGAGGAAACAGAGTCAAAGAAATTCTGAATGTAAATATTTTGCCAGCCACCCTGAGTGTTCTTTCTTTGCTTGGTATATGAACCTTACCAGCATGGGTATGCATATCTATTACAAGAAAAAAAAATATTGCTAACAGTGTTAAGACACAACAGAATGAAGTGAACAACCTAATCTCGCAACTGTACAGAAATAACTAAAGAGGCAATTTAGAAAAGTGTAATTTGAGCTTATATATGGGTTTATTATATATACAGGCGAACCTGCAAGGAACAAAGTCACAACACTTGAGATAAGGAAATTGCTAGTTAAGCAAACACTGTTCTCTGGAGGAAGTGCCAACAGGTGCCAGAAAAGCTAAAAGGGGTTACTGAATGAACAGGGAGAGTGTATGAGGTTTAAACTTCAGAATAAAAAAAAAAAAATCTTAATTTTTTGGGAACATGCCAGCACTGCAATACCCCGCGATGGAAACGTTAAAACAATAATGCTAGAACAGCAAATCCCATTAGGATATAATGTTGGTATTTCCCAAGGTGAATACAGTACATAAAGTAAAAAAAGCAGCCCTTGAAGTACCTGGTATCAGCAAATGGGAGTAAGCAAACCAAAATTAATTCATTAACTTCTAGGAGAAAGAATGCAATTCATCAAATAGGCAATGTATGAACAGATGAACAATAATTAATTTTAAGTGGATATACCTATAGGGCTGCAAGGGGGAGATTTGGATTAGAAAAGCAACTTACAGTCACGCTAGTGAGCACCAACCAGATAAAATGTGACCTGTTACTGATATTCATTATTCAGGGGTTTCTACAGTTGTCATGGGACAATAACACAGAAATAAGCTTAGAGTTGCAGCTATTCTCGTCAACAATGCCCGCTAGTAGGGACACGCCCTGTATCCGTTGGGTACAGTGAATTTGCAGCCACTATTAACTATCTGTGTCCTCAAAGATTTAGTTTAATAAATTACACGTGACCACAAAGGTAACCTCTGAAGTAGGCACTGGCTTTATACAAGAAACCATAAAAATGAATTAATGTGCCATGAGGGAATAGCTATGGTAGTATTAGTAGATAGCCATACATCATCCTCAGCTCCTTAAATGATAATTTCCAGTATGTTGGTTGCTGATATAGTCTGTTTTTTGAACTGCTGCATAGGATGTTTCAAATACGTAGGGTCACTTGTCTGTTTAAAGGCTCACTTCCATCAAATTACAAAGAAAAAAAAATAAATCTCTTCTATGTATTGAGATAGTGTCAGTTTATGTGCAGACTTTTTCAGCAAGCCAACTCATTACAACAACGGAAGCAAATGGAATTTCAGTCTTTGCTGCTCAAAGCATAATTTGCATAATTTGCTTGAAAAGGAGACTGTGCTTCTAAGAAAAATGAGAGGCTCAGTCATTACTGCAAGTGCCCCAAACAACATATATATATATATACGTTCAAGTGACAGAGGCCCTCTAGAGGCTGTAATATTTATTAGTGGAGCAAAAGAGGAAATCAGATGACATAAATATATAGTGACAAAAGTCTGCATAGAGAGAAGGTTGGGTGGATAGATGGGTCAACAGGACACCAGATTTTGACAAGGGACAAGGGAGATTGTTGTTTCCAACTGTGAGCTTCACATTTCAATCCGTGAGTCAACACTGTTTTTTTGAAAATCATGACCACGATCATCCTCTAACCTTAACCACGTGGTTATTATTGTAACTGTGACAATGAAGATCACCTAATAACTTTAACCCACACCATGTTTCTCTACCCTTACCATTTTAACCCAAACCATGATCTTTCCCTAAACCAAACCAAGTGGCTTTTGTTCCTAACCCTAACCACACCTTAAAGGGGAGATATTATGCTTTTCCTTATTTTCAGACATATATATATATAATGTCAAAATGTCAGATGTTCATGTTAGAAGTGGCCGACGTGTCAAATGATAAGGTAAACGTATGTAGCAGTAATACCTGTGAGCAAAAAGCAGCAGCTTCAGACTGCTCCGAACATTTTCAACGTTTTTTTTCTACTTTCAGCCTGTGCTGACATCAGTTCGTGACGGATTTCTTTATATGGACATCTGCTACGTGTACAGCGCACTCCTTCGTTGCTCCGCTCCTTCGCTGCTCATTTCTAACTGATCCTCTGAACAAATACCTCCAAATAGCTCCATATGTTGTTGTTTCAACCGGTTTTTAGCACAGCTAATTCATTGAGGAACATGCTTTTACTTCCTGTAAATTCTTCACAATAAAAGTCTCCTGTTAGTTATTCATCTAAAAGCTTTTAATTTGAAGCAGTAAAGCAGGAAATGTTTGGTTTGCAATGACGGTAAAGTTACACAACTCTGATACATAAAGCTGGCCAATCGGAACAGAGTGGGCTCATCAGGAGGGGGGCCTTAAAGAGACAGGAGCTCAAACGGAGTGTAAGAGAAACTGTGCATATTGGGGCTGCATAAAGGGCCAGAATAAGATAAATAAGGAGTTTTTTGAATTTTGAATCATGCTGAGCTACTCTAATTGAGTCCAAAAATAAAAATTTAGAGCTGAAATGAGCATAATAGGTTCTCTTTAACCATAGCATTGTCACATCATAAAACACATTTATTTTTCAACATTGGTTTGTAACAGTTTTGGAAGGCACAGATAAATGATGTTGTTCTGACACTTACTGATGATTGAGGTGTCAGATCAAAAAATGCTTCTGTGTCATACTGGAGTGCATGGACCAAAGATATTTTAGTGTTTAATTTAGAGGACTTGTGGTTGAAAAGCTAAAACAAAACTAAAAACTAACCCTATTAAAACTATTGCAGAGGTCTGTGGATTGTCCTGAGTGACTGGAACATTTTGAAAAGAAAAGGTTGCAGTTAATTTTTTTAACGTATTGGTATTTTTTGATGCACTGAACAAGCATTCTCCCACTCAACTCCACTGCATTTAATGGGGCAAACTATTGGCTTAGATGCCACTAGGATTAACTGAAGAAATATAGTTTTTTGTGATTTGGGTGTTTGACTGTTTGTGTTCCAATAGGATCAGTAATCTTGATATAACAACATTTCTGATATGGGTCATCTTTCTTATATTACTATATGTATGTCTGGTATCATGAAAGCCTGATTGTAAAACATGCAGTATCAGGGTAACATGGACACAGAGCACATGATTACAGTTTTGATCAGGGTGTGGTGATACTAGGACAACCAAATTCACTGCTGATACATCTGAAGGCTGAACCAAAAAATGTACTGCAATAAAACAAGCCTAATGGCGATGGCAGGGTTTG
This sequence comes from Thunnus thynnus, assembly GCF_963924715.1. NCBI lineage: Eukaryota > Metazoa > Chordata > Actinopteri > Scombriformes > Scombridae > Thunnus > Thunnus thynnus. Next base: position 8,317,154 of record NC_089517.1, read on the forward strand.
AATAGACAAGCACCCTAAACACCATATTGGATAGTTAGATTTGAATACCGGCTAATGCCAAATAATACCATTTTCAAAATAGCCTGCTTTTTAATCCCACAGACTTAATTTTCTAAGATATGATGTATTAGGTACAAAGGGACCACTGCATATGTATTCAGCTGAATCATTTTGGAAAATTAAAGGCACACCAGTGAATAATATCAACCATTAGGCCTAAGATGCAGCTATTATCAGAATCTTTGTTGTTGTGTCAGACCAGCTGTCTGAATTACAGCAGGCATATATGCAAGATGTTTGTTTTTCATTTCCTTCATTTCTATCGTGTCTATCATTTCCATCATTTCTGTCCTTTCATCTATTTTTAAAATGCAAGGACAATAAGAGATGGGGAGGCAGACAGACAGTATTTCTTTGGCTTTCATATGATTTACTCTCTCAGACACTCAGAAAGGCACATTTATCTTTATTAGAACTGAATTTGAGCTGAATCACCTGTGGTTGCACAACATTAACTCATGGAAATAATATTTATGAAAGTTTGCTCTCAAGCACAGTATCCCTAATTTTAAAGACACACCGTGATGCCACTCCAGTCCAAAAATGTTCCAGTTCAATCTTGATGTCTGAAACTCAAATGTTACATGTAATTACTTCCAAAATATCAGCACTGAATCGAGATGAAATTTAGTGGATTTGGAGATGCTTTTGGTCCCTCTTATAACATTAGATAATTTACCATTTATATGTTTTGTGTGATATATTAATATATTAATATACCTATAACTGTTGCTTATATTACCCCTGTGCAAAAAGTGAGGTCCATATGGACCATATGGAGTCTTCAAGGCCTGCAGAGCCCTGACCTCTGCCACATCCAGTACCTTTGGGAAGACAGGGAACCAGTCCTTATCTCCCAGTGTCAGCGTCTGACTTCACTAATGCTCTTGTGGCTGAATGGGAGCAAATCCCTGCAGCCAGATTCGAAAATCTTGTGGAAAAAAAACCTTCCCAGAAAAGTGGAGGGTGATAGCAGCAGATTAATACCCAGTGTTTTGGAAAGAGATGTGCAACTATCACACATGAGTGTGTTCACCTACTTTTCCTGAGTGTTCGCATGCTTTTGGCCTTATAGTGTACAGTATATAGTTTATTGTATAACTTTATTATCAGTTGTACCTTCACCAGGCTCGGTAAAACTTGTGAGGTGATTTAAAGGATAGGCTCACAGTTTTTCATATATATCCTAAAACAATAGTCAGATGCCCATATGAACACTGAAATAGGTTTTCCTCTATGTAACCATCCCTCCTGTTCATACTGGCCATCAGAAGATCCCCTCCAAATGTGCTTACAATGTAAGTGATGGGGGACAAAATCCAGAGTCGTTTTTTGCAAAAATGTATTCAAAAGTTTACCTGAAGATAATATGATGCTTTAGCCATTTTAGTTAGTTAAATAAAGTGGATATCTTCCATTATTACAATCTTTTTTGTAAAAAAAAAAAATCTTTCTTTGTGTCTCGGCGGACAGTGTTTTCCTGATTAGCTGCAGTTGAAAGATAGTAACAAAAACAGGGAATTTGGCACTAAACACACAGTAACTTTGAAAGATATGATTAATTTGGACAGCCGAAGCTACATATTAGCTTCAGATAAACTTTTAAAGACATTTTTTGCATGGAAGTATGGCTGTGGAGTTTATCCCTGAACACTTATATTAACGGTGCATTATGAAGGGATCTCTTAATGGTCAGTATGAACAGGAGGAATGATTACAGCAACAACAAAAAAAAAGGAAAAAAAAAAGATTATTTGGTTACCTAACTAATGTCCATTAAGTTGTCTCCTTTCCGTGGAAAAAACATGTCTCCCTGGTTCTTTAGAGATTTCACTTCCTCAACTCATACTTTAGCCCTGCTGTGGCTGCAGACTTCCTCCACAGCACCAGATTACTCAAATCCAGGCTGAGTCTTTAACTATGTTAAGTCACGATGTCCATGAAAGCCGATTTTCCGATATCCACATATTCAACCTTTATCACATTACAAAAAAATCTGATTGAGGCAGTATTAAATTCATGAACTCCATTGGCGCCATGGTGAGGGATAAGGTTAAAGCCTAAGTGAGGTACGCTATTTGAACAAAGTAGATTTGCTAAATTGGATGTGGTACTGAGAAATTACTTATTCTCCACATCCCACCCTCCTCCAGTCATAAACACACCCAAATGACTATCAGATCCAATTGGCTCTACAGCAAAAATTATTACTATCTCTACATGAATTTTAATTTGCCTTCACCACTTAAGATATCACACACAAGACAGTGAAACGGGCATTATAAAATGATTCATCATGCACAGTCCTCTGTGTGCAAAGACACACACACACATCTCAGATTTCCATCTAGCTTTACATAGATGAGAGTATCTTATTAATTTCACCTCCCCTTAAATCCAATTACTGACTGTATGGATTTTTGCTGATTATGTTTTGTATAACATTGTTGACTGATCACGGCAGGTACGAATCCTGCTGATTGCTTTACATTTTGTTGAACATTTTTATGATTATTTAATTGTTGTAAAGTCACACTTTAAATTATGCTATTTAGACCACAGTGTAGCAGGCTCCACTGAAAATAAATGAGCCAAATGTTGGATGTTAAGTAAAAGCCAGAACATAGTATACATGGCTGCCAATTGTGAGTAAATAACATGTAGTTGTGTAGTCAGAATGCCCTACAATTCATAATCAGGTTGAATTTATTATAGTTGTACTTCAAAAATCAAGAATCAAGACACCTTATTCTGGAGCCTTAACCTGTAATAAGCCTATAAGTGGTACCACTAGTGGTGATCATTTTGCAGAGGGAGTGAGCATACTGGGGACTGAACTGTGGCAACAGAATATATAAAAATATCTGTTAATATCCTGGTTAATAATGTGTGTGTGGTTTCTTATGGAGTGGAAACTATTCAAGAATAACAGGCAGAAATGAAAGATTGTAACTGGGAGCATATTCAAAAAGATATGCTCTCTGATGTCCTTTCACTGCACTTAAATTAAGTCAAGAGTGTAAAAAATACAAAATATATTTGCTCACCAAACTGTTGAACCAAAGTGTATTTTTGTACTAAAGCCATGGGTAGGGGATGAAGTAGGAGTCTGTGCTTATTAACACCGATGCTGAAACATGTTAACACGTGTTTACATCTTTTTTGAACATAGTCTGAAACAAAGGGAGAAATAAACACAATTCCTTGTTTCAAACTTCAACTTAGAATTATGTTGAGAATGATTGATCTCAGCTTGATTCTCTTAAATCTCTGGTTCTAACCTGAGCTCCTATCAAGTAACAAAAAAAGCGAATTTACCTGAAGCACTTGAAGTAACAGCCTCTTAACCCAGTTGGCTGTTAGAGAATTGAATTTTGCTTTACATCGCCAGAAAATGAAAGGGAAATAAAGGACACTTAAAAACTGTGCATGTGTGTGTTGAGTTTCATTATTCCTTATGTAAAATCCAGTCCAGGTAATTTTATTGGATGTAGAAGATATTTGACCTTTTGTGCACAGATGGCTTTTACCACTACAGTTGTTGTGTCACACCGAGTGTTCTCCCTCCCAGCCAAAGAGACAAAATTTATTAAAAAGAAACATCTGTAGCTGCTCTATACTATGGAGCCAGGCTGGTGTCATGTAGAATACATTTACAGAGTATGATGTTAAACACTATTATTGACAGTTGAATATATGTTTAATAGGTGTCAAAGATAACACAACATCGTTGAACAGGTAAAATCTTAAGTATATCTGCGAATCTTCATCTAAAATCTGAATTAAATATGCATGCAATACATCCAGGCGGTTCCTTTAAATGAGATTGTCCACAGCCTGACCATTGTCATTAGGTGCATTTGCATTCACGTGTTTCTATTGGCATGTTCAATTTATGCATAAAAACCTGAGCAGAAATGCAGTAAATGTGAAAAAATACCAAAATACCCCCTCCAAAAAATCACACTTGACTGAGGGGAGACGTTGGTGTATCGATAAAAGCAAAACGCAACAAAGTGCAATGGAAACATACATAGTAAATTATGATGACGTGCATGAAGCATGTGACCTAAACTTCTGTCAGATCTGTGTAAAGTAATAAGGAGACTGTAACTCTCCTCAAATTAATACTTGAAACAAACATGAAAGCAATATTTCCATAATGTTTTCTACATTGTTTTTTTTTGTTTTTTAATTTTATTTTGTTTGCACACACATAAGACTGCATAAAATCCAGACAATACAAATAAAAGATGTGAAAGGAGCGGTCAAGTAGCCGAAGGCTTATACAACAGACCTTCCCTTAAACCTGAAGAGAAAAACAAACAAACTAATTACAGAAAAAGGGGGAAAAGAAACCTAAGCTAACATAATTTAGGAAAAAAACAAAAAAATAAATGACAACAGGAAGCACAGAAAATGAAAAGAAAAACTACAAATTCAGTAGACAACAATCCAATAAAAACAAAGAAATATATAATACAGAGAAAAAGAAAAAAAGATGGATGTCAAGAAATAGTTAGACATCATGAATTAAATGTGATGAAAATTTCCTTTTAAAATTTTCAAAAGATAACAAGCTCTTATTAACATGTACTTTGGCCTTCTGTATCTTTACTACATGACATATGAGGGAGGACTGGCCATGTTTCGTTTTGTAAAGAGGAAGGTGAAGATGATCAACCTGTCTATTATTGATGGTAGAGAAAAAGGCAAGAACATATATTTATATATAAACACACATATCTGATAAATATTGATGCCATATACTGAAAGAATATTAAGTTTTCTGAACAGGGGAACAGAGGCCTCATTAGAGTTTGAGACAGTTGCCAATCTTACAAATCTTTTAAGTTTATGAAGACTGGAGGGGTATGTATTTGCCCATACAATATTAATAGGGATAAATCATGGAATAATATTAAGTTAATGTTTGAATAGTATAGAATAGTATTAAGTTAATTTGTGAAACTTCATAGTTTGCTGATGATCCCCAGTGACTTAAAAGTTTTACTACAAATAAAATCAATGTTTTTTTTTTTCAAATTTAATTTCTCTTCAATTAAAAAGCCTACGAAACAAATGTGAGAAACATTTCTCCTGCCCCTTCCCACAAATATTATGTAATTTGACTTTTTAATATTTGATGAGAGCTTATTGAGTTGAAACCATCTTGCAACTCTTACCATTTCCTCATTTGTATTATTTATTAGAGTATGTAAGTCAGTATGTGATAAAATCATGTTGGTATCATCAGCAAACACAATGATGTCATCATGTTGCGTCTTCTTCCTCTGCAATGGTTTGAGGACCCATAACTGGAAAATTAGCACCACCAGCTGTTTATATTCATAAATCATACTGACAGTGGACAGAAACATGCTTTCATTCAGATTTTCTTTTGCCGATTTCTTGGACATTTTGTTAAGATTTGCACTACATTTGGATGAAAAGCTGACAATTCTTGCTGAAACAATGTCCAATGTACAGTAGTAACACAACACTATAAAAAAGGAAGTGTTGCAGGACAAAGTTCAAGTCAGTTCAATTAAGTTTTATTTATATAGCCACAGTTCACAACAAAAGTTATCTCAGGGCACTTTTCACATAGAGCAGGTCTGGACCATACTCTTTATTTTAGAGAGACCTAACATTCCCCCATGAGCAAGAATTTGGTGACAGTGGCAAGGAAAAACTCCCCTTTCACAGGAAGAAACCTCAAGCAGAACTGCTCTGGGTGGGCGGCCATCTGCCTTGATCGGTTGGGTTGAGAAAGAAAGAGGGAGGAGGAGAGGGGAGAGAGACACACAGAGGAGCACAACAACAACAACAGTAATAATAATAGGAATATGACTAATAATAATAATAGTAGGTGTGGGCATCAAGCAGGACTACAGCAGCGTGGGGTCCACAGCCACCATCCATAACCAGGCAGCCCACATCCATGATCAATAGAAACCTATGAGATGAAAAAGCACAAAAACTCCAGGGAAGATGCTAAGTAACATGCATTAATGGTAAATGAATGCATACAGATGGAGAGGGAGAGGAGGAGAGAGGAGCTCAGTGCATCATGGGAGGTCCCCCAGCAGTCTAGACCCATAGAAGCATAACTAGGGGATAGTCGAAGGAAAGCCTTAGCGAGCCTTAACTATAAGCTTTATCAAAAAGGAAAGTATTAAGCCTACTCTTAAATACAGAGAGGATGTCTGCCTCCAGGATTGCCGCAAACATTAGAGGGTCTGCATGACCCATAAATTTTGTAATCTATCCATGTCTGGGGGTCTATGTGGATGTGTGGGTGGATGTTGCCATGCAGGTCAAAATTTATGACTGCACTGACTCCTGCACATGTATGAACACATCTACACGTATTGACACAGAGTGCAGTACAAACAGAACTGCATGCTTTTTGGAGAACCTTTACTGACCGGAGCAACCACAACAACCTCCATCGTAACTGTCCATTAAAGAACATCGCGTGTTGCTCTTGATTACAGGATGATTATGTATTATGAGGAACAACTACTGCCAGCTAGCAAACTCCTGCCATGTACAGCAGGCAGGATGCTAACATCTCCTGTCAGACAAAAGCTGACAGCAGCTCTGCCAGATGTTCTTACACACCAACACAGTGCTTAGTATGCAATGTTTCCAAAATCTGGACTAAATTCTTGCATCCCAGGTTCAATCAATCAGCTGCTGCTATCTTTGCTTAATTAATTGCTGTTGGTATGTCACAATCAACCTAACATGTCATAAAAGGGTTAATGTCATGGCACTATTTTTGAAAAAGTTTATGTAAAATAAGCTTGAGGTTTAGGGTAGATATGATTACACAGTGGCATGGGAAAAGATTCACCCACACACATTCATAGACACATCACCATCTGTTGGGAACGTACACGAATCCTGTCATACCTTTTTGCTGAAGGCAACCTAAATAATCTCTACATGCTTCAAACAGAATGTCTCCTTCAACACTCTCAGTTTACTCATGACTGAGGGAGAGAAAAAGGCTGCATGGATTTTTGGGAAAGGCGTAAAAATATTTCAAATTCACAATTTGTGTTGATGATGTACTTATTCGTTTTTCTTTTTAGTTTTATGGACAGAGGACACTGAAGGACTTTTCAAAATGTGAGGAAAGAATTTTTTATGAACTTTAAAACTTTTATAGCAACTACCCCTGCTCAGCAACTTTGTCAAGGGTAAGTTAGTTATACCACCTCAATAAGAACTTTAAACAGACTACTGGAAAACATAAAACCTCACTTTGGGGACATACAGTGGGTCATACAGAGCAAGGCTGGTTTATAGAAGTCTTCAGTCAAACTTTATATGGACCTTTTAGAGACTGCAGGACGCTTAAGAAAATGGATTAGAGTCTAAGCTTTCATTGACAATACTCAGTGTACTGCAGCACCTTGTTGTAATAGTTGTGAACAGATGTTTTTTCCCTTCACAACTTGTAAAGCAAAGAATTAAAAACATGTTAGATAATATTATTATTGTGTGAACTCCTTATTTTCTGTATCTCAGAAAGAAAAAATCAACTGTGAGTACATTTATATTTTAGCAACTTGCAATTACAGAAGTTGATATATGATGTTTGCGTTGCAGTCATGGTCACTTAACTGTCTTCTGGATGTGAAAACATTTTTCATCATTTTGCAGGTGTTTAAAAATCTGATTATGGCAGCCAGACTGAGTAGCAGCTCCAGAAATTGTATTTGAATTGGATTGCAAGGCATCTACAGTACGAATGTGGCTTAAATTAGATTTACTGAAGTATTTCCCTTGCGTATTTTTCCTGTCAAGGCTCGATAAGAGCGATGTGGTTCAATTTTGAATGTGCTAATAAACAGATTTGGGCTAACAGTTTGGATACAACATAATGGTCATTTGGAGAAGAAACAAGGCTGAGTGTTGAGCCAGCGGCTCTGTGAGACTGTACTTGCACTATATGCTAACATCAGCAAACATGCTCACAATGACAATGCATGATGTTTAACATGTTTAGCTTGCTAATATTTGCGTAGTAGCACTAGACACAAAGCAAAGCTGAGGCTGATGGTAATTTATGGCATTTATTCATGAACTGTGCTAGAAGAAAAATTAGGGGATTATCCGTAGACTGTGTATAAAAACTGGACGCAGCGAGGTGTGACATCAGCCACTGGTTTGCATTGGAGCTGGTCTGAACTAGAGTTGCTGCTGATGGTTGGTGCTATCTCTACTGTTTGCAGCCATCAGGACCCTCCAAATAAGGAGTGCAGGGTGTTGCCTTTCACTCTGGGAACATGTCCCTCCACCTGGGACCGAAGTGAAGTTTACTGCGAATAGTGAATGGTGCACACTTGGCTAAACTATGCTAACAGGGCAGGTATTGTAATCAAGTAACAAACTTACCGAAATATTACAACAATAGTTCCACTCAGTGAGAGTCCCGGAGCCGGGGAGAGCAGCTGCTGAGCAGACTGTTAATAACAGCTGTCAATCAATGTCCGCACGTCAGACATCAAAGTTACTATGAGTACTCAAATCCTATGAGTGGAGCAATAATTTCCCACAAGACCATCAGCACATTTATTAGAGGGCATGAACTTAGCGATTGAGACCATAATGACTAGAGAGAAGTTCATTCTTTTTGAATGGGAGTCAGTTGCAGCCAGAGATTTTTTGGAGCCAGCATCTAGCAGCCGTAGGTGGCATTGCACTTTAAAGTACTTCCAAATTGGCTTCAGCCTCAAGCTGTGGTAGTTGCCGTTTGGGATCACCAAAGTCAGTAAACTCTCTGGGTACCATGCATGTTTGTACAAAATTTCATGGCAATTATCTAGTCATTGCTGAGATATTTCAAACTCTCTGGCTGTGCTTTGCACAGTGTTGCCAACTATTTTCAGTGGGAAGTAGCTAAAGCCTGCAGGAAAAGATGCTACATGTAGCTAGATGATGTCACATGCTTATTTGCATATCATGATGTAAATATACATACATACATACATACAAGATTTAAAAAAAGAAAAAGAAAATTAAGTTAAATTAATCTAAACTGAATGTATCTAACTATTTCATTAGCTATTTTTCTTTTCAAGCAGCTCATCAATGTGCATCTAAATCTACCTCTAATAACATTTATGCAGGCCATTGTATCAACTCTAAATGAAGTATGATGAATAGAGAGATGATCATGCACTGGAATAAAATCACTATTGTTAATTCTGTATATTTTGACAAAACAAAATCAAACATAGATAGTAAAGTTAAACCATTTAGAATGAAAACAATGAGGATCAGTCATTGGTCATTAGGTTCACACAGTCACAGCTCATTCATGACTCTGTCTAGCTGATGATTGGTCCATTGAACGTGCTGCTGCTTTGCCCCACCCACTGAACAGTCAATCCAGAGAGCCATAGCACTCATTCACTGAGAAATACTGGCCACTCCCTTCAAGGAGAGGAGGTGAGGTCCGTCCAAAAAGTCACTAGATGTGTCACTAGCCGCTTTTTTGAAAAAAAGTTTCTAAAGAGGTCTGAAAAATCAATAAATCTAGCGACAGTCGCTAAGTTGGCGACACTGGCTGTGTAAGTATGCGGCATAGCTGAAAAGAGGACATAATAGTTCTCAAGGTCCAAAGGAAGGTGAAACTCTATAGTTAAGTAACAGTTCTTAACTGTTTGTACTGGTTAAAGAGCAGATAGTAACAGGTCCATTGAAACCCATGCGATTCAGTGATTAGAAGGGGTCAAAGTCAAGACTGAAATAAGAAAAAAATAACATTTCTTCATCTTGTCAAACATTTCCTTCTGGACATTGAATTCTATAAGAAATGAAAGCTTTTTTCCCCAAAGCACAAATGTTCAGAGTTCATGGATTTTTATCAGTCTGCTACTTGACGATGGGATACTCAAGGCATCTCTTTCAATAGCTTTGTTTTCTTTTTTCCCCTTTTTATCAACCCAACAGGGTTCTTTAGTGATTTGGTATACTACACCAAACATAGAGACCCTCTTCAATGTGCAGTGGCTCCATCGAACACTTCTCTTTTGGAAACAGGCATTTGTATTTGCCCCTCTGGCTCATATATCTCTAGTATCTTACCACGCACATGCTCTGCCAGGAAAAGATACCTTGAAACTCTCAGCCCTATTATTATTATTTTAAGCATTTCTGGTACATTCAGAGTGGATTTAGAATGGAAATGCATTCAGTCCCATTTATGTCCTTGGCAGGGGCATGATTGACATGTTGTGTACGTTTTTCCTATTAATCTTTTACATGAGGCAAACACTCAGGTCACTGTTGTGATACAGGACAGGTTGATAATGCACTGTCCACAGACGATACAGCATGTATGAGTGCATGAAACATTCATAACATATTCCATATTTTCTACTTTAGGTTCCTTCAAGCTTGATACATTTTTTATAATTAGTCAATATTTGTGTGGGTTGTTGGTATGTTTAGTGAACTGAGAGAAAAAAGGATGAGTGCAAGTGAAAAGAAAAGACATCGGGGACATCACTGCGCACTAGGTATATTTAGAAAGAGACCTTAATCCAAATATGAATGCACTCAAGTAAAAAGAGCTCAATCTGTACTGCCAGAAAATAAAATTTGCCATCACCAGTTATTCCTTACAGAGAGAACAGACCAAATTGACTCTATAAAAAGATTTTTTTTAATTATTTCAATATATTTATCACAAAAAAATGTAATGTTTACCTCACAAATCTGCAAGACCAGTCCTTAAAGGTTTAAAACTGTCTCCCTGCATCAATTTAATAGTGCATAAAGATTTAAAAGGGACATATACTTTTTGTGATTTTCAATTATTTTTATACTTGTATAATGCCAGATGCCACGGTCAAAGCTCCAAAACTTGAAGTAAACATATGTAAAATACTCCCTGCAAGTCAAAGCCCAGGCTTCAGCCTGCTCTGAATGCTTTGTTTGCAATGTTACCTCTACTTACTCCTCATGATGACGTCACATTGTTCATTCATGCCCACAAACGGCTGTCCATTTCCTAGCCTTTGTTGCTAAGGTTGTTCCATGGGTTGTTTATGTTGTTCACTTGCATATCTGGATCAGATTCAGGCTTGAACATGTACGAATGTATATAAGAAGTTTCCATTTTGGGTAAAGGATGAAAAATCCTACTACTATTGTTTGTTTACATAGCCTCCAGAACCAGAGGAAGTCTGCCAAGAGGTTGCTTCCAGGAGTTGGCCAATCAGAACAGAGTGGGCTAATCGGGAGCGGGGCTTTAACAGACAGAAGCTAAAATGGCCAGTTTCAGAAAGACGCTGAACTGAGGGGCTGCATAAAGGCCCAATATAAAATAAATAAGGAGCTTTTTTAACTATTAATCTTCAAAGATATTCCAGTAGGGCCCTAGAATAAAAAATAAAGAACTGTAAATTTGCATGCATGTGTAATTACTCCTGACTGACAAACTAAAAATGGATTATTCTGAATTGATCTTTTCTAAATTCATTTTTCAACCCCAGTGGCTCAAGCCCATCACAGAACCTGAGGTGTACTTGCATTGATATTTTTATAAATCATACTTGGTATTAACTTAAATTTTAACCTCAGATGGTTAATCGATGACCTTTAAATAGACAGTGGTAACAACATATATCATTTAAGAGCCTGCTGAATGGCTTCTCTGATCAATACTCCGATTGACAGATTGTGGTTTCCCCTTCAGGACAGAAGTCATTATTTCCTCTGAGGTACATGACAGCAATATCTGTCTCAGAGTGTGATACACTGATAGAAAATTGTGTCATTTTGTATGTAAAGGCACTATCAAGGGGATATAATTGTTTGAATGTGAGAGGAATGCGGCCAAGAAATGAGAATTGGAAATGAGCAAGAACGCTACTGTAAAAATTACGAGAGGAGCTCTAATATGTTAATATAAATTGCCTAAGGTACGGTATTTGCATTGCAGCAGACATCATGTTACTTAGTAATATGGAAAGGGCTGGGAGAGAAATGTATGCATGAATGCACATTTCATTTTGTGATTGGTTGACTGACAGCCAAGAAACACCACCATGATGGACACAGAGGGATTCCTTGACAAACATCAACACCCTGTAGCTCAGCTCAACACAGTGCAGAATGATTAGAAGAAGGAACTGAAGCTGATGACTTATGCTGACATTTTGTAAAATGTAAACAACCAAATGGATGTGAAAGCCTCTGATACCCTTCGTTGCACTCTCTTTGTTTTATGTTTTGTTTTTCAGACAGCAGCCAGAACTCGTATGTCTTCCAACGTACACAACATAGACTCAACTCACTCACTGCCCTACAGCTGCACGCAGACTGATGACGTACTGTGTCGCTCGAAACAACAGTACATGACTTTGTCTGTATAAGCAACAGCATAAGCAAAAATAACAGAAATGGCAAAAATAATTAAATAATGTGCAATAATAAAATAAACATGTATTCTTCTGCTATCGCTTTGCATATTATGCTTCCAGGAATTTCACAAGGTCCAAGCACTTTCAGGTTGCAACACCTTCACCAACTCTGTAATCTTATATACCAGTGTATTGATTATCTCTCGTACCAGTCGACACGCTGTCAGTCATGTTAATTGAGTTGACCCAGGGCTTTGGGTTAGTTATAGTTGCTAGTGGTGTTCAAAATAACAAATCAGTGCCAAAAATATTCAACGGTCCACATCACCACTGAAATCAATAAATATAGAATCCTAACAAGTGTAATAAGAAAAACAATCAATCCTGCTATAGAGAATAAATATTTCTGGATCCTATTATGTGGTCATCTTGTTTTATTATGTTAATTCTAATGTGCTTATTTTGCAAATTGCTCATTCAAAACATCATTTATTTGACAGTCGAATTCTGCCCTGTGAATAAATTTAAAAATGTCTGGATAGATACAAATGTATGTTGGACTGTGGTCAACTATGCGATACTCCTTCCAGTCATTTCTCAGAATTACTTTTTGCCTAGATGACAGCGACTCCTTGACATAATGCAAACCCAACTGAAGTAACATGTTTCAGTGTCTTTCCATATTTGCATTAAATACCCTTTTGTTATCATTTTGTAGCCACTTTAGTCAGCAATTTACTCACAAGGCCTACAGATATATTGTAATACGCTGAAGCAATACTCTCAGTTGGCATGTTATTACAGCTCACAGACATATTATTAAAAGTAGATCACAGCTTCAAATCCACATTTAGAAATATTACTATTGCCAGTAGTTGTGACAGGTTGAGCCTTTTTTCACCTACAGCAAAAATCTGAAAGATGTGAAGAAGCGTGACAAGCAGGGAGTGCGGGTGCAAATGTGTGTTCTTGTACTTCTATCTTTGTGAGGATGAAACTGTTAGACCTTGACAGTGAAAATATTTTCGGATTGATTGTTGAACAGATTAAACAAACAAGATATAATCTGTTAATTAGTGAGTTTAAGAGGTGCTGGTAGACAGATATTTTAGCGCTGAACAGAAGCAGACTAGTTGTTTCCCCCTGTTTCCAATCCTTATACTAGGGGTGTGCGTGAATACAAATACATTATTGGGCAAAGCACAAATAGTGGGTTTTATATGAATATTTGTTTCATACAAATATTTTAAATATTATTTGTTGGGGGTGTTCCTCAGAGATAAAGCTGAGCTACTGACACAAGCAAAGCGCTCCCAAGGGACTCTCCATAACCTGTTGTTCCCCTTCTCCTTTCCACAAAGTTAGGTTTTAAAAAATAGGCAATAAATGAAAAGTACAAAGCAAGAATCGCCTTTGAAGTTCTTGCCTACACATTACATGGTGTGCTGTCTCTGTGTTGTGGGTGTATAAACAGGAAGAGATCTGTCTGCATGAGGTGATGAGTGAAGTTTTAGCTCAGTAATCAGCGCAGTCGTCTATGATCTGGGAGACTCCAGTTCAAGACCCGATGTGAGGACCTCCTTTGTAAGGTAGTTTATTCATGAACATTTATTGTAACACTTTAATTTTCTAGAATTAAAAGTGTCATAAAAACAAAAACAGGATTTTTAAGCCTTTTCCACTTTTATTCGAATACAAATACAGATACAAATAATTTTGCTGCCTCAACAAATACATATACAAATACAAATACTGGGATCTCTGCACATCCCTACCTTATACTAAGATAACCGGCAGTTGGTATCCATCTTGTCATTTAAGTCTCAGGAAGAAAGCAAATAAGCATATTTCCCAAAATTTCAAACTACTCCTTTAAGATTGGGGCTGGGGATAAGGGAATGCATTATGTCGATTAGAGTCCTCACAAATACACACTCACACACAAACACGTGTGTGAGCGTGTGAATAAGAGAGACACAGGTGTTAAGCCTGGCCTTGTGAAATGGACAACGTTACTGAGTGTCAGAGTGTTGATGCCACAGAGCAGTTGTCAACTCTGAGCTAAATTTGCAGTGAGCACACTGAGGTGTATATTCAAGCTTGCAGAAGTCATCATGAGCAAGACTTGCATGTAACAGCATCGCATTTACTGCAGACGTGTTGAAATTATGAGTTGAAGTGAAGCATTTCATCATAGGTCAAATACTATTATTAGCAGTATATATTTCATTTTAACTGTCAAAGCACAAAATGGGTTCACACACCCAAATCAATACGATATTTCCTTTTTATTTTGTTTAATTTGTCAACACTAGCACATGAGGAAAAATTACGTTCATGCCTTCTTCAGTGTGCAAAGCATAGCTGAAATGTCTGTGCATTTTCCTCCTGTGCTTGTATTGGACAATTTAAACAAAATAAAAGGAAAATATCAAATTGATTTGGTTGTGCACCTTTTTGTGCTTCTGACTCTGACTTTGGTTACGCACACCGCATCTCCCCCATATCTTCTGGTTGAGCGTTTTTTTACTTCTGCATTATAACTCAAAACATTCAGGATATTACATTTTAATGAGTTAGCAGACATAAGTATGAATTTTGTAGATTTAGTCCATTTTATCAAAAGACAAAGGTAGCTTTTTTGTTATTATGTGGATTCTTTTTTTTCAGTTGGTGTTTATCTGTTCTTTGAACTGAAATAGAGCAGTTAGGCAGTGCATTTCTTTCTCATGATCTACAAAATACTTAAAGGAGAAAAAGTATTTTAAAGTAGCTTTATGGAAATAGTCAGTTATTAGTTATTTGTTACATATAGTTATTTTGCAGACCTGTTTGATACTAATTCAACTGGCAAGAAGGTTCTGTTCAGAAAGAGTCAATATTCTGTGTGAGAAAAAAATTTCATCCACGGGTGTCTGTGATGCCTCTGAACTGATTGCCTAAATGCTTGTCAGATTCACAACCGATATTACTCACACTACTACTGACTGTCAAAAAGAGAAAGCATGGAGAATAATATGTGTTAATGAGGAGCAAGTTAGTTTCACCAGAGAAGTTTGGAGCCATTATTTATAATTATTCAGACTCACAGCGAATGCACTCGCGTTACAAAGGGAACTTTTATTGTAATGTGTTATCAAGTGGTGGGTCACAACAGTCAGATCCATAGACAAGTGCTTGTTTCATTCTGACAGTCGCAAATATACTGATAATATAGTTACCTCCTTGCTGATCTCAAATTGAATTAACTGGAGATATCAGGGCTTATTTTAGCTACCCTTCAATGTACCTTTATATAAACATTATAGAAAATCAGATACTTTGTCACAAGCTACTTTTTTTTTGCTAGAAGGTATCAAATTGCATGTCAATCACCTGACACAAATTTGTTTTGAGAAATGCCTAACAAACTTGATTGTGACACTAATGTTTTCTTATTTGAAGTGTTTGTACTTGCATTTACATCCAAGCTAGATTTGATAGCATATGGTTTGCATTTTAACTCAATATTTTGTGCTTAAATACACTTTTACTGACAATGTTTCAAGCACCTGGGTACTTAAACAGAGAACATCATGGTCAGAAGTCAAGTAGTTTTCAAGCCAAGTACCTAATATCAAGTGATGTATACAGTCTATTTTTCTTTGCAAAACCAAAAAGTGGAAAAAATATAACTGATAGTAAGTATATAACTATACTTGCTCTTTTGCTTGCGTTCTGCAGTTAAATGTCTGTATCTGTGTTGTCTAATGTAAGGCATTCGATTATTCAATGACTTGAATCCAAAAAAAAAAAAAACTTTTACAAATAGATTGGACAGGTTAAGACAATACTCTCACTCAATCAAGGACTAAATGTTCAATTGCACTTCCAGTGCCAAGCAGGTAATTGGAAACGCAATAAAGTCAGTCCTGTGGGTGACCCTGCTGTGCCGCTTGCTATGAATCTGAATGGCTTTTTGCGAGTTCTGTCACGACTTCAGGCCTCTAACCATCTCTTCTAACTTCCTGAGATGTGGGTCAGACGCTACAGGCCATCTGGTTTCGTGCTGTCACACCGAATCTCAAAAGCATCTGCTGCAGCTGCTGATGAGACGTTCCTGCTCATCTGAAGAAGTGAGCTTCCTGCATTTGCAAGTGGAGTAGATTCAGTGTCAACATCCATTAGAGTGGTGGTAATTGAAACTGAGTGCTAATAGACTCTTGGGCAAATTGGAAATACACTCCAGCAGTTAAAAGTATAGAGAAGTAATTCACAGATAAGATACTTTAGAAGAACTTGTGCACATGCTTTGCACACTTGTACATGCACACACATTCACGAGTATTTAGAAGATTCAGATTATCTTGACTGAATTTGAATCTTAACATCAATTAATTGATTTAGATCTGACCTTCAAGCCCAGTAACTGATAAAAGCTATGTAGGAGGCCTTATGGAAGAAACACAAACCACATTTCTTTTTCTTATGTGCTCCACCCTTTAACAATCTTTGCTAGGTTAACCCCTCGTGAGGCTCCACCTCAACAGCCTGACATCAAATCAGTGTGGTTTCACCCTTCGGTGTCTGCCATGATGGATTTGTCCAGCAGTATCTTTTCAGCTCTGAAGGCTTCCTGATATGGGTTTCCTCCTTTTCTGCTACTTTGGCTGCTGCACCAGGCTCTTCTCTCACTCCCCCGCTAGCAATGAGTGGTTTTGGTACTTCAGGCTCCAGACTATGCCCGTGCTCTCCAAATTATGTCAGTGTTAGTTTCAAGGGTGGCTGCAGCTCTGGCAGGACACGCACAAGAGATGAGACAAAGTCATTTACTAGTCAGTAATTCTTGGAATTAAAGTCCAAAGTCCATTCTCAAATACATCCAGTCTTTTAGTCTGAAAGTGATCCAGAATATAAAAAATTGGAAATATATATATATAAAAAAGTGCATCTGATACAAATTTTGTAAATAGACAGTGTTCTGGGGTAAATTTGACCTGTATTTATTAAAGATTTTTTTTTTTAAAAAAGCACCATTTAAAAAGTGTTGTTGAATAACATTCATTGAAACCACAATGGCTGTTATGCTTTTTAGGAAACATCTGACCATAATATAGTGTGATTGCAAATGTTTTTTTCTCCATAAACAAATAGTGTAAAACCCAAAGAATACACTCTCTCTGCTCTCTGAAAGCTCAGGATTAATCACACATTTATTAATAATTAGTGGTGAGATATTTATGAACAAAAAATAGATTTGTAGTTCAGATGTTTGGTAGGGGGGGGGGTGGTGTGAGGGGTCAGAATATTAACAATAAGTGTTAAAATGTTTAAAACACACTAACTGTATTACTATATAAATGATAGCAAAACATATTAGAAATAAATTAATGACAAACTTAGATTAATATTTTATTTTTAGCCTCTGGCAGCCTTGTACAGCCTGTGGCACAGGATACTTAATAGCAGACCTTTATTCAATTGAAGCGCTTACCTTCACAGTTCAGATGTGTGAGTGGTTTGAGGGGTAGCATATCCCGCAGTGCCTTTTATGATACCACTGTGAGGCACCATCGTCAGAAATATTCAAGTTCACATAGTAGCTTTAAATAACATACACTCAAATCACACAGTATCTGAATTTTTTGTATTCCAATGAAAGGTGTGAGGTATGTTCTGCTTTATCCAACCTGTGAGGAATTTCAACACAGGAAACTAGATGATGTCTAACTGTAAATCGGTTCGTCTCCCTCTGATTCTTCAGTGTCGGTCACCTGACACAATAAAACAAATCCTAAAATATGTATCACCTTATAGTCTTTGTCACATATGTGCCTGTTTATTTGGGGTGTTTTTATTCACCAGGACACCAGACATCTCCAAGCAAAATTTGACACTGTAAAAAGTATATTTTAAGAATGACAAGACACAACAAAATCCATTTCATATATTACATGTCCTACAAAATATTACTAAATATAAATGTTCAATGCACCTATATGTTATGTATGTATTTGTTTAGATTTCATATGTTTTCTTTTCCCTTTTCACAATACATATACTATATGGAATATTATACTGTATGTTTTTAACATTTAAAAGCATATAGTCGTCTGAGATGAAACATGAATTTCTTTATATATGAACACATTTTGATTGTTGCTGATTGAGATAAACATCACCTCAACAGTCTCTACTGTCAAAAGACACTTACAGTTAAACTGAGAAAGATAATGCTAATAAGAGAGAAGGGTTATAAAGCACAAAGAACTTTTTCTACAACACGTAAGACTTGATAAAAAAAAAAAAGCTAAACTGGATTGGACAAAGAAGTTTAAGAGTAAAGTTTTATCAACAATAGCAGGTGCATTATAAATGAACAAGACCATGTTTCCTACCTTGAATGTTCATTGTGCCGTTTATTATTTATTTATTTGTTTTGATCCATTTCTGGATAAATAAACACCACTTATAAACAATGCATTCCATTAAATGAAGTCATTACTCTAAGTGTTGTTTCTAGGTGTTTTGTTTCTTCAAGTGCACCACTGAAGCATGACTTGAATTAATCTTGAGGCTTTATGAAAATGGAGAAAGCAGCATCCCAGGGGTGGTCGCTTTAAACAGTGTGTTTATCGGAACATATTAAGAGGAAAAACCATTTATTTTTCACCGTGTTGTGACATTAATTAAAAAAAAAAAAAGAAAAGAAAAAACAAATAAACAAACAAAAAAAGGAATGAGACACCCTATTAAAACTGAGTTGTCTCTTCTGGCCTAACTTCCCTGTGGAATTTCAAGGTTATTATGATGATGGTGGCATATCATCACATCTTGCATACTCGCATCAACATCAATTATACACAATCCATAAAAAACATAATTTTGCTTTCACAGAGAGACAAGATTAGTACAAAAACTGTGACTTGCAACAATCAAAGAGAGTAGTGGAGACCTTTGAGTGAAATGACTTTTTTGTTGTTGTTGTGATTTCATTTAATATGAAGGTTCATTTAACTTGAATTTATCTAAAAATTTAAAACAAAGAAAAAATCTAAATGAATTCATAACTCTCAGTTACACTTAAACACAGTTATACAAATCAGCAGATATGTATAATTTCACTACTGAGTATAGTCCTAACAGTAACAGCTACAAATAGCTCAATAAAGGTTAATTGTCTGTTTTCATTTAGATATGTTATCTATATTAGATCATTGAAATATCTTTAATAGCATATTGAGTTCATTTAGAGAGTCGCACATCAAAACATCTTTCTGATAAGTTAATTAAAATGGGAAATTAAGTTATTGCTTTACTGAAATCATGACAAATAATTCATGGCTGGCATTTTTTTCAGCAATAGCCATACACTATGTTTCCATTATGTTATGCTCCGTCTAAGGGTTGCTGAGATGCAACATGAGAAAGCCCCATCATCTCCCAGCCCCAAGCAGCCACAGAGACAGATTACAGAACATAGTAATGGTTTAAATTATTTACAATGTGAGATGAAAATACATGAAACTGTCATGGATTTATGCCCTGATTTAACCTCAGGGTGGGCAAAAGCCACAAAACAAATTCAACTAGGACAGTAACAAACATAACCTAATAACCCCTATTAATACCAGAAAACCAAAAGCCATTAGCGTGGCAAAGGCTACATGTAAACAGATACAAGAAGTGTAACCAGTTGGGAGAAGAGGGAAATGAGTTTACAATTTACATACTGTACATGCACACACACACACACTCGATCGTGCATACATTCACACTAATGGAAAGAAACACATGTCTGCAACAAAATATGACCGCAGTCACAACAGGTAGTTTTCATTGTCATCAGCAGAGTCTGACTTTCCCTCTCAGGTTTCATGTTGCGTATGCACAAGAGATTCACAGAGGATGGTAAATACATGTACTGGACATGATGCAGAAGGCAGAAGCTGATTACACAACTGTTTTTTTGTCTATTGAATTAAAATAACATGATGTGATGACTCCCCTTAAGCCTTGATTTGTTTGGCTATGCTGTAAAATGATACAGCACTTCTACTGCTCCTCTTCTGCTTTTGTAACAGAGTAGTGGTTCAGGTTGAGTTTGTTGTCCTGAGTGTTTGATACATGTATCACTTCAAACAGAGTTGCCAGACCTGTAAAATGCATATGCCATAAACCAAGATTTAAAGGATTATGAACTTTACTGCTTTAGTGTTTTGCCAGTAATTTACAGATGTCCAGATTTAACAAAACGTTTTCTGCAGAAAATGGAATGTAAGGAAAATATAGTAAATGCCAATCTAATTTCCAAAGTGCTCATTTTTCTAAAATGTGTAATTATTACAAGAGGAAATTAAGTGCAATTAAATCAGTTGTAGACACCATGTTGATGTGTGATACTTGTCAAAAGAATAAAAACAGCTTTGTGAAGTAGTAGTATGAGAGCTTGAGTTGAGCATCAACACTTGTTTGTATATTATCACTGCGATGTTGGTACTATTAGTGATTTTACAGAGAAAGGCTGGTTCATAATGGAATTTGTGTGGTGTGAGTGAAACTAACTCTTTTCAGGTGTGGTGGCATTGATTGTAATAGTAATCTGGGAAACTGATTCCTTGGAGAAGAAAATGACTTTTTGACCTTAGTGGAAGGTGAGTGAGAGCTTTTGCAAATTATAACATGCAGGCTGGAGATTGTGTGCTGAGAAAAACAGAAAGTAACAATTCAATTTCACCTACGGAGGGGTTTTAGGGTCAAAGTTCAACCTGCAAGGATGGAAAACAGGCACTCCTGTTGGAAAAACTCAATTTACTTAGCTGCCACGCTGTGATATGTTCTCAAATTAGGTGCTGAAATAGGAGAGGGAGAAGCTATTGGAAGAGTTAGATAAGTAACACAGAATGCTACATACCCTACATATATTCTGTATATCATAGAAATGAGTGATAATTGCTCTCTATCCTATTTGCTATTTTGATGATGTTTTACTGCAGGCTTATTTGCTTTCGTGCTATGAGAGTTAGATGGCTTGGTTACGTGAGATAAGGTGTGTATATATACAGGGAAAGACATTACTGTTCAGATTTTGCCTGCATATGACACGTTATTATACGTGTTACCAAATATACAGTATGTGTAATTATAACTGAGTGGAGTTCTGGGAGCATCAATAATAACAAATCACATCAGCTCTTCTTATTCGACTGTCAAGCAGTTACGTATCCTGGGAGGAATGTCCAAGATAGCTTGTCTGAACAAATCATCTCTCCTCCAGATACAAAAATACAATAGAAGCTACAGTAAATCCCAAATTTTAATATACAACACCCCAAATATCCTGATGGCAGAACATTTGTATTCATGTTTTTCTCCTAAACCTTTTGCATTCTTCTTGATTTGATCATTAGTATAATCTACGCCCCTAATTTCACCCCATCTGCGATCATTCACATATTCACGAAAATGAGGAATAAAAAGAAGAATTTTGCACCATGCTTTCAGAAATTAGCAAATATGTTTAGCAGTGTCAGTAGTTGTATTAGAGGACCTGAAACAAATAGAAAATATAAAAGGTTCTGTATGTAGGAATCAGAAATTCCTTCTCATTAGTGACATCTGTGGCCATTAAATGACGTGCAGTCAGCGTCCTAGTGCTCGAGCATGTTGACATAAGGAAACATCTGTCAGTCTTTCATCATTATTTCATCATCATTATTTTTATCATCAATGAACACAATAAAACACAACTGTAGTTGTACGGTAGGGGTCCCTCAAGGGTCTATTTCAGGACCAATTTTATTTAGTATATATATAAATGATCTTCCTCAAGTATGTCCAGATGTTAACATCCAAATGTATGCTGATGATACTGTGATTTTTACTCATGCAAGATCTGAAAAAACATGCTGCAACCAAACTGACAGCTGCAATGAGTAAAGTGTCGGAATGGCTAGCTAATTCATGCTTGACCCTTAATGTAAGCAAAAGAGTGTGCATATATTTAACAGTGAGGATCAGTAATAATTTAATAATAATAATAATTTCTCAATTTTGATTTTCTCTGATGTTTGCCTGTTGTTTAAAATTACTCACAATCTCTCACCCCCCTCCTCTTAGAGGATGCCTGGCCCGTCCTGGCAGTGGCAGTGCCGGTGGGACTACAGCATCTCCTAGGGGTGACTACCACAGCTCAGAAAGACAGCTCAGACACAGGTCAATCTACTTTCTCAGTTAGAGTAGTGGGGATGTGGAATTCCATACCCACGATCATTAGAGACTTGCAGTGTTTAAAATCATCCTCAAGCTCTGGCTAAAGTCAGCACAAAAGTGTCACCACCAATGATTACCTTGCATTTATTGTATTTATCATATTAATTATATTTATTATCCCACACTGATGACTTCTTATGAATTGTGTTGTTTTATGTTGTGTAATTGTTGTTCTGTGGTTGTTTTTTGTCTACCTGCTCAGGGACAACAGATGCAAATTAGCCACTAGCTAACTCTGGTGCAATTACTTTTAATTGTGCACTGTCCCTGTAAAAATAAACAATAAAACTAAACTCAAAAGGGGAGGAAGAGGGAGAGGAAGGAATGTGGGCTTATCTATAAATTTATGATCCTAGAGGTAGTGTGAGTGAGTAGAGGAAGGGAGGATGGCTTATTAGTTTATCTGTGGAGGTTAGGGGAACTCCAGGTTGGTGTAGTCTGTTTGTATCTGGAAAAAGGTCATTAATTCCAAAACTGTCCATTTTTCTTTTGTGGCTGGTGGGAAAGGCTGGCTTTTTAGTTCTGTTCATGTTCTTCTTGACATCTTTTATGCCTTGAGGTCAGAGGTCATTGTATGTGTGTGTGTATGTGTGTGTGTGCTCTTGTATACACACAAATAGACTGTTAGACTAAAACTAACTAAAATGTTTCTGAAAGAATCTAACTGCTTTATTTTCCTGGGTTCGTCCACTACAATATAATGATACGTATCATTATTAAAAAGGTGACATAAGCTGGCAATTCAACATCCAAACAGGAGAAATCTGGTGTTTACAAAAACGGAGCTATTAAGACAAATCTCTGGTGTGAAATCCTCTCTTGAGGTTCATGTAAAAGGTGTGTTTTCTCCAGATGCAGAAAATATTTTTTCTTTTAATTTGGCCAAACATTGGAGAATTAACATGCTGTTTCCATTGTCCAGATTAAGGAAATGAGTGAAGTTTCCAGCCTCTGTCTGACCTCATGTTACCCTCTTAAAGGCCAGTTCCAGTACAGTCAAGCTATTTTCATATCGCCCTTAGCCAAAGCTTGGCAAGGTGCTAAAGCTTCCCTGGCTTTTGTGGCTTAACAACCATTGTGCACTGAAAGAAGCTGCATCCAAACTCAGAGTTTTAAAGAACTGTCTGTACTATATGTTTTGATATCCAATGTCAACATATTAAGAAATGATTCTCTCATCTGATATGTCTTAGACAAAAATGTTATTGGTGTCATTGTCTGGAAGGTTAAAAATGTTATGTTTAATTCATCCATTTATGTTTATTGTTATAATAATATATACCTAAGAATAGAATATTAAACAGAACAATGTCACATACAGTGTCATGCTTTATTACAGCTAAGCTAATGTTTCCACAAGTACTTGTTAGTGCTAACTTGGCAGTATGTTTGCAGATGTTTGGCTCTGCATGTGTCATCTGATAAATCTGCTGCCTCTCTGGCAGTGAGAAATGTTGGCTCCTCTCCCTGTTTTATCACGGGGAGGCAGCTCCGACAGAAAGCCAGACACTAAAAATCCTCATAGAGAGGAAGGTGAAACAAATTAGAATGTGTGGAAGAGAAATAGGGAAATGAACCATCACAACAAAGATAAGTTCTTAATATGGATCGCTTATCCAGTTTTTTTTTTACAAGTCAGGGACTAATGTGCCTTTTAAAAACTCAGATAGGGAGAATGAGTCTTATGTCTACTGTGCTGGTATGAACTAAATATATGCGTAAGGAGTTAAAGGAAGTTTCAGAATTTGATATTGATGATGTGAGTCATCCATGAAAGGGAGAGTAGCATACACTATTCAAGAAATTGTTTTGAAATTCTTGAGATGTGCACTCCTTCATTATTCTGTGTCCTAAGTTTGCAGAGACTCTTCAGACTTCTCTGCTCACACAGATAGATAGATAATACATAAAAACTCAGCAGTCTGACAGTGTGAATAGACATACGTGCATACCATGACAACTCTCTGTTTATAAATCAAAAACACTGAAATATTCTGCCTATATCACCACACACACATTCTAAGACATTGGGATGCACTTTTACAGACTCTGACATCAAATCCTCTGCAAATTCAAATCGTTTCAGGGCTTAATTTTCAATTAATTTGGGGAACCCTGATCCTGCTACTTACAAATTATGTTTTTTTTTTAGCGTGTGTGTGTGTGTGTGTATAAACTGCTGCAAATGCAAATTTATTAATTTTGAATTCACCTCCTCAAGGCAATGTAAAGTATAATTCAAATATGAATACACTACATAAGAGAAATAATGTGTCACAAAGCAGTAGTAGCAACTCGCCCTGTAACACACATTTACACATTAACTTTACCAGCTTATTTTGGGGATCACTAGGTGTACCCAGGCCAGCTGGGAGATGTAGTGACTGTAGTGTGTTCTCTTCCTTGGAACACCTCCTTGGAGGCAGTCAAAAGGTGTTTTTGTTACGTGTGCAGACTTAAAGGCACCCTGTGGAGTTTCTGACCCCTAGTAGTGCAATGGAACAGTTTTTTTTTGTTTGTTTGTTTTTTTTTTAAAGAAAATTGCATCCAGGTTTTGTTTGTCTTGTGCATGTGCACAGGGATGCACATGGACATGCGCATGCAGGTGACGCAATACACAGTCCTGCTTGGTGTCACACTATTCCAATGATCTACAGGTGGCTGTAATGCACTGAAAAAAGCATCAATTTATACTGGAGGGACTTCCATGGATTTCTAGCAGATTGATTAGATTTTGAAAACAGTCTTGTTGGAAAATATCATATAGACCTCAGTCCAGTAGGAGTTCTTCTGGTTTAACTCCTATAATTCCTGTAGAGTTTATAGTCTTACAGGACTGGTTCCACAATTCTAATTGGATGTTTCTTGTAAGGTCGTGGTGGATGGATGGCTCAGCAAAGTATGTGGCTTTGACATGGGAGACTGTTGTTCGTTCCCTCTTTCCTAATAAGAATTAATGTGTCGAAAAGAAGTCAGTTCTTTGGATCACTTGTCCAGTTTTTTTTTTTTTACAGATCAGTGACTAGTGTGCCTTTTAAAATCTCAGATAGGGAGACTGAGACTTGTGTTTATATCACTCTAATGGCCAGTTTAGACCAAAGATTCATGACGAGACGAGTTGACTTGACGACTTACAACTACTTACAATGCGCCGGTCTGTTCTGAAACCTGCCAGTTTACAGCAATGTGACTAGATGAGACGGTCTATTGTTTACATAGCAACAACTCTTTGTAAATCTATTCTAACTGCTGGCTTTTCAGGCTTTTTTGTAGCTGCATACTTTGTAGCATCTTAAAACATGAATAAGGATCGTGAAAGTGACTTACTTGCTACAGTTGCAGTTCTAGTCTCAATGAAACTTTACAAATTGCAGATATTAAGGCTTGTTTCATACAGACATGGCTGTTCCTCAATCAAATTGATGAGGTGATCCTCTCTTTCCTCCACCTAAAATTCTGCCATTTTGACCAGCTGACAGATTGTAACTGACTTGACCAGCTGACTTCGCTACAAGCTGATTGGCTGTTGAAACAGGTGATGTGCCTTACGTTCTAAAACCAGCCACTGGCAACTTGACAAGCTGAGTCGCAGGTGACACCACCAGCCGGCTTGCAACTTTTTTTCTGCAATGCTCTAAAACGGTTTTGTCTTGTCATGAATCTTTGGTCTAAACCAGTCTTAATGGTGTAAACTAAATTTAGTTGCACGAGGAAGGGAGATTCTTTGAAATATGTGAAGAGAAAAAAAGAAGTGGCAGAATTGGATATTGAAAATGTCATCCATGGAAGGCAGAGTTAACATATATTATTCAAGAAATTGTTTTAAAATTCATCAGATCTACACTTCTTCCCTCGTCTATTCTGTGTCTTAAGTTTGCAGACTCTTCAGCCTTACTGCTTGCACAGATAGATGATACAATAAAAACTCAACCGTCTAACAGTATGAATAGACATACATGCATACAATGACAATTCTTGTTCTTTCCTATGTGTCTGTCTGACTGTCAACATTGTTTTCTTTTAACTGCGATAGCGATCTTTCCTTAAGCAAGCAAGTAGTTCCACTTTGAAAAACTTGTTCCTACTTCGACTGTGAATCCAAAAACAACCAAACATCTTTCTGATTAATCCCATCTCTAGACAGGATTTTAGATATTGGATGATGCTGTGAAACCCTGAACACTTTCAATAAGAACATTTTTAAAACACTTTTGACAATATCTGCATGGCAGCTATGGTATAATTAAGGGAAAGAGTGCGGTTATGGCAATAATCATTTTTAGTCTATATTCTGTACATGTAACATTCTTGAATTTCCCTTGTAACATTTAGCATGTTAGCATTTTAACCTTCCAGTAGGGATTATATTACAATGAATTACTTACACAGCTGTCTTCACCAGTACAAATGAGTAGACACTGTAAGATAGTCAGGCAGTGGAACATTGAAACAGTCACAATTATTATAATTACAAGCAGAATGATGAAACAGAAGACTCCAGTAGCTTGGATCTCACACACTCATGTGTGAAACCAGCTACTCATATACACACAGCAGACAGCCTCTTTAGGTGGTCAAATGAGTCTTGTATTAGAGGGACGTAATGTAAGATTGCCGAAGACTGTGTTCAGGTACATGGAAATGAGCTCCATCCTGTTATCTTCTACATGCCCGAGCTGCTCATTACTCAGCAGCAGCTGAGCGGAAACAAATGCAATCTGTATGGAAATGTATGCTGTTTAGTCACAATACTGTCTGTGGGTAATAGTGTAGTGTATCTTCTGTGTGCTTATATTCACATCATATCAGGGGAAGTCAAAGAAAAGGGTGACATTGCACCTTGGAAGCATTCACATGTTTAATGTGTAAGGTTCACATTCAAATACTTTTATCTTTGGGCTCAAATCAATCAGACATCTCTGACTTTTCTTAAAAAAAGATTGGTCAAAATTACAGTTAAAGGGAACATAACATGCTTTTTGTGATTTGTAATTTATATACTGTTATATTGTTGGATGCCTATGTTAAACACATTGCAGAAAAAAATTCCAAAACATGAGGTGGAAGTGTGTAAAAATACTCCCTGAAAGTCAAAAGCCAAGGCTTCAACCTGGCCTGAATGTTAGCAAAGTTACCTCTACTTCCCCATTGAACTGACAGCAGATCGTTCACACATGCCCACAGATGGCCATCACTTCTGTAGCCTTTCTTGCTAAGGTTGTTCATGTTGTTCACTCACATATTTCAGACTGGATTCGGGCTCAAAAATGTACCGATATATTTGAGAAATTTCCATTTCAAGTAAAGGATGAGAGAAGGAAGTGAAATACTACTACTACTGTTTATTGAAGTAGCCTCCAGAACCGCCGGAAGAGAGTGGGCTCATCGGTAGGGGGACCTTACAGAGACAGGAGCTAAAACAGCCTGTTTCAGACAGAGGCTGAACTGAGGGGCTGCATAAAGAGCCAGTATAGAATAAATAAAGAGTGTTTTGAACTGTAAATCATGCAAAGATATTCCAGTAAAGCCCCAGAATATAAATATGGAAATGTGCATGATACGTCCCCTTTAACTGTTGTTTCAATATAATTTCAATAGCTACATTTCATTGAGTCTGCTACACGTTGAAATAAAATGGTTTAAATGCTTTTGAAACAGCTGTTATGTATAACCTTGGTGTCTATTTCCTTGTCTTGCTTATGTTCTTCTGTCTTTCTTTTTTGATACTTGTGTTGACTTACTTATACAATTTGTGACACTGACTAGTGAACATTTTGAGCATATATAAATTATTACATATATTATCTTACTTCTAATTACCACTTTTTCACAGTCAGCAGGTTTTCATTCAGGGTAAATCCAGTATGACATGAATACTGCATTAGTGCCTGTGAACTGGTAACGCACCTCCTCCTTCCAGTCGTCTACAAGTCAAACTGTGGTATTTTTTTCATCTCTCCCTGTAGCTCACTCTGAGAGATCTCTCTGGGCTTGTCATAATTAAAGTGCAAGCTTTCTGTTGGCCTTGTTATCTCAACAAAAGTGTGGAATTTATCAACATTTCTCTGCAGGACAATGTTCATTTTAACAAGTCATACATTAGTATTTTTGAAAATGTTCCCCGCTCTACCTGTTAAATGTGGAATTCACTTCACACATTTTCTATTGTTCTTTATTCTCAGCCTTTCGAGGGCTCAGGGGCTTTTAAACTTTTCAAGGGTAAATGTGACTTGAATGAAGAGAAAATAACATACAGTATGTAAATACCAATACAAAGGATTTATTGTTAGAATCCCATGATCCAAGGTGAACAGTGTCACTATACATCACAGTTTTTCTCAAATGCATTAGCAAATTATCTGAAACACTGTTGCAGTTCTCAAAAGACAAAGGGCAATTACCACACCGTTTTATACTGAGCAACACTTAATTTGTTGTGGAAAAGTCATTCACTTAATCAAGATTTAACTCACGTGTCAAAAGTAAATACGGGTTCATCACTGACACCAAAAATCAAATAGATAGATAGACATCAACAGCATTACTTGTTATGATCTCATGACCATCTTCTTCTCCTTCATAATCTCAGGAAGTCCCAGTTTCTAGTGATAATCCTCTCCTGGAATTGCGTGTAAGAGGTTGTAGGAGTGGATTTATTAGACAAACAAAACAGTAAACCCCAAGAGAAATAAACATGAAATTGATTTAAATAAATCTTATTATCGGAGAATGCATTCGAGCTCTGAGAAAATGCAGAGTGGTGGAGGCGATTTGAATCATCTATCAAGTTGCCAGCAGAAATGCTGTTTTAGCGTAATTCAACTAATCAGAATGAAGGCATTTAATAACTGTGCTCTCTGAAAAATATGAGCTGACAATCAAATGAATTTACTATGCAAGGTCAGTAAAGATTTAAGCACTTGGGAATACCTGACATTTATTTCAGCATCTGTATTACCTTTCCATTGAAACTACCAGACAGTTTTATTACTAATCCCCATGCTTCCTTTCTCTGTGTTCTAGAAATACTTTTACCTTATACATATGAAGGTGGAATTAGCAAACATGAATAGTATGTGTCAGAACCAAAGAAACTTCTGCATCACGTGTCTTGGTGACACTACAACAATAGCTTTTCAAGTGCCTCTGTAAGAAAATCATCATAAAGCAAACCAGTTCTGCATACCCTATGGCACACAGTAACTGGGAGATATACAGTACATGGGAAATGAAACCAATTAAAGGAAAACATGAAAGACATGTCAAGGTTAGCTGGTTGATTTACTCATTTAATGCAGAATTACATTTTGTAGGGCAAACCACACACACACATATAGAATGATTCTATATATAAAAGAATATTCAACAATTATCCATGGCAACTACTTGACATAATGTTAAGTAAATGTGGCAAAAAATACTATTTTACATAACATAGGCATTGGTTTTTTTCTACTCAATTTAAGATATGGAATAATGGACTGAAATCCTTCATATATAATTTGTTCAAACTTATACTTGTTTATCACTTTTAGCATTTCTTTTCCCTCTAACTACATAGAGTAAGCTGTGAAGCCGTTAAACTTAACATTAACATTGAAGAAAACAACAGCATACTGGGGAATTTGAGTATTTGGTCTAAAATAAAACTGCGGTTCATATGGACCAAAACTTAAAAACTCCTCATTGATGTTGGGTCATTTTTTTTCTCCAGTAATTTCTGATTTAACACATACATTTACATAATACATTAATGCTTCATTAACTTGCAATGTTGATTCTTCACTAACTGATCAAAGCAAAGCTGATCCTGTGCATCCCACTTTCATGCCAAGGCTACATTGTTTGTACATGCATCCATGCATATGTATTACTGTAATAATACATTTGAACAAACAAAACTTGCACATACAAATGTGTCCCCTGTTAAATCAGATGTACTCAGGGTTTTTACAAACACATCTGCCACAATTTGCTTTATGGAATGAAAAAAGATGCATATGAGATGATATCAACAGAGAGCAAACAATGATTTAAGCTGGTGTGTGCATGTATGTGCAGGTTTGCATGCATGTGGCTATGCAAACATGCAAATATGAGCACTGCTGCAGATTTAGAGCAATGTGATGCATTTGTGGTTGCATCTATGTATGCATCTGATTTACATGAGTGTATGTATGTATTAGGGATGTGCAGAGAGCCCGGTATTTGTATTTGTATCTTTATTTGTTGAGGCAGCAAAATTATTTGTATTTGTATTTGAATAAAAGTGGAAAGACGCTTTTATAATACTGTTTTTGTTTTTATTACATATTTAATTTTGGAAAATTAAAGTGTTACAATAAGTGTTCATGAAGAAACTACCTTATGAAGGACGTCCCCACACCGGGTCTCAAATTGGAGTCTCCCAGATCATAGATGACTGCGCGCTGACTACTGAGCTAAAACTTTACTCATCGCCTCATGGCAGGCAGACCTCTACCTATTTATACACCCATAACACAGAGACAGCACAGCATGTAACGTGTGGGGAAGAACTTCAAAGCACTTTTCATTTATTGCCTGTTTTTTACAACCTAAGTGCAGCAGAGGAGAGAGACGGAGATAGCAATGTAATTGACCTACGCACTGGTATTTGACATGGGTTTTTTTTTAATCCCGAAAACAAATCATTTTTAAAATATTTGTATGAAACAAATATTCATAAAAAAAAAAACACTATTTGTGCTTTGCTGAATAACGTATTTGTATTCAGGCACAACCCTAGTATGTATGAGTTGTGAAACTAGTATTAATCAGTATCAATCATGCGTGTTTTCTCATTGATTATTAATTAAATAAGTTACTCAAAGTAATTTCTGAATGATTGTGATGATGTTTGTGAGATTTTATTCGGTATGATCGTGAAATATAATATCCAGGATAAAAATTATTTGTTTTAACTTTGAGTTAATATAGAGGACTGTTTTTTCTGCAGATTATTTTCAACTCACAGAAATGTTTTTCAGACATGCTGAGCATGGTCTCACCAGAAAGTTGCAGTAGCCTAAGATGTAATGAAGGACAGACCAGCACCAAGCACGAACAGCCTGAACAAGTCTTAGATGAAGAGTAAAGCCATAACATAAGACACCTTCAGATTCAGTACGGGACTGTCTTTACATCAGCAGAAATGCGGTAAAGACAAGTCATGTTGAACAAATTGGCTATGTTCTCCTGTTCCTACCTCTTCTTGATTTTCACTTAGATGTGAATGTTTTGTTGAATTAAATTGATCTGCCATATGTATTCATTTCAGAGAAATTTATTTTTGAAGTTTTCCTTCCCTCTGAACAGCAGCTACATTACCATAATGCATGGTGGACTGTTTCCATAGAAACAGTATTACTGAACCTTCCTGTGTGATTCTGACATTTTTGTAGTGTCTGAGTTTCATCAAAGCTAATTTTAGTTACAGATGAAGCAGTAATTAACTGACACATTACATAATGTCAAAGGAGATGTACTTTTAATTCTGTTTATCTTTGTATTCGTATTTTTATTATTAGTGATAATTTCTGTCCAAGTATCTATAAGCTATGGCTTGTAAACAAGTCACATGGACATTTGTTATTTTTCTCTTATTTTTATATACATACAAAATTTACCAAACAAATTAAACTAAACAAAAAACACACTCCAGATTTAACATGAAATAAGCCTCTTTTAGATTTACACTCACCAGCCACTTCATTAGGTACACCTGTGCAATCTAATGCAATCCAATACAACCACCACCCACTACAACCTCAATAATAAACATAAAGTAGAATTATCACCTTTCTGACAATGTCAACAAAACTGAAAATGTATAAGCTTTGTCAAAGTAGAATTTATGGCAGAGCTGTTGTATTGGATTACATTAGATTGCACAGGTGTTCCTAATATAAACAGTATATAAACATTTTCTAATTTGTTGTTCCATTTCGTCCATGAAAACAAAACAAAACAAGAGAAACTCTTCCTAAAAGGCCCCGAGCACCTACACAGGTGTTTTCACTCTGGGTGATTACCCTCTTAGAATGCAGTTGAGTGGAAATTTGCTGAGTTCGCCAAACTGCATACATTTAAAATAATAATAACACTTAAAATAATCATAAACGTGTACTCTGCCCAGCACCAACAGGTCCAACAAATCCAACAGAAGAGTCAGAGAACTGTTGATCAGACAGAACTATACACATCAACATACTCAATAAGCAGTGTTGGGGGTTAGGGTACTCAGATTACTTTTTGTTGTAAAGAGTAATGAAGCACGTTAGTTTTGCAATTCAAGTAATCAGTTATTTAGTTACATTTTCAAATAAGCAATCTATTACTGTTAAAATATTACCATACATTTCTTTTGTTGCCACAAAAAAGAAAATAAAATCCCTGACACATTTGCACTGTTTCTTTTCTGTTTATGCACCTGTTCCTACATCTTGGCAGGTAGCTGCATACTAGTGGAAGGTATTCAGTCCTGCGGCGTTTTTTTTTCCCCACCTGAATTCTGCAAAGACCCGTCCCTACTCTGCCTCTGATCGGCTCTGACGCTGATATTTTTACTCTAACCATCTCACTCCTCATGCCTAAATCTAACCAACCTAACCAACGAAGGCAACGAGTACTAGCCAATCAGAGGCAGAGTAGGGCGGGTCTTTGCAGAATGCAGGTGGGAGAAAAAATAAGCCAGCTCAGCTAGCGAGATGGCAGAGAGGACAGCCTTTACGGCATGCAAGTATTCACATTATTTTGAATTGGTGGGTGAAAAGGACAAGAACATCACAATGAAATGCAAATCAGCTACAGATGATGTGCTGTAGACTAGGCTATGCAATGACGGTAGAGTCAATACATTCAAAGGTAGGTGTACAGTAGGCTACGTGCCATCTGGACAATATAACCAACACACGCAAGGAATCGCAAAGGGGTTTTCATTTTTGGTAATCCTAAAGTACTCTAACAAGTTACTTTTCTCAGTAGGTAATGCTGTAATGTAACAAGTTACTTTTTAATGGCAGTAATGTTGTAATTTAACAAGTTACTTTTAAAAGTAAAGTTACCCAACACTGCCAATAAGTGATATGGGTGGACTAAGGGTATGTAGGAACCTAAACACCCTGATCCTCTAAGAATAGACATTTTCCTTTTCACAGAAGACAATTTGACTTGTCATATGCTATGTTCTACCATCTACCATACACATACACATTCAAGGATGGATGGTAAAGATGGGAAAGATTCCCAGTTTACAACTTAAGAGTGTTCACATCACAGCACAGCTCAAGACAGTTGTATGATTACAGAGTTGGTTGAGTGAGGGTTAAAAATACTGTTCATCAACAATTTAACACCATACCCAGTAATGTATAACCAATGTAATGTATAATCCAGTAATATATGACTTACAGATTGTGCATTTGAACTCTAATGGTAATTTCTAGGAGACCATCTACCATCACCTACATTATTCAACAATAGTTTAGTGTA
Source organism: Thunnus thynnus (assembly GCF_963924715.1). Classification (NCBI taxonomy): domain Eukaryota; kingdom Metazoa; phylum Chordata; class Actinopteri; order Scombriformes; family Scombridae; genus Thunnus; species Thunnus thynnus. The sequence continues at coordinate 8,351,365 of NC_089517.1, forward strand.
AATTTTAAGTGATAAATTGAAAGACTGTCACCACCAAGTGTTAGCTGAACACCGGTGCAGTGTTGTCCACTTACTCCATGAGTGTCTGTAATGAGTGAACTTTTAACATTGAACAATTTACACAATAAGAATTTGTTATGTAACACTGCCATCATTTTTACAATGTTAACTCGTTCAGAAGTGTTAATTTAACACTTTCACAGTGGCTCCCATATAAACACTGGGTCAGTGTTAATTTGAACTCTCAGGGTGTTAATTTGCGATTTCAAATTTGCAGTGATCTCCTTGAAAGATGGAATATGACTGATGTGTGGCGTCCCTATTTGCTTGACTTTCAGGCAACTCCATATGAGCAAGAGGCAGTTTGGATATATCGGAGCTTTCAGAAAAATCTGAGTTTCCTAGTTGTAATTATGACTTGAATGTCAGCTGTTACGAATGTGGGAAGTCGCAATCTCATAATTACGATATGACATGAACACGACAAAACCATCAGGGAAATGACAGGTGTAATTAATTACAATGATAATGGCTGCATTACATTTAAGGCTGTGGCTAGAATCACTCCCTCATTCACCACTCCAATTAGACACAATTTACTCTATAGTGAGTACTAAATTGAGATTTTGGCAGTCATCACCATTTTGCATCTTCACTGACAGCTGTAGAGGAGAACAACATTCATTTTCGCATCTATAAATGTTTTGTGGACACTATTTTATGTTTAAGTTTCACACTCAGTATTCAGACTCACATAACATGACAGAGGGTAAATATAGTGCACTATATAGTAAATAGCGAGTGATTCCAGATAATAAAACAACCCTGAAACTGTAACACCTGAATGGATTCTAGCCTTCATTAATGTTATTAATTACACCTGTGAAGCTATTTTGAATCAGCAAAATACATTTTGGGGAAATTGTAATGCTGTCTACTTTTCTTCAAATATTGTACGCATTTAGAAAACATTCACTGCCAATATTTTTCAATTGGTTACTGCTACAATTCAGTGAGTGTCAGTTTTAAATTTTGTGGGAGAAGGCTTGTGTGTTTCTCATACCAAATAAGTTAAATAATACATTTACTTTCATATTCAAAATTTGATGCAAACTGCATTTTCTCTGTGCCCTAGACCTGGCTGCCCAAACAGTGGCACTATAGTGTTCATATCAAGCAAAATCATTGTGACTGGTCTCCGATATGGCTGGCGATACACTCCCTAAATTAAGTGAAAGCAAATAAATGTTTTATTCCACTCCACCTTCTGAAAATCAGCTGGAAAGTGAAAAAAGGATGCAAGGTCAGGAATAAATCCACCATGTGATTTCCCTTTGGAAATATTTTTATTTGCTGCTTTTCTGTGTATATGTTGCACTCACCAATCAAGGTTTGGTTTGTCCTTGAAAACTTAAAGCTGTTCTAAGATATGTAATGTGAAGCAGAGAGAGGTTCATATTAAGTTTAATTCATTCCGAGGCAAAAGTGGCGATGCAGGGTTTTGCCAAGCAAACTCTGTACTGTCTGTGAGTCTCCCACTGGCTCACACAACGAAGGAGTTTGAGGGACTTTGAGACAAATATCTCCCTGCATTTCCATGAGAAAATAATCATACATTGAAGTTTAGTTTCATAAACACAAATAATTAATTATTAATTATTTTTTTCTCTCTTTCAACTGGTGGATTTCAGTCTTCAACTTGATAAATTAACTCTAAAAATGTTCTTTTAATGGCTTGTCATACAGTAGAGTAATACACTATGACAAGATACTTCAACTTGGTATTTCTTAAAGTAAACATCAGTTCAATCAAAAATGAATTCTGGCTGCTCCCCATGTATTTTCCTTAATGTAAATCCAGACAGGCCAAAGCACATAAAGCACAGCTGATCCCAGACCAGAAGGTGTGAGGACGTGTACAACATGTCAAGCAAATGAAAAAGAATTCAGCTCTCTGCCATATTAGACTACATCTAATACACCCGCTTCTCTGGTGCCTTGCTGAAATATCTTATGCATAAAAAGGCTGGGAATAGGGGGAAGATGTTTAAGAGAAATTCTATTTGATATGTGCCTCGGCAAAGATAAGAGAGTTAATGAAGTTGGAGATAAGTAATTTAATTTCTCTGCCACCTCGGTGGGGAGAGATAAGAGCATAATGGAGAGGAGGAAACTGTTAGCTGAAACTGAAGGAAAAGGCCAAGCTTTTAGTCCGCATGAAAAAATATCTGACAGTCAATAATTAAAACTAATTTTGGAGATGAGAAATACGGTTTCAAGTTGCAGTCTGGTGCTGCAGTTCAGTTTGTGTGAATCATTGTTTATGTGTCCAACATTATCAACATCAGCTTTGCCGTACTCCACCAAAATGGTGGACCCTTCCAAAAAAGAAAGAATGCAGATGAAATTAATGGGGACCAGAGGTATAACAATATACTCTGTATTTTAAGATACAACAACATTACAGAGTGCATATTAATTAAATTATATTAACTGCCTACAGCAAAGTGGGGGCAGAGTGCTGTGAAGCAGCTTTTTTCAATGTCAGAGTATCCAAACAACAAGCAAGTTGCGTTTAGGCACAACAAGAATTGAATCTGGGCTCAGTTTGGCTGCCGGAGTGATTTTTCACTCTGTGTCTTTTGGCCACAAGTAGTCAACAGACAAGCTCCCAGACTGACAACAAGCACCAACTCAGTGTGACAGCTCAGACCGACTGATTTCCAAACTTACTAGAAACTCCAGTTTCTCTTTTTTTCCTCCAGACCCTCTTCTCTCTGCTCCTGTCTCTCTACATTCATGAAGTCGTGCCACTATGAAATTCCACTCTCAACTCGAGCAGACATCTCTTCACTTCAAATTGCGGTGCCCACAGTAACTCAGCTTCTGTTTGTCTCCACCGACATCTTCCCATCGATTTTGTTTGCAAATATCATTTTGTGTTGAAAAATTCAACTGAAAGGCAGATTTCAACCCATTCGGTGCAGAAATTGGGGTTTGTGGTCAGCTTAGTTGTTTGGAGAATGTTAGTCCAACCACGTTCATACACACATTTGTGCTTTATCTTCATGAGAAAAGAAATGATAGGTGGTTGGTCTGTAAAAATCATGATTTAATTTATTTTTATAGTCTATTGATTACATTTTGCATTAAAATCTAGAGGACATACAAAAAATGGTGAAAACACAGTTTTGCAAAAAGCAATTTTAAGGAATAAATACATAATTTTCTGATGTCAAATGCATTTTTTGTGTTTTGAACAATGATCTCTGCATTATGAATCAAACTGAGCTGACTGTGGTTACACCCCTTGTGAGAGCTCACATTTTATTAGAAGTGACAACACCTGTACCAACAAAAGCCAGATACACAGCAAGGAAGGGTTAGTCACTATTTGACATTTACAGTAGGTCAGTGTTGTTGAACATTAACAATAATACTAAAATGAACAGCATTGCGGCCAATGTGACAGCACTGATCAAACCAGATGGCACCATATCAGGGGACCAAACTGTTTCTAAAGAATTTTAAAGAATTGGACTCAGCACATTGCTGAGGTGTCACATTTCGGGGTAGGACAATCTCTTCTTTCATTTCACAGTAATAAATGTTCACTACAGCATAAACTCAAGTGCTTTAAGCCAGCCACAAACGTATGGAGAGGCTAGAAAAGGTGGATTTAAGAAAGAGGCCAGGTAAACCGCAGTGTGATTTCCCATCGGGCCAGAGAGGATAAACTCCATGGGATTTCATACTGCATTTTTTCACGTTGAAGTTTGCCCAGCAATCGACCCAGTGCCACACAACTTCCTCCCAAGAATGATTACCTGCTAAAAAAAGCGGACCTACTTACATGCCACTTTTTCTACTTTGATTTACTTTTTTGTGTTCCCCATTTTGCTCCTCCTGGGCTACACTAATAACACAGTTTTTCTTTGTGAGTGCTATGAAAAGACCTTCTGCTTATATCTGTAGAAAGAAGATAAAATATTAAATTGTCTGTTCAGGGTTTTGGCTCTGAAAAATCATTGACACTGACTATCTTATTATAGCACAATATAAAGTAACTTCCTTGACTGTCATGTCAACAGTTTTTACATATTGTAAAATATAAAATACACTAAAGAAAATGTATTTATTTTATTTTCAATATATGATAATTTTCTTTTATTATACATATCCTTTAACAGCAGAACAGGGATCTTTACTTTGCACAAGAAGAGACCTTCACTGTTTTTTCTAAAACAGAATAGATGATGTATACAGGAAGTATTCCCATGCATGACGTCAATGAAAATGATGTATCAACATGTATTTTTCAGCAGCCCTCTTACACTCACCAGAGCTATTTCAACTATAAAGAAAATATTCTCTCTTTTCTTCATGTGAAGGTTTCTGGTAAAAGCGAGTGGTGGGAAGTAATTATGAAAAATTGGACATGAAAATGTAAAGTGAAAGTGAAAGGTAGAAAATGACTGCTACATGTGCATGTGCAAGGTCAACAAATCTGAGTGAAGCGATCGCTGAATGAACAAAGCATTTCATCTAAGAGATTGATCAGAAATGCTGCACAGTCAGCTTTCTCTTGGACTATTCGGATTCTTTCAGCGGATGAAGGAGTTTAGGGAATATAGTCAGGGGGTTGTATTAACTTATACAACCATGTGGTAAAGCTATCTAATAATGGCAGCAGAGGAAACGGTGCATGGTTGATTAATTGTTGTTCCTTTTCCTTTATGCTGCTGAAAAGCAAAGAACATTTGTAAAATAATGTAAAACGGATGATCTAACCTTACAAATTTACAACAGCAGTGAAAAGCAGTGGAACTCATATACTGGGCTGATCTTTGCTACATGGCCATAGTCAATTTCAATTTCCACTTAGAGGAATTTGTCGGACAGGTATGAACCTGATAACAACTGAATCCTCCGCAACTGCTGTTGAGTGATATATATTTTTTCCACAGCAACCAAGCAGAGTGTGACAGATGGAAATGTGGGCAAAAGGGGGTTGGAACAGCTTGCTACCACACACTCTCACATACTTTCTCTCACCCACTCAAGCATACACACACGCAGACACACACACACACACACACACACACACACACTCACACATACACAGAGTATGCTCTCCAGTCAGTAGGAAGTCCTGAAACTGTCTGCTGCTAGCCCATGAAATAAGCTGCTCCCACACTGTTCCACCATGTGCTTTAATTTTGGGCTTCAGTGGTCAGAACTTCATTCTGTGACCTGGTTTCTCTCAGCTGAACTTCAGAGGTGTGGTTTTCACCAGACTTGCTTTTGTGAAGTGTTTTTAAAAAGTAAAAGTAGAAATCCTGTGGGTAACTACCTCTCAATCATTGCCTGAATCAGCCTCATAAAAAGAAAGGAATTAATTGGGAGATGTTAATGCTGAAGGAGTACTGATGCTGTGATTCAAGAGACTAGAAGTTCTATTAACACTAATGTGAGGACCTTCCATGATAAGTGGTCACTTTCCAGTGTACAGTATAAGCCAAACATATTAATTGTGTGCCTGTCAAAGTATATTGTTATAAAAAGGTAGAGTTAATTACTTGTCACACTGGGCTCACTCTCTTTTAGCCCATATGTACCCAGCAAAGACACTGGATGTGATTAAACACAATGGGTACATACAGGATGATTACATATGCCTACAACCTTACCATTTCAGGTTGATCGATGTCCATAGATGATGCCTTTTTTTAAGTGACCACACGCATGCTTAAGGCTAAATTCACACCAAATCAGGCGTTACGTGGGAAAACGCCAGTGCTCCCATTCATTTGAATGGGATTAGTGCATTTAGGCTGTGGGGGTGGGGCCGCAGAGGCACCCAGTGGCCAACTTTCGAGAGACGCAACCTGACGTCACGCTGGATAGCTGGAATTTCTCCAGGGACCTCAGCATTGGGCCTGGGCCATATTTTGACGTGTTCTGTGCCTCAGCTTGCCAAGATTGTGTCATAAAAATATGCATAGAACGGGTGTTGCTTGTTTGTTCACTGAATTTTGAATATAGTGCTAGAAAACACGCAGGGTGATGTCAAGTCTGATTTCACAAACTACTCAACTAGTTCCAGACTAGTATAATGACAACCTACTAGGCTCCATTTCAGATCCAATTACAGTATAAATCATAAGCTGCAGCCATAACAGTTCAGTTTATCAGAAGTCCTGCTAATGAACTCATTGTATAACTGCAAGCTTTCACTCAGAAAATAGTTAGGTGCACTTAGTGAAAGGAATGTCAAACATCAAAAACATAATGTCTGTAGACCATGATAGCCCTGAACAGAAATGATTTGTAATGGTGAAAAGGAAAATGATTAATCTACAACCTAAGTGAAACAGAAGACAAGGTGATGAAGGCTACAATAAAATGCTGAGTTCATTTTATAACAAGTAATATACTAAGAAAAACCCTCAATAGAGTTGGATGCAAAGGAGCTCATATTACTTTCAGGTATTCTCAGGCTTTACTACCTATTCTGCTTATGAGTTATCACTCTGACCTGAGAAAGATTAATATTTTCTATTCATAAAAATAAATTATTTCGATCATTCACTAACTAAACTAATCACTTTCCAAAATGTATCATAGACTTTTGCATGCATTTTTTTTTATGTTCTTCAAGAAGAAAGGAGGGGAGAATGGATCTGCTGAATTTGAGTATCAGTGGAAAGCTTTGTTGTCTAAAATATGAGAATAAGCTGCTGAACATTCATGCACTACTCTAAATTCTTATCAATCCTATACCAATTATTAAGCACAAATGTTGTGAAAAGAATATTTGGTAGCTTGTTGCATTTAAAGAAGCTGTTATAAATTCTAGGTATATTTCAAAAGAAAATGTATATTTGAATTTGATAGCACCTGAATGCATCGTTCCAGAAGAGGTTTTAAATTTAACTTTGTTTGTGACTGCATTTCCATTAGATGGACATCACTAATAGTCATTTCAAGTGCCATATAGGTTCTCACATATACAGAGCTCATACATAATGCTAGCAGAGTGAACTCAGTGAATGCTATTCCATATTCAATCAGTGACTATGGCGTATGTATAGTCTAATTTATCTTATTTATTTCCACTTGAGATCCCTCTGACACTGTACAAATAACATGTTTTTGGCCTCTGTTTTTCTTATTTCTACACCAAGACCTCTAAGACAAATGTTTGTACATTTATTGGACTTAACTCATTTAAATATGATACCACTAAACTATGTGACTACAGTATTGTGAGTGATGTCAGAAAATTCACAGTTCACAATTCCCCTGACAAACTCAAAATCTATATGAGAAAATGGATCGTAGATTTGTAATGATGTACACAGAGCTGCTGGCTGTGGTTAAAATGAAATTAGTCTTGCAGTCCTGAATCCCCACCCCCTCTGCGCTCACTCAAGAGCCCATTAGTAAACCTGTGACAGACTCCATTCTGTTCCAGAAATATATGGCCTTTCACTGACCTTGTTTGATTACATCGCTGCTCACCATTTCTCTTTTGTGTGTCCAAGAGAGAACCTCCTTAGTCAAGTTACATACCCTAGTATTAGTTCCTGGATTGATTTCTAGGTCGCTTTTCCCATTTAGCATTGAGTCCAAGAGAGGATTTTCAGAGAATACCCATCAAAATGAATGGGGTCTTTGCATTTTCTTGCCTACACTTTAAAAAAGGTTAGTAAAGGCGATTTTTACTGCCCCATAGCACAAAATGACCACAACACAGCTGTGAGGAGCTGATAGTGTTATTGATCAATACTGCACCCCCATAACATCCATTTAAATCTCCCCTCGGGTTTTGAGTGAGTTATTTAGTGTTAATTATGTATCAGAAAGTGTGACTCAGATATGAGAAACCACGATGACAGAGCGCTTTCCACCTCTTAAGAATAACATACTATAACACAGCAAATAAAAAAGATGACATTTTTATTTGTTTAGACTAGGTAATTAATTATGGCACAGAAATACATTCTGTAGTTAATCGTTTTAATATATAATGGAGTGAGAAAATCGTTTTTAAATCATATTCTTTAAATCTATAAGCTGTACTTGTTACATACATTGATCTTTAAGTTTGAAATGCATTTAATGTCTAAGCTCCACACACTTAGATACAAATCGATATTCTCTCATTCTTTTTCTTGGATCCACACATATTACCAACAGGAACTGAGAATCCAGTGGCTGTTAGAGACAAGATGGTGACATGGGAGATGTTCCCACTAATCCTTTCTCTGTGACACCTCCTGAATGGTAAATATAGTGGAACAATCGGGATAAAAGAAGAAAGGGTGATATCGCTTTCCCTGTTCAGCCATCAGTGTCACATTTCACCAGGCAACAAAAGAGAAGCCTGGCAGTTCACTTGAGCCAGCGCCTCGGCTCTCTGTGTTCAAAGACGATTACGCAGAGCAGGGTAAACTGGCCATTTTGTCTGAGACAGGTGGCTGAGTGGCATGTTTGATTTATCTAGTGCACATCTTTGTGCTTGGGTTGATACCGAAAGACAGAGAGTCTGTTTACATCATCCTTGGACAGAGCAGTTGCACTGTGTGTGGATGAGAGGAGGCTGGTCCACAGAGGCAGAAGAGGTTGCTCCTCCTCTATTTTTGAGAGACAAAAGGGAGATCAAAATATAATCCATTACCAAATCTTAGTATCATATATACAATAAATTTTCTCTCTTCTTTCTTCCATTATTGAAATTCTGATTAAATTGCCTCAACAGTGACACCTGCAGGGCCGGCAAGAGGGGAGAGGGCACTGTGTGAAGCAATGAGAGGAGAGCAGAGGAGGACGGGCCCCTGCTGTCCTCCGTAGGGCGGGATCCCTTATATAAATTTAAAGTGGCAATCTCAAAGATCTCCGTTTCATTCTCTTTGGCGGCACCATATGGCAATAAGTGGTAATTGCAGGTGTGCTCTTTTGAGCGGATAACATTAATAAATTACTCTTATCGGCTTTTTACTTGCAAAGCTTTTATTGCACTCACAGTAGCGTAATGAGTGTAGTTGTCATCAACTATAAATGACAGCAAAAAGCAGCAGAGACTTATTTAAAACAAACGAAACACGGGTTTTGATAATTGCAACAACTGTGCCACCGATACTTTGTTTAAGATTTGGAGCTATGATCGTCACTACTTTTCACTTATTTTATGTTATTTACCAAATTTATATGCACTCATTTAATTTCAGCTCAATGTGAGAGTCTCTACTGTGTTTTGCTGTCATTTATGGCCGCGCTACTTTGTCTCCTCTCCTTTGCTCAGAGGAGCACCGGGGGGTGGGGCTCAGCCCTCCATGTATGTGCTGTATACACAGCACAGCACAGGAGAGACAGTTACAACGGTACGTGCAATAAAAGCTTTTCGAGTAAAATTAATGAGAGTAAGCTTAAAAAAAAATAAGCCACTTCACACGCAAGCAAATGAAGAGCGAGTCTGTTGAATCAGCTCTGCTGATTTGAATGCATGGCAGAAAAGTTGCTGCCAACAGCACAACTATGAATGTTTTTAGTGTTCGATCTTTCTAGTATGCAGCACTGATCTGTACCTGTATCACATTGTAAGCTTTGTGGTACTTTCCTTCTGTATACTAAGAAAATACAAACACATGTTAAGTCTTTAAAGAAGCAGCCTTTTCACCACTCAGGGTGAAAAGCACCACTTGGTTTTGAAAAGCAAATTGTTTTACAGTGAATGGCATATAAAATTGGGTTTTTATATTTCGGCAGGTTATAGTAGAAATTATTTTGGTGTTTTAAAATCTTATTCCATGTGTCCCTTTTTAACTTTGAGCACCTGCCCCTCTAAAAGTCTGTGCACAGCCCTGCATTTGAACATAAGAACATAACATACAGTAGCTTGAACATAAGAAAGTAGAGAGGCTGTAAGTAGCCAACTAGTGTAAAATAACATGATGCCGTGGGTTGGTTTTCTTCCTGTCCTCCCCGATGTTTTGAGTCACCAGCCGCCACTGGTTTGGATACCAGCAACACTCAAATGCTCAAACTGTTTTGATGTTACATATCAAAGCTGTCTCAGTCTCCACATTTCTACTGTAGTGACTCTCATATAATGATGTGGGAAACAGAGAGGAACATTCTTGTTAGCTTTCTATCTATTCCTTAGTTTGAGAATTTTGCCTAATCTTGAATCAACATCACATTTTACAGTTTTTCTTGTGAGATGTTTGTTTATATTTGTTTAGCCCTTGATTCTGACAGCTACAACCTGACTGTTAATCTTGCTGTTCAGCAGCTCTTATGGCATCATACAGTGTTATAATGAAGCAAATATTTACATACCTTTCACATTTAAATAATTGTAATGGATTCTGACTCTGCTATAAGCTTGCGAATATTTCAAGGAGAAAACAACATCCCCTGTAATCATCTGCTGCCCAAATATAGAGGAAACAAACATAATTATCCAGTAAATGCTCACTGCTAAAACAAATATTCACTCATCCCTCAGCCTAAATTTTATACAAGCCTAAAACCTTTTCTAATCAACATGAATAACTGAAGCAATTTTGGCCTCAAATTACAAACAGCCATGGAAACTTTGTAAAAGGGTCATCCACTTACATTTTTGAACTCCTGAGGTAATGACCTACCACTGCAAATAGGCAGATCCCAATGACAAACAAACAGTGCCATGTTTGCCCTGCAAGCTGAGCAGCTGTGATAATTCTCCTCCCTCAGCTTGTTATCTAAACAGGTAACAGCATATGCATACATTACCAGTTTGTAACCCTGAAGTCTGTGGTTGATGCCAGTATGATAGCAGTGTGATAGTTTATTTACCCCTGTAGTGAAAATTTGCTGCCTTTAGTCTCCCTCAAGTGAAGTCAGAGGTCAGCTGCAGGAGGCGACGGTTGGTATGCTATCTAACTAATGTAAGTTGGCATTGTTAAGTTTAGTATTCAACTGTGAATGCTTATGTGAGGGCGTTGAGACAGATAGAAAACTAGATAGATACCATGAGACCATGAGAGTTAAGTTTTCACCACCACAGCTGAAGGACTGGAATGGACAGAGACATCCTCTGATTAGATGAAGCATTGCTAGCTTGTCTATTTGTAGTGTCCTTGAGAAATAGAAAGAGAAAAGTAAAACAGCAAACCTTTTTAATAAATCTGCCAAAACATTTCCACTAACTCTGTTCAGAATGTCTGTATGAAGAAATATCAGATAGTAGAGCATAAGAGGGCACAACAAAATGCCATAATAGGCAACAAAAGTCATTTTTAATAATCAACTTCATCAAAAAACTTCTTGAACAATACTGTCAAATAACAGTACTGTAGTTTATAAGATAACAACAAGATTAATATCTCATACAGCCAGTAGTGGTCAGCTGGCAGTAAGCATAATAGCAGATTAATTCATACAGTATTTTACAGAGAACTAAACCTTAAAGAGGACATAATATGCACAGTTACAGGCTCTACAGGAATATTCTCTACTCAAAATATAAACTTCTCAAATAGATCCATACATGTTCGAGCCTGAATCCAATCTGAAATATTCAAGTGGACAACGCAAACAGCCCATGAACAACCTTAACAACAAAGACTATGGAATGGATGGCCATTTATGGGCATGCACAAATGATCTGACGTTGGTATGATGGGGAAGTAAAATGACAGAAAATCATAGAAAGCATGCTATGTCCCCTTTAACCATAATGTTGTCCAGTGGCGTGGTGTGACGTTTCCACTAGGTGGGGCTATGGCCCTAGGTAGCTCTGTGTATTTTGGTCATGAGCATACGCTGTACAGAGCCAGCTGCTGGTGTCTAGAGGCTAGGCTAGCGGTTTCTAAAAGTTTAAAAAATATATCTATTGGTTGTCACTTAGAAACTGCTTTCACTTATAATTATCACCATAGTACCACAAAGATCTGTGTATGTTTTGCCTACCTTCAGGGAGTAAATGTTATCTAATAGAAAATCACCCAATCTGGCAACATTTCTTGGGCGTAAAATTTTCCGCCCCAGATCCAGTTATTTTTGGCATGCAGTATAAACCAATCAGGGGTCACCAGGAAAAGCTTAACATATTACACACATACTGCCATCGGGCGGAGAAAAGTATGCCCATACAAACACAAAGATTGTAGGCAGCGCTTTTTGATTAGTCATTGCACGTTTCTGTAATTATGTATGACTTATGCGATAGCGGCATCAGATTACAAAAAAGGCTTCTGAAGTACGTGTCTTCCTGGATTGTGGACCAACACCGTATTTTGTTGTTCAATTTTGAGAACTGGTTGCCAACCTTATAGTCTAAGAAGTACAGCCATATGTCTCCCCTTAAAATCTTTTCAAACTCACCAGCCCTGTTTATCATTAGACTATAAAGAGTAAACATTAACATAAAGCTTTACTTGTCCTTCTCATGTTCTCCTCCTTCAGCAGGTCTTATGTAGTGTATGTATAAAGCTGAACTGAACCTGTAACTGCAAACTAAAATCGTAGGAAATGCTTCAATCATTGATGGCTTCAGAGGTACATTTGTAAGAAGAATAGCTACATGTCAGTCAAACTCAGCTGTGGGAGATACAGTATGTCCTATTGTGAGTTGGGCAGAAGTGTATACAATGGAAAGATGTATTGCGCCACAGCACAGGCTCCGTTCAGAAATGTACCAGTGGTGTCTGAGATTTCACAAAGTCTGAATAAATGAAGGACTGATAATATTATCAAACTTAGCAATCAGATAAGTTTTGCTTACATTGTACAGGGAAAAAAAGACACATTTTGGTTCGTATGTCCCATTCATTTGCTGATACGTTATGTATGAAAGTCATCTGTATGCATCTACCTTCAACAATACTTAATTCCAAACTCATAAATCGACCACTGACTGATCTGCCATCTTTATTTCCATCATCCCACTCATCACTGATGGGCGGATGACAGTGGGGCAGATTGTTTTTTGACCAGCTCATCAATCAAATCCACTAAATCTCCATGATACTATATGAGCTTGCACATTAGGGAATAAACACACGTTTGGATAATGTTAATGTGAAATATGATTCATGACTAGCTGTTTTTATCTCAGATTATTGCTTGACACAGTGATGTATTTCACAGATTTGTGCAAGATAATTTTAAATGTCACGCCATGCTGTTTGTGCAATGAGTCTGCCTTGTCTTTTATATTATTTTGCTAAACAGTGATGACAGATATATTTAAATCCACAAGTGTTCTCAGTTATATTTTATGCACCACAAACCCAAAACTGTACATGTTTTCCTGTTTGTTTTGTAAAGTTTGAATTCAGGTTTTGCTTTTGGCTTCCTATGATCATGAACCATGGTAAGCATTGATTATACAGTAAAGTACCCTATCTTTAATTTCTACCTATGTTTTTCTATGTTCTTGGGCATCATGCAGGGCAAAAAAACTTTGATAAACCCTTATAGGCTTCACTACTAAGTGTAATTTACACTTCTTTGTGTGAGACCGAACATGACAATGGACGCAACACCAGTAAAAATTTACAACATGTGAGTTTAATTAAAGTAAATCAATGAAATGGATGAATAAATGAAGACCAGGTACCTAGCGCCACAAAGGTGCTGCTGCAGCAGGATGGAGAGAGAGCGAGAGCTGAACAAAATGACCTGCCCATTATAGACTCAGCCCACTAATCAGCACAGGTGCCTGCCAACAGATGATCAACCTGGAGGGATCAACAGGAAACACCAAAATAAAACAGGATGTAACAATTCTGAAACAACTTTGCAGCCTTATTGCCAATCTATGGAGAGTAGTTTCAAGTCAAGTATACGTCCCTGAGAATACTCAGGGACATCGCATTGCTAGTTTGATAAGCTAAAAAGAATAGACTACACGTGAAATGTTAATTGCAGCAAAAGAATATGTCACCTAAACAATACCTCTCTAATAGCTTTTGGATTTAACTGGAGTTACTCTATTTACTATCACTGAGCCCTGGCAATCAGATTAGCCATTTTTATGGTGTTTATTTAAAAATCGCAGATATTATAAATCAGTCTACTGTGGATGGGATTAAGCTACTGTTGTTTTCATGAAAGACAGTGAAAAAAGTGAAATATATATTTTTCATCATCAAAAGCACAGGGAGACACATTCCACACTGAGGTATATATGTAATAAGAGTAAGGCCATGTTCAGACCAACAGTGGCCCTGCATGAAAAAACACAGCCCTCTGATTCAGTTGAAAAATTTTCGGAGATCACCAACAAAAGCCCCAGATCAGAGGTGTTCGCTTGGGGCTCGCAAATCAGCTCTTGTGTGAACTGTTCAAAGACACAACCCAAGAGACTTGCCGATGCATCGCAGATGCCTGAAAGATATCCTGTAGTGTGAAAAGCATTTTGACTGGCAATGAGGGCAACAACAAGCTACAGCCAATGAGAACACAAGACACGGGGTGAGGGGAAACCTGGGGTAGGAGTCGTAACACCTGCAACACGACAACATCAAAAAGCATGGTTACAAGAAAAGTACTGTAGTCTGCTTGGATCGAAGAAATGGGGGAAAATTTTGTTGAACTTTGGCCGGAGTACCAATGCCTTTTCGATGTTTCCAACGAGCTGTACCACAATCGGCTCAAGAAAGAGAGGAGTTGGAGAGAAACTGACAATTCTTCTTAACAGTCAGGTGAGCAAAAAAGGTTTCATTAATCCAGTGGGAACTAGTTTATCATATTGTAATGATGAGAGATAGACCTCATGATGCCTTTACAAATATGCAAAGGCAGTTTGAAACAAACACATCATATTCTGGGATGCATAACAATTGACAATCCCTGAGAACACAGTACTCAAGTTTGATAAAACCGAAACCGAGTAAGAGTGGGAGCAAACCCTTGACACCTAGGCAAAGGGCAATCCTCGGGGTCATGGATTTCATAAAACAATATATTGTTCACTGTCAATGTGAGACCACTGTAAATTATACAGTCTACAAAGACACATTTTGCAGTATACACAACAAACAGGCTGCAAACATCACTATTTATTAACTTATTATTATTTTCATTTCTTGTCTTCTTCTCTAGGTTTTTATTATATTTCTTATTTAAATTCTGCTTTTATTCAGTTTTTTTTATGGTGAGCAAGAATCTAATTAACTCAAACTTATGTGCATCATCTACAATCCGAGTATACAGTACTATGAAATACATAGTGTACATGTAATAGTGAGGTGCACCCCTGACTTTTGCATATTGCTTTTGTAGAAAGTAATAAGTTTGAGCTATGCAAAGTATAAAACGTAAGTGCACATTATTAAATTAATCAAATATTAAAGTATGTTTCCATGAGTAATATAAAGATTATTACATTGTTAATGTCAAAGTTGAGAACAATGGCCATGATTTGCTACTTCTGTAGAACTGTGATGTCCACTGACACCATTTCTGTTTCACCTCTCTTCCAGCTTGATGTGCCATTTAGTGAGCAGGATGACACTGAAGATCAGAATGATCTTTCAGAATCACTCAAACAGTCTCAGACACTGCTGTGGAGCCCTGGCACACCATCAGCTAGTACATTACGTACTGCCTCCCCTGAACTGAATGGTTTGATAAAAGGAGCTTCCTCAACAGCTGTTCCTTCAGCCGCCGCATCACCTGCCAGCAGGAAGGCACAAGGAGAGTCATTCGCAAGGGAAGGTCAGAATCTGACATAGAGCTGCAGAAGCTTGTTGTTTTAAAGCAAATGGCAACAAAAGTTGATGCTGACCCAACTCCTTATGCATTCACTACATTTGGAAACCAGGTAGCATCTGACTCAATCTAACTAGATTGAAAAGGAACATCATGAATATGATATATGATACTCAAGATGCTGAAAGGAATAATCCTCCTCCTCCTCACATGCAGCACTAGTATCGTACACATTTCACCCCAAAATCCTTAAAAGGCAATGCAGTATAAATATGAAAATATATAGTATATAAACACACACACATATCAAGAAAAAAAATGCTTACATTACAAAAATAACTACACATTTCATGTGCTCCTCCTGCCAAGGAATGCAACTTGCGGGTGAGACAGAATAATCACACAGAAGATTTTGTTACATTTTTACAGTAATTGTGGGGTTGCACTCTCTTCTATGCTCCACCAGCTATAAAGCCCCCATCCCTTTATTCCTCCAGGCTCCACCAACTATGTTATGGACAGCATTCTCACAGGCTTCAAAGGATGGAGGTCTATATGCCTCAGATCTGCGCTCATGGAAGAAGTTATGGATGCATAAACCCTCAGCCTGTTTGCAAGAATGTCAAATGCATCTACTCTCTATGCCCTAGAGAGATGATAGTTTAGTACCCTTTGACTGCGGTCCATCTGCCTGAATGATCATGAGGTCATTCCTTTTTTTTTATTGATTCACAAAATACAAACAAAATGACAAAAGATATGCATTTCTAACAGTAAGTCAGCATACAAGTGAGTCCTACCATTTCCAAATCCCTTCAAACCTTCAACCCTATACCGATGCACCCCTCAAACAATATCAGTCATAAACATCATCGCTGTACTTTCATCTTACAGCACAGATAACATGCAGTGTTGATACTGTAGAACAGCATTATCAGAAAAAGAAGACAACAATCATTAGCCTAGATTAAAAAAAAACAAATAAAATATAAAAATAGAAAAAAAATGGTGGTCTTGGATTTATTTTATTTTATTTTTTATATTGACATTAAGTACTTTTCCACTTGCACCCATTTTTCAGCATATTCTGTCTCATTATTTTGCAGTTGGAAAGCTACCTTTTCCAACAACGCTTCAGTGATCCATTCTTTCTGAGCTGGTGTATTTAAAGCAATCCATTTATTCATGATTACTATTTTTGTGACCATACATAATGAAAGAAAGATATTTTTTATTCTTTGAAGATACTCTGCTGAAGTTATGCAAATCTCCCAATATACATGATTGTGATGTAAGTGGAATGACTATATTAGTGTAGTTCATTGCTTGCTTTGTCATACCCAACAAAAGATCTTTAATTTTTTGCAGTCCCATGAGAGATGGAGAAGAGTTCCTTCAGCAGCACCACATTTTATACACTTACTGTCATCCCTTATGCTCATTTTATACAGCTGTGTTAGGGTGTAGTATACTCTGTTAAGTATTAAATTGCCTTAGTTTGTCTTTTTGTACAATGGAAGGGCTGCCTTGTGTTTTTCCATATATCATTTCAGGAAATATCATCCACTTGTTTGTGGAGATCCCTGACCCATTTCATTGCACAAGTCTTAAATTGATCTTCGGTGCTTTCATTTAAAATTTGACACATTTGAACTATATTTTTTATTGCAAAAGCTGTGGTTAAAAAGCACATTTTCAAATTTGTGTGTGTCAATGTTCAATTTATCTATGGGAATATTCTTTTTTAATAGTATGCTGTAAAGTGATGTAATTTAAGTACTCCCACTCATTGTGGGATACTATGTTCAATGATTAACTCATTAAAGGTTTTAAAACAGTTATTAGAAAATAAAGCTACTGATTCCATGGTCTATCCATTTATTCCATTATTCAATTTTATGACCTTTTTGTTTACTGTTATATTTGAGTTCTGCCATAGCTGTTGATTTATTGAGTAGCTGTGTTAATCCCAGTGATCTTTGTACATGATTTCAGGATGTTAAATGACGCTTTGATTGGGCTTTGCATGATTTCCTTTAGAAATATTTTAATAAAATATAGACATTTTGTGTCAATGTTTAAGCTTTGTAACATATTGTCTTCTATGTATTTCCAATCCTTGCTTACAGAAGGATTGAATAATTAACTTATTTGCTGGCAACCGGCTGACAACAGGTCATGCCTTAAAGGATATGCATCAGGCCCCTCACTTTGCGCCGGTCAGAGTGAGTGAACAGTCCAGATTCTGAGACCCTACCTTGGATACCCACACTTGCATAGATGAACTTATAGTTTGCATCCACAGCAGCCACCGTTATCACAGGGAACCTGCCCTTGTAATTATGGTAAAGGCTGCCACTTCATGTCGGAGGTTGCATGTAGATGTGATTCCCATAAAGTGCACCGATGCAATGTGGAAATTGCCATTTCAATTCAAAGTCCCGGGCTATAGTCTGCCATTCTGCCTCTGTTAATGGTGTCTAAAAATAGAAGAAAAGAACAGTAAGGAGTTAAGGCTAGGAGTTAAACTTCATTTGGTACACTGATTCTTATATTTGCCATTGATGGTAAAAATAATACATTTCTGCAGTACTGTGAATATGATTTCATGACTTAAGACTATGACTCTTACATTACAATTTAATTACATAATAAATATAATAGCAGTGCCCTATCAAAATACAAATATTGTGATTTTTGCCAGATTGCTTAATAGAGCATATTATCTTTGTGTCTACAGTAGCCTAATGTGTGGTGGTAAACAGATCCTACCTTCAGGAAGTCTATTTTATGACCTGGTACAGAGCAGCACAGATCTCCATAACCGTCTGTGAAATAGTGCTGGTCCTAATCTTGTACTGGAACCTGAGGGACTTGAATGTTTCACCTACATGAGAAATAAAATAATTACAAAATATACAGAATCAGACATTTAAAATGAACAACGGCTAAATCAATGTGATATTATTTTGATATAGCTCTGGCAGACCCACGTATCGCCAAAAACCACAGGGTCAAAGATAGACACTCTCTCAGGGATATTGCCAGTCTCAATTTGGTGCCCTGCTTGGTTATGAGGTTGACCATCCCCAGCAAGAAATCAAACTCCTCTGCTGTCATCCGCAGTAGCTCCCTGAACCCAGTCTTATCATGCATCTATTTGTATGCAGCCACAGTAATATAGTTTCTATCAGAATACATTGCACATACACAAGCTTTTCAGTATTTGTAACCTTGTCATCCTTGCCGAACCAAAATATACGAGCAGGCAACTACCTAAGTTTTCATTGCAAAAATATTTATTTACCTCCAACTCTCTCTGCAGAACAGACAATCCTTGCTGTCCGTGTATCCCAATCCATTCTCTCACCTATATTATTTTCTTTTTCTTCCTTGTTTTTTCACTGCAAACCAACACACAAACAACTTACATCACTCGTTTCTTGCAGGCATCCATTTCTGGAAGAAAAAAACCCTGTCTCACACATGGTAATGTGTCATTTCATGTGTTACTTCTCACATGTGTTTTTGTGACAAAACATAGATTAGAGACCAGACAGACCAGACCTCCTGGTGAAAGATCTTGTAATGTGTGTCCACCAGTCCTGTAGTGTGCAAACCACAACAACTTCAAGATTCCCAATTACAAGACAGAAAGTTGTGAAGTATGAACAGTATTACAGAAATCTGATGACTTTGAAAGTCATGTAGTGTGTGCTTGGCATTAGGAACAGCGGTTGGTATGTTGAGCCAAATGCTAAAACAAACATACTACCATGTCTACAATGACAATGTTAACATGCTGATATTTAGCAGGTAGAATGTTTATCATGCTCACCCTCTTAGTTTGGCATGTTACCATGCTAACATTTTAAGAACTATATACATTTAACACTAAAAACAAAGTACAACTACTGTCCTAATGACAGTAGTAGTTTTCAGGTATTTGGTCATGAACTTAAATATTAGAAAAATAACAAGTTTGACCTGATGATGGTGCCAGAAAGTTAAGTGATCTTGAGGGGGACATGAATACCAAATTACATGTCAATCCAATGTTGAGACATTTCACTCTGAACCACAAATGTAAACTTCATATTGGCACTTGAGGATTAGGAGTATTCATCTGGGAACCTGAATGTCTATATAGTCTTTTGTGCTAATTCATGTACAGTAGCAGATAACTGAAAAGTTTGACTTGCTGGTGGTGCTAGATATAAAGTCAGGGGATCACCAAAGTAATTCAGATTTATCCTCAGGGAACCATGACTATTTGTACAATATTATAAGACAATATTATATGCCAAAAAACTGATGTACCAGCCGACATTGCCGCCACTAGAGCCACGTGACTATTGTGCCCTAAAAATATTCCCACTATATCATCCTAATTTTAATTTTCCACAAATCTGCATACATGTGTTTATACACTGAGGTAATATATAAAAAATATTGAAAATGCTGTATGCAATGGCATTACAAGTATCACTACCTGGGGCTATTACACAATTTACCCTCTGTCACCAAAAAGCTTGTTTCATTGAGGCATCTAACAAAAGTAGTTCATATTTAAAAGCCTGTGAACCACAGCACATCAGAGGGAGCAGCCATATGGCTCAGATCAAAACCTCCCCTCGACTGAAAAGAAAACTCTGCTAATTAAACGCTTCCCGATTAATTCAGCCACTGTAATTAGACGGGAATTTATTCCACATCAATATTTCACTATGTCAGCAGAAACGCCGCCTGGGCCATGAGAGAATGGAGAATTACCACCCCATCACACTGCACTACACGCACACACACACACACACACACACACAGTTGTGTCTCCATTACTTCAGAGGACATTACATTGATTTACATTCACTTCCTGGAGACTGGGCTTCCTGGACTTGCTTTTTATCCCCATAAGGGAGGCGAGTCCCCACAACATGGCCATGTTAACAGATTTATGTCCCCACAACATGAGGAATACCTGGACCACACACACACACACATACACACACACACACTATGTATGTGAGTGTACACACACGCACACCTGCCCCACTTATTTAATCATTTGTCTTTCACACTGATGAGCTATTTTCCCTGATAACTGATTTTGCGTGATGGGGTGACGCAAGAGATGAAAAGTCAAAAGTTGACCAAGTCTGAACTGTAACTGAGGAGCCTCCAAAATCAGATCTACCCCCTCTCAAGACTTACACAATGATTGCCAACATGAAACTGAGCACACTACAATTTATAATTTAAATTATGAGTCATCTGAAGCTCTAACCTTACAAAATAAGGAAGAAATCCTTGCTTTGTATTATCATTCTGAGTTATGAATTTCTTTTTTCTCTTCCTCTAAAATGGATATGTAATGTGTTTGAATGAATCCCTTCAGCTGCAGGATGATGGCCCTGTTGAAGGTCTATTACTCCAGATTGACTGGATAAGGAGGTAGTTATAAAACCTTATCTGTTTGACTCTAAACTTATTTATTGGATACCTTGAGAAATAACTGAATGTCTATGACAAAGTTCCAACAGATGTTATTTCCCAAATTACTGAGGCCCATAAATTTGAATGAGTTTGGGCCACGTCCCGGTTGGGAAAAGGTGGTTCCTGTTTGTATTGTTATGTCAAACTTATTTTAAATTAAGTTGAAATTAAAGGGGTGTAGTGTGGTAGTACCTTTGACTTGTTTTACAGTAGCCTAATATTGTATATTGACTATGTTTGTTTACGAGTCTTTCTTTATGCTCTCATAGGAACTACTGGTTTAAATGCTGTATATTCCACACCCCTCTCATCTTGGGGTGTAGTGTGGTAGTACCTTTGACTTGTTTTACAGTAGCCTAATATTGTATATTGACTATGTTTGTTTACGAGTCTTTCTTTATGCTCTCATAGTAACTACTGGTTTAAATGCTGTATATTCCACACCCCTCTCATCTTGGGGACATCTAGTCAGAGACTCCGGTTCAAAAGGAACACCACCACAGCACTTAACCACAAAACATTTAACACTCAAAGATCTCAGCTAGTACACTGTAAAGACAGGACTCCCCCAGAGAGGAAAACTGGAGTTTGGTGTATGACAGCATGCAACAACTGTGGGGAACACTACATCGGTGAGACAGCAAGAGCCCTGGACAAAAGACTGCATGACAAAATATAAGACCAAACCGGTCACAGCATCAACTAAAGGATCCAAGTCATCGACCAGGAGAAGGTGGACAGTCAGGGAAAGCTCAAGTAGGACATTCACATCATGTTTCAGAGAGGTGTTCATTTACCTTAATGGTCATTTTTGAGGCTGTAATTTGTAATGGTGTTGTATTATGAATACAGTCCGTGTACTCTCTGTGGTGGTTATCTTTTATGTCACCTCTTGTACTTCTCACATTGTTCTTTCACCTTGCAAAATAAAAAAAATAAAAAATACATTCTGATTACATAAATTTAAATATATATATACAATATCTGTGTGTACATAGGATTCAACGTGTACTGCATATTGTGCAACATTTTCTTCACCTTGAAATATCTTCACAAATTACACTTTTATTGTTCTGCCTTCTTTGCTGTAGTTTCAATATGCGAAACATAAAAGAGCTCAGGTTTGATGATTTTCTGTATTTTTCTTATTGTCAACAAATCTCATGTGCAGCGCTAAACCATCTTATAAGATGATTGATTCTACTTGATCCTACTTACAAGAATTGTGTGTGTATCCAAAGCTTGATATATCTTATTCTTCTGTGCCGTAGACCTCCACTGTTGTCCAAAAACTATTAAAAAACATACGTCAATGAGCCACATTGTTGCACTGGGTGACATGTTCCCTGGCCCCACAGAGTTTGGGCATTTTAGTTTGTTGCAATAACAGTTTAAGGGCAACAATGGTGGTCTACAGCACAGAGGAATAAGATATATCAGGCTTTAGATACACACACAATACTTGTAAGTGGGATGAGTGCATTGAAATATAAAAAAATATAGAAAATTACCAGCCTTATCCTTTACATTGTCTGCATAAGCTCTTGAAAGTAACAATATTGCAAAGATGTGTAGAGCAACCTTTTAATCAAGATCATGTGTGACAACTTTACTGGTAAGTACAACAAATGTTTTATTTGCTCTTTTTCTTTTTCCACAGTGTGACTGTTGCTCCTCACTGAAGGATGAGTCATCAGACTCGTTTAGGTCACTGATGACAGGAGTTTGGAGCCTGCCAGCCTAGTGAACAAAGCCAAACATGTCAGTCTGACAATGACAAATAGGACATCTGTATACTGCGGCTATATTTCATGTAGCCAAGCTAAGAAGATGATGGCCAGATTACACTGAATAGTTAAAGAGATTCTTAATAGCTCTATGGTGCTATTTAATTCTGAGACGATAGCTCATTCATGTTTTATGGTCTTAGTTCTTCAGGAGGTTGTCCTCCTTTCTTGGCTCTTAAAGTCTTACAAGGTTGGGATGTTTTATGTGTCATAATGGCCAGGGTAGCATCCCCTCAATTAAATGCCTTTCACTTCATTTCTCACCATAGGAAGTGACTTTTGTCTCACTGAGAAGAAATCATCCAGGTGAAGAAACCCTGCTGGTCACCTTCAGAAACATTAACACTCAGACATGCATGAAGACATTTAAGCATGGATTGTTCACAATAAATGTGTTTATATCATATATTGTATATATAGTGTGAAAGGAAGAAATTCAACTTTGATATTTAAGCATTATCTAGGATAATGAGAAACTAAATACATAGCTTTGCTCAGTCAATGGCACAGTTGGTTTTCATCCTTTCTCCTATTCATCTAGCTTAGACAAACAGTTCCTTGAAGGCTTGTTAGTCACACAAGTAAGGCAGCTGGAATGGTTGAAGCTTCTTTACTTATTTTCTTAGATAGACTTCAGTGTCCGTCATTTCTTAATAAAGTTGCATATTCTTGAATTACAATTATTGGTGTATCATTCGTTAAATTAAAGATAATGTAGAAACACAGAAAAATAGTTCATGAATTACTACATTTTTGCTAATATAAAATTGTAATTCTTAACTTTAGAAAGAAATAATGAAGCTAAATATTCATGTCAGTGAACTAAATGCTGTTCAGCAGTTCATAACTTAGTCTAAAGGAGGAAAGGCAGAATTTTTGCATTTTAAAATTCCTACATTGTTCCTCTAAATCTATTTTATGTTTGCATTTAGAGCAAATGTCCTTACAGGGTCTTAAGATTTTTACTGACTCTTGGGTACTAAATAGGGTTGGTGAACTGTAGAAATGGCTGACCTTAATGCTGAGATTTGTGGCTTTCACTCTTTTACATTGTTATAAGTAGCGAAACAAAGATACTGATCACTGCAGTAGGTCTATGGTATATTATCAGTACACCAGAGGGTTTTTTTTTGATCAGTGACATACTGTATGTAGATAGATGTTGACACCATTTGTATGAGTTTAAAAGATAACTACTTGAAATGACATCCAGGATGCACATTAAATACTGTATCAAAATGTATGAAATCTGCAGCCATTCAAAACCAGGATCCAACACACATACTGTAACTGCAGTTTGTACTCACGGTTTAATTTTTATGTATTTTGTCCATCAACCTGTCAACCTTTTCTTTTAAGCTGCCTGTAATACTCCTACTGAAAGGAACATAAAAACTCTTAAGGAACACATCCTGTGTTCCCTCTTTTCTTTGGACATGTGAGAAAGCAGAGGTTGTTCAAACCACAGTGAGATCAAAGTAGTAAAAGCGGTATAGCTGGGAAACCAACTTAGGGCCACAAGGGAGGATTATATGTGTCTGAAATTAAGCTGCCCTGTGGACTGTACCACACAGCTCACCCTTGTTGGCCTAATAATCTATTCACCGCACTTGCTGGAGGATTCATTACGAACAGCAATTACCTATAGACCAGCACAGCAGTGGCATGGGTTAACCATAACAGTTTTACTGAAACTGTAGTTACAACACCCTCATTTAATGATAGTGAAAAGGAGGTCTATTGTTTTTTGGTCTGGGGAAAAGGCTGCTTCCTTGCCTTTTCACTAAACCGTGTAACAATTAATTATTTATCAGCCAACTTTATTAAATAAAAGAATACAAGCTTGTCTCAATTGCATAATTCTTTCAGGGTCCTACAGGTTTGTGATCTGTTAAAAGGTCAAAATTACTGCGGATGATTGGATGAACCTGTGTGTTTTTTGTGATGACGCAATTTGGGTAGCATTACATTTCCTCCAAAATGTATTTAGTGTTGCAATTTAGAGTCAATTTAGTTTCCTCTGTTCCATTATAATTATTGTCAATAAAGCTCCACCTTTTTTATATTAACTCCTGCCTTCAGTAGTTACAGAGGTCATCGTCCATTCCAACATATCACCTTTACATGGAGTGTTGAAATGGACATTAACCATGCCTTTTACTATGAAACTAGAACAAGATGCAGCAGAGGGGTATTTAGATAAGGGTATTTATGTCATTTGGATTATCAAGTGGTCATCACAGATGTTTGTTGAATGAGGCCCTTGACATTTGCAGAAGGGTTTAAATGGTAAATGGTTTAGGGCAAAGTCTGGAAACTCTGTCCTTGATGTTCACATTCAGGATTCAGTACTGTGTGGGTGGTATTCTACTTGTCATTCAGTAACTGCGTGGCTGTGGCAACATCCAGTAGTTGATTCGAGCTGACTGAACTGTAGCATAACAACAAGCCAGCAGAAATAGCTCAATACTAAATCTAGTATGTTAAAAATGTAAGAATTAGTTGTCTTATAAAGAGCAATTTGTCTCTGCAATGGCAAAATGTGAAAGTGGTTCACTGTAATATTAAAAATGCATGTATTTCTTTTAAACTGTGTATCAGACACACAGATTAAACAGTGTTTTTCACAATAAATCTAATATCTTCCCAAATTCATAGCAAGTCACCAAAGATAAAAATAATTTAGATAAAACAATGCAGATGAAGCATAAGTTTTTGCATTCTAATAATTCTAGTCTATATAGTCTTTGATATAGTTTTTTGTGTATTCTTCAACTCTAATTATCTTAAGGAAAAGCAGCAGCCATTCTGCTCAGATCCACAATTAGACACAATTCGCTGTTTTCTTAGGGTTATGATACGTGTTATATTTCATCCAGTCTAACTATTCCGTTCATCTTTATTTTCTGCTCTGAGCTCGACAACCGCTTGTTTCCTATATCTGACATGAGCACTTCATTCAAATATTGGGTGGAGATAAACTAATGTGCAGTATATGCTCCAAAACCTCCACGATCCAAGATACCACCTGCAGCATCTTCCCTCCATTTTTGTACTCGCTAATAAAGTGTGGAAATCTCCCCAGCTGGCAGAGGTCAAGACGGCGGACTGTCTTATGAATAGCAAACTCTGCTTCAGCGCAGCATTTCTCCCCTACCAAAGCCTGAGCAAAAAGGAGCACAGTGAGGGGTCACACATTGCCTGGCTGATGGATGTGTTGTAGGTTGAGTCAGGCTGTACAAATGCTGCCTGTGTTCTTGAAGGTGGATAGCCCATGGATATATCCATGGGCGTTTACATTCTTGCTGAGCGCTGAGATATCCATGGGCATATCTTACCAACTCAGCATATTTTACCAACTCAGCAGTGAACATTGGTACACCAGCAAAGTGACTGCTGTGTACTGTAGCAGAAAATATGACACTGACAGACACTGACAGACAACACACAGCAATTTTCCAGCAACTGAGCAACAGGAGAAGGGATGACAGTGTGAAAGACACAGGGTTTGACAAGGGCTGGACAGGAAAGTAAAGTGCAAGTTAAACTTTCTTTACTGTTCTTTGTTTTCCCATAAATCAGGGTGGGGGAGGAGTGTGGTTACCATGTTACCAAAATATCCCTGGGTTGCTGCTCTGAGGCAAATGAAAGGAGCAATTAGGTAGTCTAAATGAGAGGGTTGGTGTATGAATTAATAAAGACACCTTTTACATCATATACAGGTGACTGGTGTTGCGCTGGTGGTGTTTTGAGTTGGTATACTGTGCTCTTTGTTGTGTACTATTTCCCACTATGTAGAATTATACTTATCATCACTATGCAACTACGTAATGTCTTCACAAAAGTGGTGTGTCAGTCTGGGCTGATAATCCTGCAGCCAGCTGCATAACAAACACTGATTATTTGCTGCCCCCTACTGTCTTGAGGCTGTAGTACAAGAGTAGTATAAGTATCAGTGGAGTAATGAATATTAGGAATTAGAGGAAATTCAGTTAAGGTGGGGTGAGGGTGGGGTAGATTTAATAATTCATAATAATAATTCATATTTCAATTATGTTATCACTGCATGCAGTATTCTCATCATCTTTCTGCTGCGATGTTAAACAATGCTATTAGGCAAACACTTTCACTACTGCTGTTGAATTTTGTTTCATTTTTTATCAAAAGTACAAGTAAATGTGCAGTTAAATGTATTCATGACTAACAGCTTGAGAAGAAGGAGACAGTTTTTCAAGTGCTATTTTTGGAATATTGTATTAAATACCCAAATACATCCATGCAATCACACATTTTGAAAGCTGGTTTCCTCAAAAACAACCAAAGCTGACAACTGGAAGGGAAGACATCTCATCGCAAAGACTGTGTCCATACTGAACTATAAAATGAGCCATGTAAATTAGGTTGAGTCTTATCTACAATACAAAACTTAATGAAATAAAACTGTGTTGGTTTTGTATCTGAAAACCTTCTTGACCTTTAGTTAACTGTAAAAACTGGCATGGTAACACATAGCCTTAAAACACTGACTCCTTTTTTGTCCTTTATGTCCTCATAAAAAAACTGCCAGGACTCCTCATTCTTGTTGTCTCCTGTGTTGTTCACTCTCATTGTGGTTCTGCTGTTCAATCATCTACTGTTGGGTGTGAGATTATTTTTCAAGGACATGACATTACTATTTTCTTTGCTTGTCTTTGGCTGCCACTAAGTTTTAAAAAAATATTTCTGAAATGTTTGTCATCAAGTTTAGTAAGTCATTGTGCATTTTCAGATTTTTAATGAGCAATACTGCAGTCTGACATCCTCTGGTAGCAACCTCCAAACAAGTTTAAAATTTGAAATCTAAAAACTGATAACAACATGTGAACAAGCCAAAGTGACTTTCAGATACCTTCCCCATGGAAATGTATCAATGTAGTCATGTTTGATATCTATTTTATGTTTTTTTTTTCCATCATTTGCCCCAGGCACTGTCCTCTAACAGCGCAAATTGTGCATACCAGGAAATGCAGGTCATACAAGGAACCTGTTTTCTGCTGTTGCCTTATGGGAGGGCTAGGACAAACAGTGAAAAGACATGACACTTCCTGATAGGTGTTGATCCCCATGCTAGACTTATGAAATAGAGACCAATCTAAGGTAAGAAAACCTTATAGCAATTAATTTTATAATCCATTTTTAAAAACTGTAATAAATAATATAATTTATTTGGCAAGTGACCACATTAAAAATGGAAAAAAAAACGATTAGTTACTAGAAATGAGGGTCAATGCAACAGTTCAAATTATAGCTAGCAATATATTGCAAGCTGAAACATCAAGATGAGATATCTAGTTTGATTGACGAGAGGTCAATGGCTTTTCTTTCTTTCTTTTTTTTTGAAGAATAAGGAATTCGATGATACATTATTTTATCGGAGTGCAACGATTTAAAGACACTGTCTCTTTAAATAAAAAACAAGTGCAGATGAGTAAGTAGTCACGCTGGACGATACTTCCGGTTTAAGCTTTTACCTTCAAGATAAAAGTGAAGGTTTAAGGTTTTTGTACTTGACAACACCCCTCTAGTGAAAGAATTTTTTGATAACAATTAGTGTCAGAATAGTAATGAAATGATATCGAAACATGTGTCTTGTTTTAACTGCAGAGGCGAAAATACTGACAATTGACCAGTCAAAACAGTGTAAAAAGTAAGACAATGGAATATGCTTGAATGGATTATGAATGTTGAGCACAACCCTTTCAAAATCATTTGTCTTGCAACTGCCAAATTGCAGTACATCTGCATACCTATTTTTTCCCCTTCATTTTTAGCCATTTGACTTAACATGTTGATTTGGATTAGGCCTATATCTTGTTCAAAACTTGATCGAAATCATAAAGTGATAAAATCATTTGCAAAACATATTGGCAGATAATTCATTTTAATAAATGCATAACATAAACAAACATTTTGGATAAGGATCCTTTGAATTTGGTTGAGGATTGTGGCCTAAAAATGTACTCTGAGTGGCAAGTGGTTGGGCCCAGGCCCACAAACCAATGGGTGACGTCACAGCGGTTATGTTTTTTTTTTTTCTCCCTCAGCGTTAATACGCTTTTATTCTGAATAAATCACAGCGGAAGTTGTATTGTTGTTGCCGCTGGCGGAACACAGCAGTCATGTTTGTATCGTGTACTTAGCCCTGATAGTCTGTAGCTACATATTAGCTTGTTTAAATGCTCCAATTTTCACCCAGGCTGTTTTCTTTCTGTAATCATGAACAGGACACAACTGAAGCGGTCCAGTATCTTGAGAATGGCTCTGGCCGGCTCGGAAACGATGGACCCAGACGGACACGGAGAGACTTTCTTACTCCGAGCTATTAGAATAGCAGCTGTTGTTGTATTGTACTGGTTCGTCTCAATCACAATGGTGTTCCTCAATAATCATCTTCTGGACAACCGTGACCTGGACGCGCCGTTATTTGTGACTTTTTATCAGTGTGTGGTGACTGTCGGGCTGTGCTGGCTCATGCAGCTGCTGTCCAGGTTGTGCCCGAGACTGATCGACTTCCCGTCGGTCAGATTCGACGTGAAGACGTCCCGAGAGGTTCTGCCGCTGTCTGTCGTGTTCATCTGCATGATCACCTTCAACAACCTGTGCCTGAAATATGTCGGAGTGGCTTTCTACACAGTCGGTCGCTCCCTCAGCACAGTTTTTAATGTGCTGCTTTCATATGTCATCCTGAAACAGACCACATCTCTCCAAGCCTTACTGTGTTGTGCTTTCATCTTAGGTAACTTTTTTCTTCTTCCCTAGATGTGGGTTTTATGTAGTTCCTCTAAAGCAAAAAAAACGTCCATTTTGCAATTGACATTTGTCTTGACTTTTGCTGAAATAGGGCGATGGATGTGAATAACATTTGCACTCCTTGAATCCTGTCAGAAATACACTCAGTTGTCAGTGTATTAGGTATTCCTTCATAGCTAAAACTAATGCAGTTTAGCACAACAGCCATGCGATAAATCATAGCTATCTTCATGAAGGTTAAGGAATTAATGTTGAAACTCTTTCTGTAAGAGAATTTTGGAGGCTGCACTTTGTGGTGCTGGAGTGTATTGCATTATAATAAAATGTATTTTTAATGCACTGTATTTCGTTTAGGCCACGTGACAAATTAAAGGAAGAACCTGAACAAATGAGTGTAGAAACATAAGGAATGCAGATGCTCCCACATGGTACAATTTAGCAGTTAACATTCAGTCTTGCTCTGTGGCATGTATAAAAATGCTGAGCAGGCCCAGTTGACTCTGATTTTGTATCAAGATGGCAAAAGGAAAAGATCTAAGTGACTTTGAAAGAGGGTTCATTGTTGGGGCATGGATGGCAGGAGCATCAGTCACAAAAACTGCTCAACTGGCTAGTGTTTCAATAGGAACAGTGACTAAAGTGACATCTGCATTTAGATCTATGGTAGAGACATCATTTAACATCTATAGGAGATTTTGGACCAAGGTGTTAGCACTCTTCACCACCATCATCAAATGAGGGAATATCTTTTGGAAGAATGGTATTCATCCCTCCAGTAGAGTTCAGAGACTTGTAGAATCAATGCCAAGGTGCATTGAAGTTGTTCTTGGGGCATGTAATGGCCCAACACCTTACTAAGACATTTTATGTGGGTTTTTCCTTTAATTTGTCACCTGTTTGTATATGTCAATGGGACTCAACTAATATATACTAGTATTTATTAGAAGGTAGGATTTAATACAGGGTTGTTCTATGTGCATGTAGTTTTTGGATGTTATACCTGATAAACTGGCAACTCCGTGTATATTTACAGATATCCTTATATTGTTTGTATTTCAATTATTGATTCACTCAGAATTCTATATAGCTAGTCACTAAGAAAAAATATCTTTTCTAAGCTAAGAAACATAGGTAACACAATGTGTAAAATTATTGAATTTTCCAATTTGTCCCCAGATACTTTATGGAGTCATGATTGAAAATTGGTAAATAAATAAGTAGTATTCCATTACTGCTGACATATTACTTAATCTTGAATAACTTTGACTCAATAGTTTCAGGCATTTATTAAGCCAAATGGCAATCATAAATTATTATTTATCTTTCATGGGCTCCAGTTGAATGGATGTGACAGTTTTCACAGTTTTTATATTATTGCAAATTCAATATATTTACAATTTGGACTCTTGGTTGTTCAAAAAAACAAAATAACCCAAAAAGAAGTAATTTAAGGACATTGCTTTTGGCTCTGGGAGCTTGTGAGCATTTTTAAAACTATTTTCAGACATTTCAAGAGCAAAGTATAAATTGATTAATTGTAAATCATAATAAAGAGATTTATAGGTAACCAACCATCAGTTACAGCCTGAGCTTCAATCAATATTCAAATAAAATTCATCCAACGACACCTTGGCTTTTCTAGTGTTAAACATACTTTATTGTGTGTCTCTAATATGACAATCTTGCATGTGTCTTTGGTTCTCAGGTGGATTCTGGCTCGGTGTGGACCAGGAAAGCATGGCGGGGTCCCTCTCCTGGTCAGGCGTCTTTTTTGGGGTGCTGGCCAGCGCCTTTGTGTCTCTCAACGCCATCTACACAAAGAAAGTGATGCCTGCAGTAGACGGAAACATCTGGAAACTGTCCTACTACAACAACATCAATGCCTGTGTCCTCTTCCTCCCACTTATTCTTGTGTTTGGAGAGTTGGGTCATCTCGCCAACTTCAGTCGCCTGTCTGATCTCGGGTTTTGGGGCATGATGACAGTCGGAGGAGTGTTTGGTTTCACTATCGGCTACGTCACAGGCCTCCAGATCAAGTATACGAGTCCGCTCACGCACAACGTCTCAGGGACTGCAAAGGCCTGCGCTCAGACTGTTATTGCAGTAGTGTACAACTCGTCAAGTAAAAGCCTGCTGTGGTGGACCAGTAACATGATGGTTCTCTGTGGCTCATCAGCCTACACTTGGGTCAAAAGCCTAGAAATGAAGAAGACTCCCTACAAAGTCCCCCAGGATTCAGCCAAGGAAAAACTACTGTCAGGGGAGAAAGGCAACATGGGAGTGTAACCTTTTGTAACTGGGTTTTCACTGAGAAATGTTCAGTTCTTATCCACATGGCGTAAGAATGTTGATTTTTAGGATATGACTGATTAGCGATTGAAGGGATACATGCGGTTTTTGCAGTGATGTTGACTGAGTTTAATCATACTGTTTATACAGTTTGACATACGATAAAGGTGTTTGAAGTCATTTATATGTATTTTTTTATTTAAAGCTATTTACATTCATTTGGGGCCTTTTTACTATTACTTTAAAAAAATTGCTGAGAAATATAATAATGTGTCTTTTATGGTGTAGACTACCAGTGAAGGAAAAAATCCTGTTTTTATTCACAGAAAAGATGCAAAACATTAACTTGTAATCGAGGATTTTAGTTTAATATAGAAAACTTTTCTACATTTATTGTTTAATTATAGTGACAATAGTTTTATTAGAGGGGATGTCAAACATAAAAATTGCTGCCGTTTTTATGAATGTATGTTATTTTAATGTTATTAGGCTAGCCTCTGGCCGGGAACATCTCTGCTTTCTCAAATATGAACAAAACCAAGAGCCATCAAATAAACACTCCTTCCTTTATACTGATGCAGTCACAAACTTGTACATCATTTACATATAGGCTATATTATGTATTTGCATTTCAAAACTAAACTGGGGCAGACTGAAAGAGAGCCTTGGGAGGGTATTTACTTACAGGTCTCTCATATTTCACGTGTGCTCTTACATTTGAAATGGGATTTACATGCGTCAGTATCTTTACAATAATACATTTCACTCCAACTGAGTAGTCTTTGTTTGCACTTGTAATTCAATCTTAATTTATTGTATGACATGACAGGTAAAGGTTTGGGTAAACCATTGTCTATGTTCCAAACCAGCTTTTTAAAATGTCTTTCTAACATTTCATTAAAGCTCTGGTGGTTATGTAAACTCAACTATTTTTAAGTTTGTTTGTTTTTTGTATTATGAGGGACGATTGTGTCATTGTACTCAGTTCTCTTGTTGAATAATGAAATTATTAGTGGTCTAGACAGCTATTTTTGTGATATGGCATTCTTGTTAAATAAAATATTCATAATTTATATACATTCCTTGTGTAAATTTACATTCTCTAAATGCAGCTTAAATTTAGAGACCATATTATCGATTATAAATCTTCAAATTGAATTTCATGATAATTCAGAGCTGAAAGAAATGTAGCTTTTATGCTAATATTTATGTCGTACTTAAAATATTTAAGACCAATTTAAAATGGCTCTGAACTTTTACAATTTCACGAGAAATGAATCATCAGTTGATTTCAGGCCTGTACTGTAATGTTGGTAATGACAAACCTTTTTGTGTTCTGAAATTTCCAGTCACTGCCCCACTACTATGAGCCCAAAACAGAGAAAATCTTACAATAGAGGCTAAATAGTTGTGGTTAATGTCCTCCCCTGTTCTGTGGATTAATTAGTTCCTTATGGCTGAACTTAAAACCAGCTGGGTGAGAACTTAAGTGTTACTGATGAAATGAGAAAAACCAGTGTAGGTAAAATGTTAATTTTAATAGCCTCTTATTGTATCTTCTTTTATGTTTTGAGATCTGGTGGATCCACTAGGAGTTATTCTGTCTCACATTGCTTTGTCACTGTTATATGTTAATCTAAAAATGCTTGTTTTGAGGACAAGTCGAATTGTGTGTCTGAATTTTTATCTCTGCAATTCTCGCTAATTTTAAGAATACACTTGCACAGGTTTATTTATGACAAGAGAGGTCCCCCCCCCTCTGTGTCACTATATATGATTAGTGAGCTTGTTTTTTGTCAACACTGGATGGAAGTAAGGAAGGTCAGTGCGTGTTGGATCAGGGTTGGATGAGAGTTTCTGGCCTCCAAATGGAACATTGCTCTGAGCAACAGAGGGGGCTAAAAATAGCCAACATAGTGCCATGGGTAATTACATGAACCAAAAAACACTGGTCTCTGATGTCAAGAACTCATTTCAACAGTGAATCTGGCCTTGTGACACTGATGAAAGTTTTATAACTGTGTCATAATGTGGAAAGCATAATCCCCCCCAACCCTTGTCTTTCTCTCTCATGTCTGGTTGGGTCAGGTTCATAATGACAGGAGGAGGCAAAATCTTTGGCGATGATTGACAGTTCAAAGGCTGCAAGAATCATTAGAAGTCATTCATATTTTCTTTATATTTGTCAGTTCAAAGTAGTGGTCGAAATATGTCAGTTTGTTGATGGGAAAGATAATTACTAGTGGGGCATTTTTTTGTTAAAAATCATAAATATTCCTGGTATGTCTAGAAGCACATTTTCATCTTGCCATGACAGCTGCATCAAGTGTAATTTTGTGCATCCAAAACTGAAGGAAATGACTGCATATCCTCCACAAGCCACTTTTGGTGTGACAATAAAAAAAATAAATGGTTGTTTATATTGAGTTGTTCAAGTTCTGTTTATCTAATTATTTTAACAAAAAATTACAAGCCAAAGTTGGGTATCCATAATTTTTACCTGATCTTGTATTCTTCAGAGTGTCCCACACGAGGATCATAATTCATCAGTCACACCTGTGTCATATTTTCAGGGTAAAACATTATTTATGTCGACTTGTGGACTTGAAAGTGTGGCACAACATATTTGGGCTATTTTTAAGCAAATACATGGTATAAACTTCAATGACAACATGATCGCATGACTTCAGAATTATTTCTAAAGGTATAATTGAAATGCAGCTTTATGAGCACCTTTGGCTCTAATTACAGCTTTCAGTTTTCTTTGACACATCTGTAATTTTCCCATATTATTACTGTATTCCTCCTACATGTTTGTTCATATTCAGTCAAGCTGGACTTCAGTCAAGTTTTTCACACTACCTAGTCCAGCACCAAATGGCACACATATACTTGACTAGCTAGTGAAGAAAGTCAGGAATTGGTGGACACCAAACCAGAGCTTAAAAGAGACTGAATATTTGATCTTTTTTTGTTTTATATCTGCTTGGTGTGTAACTAGGCTATGCTTTGTCAACAGATTAGCCATTGAACTTCATGTGATGACATTATGTCGGGCCCATCGATGAAGCCTGTGGTTATTGCTTCAACAGGAAAATTAAGACACTGTCCTGCTAACTTTTCATGAGCTAATATTGTTAGCCCTGCCTTCTGCTTTGTGAAAAGTTTTCAGATAATCCAATAAGTAAATGGTTTATATATCTTAACGAGAAGGAGAAATTTCTCAAGTCATAAAGAAACACTTAATCCTTCATTTTTTTCTGGAAAATTGAAAATCACCAAATTTGGCAATTGGTGGTTTTACCTGGACAGCAACAATGATCTGCATAATCTTGATGTACTGTAGATCACTTTTTTTTTTTTGCACTACATAGTAAGCCAAAAGTCCCAGAATCTCTCTATCATCACCCAAATATGAATTTTACAATCCAGGCCATAGTATTAATTAACAGTTGAAGTCAGTACTATCAGTCTCAATCTGTCTGCTTACCACCTGCTGTAACAGAGAAAATAAGAGCAGATATCAAAACATGGAAACTCCTAGGTAAAGGCTTAAGTAATGGAAAAGAAATCTTGGGCATGAAATGTGCTGTGACGAGCCCGTCGGCCTCATTGCTCCTGGCGAAATCTACGGAGAATGACATCATAAACATTTCATAGGGTCATTACAAAGGACATCTGTTATCTGTCTTCCAAGAAGTTGTGAAATTGTCATGTCCGGCATGACAGCTGGTGGTGAAGCAGTAAATACATTTGTCTTTATGCACATGAAGAAATGTAAACTTTTTTTTTTTTCACATGGCTTTTCAAGTATTAGGGGGGAAGCTCATTTTGCATATCTAAGCTTCAGGGAGATTCACTGCTGTTTTAACTTTCGCTGTAAACTGACAGATGGAATTATTTTATTTCCTCTGGACTTTCAACATCACTTTTCACTGTTTTACTCATTAGCTTTATTTTCCTCAAATGCATTTTCCACTTCCTTTGCCAGTAAGTATTTTTCCCTCGTTACTATTGCAGAGCTCTGCACTCATTCTAGCAGCAAGAGCAGAGCAACAAGAGCTGTCTGCAGACTTTTGCAAAGGAAATTCAGGATTTTACGAATGAAAACATTATGGAGGGAAAGAGTTAAAGATCTCTATATGTTATGCTAAGATGGGGAAAGTCATCGTCCATGGCTACGTCACATCTTAAGCAGACAAGGAAGATCTCTAGGTAATACTGAGCTAGTCCTACTTTCTTGGAACATACTTGGAAGTTTATCACTGTGAGCTTGGCAGCAAAACATGTTCACTTTCTTCATAAGAAAAATACCAATGCCCAACTTTCTGGACTTCAAACACTACTATTTCCTCCTCATTTTCTGTTTCTGTGTAACAGCTTGGCCACATGGTAAGTAAAAAGTTTTTTGTTTGCAGTTTTAATTTGATATTGATATCATTCTTACCGTATAAAACTTTGTAGATGATCTTTATGTCACTCTGTGAGTTCTCTCTGAAAGTGTTGTCCACTTTTAACAAGACATATACTTAGACATAGACTTACTGACTAACAATGGAGTTATTTCATAACGATGACTCACTTCTGCTGCTAAGACTTGTCTCAATTCATGCTACAGACTCACATGCCAAGTGCCTCCATGCAATAAAAATACCCCTCATATATTCTGTATATAGCTCCTTCTGTGGCAATACTCAACATATACTGGACTTATCAGTTAAAGTTTAATATCTGTCAGAATTTTACAATTTTAATTTAGCAAAGAAATCAATAACTTTCAATGGGTGAAATGAAACGTATAATGAGGAGTCCTCTTTGCACTGCTCTGTGCAAACAACACACTAATGTTATCTTTAATGTGTTTGAGTGCACAATAAACACAATACTGAAGATAGGTCCATTAACACTCTATAAAGCGTTCAAGTTAGGGTTCAGAAAACAAAGCTGGCATGTTCAATTGGGTTGTGGAACAAATTTGAACCTGTTTTTGCATCCCAAGCTGCTCAAAATTGTATGTTATTGTAGGTCAGAGTTCACAAGGTGGGTATACGATGTCAGTTCAAGATGTGAGATTTGGGTCACACACAGCATACAGTCCAGCTTGAGCTTGACATCATCTGCCATAAAATCATCTGCCAAGATAAATTGCACAACTCTGCAGCTGCATGGTTTTTTTTTACATGGAAACTCCAATCTGCCTTTTCAGATAAGAGGAACTTAAAAAAGGACAGATTTGCACCTCTACTCTGTTCATTACATGTCTATAACCACATGTAGAAACAGAAATATGTTGTAGCAGTTAGTGCAACAACTTAGTGTAACTCCATAGCTGTATTCTTTTAACTTCTTAGAGCCAAAAAACACAAGTGTAAGGAGTCAGAGGTTTCATAACATGGACATTAAGATTGCTGCCAGTGTCCTTTGCTTTTGTTTCACAGCTCAAAAAGGGGACAACTGCCCAAGCTCTGAGTGGAGTGTCATGTGTCGTCCATGTTGTGAGTACCACCTGATCCAGTGTCGGTGTCCCTCACAAGGGTTGAAGGTGGGCTACACTGTTCCC
This sequence comes from Thunnus thynnus, assembly GCF_963924715.1. NCBI lineage: Eukaryota > Metazoa > Chordata > Actinopteri > Scombriformes > Scombridae > Thunnus > Thunnus thynnus. The sequence continues at coordinate 8,388,991 of NC_089517.1, forward strand.
TGCTGTCGAAATGCCCTGGATGAGTGTGACCCCTGTATCATTCACCCAGGTACAGTCCACTCTCATTGTCACTTACAGATATCCTTAAATCTGCAGTAATATGTAAGGTGCTTATTTTATCTTAATACCAGTTCTGCCATTACTTCTCATGCTATCTAAACAGTCCTCTTTTAATTACTTACAAAAAGTTGCTGCTGTCTCACACAACAGATTGTATTCGCTGGAACACGCCTACGACACACCGGGTGTTCAAATTAACAAATGTTAAACCTTTGAGTTTAAACGAATGATTATGGTGTTATTGGTCGGCAACCAAGAGTAGAAAATTAATTTGAAAATGTTGCAAATTATTACTTTTAGGCTACTTTTTCATCTTTTTTTCTGCTTTTGTCCTTCCCAGGTTGCAGTCTCTTTGAGAACTGTAAAACCTGCCACAATGGAACATGGAGAGCCAATGATGATTTCTTTGTCAAGGGAAAGTATTGTACAGACTGCCGCCAAGGCTGGAGTGGAGGAGACTGTAAAAGTGAGTTACTTACAATGTGCTTCTGATTAATAAAGGCACTTTCTTGCCACAGAATGAGCTAAATTTTCTGAATCACGATGTAACCTGAGTTAGTAATAATAAATAGTCATATGATGGATATGGTATTATGACTGACCTCATAAAATATGGATTATATAACTGTACATAAATATCCACAATACTTTCTTATGAAGTTGTTTGCTGTATGTGTAAAATATGTCAGCTGTATAATTCTTGGAACATCAAGCAAAATGTTGCTCTGAGGCCTCACACATGTCATACATACTGCACCCCATCATGCCCAAAAATGCAAACCTGTTTACTCAACTCTTTGGCTTAATACACCATGTAACAACTTTTTATTCGTTGTTTGTTCCTGTGTTATTTCCTAATTGCTTATGCCTAATACAAATAGAAAATGGCTATTATTGTCCTGTGACCAGGACAGTGATATTTTGGAATTAACCTATTTCCAGTGGGAAAACAGATGAACTACTGACTTCTAAATCTTTTGTGGTCACTTTTGTATAACTTTAGTATAAATACATGTTAATTTTGATTCATATGTTGTTTTTTCTGACTTAATGTGAATGGAAATGTGCAAATTCTTCACTCATTTTCCCACTGGAAGTAGGTCAGTTTCAAAATATCATTGTCCAGGTCACAAAAGCATAGTTTGAAGGGAATAATAGACATTTTCTATACTTTTTAGGCATAAATGATTAGTAAATAACTCTTAACTCTTGTTACATACTGATATTTCTTTTATTGCTCATAAAATTTATTTTTATAGATATTTACTAGCCAGTTAACTATATACAGTTATCACCATTTTAGAAGTTTTTAAGTTTAAAGGCTTATGTGCTTTTAAATACTATCACTGAAAAATAATTGATCCATTTCAGAATGATTGACAGGTCTTTTGATGCATAGACTGACAATATTTGACAACTAAAATTTCTTACTGTATAGAACTTTAAACAAACATGTTTATATTTGCAGCATTTGTAACCATTCATAGCAAGTACATACTTTTTAATTATGCATATAGCCTGTAATTCGAGTAACCAGAAGTTAAGGAAACATAATTCATCCAATAAAAATATTTTGTTCATATCGTAGTGAGGAAATACCCAAATTATTGATGGAAAAAGGGTTTGGGGCCATAATCATAATCAGTACTGTGGTCCAACACTCTAGTTGTAACATACTGTAAGGACACTTGGTGGCGACAATGCTTTGTTTTTGAATTTCAGCCAGCTCAGTTGTTACAGCCATGATGAACTGCAAGTATATAGCTGAAATTCATGTTCTCTAAAAATAATGAAATATTGATGATGACGATACCTGTTTTTTCTATCAAGAGCATGAAAAGAAGCATTTTCCTACAGCAAAACCATACATAATCAGTGGAAATCAAATGTGTACATGTATAGTCCTAGCTGTATTATTCTACAAATAGAGGGAAACAAACAGGTTTTCCTGCTTGCCGCTCCTGTTATTCATCGTCACGGTATTTTTCCATTCTTTATTTTTTTCATTTCCCGAGGGGAAATCGCCACTTGGATGCCATGTTCTGTCAGTTTGACACACACAAGGGAAGGAATGAGGCCTTTGTGCAATTCATGTTGTCCTACACAACCTGCTTAGTGCGTGCATAGGACCAACTGACCCTGCATTCAAATTAAACAGGCTGTATAATTCCACTGTTTGCTAAAGGGACAAAGTGTACAAAAATGTTTGTGAATTCTATTGGTGGGGATTTTCCCTGTTTGTTTTGCTTATTTAGTCTCCTAAAGAGGACACATGCCAGCGTGAATACAAGCATAATGTACAATGTGAAAGTAATTACAATTTTCTTGTGAGTAGCCTGTGGAGGTGTCATTCAGCGAGCTCAAGGTCACATAGTCCTGGAGAGTTACCCAACAAATGCTCGATGTGAATGGAGAGTGCAAGCGCAGAGGGGCAGCAGTGTTGAGCTAAGGTGGGTCTCTTTTTTTCAACACTTTCACACAAAATCAGTTTTTATTGAAAGGAAAGAAATATCTCAAACAGAAAAAAAGTTCACTCTTTATTTGTAAAGTCAAGTGTTGATGATCAACTCGCTCTAAGTGATAATGTGTTTTTAACTGCTGAATCTAAGGTGAAAATTAGTAGGATTTTATAGTTTGTTTGGATTAATGAAAGGGCTGCAGTTGGGAGTAGTAGTGGTAGGATTGATATTAGGCTAAAGTCAGGGCATGGATCTCCATAGTTTGAACAGATGCTGTAAATAATTAAGTTGTTGGTGCTTTCACTGCTTAGTTCCTTTCTCTGGTTGAATGTGTTCTTTCAAGGTGAACTCACATGGTGTAACAGTATGTCTGAGATCAATAAAAACGTGTCCATTGGATACGATTTGATTTCCGTCAGTCAAAACACAGATAACAAACTGTACTGGATCCGTTTAATGATTAAAATCTCCCTCGAATCTAGAACATAGACTGATGTAAGCAGACCTGTAAAATGTTTTAATCACTGCATTCGTCAACTGCCTCAGTAAACTTACTGTCTAATGTTTTGTTTTTGTATGCTGAGCACTACTGTACTTTTCCATCTGCAGTTGGCTCTTCATGGAATCAAATCAGTGTCAGACTGTCAACTGATGTTGACACCAAAGCACAATGGATAGACAGCCCTGCATGAGCCCACATAATTGGACTTATTGTTTACACAATTCTTCACCAAGAAGACCAGTGTTAAGTCCTTTGTTTTGGTTTTGGGAAAAAAAAGGTTAAAGTAACATAAGTTTGTTTTTTTTTTGTTTTTTTTGTTATACTGCAGGTTTTCACAGATCAGTCTAGAGTCTGACCATAACTGTCGTTATGACTACATCGAAGTGCGTGACGGCGACGAACTGAGCTCCCCTGTGATTGGACGGTTTTGTGGGGATCAACCACCTCCTCCAATAAAAAGCTCCAGGAACATATTACACATCCTGTTCTCCTCAGATGGCTACAACAACTTTGATGGCTTTGTTCTTACTTTTCAGGAGAGTTCAGGCAGGTATAACTTGTATAACATGTTAGCAATGTGAATGTTACTTACACATTGGAAGCTTACGGCATGTGCACAGGGTAGCTATGATAATAGAAGCACTAAACAGTATAATGCAATCTGATACACTGGCCTCAAAATAACGACTTCGTTATAAATGTTATGGTGGATTTTTGCTTTACTAGAGTCCATTTTTTGCAGTATTATTGTATTATATTGCATTATAATGTTCAGTGGTTCTATTATTTAGTCCACACCATGTGTAAGCATTAGCTAATTCATTGTTTAAGGTGGCTTTCTTTGTGGTACCCATAGAAAAAGAATAACAAAGTATCAATGTGATATTCTCATCCATGATATTCAATAAGTATCTACTTTAGATACATATATCATGAATACATGATACTCTGCCATCCTCTGTGCAGTCTGTAGCCTATGTCTTTGTTTGCAGGCACCATATCTTAGGCACTCTTGGTTCTGCTGTGTGTGTGCAGCTGCCTTACACAGGGCAGCGTTCTGAGACGGACATTCAGCGGAACAGATTTATTATACTCATCTCACTCCATTTGCCCTCTTTGAAGCAAATCATGCATCTAACTTGCATCACATTTATCCAGTCTTTTCCCTCAAGGACTCTTGCTAGCTAACCTAAACAGCCAAAATGGGTGTAAGGGCCATCTCAGCAATATGTCTTAAAGGATTACAGTAAGATTCACAACTCAAATATCTGAGAGTTCAGTTGTTGTAGCATATGATTGATAGTAGGAAAAACTCACTTATAAAAAAAAAGAAAAACATGTATGGTAATATAAAATAAAGACCAAACTAAAAAGGTAGTGGTTTTTGGAGAGGCAGCTCAAGCTGCTTCAAGGGCTCCAATTCCTTCTTGCTTAGGTTAATTTTGATTTGATTTATTTATTTATTGAATGGGACAGTGTGCAGTTTGAAACATTAAAGATGCATTGCACCAGAGTTAGCTTGGAGCTAATTTGCATCTGTAGTCCCCAACAAAACATACAACAGCACAACAACAAACAATAAAAAGCAAAAAAAAGAAACAACCCCAGACCCCCCAAAAAACAAACAAACAAACAAACAAACAAACAAAAAAACCCACACAGAACACACCATACAAAATACAAAGCTACACACAGCTGTGTGATTCAATGGTCACACAGCTGATTGGTCTTTAGTACATGTTTCAATCTGGTCTTGAATGCATTGATAGAACTACAGTTCTTCATATCATCAGGCAGGGCATTCCACTGAGTTGTGGCTTTCACAGAAAAAGGTGACTGCCCAAATGCAGTGCGATGAGTATGATAGTATGGTACAATCTTTTATAGAGGATATTCTGGAGGATTTATTGTGACACTCCAGTCAAAAAGCTGTAACTTGCGGGGTCCCGCAGGACAGTGTCCTAGGGCCATTGTCCTAGGGCCATTGTTCTTTTGACAACATGATTAAAAGCAGTCTGCTTGTGTAATCTTTATTTATGCAGGCTATAATGCATTCAACTTCAGTACAAAATATGTTGAGCATCTAAGGGTATCACAAACTGGGAGGGAAAACAGATATCATCTGTTTTTGGAGCTCAAGTGAGAAAATCTCCAGATTTTTTAATTTAAGGTACATTTAATTAATTTAGATGAGTTTTGGATAACCAGCTTTCACACGTGGGAGGATATGACAAAATGTTAAGCCAAATTTGTCAAAATACTAAATCATTGTCCAGGAAATCTAAATCTTCGAAATGCTGTTGCTAGGGCTGCGATTTAATGGCTTTTTGATTTTGGTGCAGAAGTTTCCCACAACTCATTAAAAAAAATGACCTTAATATGACTAAAAATAAGCTTACTATGGTTAAACCCAAATTGCCTCCCTTCTTGGGAAATTGTCAGAATCTCAATTTATTATTTTACTGTGGAAAAAATAATTATTCAAATTAAGTTAGGTCTGACTTAGAAAGCTGTAAATAACGTAGTTCCTCGTTATTTATCCCATAACTGTTTGAATATCATCAGGGATTGCCATAATTATGCAACAAGAGGTCATTCAACTAATGTTATTCCTTTTAGGGTGAAAATACATGCAGTGTTTTTGAACAATAACCTGATGTCAAAAACAACTGCAGAATGGGAGGGGGGGTTTAACGCCATCAATTTTGTTTTATCTATGTGAGTTCAGTGAATTGTAAAATTATAACACATGTAACACATTGTGAACATTTGTCCTTCATTTATCACATCCTCAAAATTTCTCCACAGTTTCAGCCGTCAAGAATCCAACGTGTGCATCCCCAGAGAAACCAGTGAATGGATATTTGCTACCTGTATCTGGCCTGAAGGAGGAGCTTGTATATAACTACCATTGCCATCCACCTTTCATACTGATCGGCTCCCAGCAGACGACCTGTATGCCTAATGGTACATGGAGTGGCACACCTCCCACATGTGTAAAAGGTACTTTTTCAACAGGTTGCTTCTGGTCCTCATTTTCGGTGTTTATACAGCATAAAAGCCACATAATGCACTTATTGGATGAGTTTTCTCTTCTCTCTCAAACACATACTCATACAGCACAAACAAACACGGTCCGGTGTTCCCCTCCACCCAAATTGCTCAATGGCTACTACAGACCTGCTCCTGACACAGCTGGAGGCGCACAAACGATTGAGTTTTCCTGTAAAAACTCTTACATTCTGAGTGGAAACCACAAGAGTACCTGCCTCACTAATGGATCCTGGAGTCACAGGCCACCCAAGTGTGTGAGAGGTATTTGTTCTCAAAAACACATTAGGGTTGGGAACACACTGTCATACACATAAAGTAAGCTATTTTTTCACTTCATTACAATGTGAGGATGACACAAAATGTTTCCAACATACAGTAAGTCTCATTATTTGTTTATGCGATACTCCAATTACCTGAACATTCACATATCCTGACATGTAAAAAGCAACAATTTTGCAATTAGAGCACTATGATTATTACCTTGCGAGGCAACTGGATTCGCAAGATCACAACATCAGGCTTCAAGTTATGTCTGAATTGCTGGTGGTTCAGACCAATCCTCTCAGGATTCTCGCATGATCTTGTGATCTTGCAACTCCAGCAGCCTCACAAGGTAAGATGGTGATAGACGATGATAGACAGATGGGTCATCCTATCAACTGCCAAGTATTTTTTGAAAGTGCCTGCTCTTTTCCAAACAGTTTCCAAGGCCAACTTCTCAGATGGTTCTGATGAGTGTATAGTAAACAAGGCTATTTGTTTGAAAGGATGGATCAGTAATGGTTTTGAATTATTCTTTATAATGAATATGTTTGTCCCTGATATTTTATTCATAGAATTGTGCTTGTTAATTCTAAGTAACTCAACCTTCTGCGCACAATTATTCATTTTACTGCAACAGAACTGTTTCAGCAATGGGGTTTCAGAAACATACTCTCTTGGACTAATATTCACCTGTTTCATTTGCCCTTTTAGCCTGTCGAGAGCCCAAAGTGTCTGAACTTGTGCGACAAAGAGTTGTAAAGCCACACCTTATATCAAGGTATCCACTGCGACACTGTACTGTGTGTATTTACATGGTTTTAGTCAACTTAAAGCCACCATGTGTGGGATTTTTTTTATGTTCTTTAGGCATCTTTAGATTCTCAGAAATGAAATCCCTGTGAAAATGGGTCCAGTGTATATGTTGTCATTCATGTTAGTTTCCAAAGTTGGATTTGTTGGAGGAGGAGCAGCAGTGTGCATTGTCTAACCCAGTGTCTTTGTTCATACTGCCACTGTGGGGCGCCAGAATCAGAAATGTTGGAAATTTACACATGGTGGCTTTAAAGAACAGAGACTGCAGGATTTGCAGGATTTGAGGTTGAGCCTGTGGATAAGATAAGTCACCCACCTGTATGTAGTCAAAAAAAAAAAAAAAAAAAAAATCATGTCATCATACAGGTGACTGCAGCAGCAATTTGTGTCTCAGAAACTGAGCAGATGAAATATTGATAGAGCCTTTATTTCATTAATAGATTATATTGTTTTTAAATCGAATCCTCAAATTTCCTTTTCATTTTGATACAAATTTATTGGATACTGAAATAAAATCAGGGGATGTACCTTTAAAGGGGACCTATTATGCTTTTCCTTATTTTCAGTCATTTATGTAATGTTACAATGTCAGATGTTCATACTTAACATGGTCAACAGGTCAAATAATGAGGTAAATATATGTAGAAGTAACCCCTGTGAGCAAAAAGCACTGGCTTCAGACTGCTCCGAATGCTTGGTTTCCAACATTTTTTTCTACTTTCAGCCCGAGTCAACGTCAGCTCATAACGGATTTATTTATGTGGACATATGCTCCATGCACAGCATGCAAGTTCACTGCTCCACTCCACTGATATTATGCTATTTTTCCATTGTTAATATAATTATATTGTTTATATCTCCAAATATGTCCACATATTGTTGTTTTGACAGTTTTTTAGTGCTGCTAATGAAGCTCTGATAATTCAGTGAAGAACATGTTTTATTCCCTGTAACTTCTTCACAGTAAGAGTCTCTCATTATTTAGTCTTTTTTTTAAAATCTAATTGAAAGCAGTAAAGCAGGAAATGTTGGGTTTGCATAAGCGGTAACTTAACACAGCTCTGATATGGCTACCTCCTGGCAGGCTTCCAGAAATATGGCGAATCAGAACAGAGAGGGTTCAGTGGGAGGGAGGCCTTAAAGAGACTTTAGACTGCCTGTTAAGAGACAGAGGTTGAACTGAGGGGCTGCAGTATAAGATAAATAAGGAGTTTTTTGAACTGTGAATCATTCAAATCTACTCTAGTGGTGTCCAAAAAAAAAAAATAAAAATAGAGAACTGGAAATGAGCATAATAGGTCCCCTTTAAGAAGAGCTTGAAAGTCCATTCTTGACCTTGGAAATAGTAGTTTGACCAAAAAAATGGTCTACTTACTAGAAATTAGCTTATAGAGTTTTCTTCCTTCGCTGATGACAGCCATGATCATTTAATGTAGTGACAGTTTGCCACATTAAGTTATTCACACATGTGTACATGAGGAGCTATTTAGCCAATACCTATTCTCTTTTCCCCAGAGGGAGTCCAGACCAAAGACTTCGCCTCTCATCCAGGTATAACATGCATGACTTGTTGTCTGCTGGCTTTATTCCACTAACTTTGGATAGACAGTCCAAAAAAAACGACGCTCCCTTAGAGTTTCCTCGTGGCTTTCACCCAGTCCACACGAGCATCGACTACAAGTGTGCCTCACCTTTCTACCACCACTCCGGAAGTTCCCGACGCACCTGTCTGAAGACTGGCAGGTGGAGTGGGCGCCATGTCTCCTGTTCACCAGGTGAGAGCAGCAGCAGTTCACTTGTGAGAGAAGTGAAACCTGAGTCACTGTGAAGGAGAAGGGCTAGAGATAGGATTGTTCTACCTCAAATGTTTTGTAATGTCCCTGTTGAGAAATTAAGCTTTTCTATAACTGAAAGACTAACCAACACAGTGTGCCTTTTTTCTGGTAAATTTGTTGTCAGATGACTTTGACACTCTCTTTCTCTTCTCTGACTGTCATCTCCCCACAGTGTGTGGTAAATTTGACACTTTCAGCACACACAACCTCACAGACACTCAGTGGCCATGGCATGCAGCCATCTATATCCGCTCCCCTCCTGATCACACCACCAGCAGCCACAGGCCCCCTGTAATGACCATGTGGGACCAGCAGGGGCCCTCAGAAGAGTCCACATTCTGGTACCTGGCCTGCAGCGGGGCTCTGCTCAGCCAGCGAGGCGTCCTGGTGGCGGCTCACTGTGTGGTTGAGAAGGACAAACAGCAGCCGCTTCACCCGGCCAATGTGAAGGTTGTTGTAGGCACACAGTACCAGACATCCAAGAATCGGATAAAAAGCCTGCGCTACCTCAAGGTACAATACATTCTACTTGTCAGAAAGTCCCAACTAGTGTGTGAAAATGCATCATTTGTTTTAAATTTCTGACCTTATTTGATGAATCTGTTGAAAACGTATTGAGATCTTTTCCCCTGTGGTGACTTGGTGGTCAAACCACAACAAAATACTGCACATAGCCTAGATATGGTCATGTCCTTTCACAGTAAGCGTGGATTCCAAGGTTTGGTATCTAAATGTCTTCTGCAGTTGAAAATTGCCCAAATCTGGATGAAAGGAAAGGTAATAGTCATTTCCATTGGGGTAAAACATCAGTTATATTTGATCTGGAAAACCTTTTCAACCAAATGTGTAACCTCAAAGCATACATGTTTTAGACTGCAAATTACCAAAACCATGCTTCTAGTTGTCTTTTGATGGTTTTACATCTTCCATTACGTGTATTTCTGTACACCTTTTTATTTTAAGGTCATACTGTGCACAAAACTTTCCCATGATTTCAAGACTTACCAAACAGCAGATGAAATAATGGAGTATTAAGCAAAGACTCTTCATTAAACAAACATAATCCTCAGGATAGGTTTTTGTTTGTAAATGGTAGAGGGTGAAATCCTAAGGCATTTAGATGTACACTTAAAGCTTTACTGGGATATGAATATATTTGACTTGGATTTGAAATATTTGTGCATCTTGAAGTATATTAGCTGGTCTAGATTGATATTCTAAAAACTTCTTGAGGAATCAAGCTTTCTCAGGTATTCTGACTTCCAATTTTCTGTCTTTTCTGTCACAACAGGTTTCAGACATCTTGGTGCATCCAGATTTTTTCTCTTCACCAGACTCTGATGTGGCTGTGCTCAAGCTTATGGACAAAGCCAAGATCAGTGAGCGTGTGTTACCAGTATGTCTACCCAAAATACAAGGAGGAGAGGTGATGGCTCAGGAGGCTTTTACTGTGGGGTGGATGTCCCCAAATGATCACAAGAGTTCAAGCCGCTACACTCCCTTAAGCCAGACGAAACTTGTTGAGTTGGGTGATATTGCTCAATGTGAAAGGGCATTTGCTAAAGGAGGAGCACATTCCACAGTGCTCAGTCACAATACATTGTGTGTCATTAGCAAACCATCCAGTCCTCAAAGCCCTTGTCCCAGAGTTATCCCAGGCATCGCAATCACACCGCCTGTGTTTTCATCCACAAGTGGCAACTTGTCCAGTCACGAGGAGACTCAGGGAGCCTCTAGTGCAAGCTGGCAGTTGCTTGGTTTAGAGAGTTTCATCTATGAGGAAACAAACTGCCACCAACAGACTTACACAGTTCAGACAAAAATAGCCAACTTTCGAGACTGGATAAAAGAAAATATGAAGTAGATATTTTTCAAAAACTTTAATTTAAAGCTGATTTTCAAGAATTTACCTTTTACATCTCCATTTTGTTCCAAATTTGTTAAGCTCAGAGATGATAAAAATGGTGGAGAGGTTCTTAACAGTGATAATGCTGTGATAATTGAGTACCTGCTATCTACAGTATGTCAATATCATGTGAGGTGAGAACTCCACTTGTCTGTCTTATGTGTGGATGTTACTGCTCTGTATTTGCACCTGTTAAGCCAAATGAACTTCAAACAATTCATTATGAGCTGGTCGAGATACACACCCTCATGATCTCTGAATGTTATATACTTTGGAAAAATTGGATAAAGATTTCAAAAATAAAGAAATTCTCCAGATGACATTTTGAGTGTTTGATCTGTATCTCAGCACTCCACCCAGGTAGTATATGATATTTTTGAGTTCATGACATTATTCCTAGTGATAGAGAAATTTGTACTTTTTCTTAAATGTACTTATCTTTTGGCACTGTGCGCTTCAAGCTGTCTCTAGATCCAGGCTTAAATCTTAAGGTGACTTTGTAGTCAAAGACGCTAGCACAGTTTGTCTTCAGAGAATAGTTTTATTTTATTCACCTACTGTGTGTTTATTGTTTTCATTTATTATGTATGCTTTATCCTGTTCTGGTTTGATTTTCTCTGTGAAAAGCAACTGAAGATATAATAATATAATTTTACAAAATACTTGTGAAGACTGTTTTAAATAGAGACCTACAGAGTCCTGTACAATCAAAAGTAATCTCCAGAAGGTCAGAGTGCAGAGTTTCTATCTTGACTCTCCATCCTGCTCTGACCTCTTGTGTTTCTGGAAGTTAAAAATAAATCCCAACAGAGATAAGTCCTCATTTGCAAAATAAAACACATTTGTGAGCAACTGTGCAAACAGTCATAAAAAAAAAAAAAAAACATTTAAAGTTGATATTAGTTGATTTTTGTTCATAGTTTTTAAGCATTCTTATGCCTTCCAGATATATATATATATATATATGGCTATTATAAACCACTAACATTCAAACATCTTATACTTCAGAATGCAATTAGGGTTCATAGTCCTCATTTGCATGTATTGCCAAGCTATGCATGTGTGCACGTGCATGGCAGTACATCGTGTTTGTCTCAGTAAATATGTGCAGTACGTGTGTGTCTGCAGTGTGTTTGCATGTGAGGTGATGCATTCGTGAGTTTCCCTGCAGACTGCCCAACATGTGCTGTCATTGAGAAACACACTTAGAGGATTTACTAAACTTAGCTCTTACTCCTGAGACGCAGACACCCGCTGTGCTCTCTACGGCTTTGTGCAGGACAACCCGAGCCTGGCCAATTAAACAATGAGAAGCTCAGTCGTCGGTCTCTGCAACTTGCAAAGGGAATTATCCGAATACGGTTATTTGATTTGCAACTCAAGGAATATATTTCTCCATAACACAAAACATCTTAGCAGTTACATAAGTCAAGACTGGAGGATGCATTCGACTGCAGCTGTAAACACATTGATAATTGTACTGCACATCCAAACATATGGAAAGGAACCAGTGCAGTAAACATATGCAAATGTAAATACATTGTAAATACAAGTGCTTTCAAAACTGTCTTTAATATTTAGATGTAAAGTGACTTAATGGGCTGGGATCTTAATGTTTTGCACTAGCAAAGTTCTCCATCTGCATGATGTCATGATGCTAAAAATGGTGTGAAAGTCTGCTAATCTATTACTCTTTAAGTGAGAGAACACCCCGCCCACACCTGAGAGGAGGTACTGACCTCTCATCTCAAATCTCCACCCTCTGTCTATGCATCAGTGTGTACACTGTGCATGTGCAGGGAAACTGTCTAGGTTGCAAAGGGGGAGGTGCAAGGATCTCTATACCTTACAGAAGGAGAGGAGGAGGAACCTGTTGCAACACCTGAGTGATTTATTTCCAAAAAGTCTTAATTGTGAGTGCTTTAATTTTAAGAATACTTGAAGGAAACTGACACTCCAAGCAAGGAAGTCCACTAATTTAAAGAAGACAAGACATCCACAGGTGAGCATCTTTCATTTAAAGATGAACTGGATAATAACACTATAATTTCATACAAAAATAAAATGTGCATCAATGTGTATGCAAACAGGTAATTACAAGTGATTCGTAATGTAAAGGGGAACCATTTTGCCTGGGATACAAATGATTTCCCTCAGGGTGACCCAGTATTCATCCTCTCTAGTGTCACTCAGCATGTTGATGGTCCTTGAACTGAAGATGGCTGCTAGATTATCTATTAGAGATGATTAGTTGATGTAGTTAGTGCTGTGACCCAATTCTCGGCATACCTGAATGTAATGGTTGGAGCTATGCTTGGTTATATTCCCACTCCTAAAACTAAATGAATTGCTCATTGTAGGTCATTTCAGGATACTGGCAAAATGCCAACCAGTGAAAATCATCAGTGCACAAAGTCTAAGAATAAGCTGGTATGGCCCTTACAATTCTAGTAACATATCAACTAAATGTTGTGAGTTAGTGAGTTAAAAGATTAATAACTTTACATCTCAGGACAGGAATAAGTCAACTTTTGCATTTTATGTAAGTGACAGTTTCTTAAAGCAATGCATAACTGCTGGCCTTGGGCCACGTATGCATCATTAGAGATATGGCGCTCTGTGAGATTCACTCCCACCACGCTCCCCAAGTCGAGACAAGGCTGCAAGAGGATGAAGTTCAAAAGAATCGCCTGAAGGAACACACTGTAAATCCTGAATAAAATTAACTAGATGTGTTGCACATCCGACAGCTTTTTATATCATTCAGACATAATCACATCTTTCTACAAGTGTAATAATAATAAAAAAAAGTTTTAGAAACACAGTAGAATAAAAAATGCATTTTGCTGCATAAAGACAATGTACTCTTACACAGGGGTTTGATTATATTTGGAAATTGGGAATCTGTAGAGTACAGCAATGCCATAAACACTCTTACGATCATCATTCCTCTTATTTCTTCTCTATACTTTCCTTTCTATCACACACTAACTCAAAATAATCAAAACAATCAAAATAGAACAAGAGAGCTAAAGAGTGTGGACATCCTTTAATTTGTTGTTTTGCATAGAGTATCTTCACAGTTCCAGCCTGTGAATCAAACAAATGAGCCTCTTAGTAATCTTTAAAATCGAGATACTTCATAGACACTAGACAGAAGATATTTTATGTATTACATGATGAAGAGGAGACATTTTTATATTCACTCACTAAAATAACATGTTCATGTCCAGCTGGTGTCCACTAAATTGGACAAACATTCAAAAGCCATTTTAACCATTTAAAATATAGGGATTCCTTTGAGTCTTTCCTATAATTCTACATGATTATATATTTTTTTACATCTTTTTTGTGATATATTAAATCATGAATTCAAAATTGCAGAATGAGGTGGAGATGCACACAGCACCTCAGAAAAAATCTCTCTTGCAAACAAGAGTTCAGGTCAAGAAAAATCATTTTCAGCTATTTAAAATATCAGGAACATTTGACTTATGCTTCGATTCAGCGCTGAAGTGCATGTTCTTACTAAAATAATGATGAAATGTTCACATGTATAACCAAACAATGTTACACATAATTCTAGAATTTCATTTTATCAGTATTTCTGCACATTTTTACACCTACATTCAGCACTTTGATACATTATTTCTGTAGGTCAAACGTAAGTGTGCTGTAGGGCTGTAATCACACTGTATGACTAATTATTATGTGTAATATCTATACAACCATAGAAGCAGAACTGTATGCACCCTCAGAATTTCGTAGTAAAACTCAAGCAAAACGTGCTGTATAAAGACCAACTTTACTGTGAGATTTATGTATTTCAGCTTGGGACCTTCATCAGAGTCATCATAAAACACATATTTTGCCTTCAGAACTTCAGACTATATTTATATATCATAACACCTATGATATTATTTACTCAGGGGGCACATATAGCCAAGGAAACAAACCTGGGACAAGGTTTGGCGCAACAAACCTTATGATTGAATTAATTCTTGACAGGGTTAAATGCTTCATTCTACTATACAATTAAATCAGTATCTCCTCTCCAGGTATTGCTGGTTTAAAATGTCTTTTAAGTGATTTAAAATTCCACCTTCTCCATTTGCTGATTCACAGCCTCAGGCAAATTATTAGCCTCTAAATGTGCAATTATTCTCAGTAGGCAAAGGAAGCAGTGAATGGCTGAAAGGTACTATGAGAGACCTTGACATGTGTCATGCTATAATTTTTAAATGCTACCACTAAGTTCACTTTCCTCTCTAGGCCTTTAGCCACAAAATATGTGACTATAAAATATCTTAGTGATACAGGACATAAAAATATACCATGTCTTCACTCAAGAACTTTCTATAAACTACACAGCGTTAGGAGTAGGTCATCATGGGATTATTAAAGAGAATAATTCTGTTAAATTCTGTTTCATCTTGACTTGGCTCTTAAATCTGGCACCCATTAAATGTATAATGCAGGCCTCCCCATTTTGGCAGTGAAATTCAGGCCTCTCAAGAAGATCCTTTACCACACAGTCTGGTGCCCATGGTTTTGGTATCATAGATTGTTTTTAGAACTGTGGCATTTCAGTGCAGAAGAAACAATCAGAAAATAGGCTACATCATATATTAAGCAACATAAGTTTCTGTGTGTATATATTATATACATACATACATGTCATATAATGACCATAACTGAACACGTCATATAAAAAACAAATAAATACTGTATTATGAATATATTTGTTTTTTTCCCAGGAACTAGATGAGAAGTTCAATATCAATATCATCTCTGTGCAACCGCTACAAGTAGCTCCAAGACATGTTTAGCTTAGCTTTGCTCAAAGACCAGAAGCAGGAGGAAACAGCTAGTCTAGCACCATCAAAGGTACTTTTGAACAAACCCAAAGCTGTTTTATTTACACATTGTATGTGTATATGTAAAAAGCCTGGAAAGAGAAAATGAGGCATTGTGGTTTACGAGCAGTTACAGTACAAGCAGGTGTGCGTAGCATTTTAGAAGTCCTGTCTTTCTTGTGAAGTTTCTGGCTTTAACCTTTCTGAACTCTAAACAACAATATTGGGTGTATTGTTGGCTAGCAGCTACCTAAAAAGATACAACATGTAATTAAGATTTTGGAGCTGTTGAAAGGTGTGTATTTCTTTTTGTCTTTTTGAGTTATTGCCAGCTGTTTTCCCCTGCTTCCAGGTAAGCTAAGCAAAACAAACAAATCTCTTTTGAATGCACAGAGATGGAAATCGATATTGATCTTCTCCTCTAACCCCTGGTAAGACAGCAAACAAACATTTCCTAAAGCAGCATCACACTTCAGTGTGTTGCATCATCCTAAGCACACAATTTAGCTTCAATATGCCATACACGGTGTGAAGACAGAGAAAATGACTGAAATGAGCAAGGAGAAATGGCATTTCATTTTCAACTTCATTCTCAAGCGGGGGACATGATAGCAGAGCAAGTCAAGAGCTACTCATTGGATCTGAAATGTTTTAATTGTTACATCTCCTGCATAAGAGAAATTGACTCTCACAATCAGGAGGCTGCGCTGAGCTCTGGCTTTGATCCAACTGAAATCCTGCTCTTACAAGACAGATATCATTAAAATCATCATTGAAACAGGATCATCTGCTCTGCATCGTAACTGCAATCCACCTTTATGATGCAAAACAGGGTTACTGCAGTATTAGCTAGAGCTAACATTCACTTTGTATAACCTGATCATCCACCAGGTTTTTAAAAAAAATATATTTTATTTTAACTAGTTTTGTTTTTTGTAGTTTTTGGGTATTTTCATTGTTATTGTTGTTTTTTTTCCCAGAACACCATTACAAATGGTATTTCACAAAAGCTATAGTTTTCATCACATGTGGGCCAAAAATTTGGGTATTTTTAGTTTGTCGAATATTTACAGTTATTTGTAGATCAAAGACATTCAGTGCATATTTTGAGGTCAGGTGAATAAAGAGGAAAGGCCATGCAAAAAACACATTGTTTTCCCCTTGAACCTCGACTAGGCTTGACACAGCTTCTCAGTGTACTGTATGTTCAGGATCATTGTCCTGCTGGCAAACCTCATTCATACAACTTTGAGCCATTCGTTTATCTGTTCTGATTTCAACTTGAAACAAGTGAAACATCACCACATCTGTAAATTTTCTATTATGATAATTATACACACTGCCTATTCACATAAGCTCTCTATAAATTTTAAAGTTTGGCTGATCCATGTTTCTGACTTTCTACAGCAGTTGAACTTTGGTGTTACTTATTTACTTACTTTGTTTGCCTCAGATTGATGATCATGATTTGGGATTTTTAGACATACTCTAACTATTCAGCTGTGTTCACATACTATAAGAAAGCCAGTGATAGTGTATCATACACTACAAAAAGTCAACATGGTGAATTTAATCTTTGCACAGTTGTTCCAAAAATGCCAATCTTTGGTTTCATGAGTTCAAGTGATGGAAAATTTTGGCAATAGTTTTGATATCTTTTGTGTAAAAAAATTGCCATGGTTGATGTCAGACAGCTCATTCCTTTTTGTACTTATCGGATGAAAAACACAACATCATATGTAACAGTACTTTAACAGACAATCAAGGAACAAAGGATAAGAATAAATTGTTACTTCTCCTCCATCTTATTAAAGAAGTAAAGCAGTTAGAATCAGTATTCTTCTGTTGTGCAGTTTATACATAATACTGTGTATCTATCAAGGCCAATAAATTACAATAATTAGCCTGCTTCACTACAAAGACCATCAGCTTTAATGAGTCATTTAGTCTCACATTGATTTTTCAAGACGTTTTCTTCTAACGAAAAACCCAGTTGGGTTTGAAAATTCGACTTTAAATGAATGCCAAGTAAACAGAATAACTGCATCTGAATGCAACTAACACTAACAACCTTGAGAACAGAACAATAGATATTCTCCTGTCATTTATAGATTTTTTTACTTGTATTAAGAGGAGCTTTAGGACTCGTTATAGACAAAAATACTTTGTATTATGAAGAATATTTGCAGTGTTAAAATTTGCAGAAACATTAATTTTAAAAATTAATTCAAATTAATTAATTGTTTAATTCTTTCTGCTTGTCTGAGTAAACATATGATAAATTATAGCATATTATTGGCTAATTACCACTGGTAATAAGTAGGTAAATACAGAAACTATAACTGAAATACCATAAGAAAAACCTCCATTATTACCCATCAACCCAACTACGTACTGTGTAGTTGTTACAGTCTTAGGCTGGTAATAATAATATAATTGCATACTTTATAGGAAAGTAGGCAACCAAATCTTAGAAACACATCCTCCCATCATAAATTAGTAGTTATCCAAGGTTTATGTTGGCAACAGCCCAAGTTTAATTATGTCCTATCTAGAAATTAACTTTCTAGAAATCTAATTTCCAATAGATTACTTTTTTCTTATATAGTTATTGTTTGTGGCTATATCCATTTATAAAGGGTTTATTAGAAATACTTTATACTTACCCAGCAACAACCTCCACAGGAACAGTTTTTCTTCTAGTGTCATAGTACATTTTCTTAAATACTGGGTACATTCTTGCAGATTTTTTTTTTTTTACAATTTTCTCAGTAAGCTGAAACTGTGCTGTGAAATGTAGCCTTGTTTGTTTTCATGGTATGACCAGGCTCTTACCATATATGTTGTAATAGATTATTCCCTTTTCCATCCAATCAACACAAACTTGCACCATGCATGTTCTGCAACATTACTAAGTAAAACACGACAATTTACCTTGTTTGTTTTCATGCATGAAAACAAACAAGGCTTCCTTTATACTATCCTTAATATGTGATACCATGGTATTACCATGTTCTTACCATATCTTTTGTAATAATTATTCCCTTATCCATGCAGTTAACAGGAACTTGTACCATATTTGTCCTATAACGTTACCAAGTAAAACATGATAATTTACAAGCAGTAGACCAAATAAGTTTGGAGACAAATGTATGTTTCCTTCATTTGTACATGAATAATAAAGCACACATGACTGTTTGTAGTTTTGACAGTTTACTCAGTAAGCAAGCTGAAACTGAAGTGTAAAAGGAAGTCTTTGTTTCCATGGTTTTACCAGGCTCTCTTTGTAACTGGTTATTCCCTTTTCCATGCAATAACACAAACCTCCACCATCTATGTTTTGCAATGTTATTAGGTAAGACATTACAACTTACAGAGTGAGTAAATTGAAATCCCATGGTATTACAAAGTCTTTACCATATCCTTTCAACAAAATGGGTGGTTTCCTTTCCCATGCAATATAGACAAATGTGTACAATATGTTCCATAGTATTACCAACTAAAAATTGACATTTTATTGAATAAGTACACTGAAAGAGGAGAACTGTCAAAGAAAGTGACTCTTAATGACATGGTTGTTACATTGTACTAAAAAAGTGTGCTTGTGTTGTAAGGATCATAAAATGAATGTGATAATACATGTGACAATATGTACCAACACAAAGCTTAAATTGTTGTCACCATGTAAATATATAACTATTATACACTTAAAAGAAACTGGGATATAAGAAACAGCTCCTTACTGTAGCACTTGTATTCCATTTAGGCTATCATGCTACTTTGTTTATCTGGGCTCTGAGGAGTAAATATGAAAAGATTGAGTGATTAACGAAACAGTTGGCAGGTTTATTACTGTGAGCATTCAACATTTCTCTTACAGTTTACGAAATTTAAAAAAAAACAAAACAAAACCCACAATGAATATATTATTATGTATTATGCCTCAGTGGCACTTTCTGATCCAAATAGCTGATCTGTGGCATAATACAGCGCATGGCATGCATAGGAATATGGAAGTTCAACAGTTGAGAAAATGCAGTGCCAAAAGAAAGTGCTGTCTGATGGCAAGGTAAAGCGGTGAAAATATTCTAAATATAGTGTACACTTAAACTAATATTGATTTGTTTTAAGTGGGCCTTTATTTAGGTGGCTAAAATACATTTTGCTGCTGGCCCTGTCCATAACAGTGCTGGTACTCCTGTCTGCTTCTCCAAACTGGGAGCGTGCTGACACCTATCTACTGTAGGCAATAGACTGACTATGGATTACTACCTCATACAGTCCCACTTCAAAAAATCTGAATTATCCCTTTAAAGTTAGGGTTAGTTAGATTTAGAATTGCTTGTTCTACAGTATCAGTATTTTTGCTGCAGTACTTTGTCCACCACTGCGTACAATTCAGTTATTACAAAATGTATGGAAATTAGGACAAGGGGTCATGGGTGTAAAATGTAGTGCTGTTTGAATAAGATAGAATCTGATATAAAATATATTTCATCACTTTTATACATTTTTTGCCATTATTGATGTTACTATTGTTTATTACGTACCCTTAAATGACTGACATGCTGGCTGAGTAAGTCTCAGGGGTTGTGAGAAGTCCGAAGAGATTGTTTATATAAAACATAAGGGGGATCAACATTAATCATGGCCCAGTGGCCCTTGACTACTAAATTCTACTGTGTGGCCACTAAAAACACAGCATTGGTGGCCCAAATAAACAATGAAATGACTTGCTCTGGCCACCAAATTCAGTGGCTTGGTGGCCTAATTGGCCACTTGAAGTAAAATTAAGCATCTATCCCTTATTGTGCAATTTAAACTGGAAATGTTGGGAGTGTTACTATATCAGTTATTGTGAAAATATTGGCTTTACCTCCCAATGTTAGTTCGAGCAGTTCTGCTGTCATCTGTGGACTTGCTGGAGGAAAAGTGTTGCATAAACAGCTGTAGACTTGAGCTACTGCTGCCTGGTGTTTGCATGGCGCCCGAGTTTGTCCTGCAGGGCACGAACACGGCTCCAACTCCATGTCCACAACATAGGTTTGTGTGGATCCCTTCACCATGAACTTCTCTGCAATCTATACAAAATATAAGTAATACAAGGGGCAATATATTTGCTTTAAAGTCACGTGCATGCATATAGATTCCTCTGTGACAAACCTGTAGGATGTCATCTAATGACACCTGTTAAGATCCATTGAATTTCACCTGCTGAATTTGCGTAGCTGCAATGTTGCCATCTTGGGGAGGGAATTTGGATCTCTGGAATGATTCCCAGCATCCAAGGGCAACATCAACAATGTGTGTCTTGTAGTAGGTCTCCAGCCTTGATGTAAGGAGTTCGAAGAGTGAGGAGGATTCAAGGCCTCCTTTGCAGCATCTTGTCCTTGAGGACACACTTTGCTGCTTCCACAAAATTGTTGGTGTTGCTTCCTGTGGTGAGAAGACTGCTTCTATAACTGAGTGCTCAACACTCTCTATTGTTGTACAGCTGTTCAATGTACTTTAGGTATTTTTCATACCTGCAATTGATCAAAAAAAGAAACATAAGAAATGTGCATACATCAAAAATGTAATAGCATAGTGAATTAAAAAAAACAACAACCTTAAAGTACCCAAACAAAATAGCTTCATGACTGTATAACATTGGATTAACAAATGTAATGTGATGTGATTATGGAAATTTCTGTCCTGCGGCTAAACATAAAACAATTCTGCAGTGAGCACTAACCTGACTGCAAGGGGATGTTCTCTTGCCTTGCTGTAAAGCTTGTCCACCCTGGCTACATCTTTGCAGTACAGCATTTCTTTGACCATTGTGAATAGAGTTGGTCTGTTTCAGTGGTCCACACCACTCTCCTTGCTCCACAGGAAAAGTGTGGCATCAGGAAATGCCTGCCCCAGAGCTCCCCTCTCTGCCCTACATTCACCTATGATAATGATCTGTGGTCCTGCCTGTCCCCTGCCAGCAAAATCCTTCTCTCCAAATATTTGTTGTAATAGCTCCAGCCCTTCAAGAATGGTCTGCTCATCCCCCAACTGGCAGAGAAGAATGCCTAGCAGGAGGCCACCAGTGCAGCTGTGGGTCAGCAGGAGAAACACTCTGCAGTTCTCCCTGTCCATATTGCCTGAGGAATCTATGAAACACAGCTCCCCACTTTGCTTCAGTTGGTGCTCTTTCTTCATCAAGGGAGAACACACAGCAACAAGAGGAGCTCCCCGGGAGGATGTTCCCATTAGGGCACAGCTGTCCTTGCACTTCTTGTTGTAGCTCTCCACTTGATTTTGCATCGCTGCCAACATGGTTGGACCATTTTTAGTGCCATACTCCTCCCTACACACCTTGCAGAACAGTCTGGTAAATACATTAATTTAGTTGGTGTTTGTGTCACTTTCATATTGCAGAAAAGTGTAATTCCATTCACTAAATACATTATATATCATTGCATTGTTACAAATGTAGTGTGTAGTAGTTATCTTGACCATGTTTCCTGATGTGATGCCCACCTTTGCACATATGGCAGGTCGGGGCAAATCTCCCTGTTGGCTGATGCATATACAAATTGCTGTCCATATTCCATTTGGAGGTCATGTTTAAGTACCACCACAGCAGATGTGGGAGTGTGGCCAATTTCAAATAGCCCCATCAGGACTTCTATTGCCTTTCACCCAACATCTCAGTGGTGGATGGTATCCGCAACATACAGGTGGTGATTGTGCCTACTGACCAGCCATACTTCAAACAGCAAGTCAGACATATATGGGTCTTTAGTCCTATAACATATATTAATATATTAATATCAATATTATGTCTAAAAAACAATGAAATTATGAGTAAGTGGATCAACAAATTCACCTACTCATTTCCCCACCAGTACTCTTCAATGTCACAAACATTTTAGCTTGACAGCAGGTGTCCTTAGATGTTCTCATTCACCATATGCTGACACTTGTAACTTGCCTGAGCAAAATATAGTAGATTTACTGCAGTATGGGCCAAAGGAAAAAGGGTCACTAATAAGTTGCTTTAAGAAATTCTGACAACTCTTATCTTGAATACCACGTGCACAGTGGCATCAAAACCAGTGTAGTCTCCCCACGAAGCCACCTCTTCTTAAAGGCAGACATGGTACCTGAATAGATTTGGTAGCCAACCCTACAAGTAGGAAACAGACTACTATTGATTAAAATCCACACACATAATAAACTTGTCGGCCTTCACATATATCTAATACCCGTATTTTAAATATCTGATACTCACGAAAAGTGATACTGTAACACTATCAACTACCATACCAACACAGTCATTATACTGAAGAATGACTATGACAATATTAGGAAAAATAAAGCATCTTTGGGATACGTAGGCCAAGCAGTGTTCTGATGAGATGAACTAATAAACTAATACAACAATGTGAATGAACGGTGTTCCTCATAGTACTGATTTATCTTGTCAGATACCTTCAGCTGCAGGTACTCCTCTATGTTGTCCTGTTGTCCTGAGGACACACAACCACCAAGTCTGAAATAAAAGCAAAAAACAGAGAGCCATTTACAAAACCGTATTGCTGGCCTAGCTAGATCATTAATTTATTACGACCAATACACAGCTAACGTAATAGCTAACTTACCTGCTCGTACTGAGGACACTTGGAAGGCTGTAAAAAAATGTGTATGACAAGTAAGACTTAACGCTAGACTAACTTATTATATATTGTTTGCTACTATATTCTAACTTAAAACCGAGGCAAATCAACATCAATAAATCAATTACCTCTGCTCTGCATAACTGTGAAAAGCATTATTTTCCAAGTTACTGTAGCTGTCATATTTTGCGGGATGAGCACGGTTTCCATGGGAATGCATCCATCAAGGCTTTCTGTGTTCCTTCGAGGCTTTCATCATACAGAAGTAGGCGTGGTTTCATCTAAACTGGGTTGAAAAGTGATACCTCTGACTGCTCCAACCCTTTCTCACTGGGTGAGCTGATGTGCTGAGAACAGCCTGTTTCATGACCTTTAGTGCCCATATACATTTATGTGGGTTACACCACCATAAACACAGAACCCTTAAAAATACTTTTGAAATATGAATTAAACCATACTAAACTAAACTTGCACTGAGGCAAAGTGCAAAACTGGGTTCGTAGTTGGGTTTGTGGCTAAATTCAGAAAGTGAGGGTCCACACTACTGCACCGTAATACAGTTTAATCCATATTTCAACATATTTTGAAGGGCTCTGTGTTTTTGTTTTCTATGGTATGGAGTTATCTCTTTGAACCTTGTTTCTATTAAGTGTATAATAGTTATTTATTTACATGGTAACAACAATTTAAGCTTTGTGTTGGTGTAAGCTAACTCTAATTTTAGTCAGTTTGTTAGTCATTATGTCACTTCATCCAATATGTAACAAACTATAACTAGTAAATAAAGATGAGTACAAATTGTTTAAAAATTATTAAAATAAATACATCATTGTACCAGAAGTAAAGCAGCAGTGCAACTATGCAGGTTCTTTTCATTGCATATTAAAATAAATCAAACAAATCCATGTGTATCCATGATTCTGTAGTTAAAACAATCTAGTTAATTAATTGAGTAACAGTTAATATAGCCTACGCTTCCAAACCCTGCATAACTAACTGCACAATCACTTGGCAAAACTCAATATGCATGCAGTGATGGAGACGAACCACTAAAACTTTTATTTTTGAATCAGTATTATTATTATTATTATTATTATTATTATTATTATTATTATTATTATTATTATTATTATTATTCCCTTTTTAATAATAATGATTATACCATCTTATCTTTTCCCCTTTTTATTGTAATACCTTCTTATCTTATATGTTTTATCTTATGTCTTTTTGTCATGTATGATCCTATTTGCCCATGTTTTTTGATTTTTATCCTGAAGCACATTGATTCCACTGCTGTCGTGTGAAATGTGCTTTATAAATAAACTTGACTTGACTGGACTATTGGAGAAGAATTGATGGCTGTTGCTACACACCCTCCTGGACAACTTTCGGCATTTCCCAATTCCCAATTAAAGACAATTAAAGGAGACCTTTGGATTCCTACTAAAAGTAATCTGTGAAGACCGTTTTGGTTCTACTAGTCCATGGACTCAGAGATGACTCCTTAAGTTTAAGGGCAACACAATACATTCCAGGTTGAACCTGTAATTGTTAATGTATTAAACCAATTATTTGAAGGTACTGATTTATTAACAAACCAAGGTTCATTTTATTTTGTATTTATACCTATCCATTTCATTTTAATGGAAGTGTAAGTTTCCTTTAATTTCATGTCTATAAGGTATGTAAGGAAGTAGGATAAGGGTACTTAAGGATACCAATGCTCCAGTCCAGCAATTCATACAAATAAGTGGCTATAGGTAGCAAACTGCTACTAGACTCTAAATAGTTGTAAAGTTGTAAACATATTGTTACATTGTACATCATGTTTATTTTGTGACATTTATATCATAAACACACTTTTTTAGTACAATATAAGTACTATGTCATTAGTTAGTAAAACTATGGAATGTACTATTTACCTTCTTATTACCAGTGGTGATAACCCAATAATATATTATAATTTACCATATGTTACTGGGTAAATACTTAGGGGACTGTAAAAGGAATAAATGAGTAATTAACTAGCAAATTAAAGTACATAAAAATCCTTAACAAATTATGAGTGCCTAACACAAATTGTAACCATGACACATTTCTGATTTGTGTGCAAATTTTTGCTGTAGTTTCAGTCTCCAACGATATAACTGTACAATAATATTAGTCCATAGTTTCTTTTTTTTCTTCCACAGCAGATCCACAAGTTACTCAACCTGTAGCGGAACAATAATATTTATCTAATCTGAAAGCATGAAATCCCCAAAAGCCTTGCAAGTTTGACACTTTGGCACATCAGAAAACCCATTTAACCCTCATTGTTTCTGGCCCACTGAATTATCACTATTTTACCGACTGACTGACCCCCAGGATGTGGTATCCTCTGACTAAATCTCTGTGCACTTTATGAACTTTGCATGTGCACAGAAACCACATGTTTACATTATGTAACAGAAGTTAGTGCATGCTTGGAATTGTATTATTTTTAACTTGCATCTATATAGAAGGGATGAATGAGGCAGCATCGAAAACTATCTTCTGTTTAGACACTATGATTACACATTCTGGCTTTATGCTGAATAAATGAATACATGAAAACACCAGTTATGATATTTGATTATAACTTTGAGATTTGGCTAACATGCCTTTCTAGGTGTGTTTCATATAAACTCCACATTATGATAAATGACCTGTTAGTTGTAGTTTGGTCATTAAAGAACAAAAGGAGGGTTATGGGACCATATTCAGTTTGATTGGTTTTGTCAGTATTCATTTAGTAGTCTGAATAAAATAATCCTGATGATGTCATAGTGATGTCATGGGGGTTATCTTTGCTTGACCTAGGAGATAACAAACAAACTTGTAACAGAAAGCCTGTGTTACAAACTGGGGGTGTGGAGTTTGAAAGACATCTTTACAAGGCAGTGTCTAATGGGTCTAATTAATGACACTATCAAATTGCATTGAGGCAAATGCAGGATACAGTGTTTTCTGAGCTTGACCCAAACTGGGGCTAAAATAGGAAAATCTCAGCCTCTGCTGCTTTGATTTTGACCATTCGTTTTTTGAAAATCTGTCTGTTGTAAATCGTAGCTGTGAGTCAGTAGCCTCAAGCAGAGATGATGAGCAGGTTAGAGATCTGGTAACCTTACTTCATTCACTTCATGCCTGTTCAAGGCAGGAATGTTACACCATTATTCTGCCTCGCCGTTCTATATCAAATGTACAAACACAGCAGAATGTGGGGGCATTGTTGCTGTTAAGCTGGCAGCAGAAGTAGTAACAGAGCCAAATTGATGTCTGTGTGAAAGGGAGAGCCGGCATGGTGGTATAGGTCATACTAGACGCTGATGCTGTCTCTGATTTTGGAATGCTTGCGTGCTATTAAAAATCACACACTGGGGCAGTATTATGCCAGCTTTGTTTGGTTCAGTGTAAAAAAAGAAAGCATTTTAATGAGGGGTCCCTGTTTAAAATGGGCTACTGACTCAAGTGACATCACTTGAGGTAGTTTACCAGATTTCACACAGCTCCCTCTGGAGCCACAAAAGGCTTTATACAACTTTTTTCACATATGCAGTGGAGCTTCCCATTAAGTCAGTCAGTTGCTGACAAGACACTATATACAGAAGATGACGAAATATCAAGCCTCTTTATGACTTTACAGTATAAAATCAATGATTGTCAGAGCTCTTTGTACTGCACATAAAAGCCAAATAGTTGCCACATAAATTACTGTTTGTGCATTAGTGGCAAGGGGAAAGGAAGAAAGTCTTAAAAATATTTATGCCACAATGTCAAACACTGGAAAGCTGTTCTGGCAAAGACAAACCTTAATCAAATTTTAACAAACAATCTTAACAGATTTTGTGTGACACTGTACACAAACTATGTCCACAAAAAATTAGCTTCACCAAGCTGGTACTGTGGGACCATTGTATGCCAGAGTGCTTTATTTTGTCCACCTCCTGCTTCACGCAAGGTTTTTTTTTATTTTTTTTTTTTTTTTTAATATCAAAGAAGTGACAATCAAAAAATCCATCTGTCAGAAAATGAATTCCAAAGAGTGCAATTCAGTAACAATAACAGTGATAACAAGTGTAGATTAGGGTTAGATGTTTTTCAGAGGATTGAATATTGTCTTGAAAGGACACTGAGTTTCATGGCTACCAAACACAGACTTTGGAGTTTTTACTTTCCTCAGTGATAATGCTGATCCCAGTTCCACCACTCAATAATCAATCAATTTATTATTGATGTATTATCAATCAGAGCTCATTGTAGTACATACTTTTTTTTTTAAAAAAAAAAGAAAAAATCTCTTTGGCTACATGTATGGAGTCACAAACCTGACAAAATCTAGTAAAAGGTTATCAGACAAGTAAAAAGTATAACTGAATTCATCAATATGATATAAAATATTGTGAGTTAAATAATTAAAATGGACTGTACAGTAAAAATAAATAAAAAAGCATACATCTTTATATTTGTTTTTTATTTATTGTGGTGGCAAAGGGAAAAATACAAAAAACTCTTTTGCTTTTTTTACCACCTGATTAGAGGTGAAATTCTTAGTAATTTAATCAACAATATAATTTATTAATGGATAATTTTGACTTGTCTAACAACTTTTATCAATTTCAAGACTCAATGTTAGTGAGGTTTGTGGTGTCTGTGAATTTGTACTGCAGAGATGTCTCTTAAACATTGCAGCAATTGAGTATAAGGGAAGGTCCAGACAGACGTTCTCACACTGTTAATAAGAGGTCAATATTGCTTACTGTGTTCAGTTAGTCATTAAACATCTAGTATATGAATTTACTACCATGAAGTACTTTGGTTTCAATAACAACCAAAGGATGAGACCTTTGTTTTATGATTTGTGGAAATATCTAGTTAATCTAACATCTAAGTTATCACAGCTGTAGACTTGTTCTTGTGAGTGTGTCTGATCCATCTCTGTGTGTATGTGTGCTGGATTAGGATGGCTCAGGACAGATTAGTTAATTATAGACACCTGCTGTCTAAGCGTGGTGTGTGTTGTCAGGTGTTGCAGCATGAGGTCAGCTTGATGCAAAGGGGAGAAAAGGCGGAGCGAGGTGTGGAACTGCATGGACAAATGGTTTGCCATGTGCTCTTAGCTTGTCTTTCTTCTCCCTGTCAAAGCTCTGACAGCAGCTCAGTGATGGGTATCTTCACACACATGGTTACAAGGTGTCACCTACTCACCATACCTCTACCCAGTAACTCTACAAACTGCAGAGAAAAAAGGCTCATTTTCACAGCAGCAATAGATTCTTGTAATAGTCAATCACTCTGCAATCAGACAGCTGGCATTCAATCCTCTGCTGAATCTTATCAAGCAATACTATGATTTCCACCTCAAGGGATAAAGTAGTAACAAGGTCAAACTGTCTGCTCCATTGTAATCACTAAATTACATTGTTGATAACTATTAATAAAGATTTAAGATGGCACAGTGTCATGACTAACCTATAATAAGAGACCAAATAGGAACATGACGTCTGTTATAATATTAAAATGGCTCCAGTGACTCACACACACACCTCGGTAATCATCTTGTCGATATAAAAAAAATTGGCCATCCCAACATAACATTCAAGAACAAATGCTGCCATGGCAACACCATCAAAATGACTGCATGTACAATTGTGATATCCCCATGAGAGAGACTAAAAGGTGTCATGGTGACTTCTAGGAAGAGAATAATAGGACCAAGGCTACTTAACTAGAACTAAACATGTGTGTCTCTGGATATGACTCATGACAGTAACGAGATCCTAACTGTTAACAAAGCGGCACGAGAAACCTTCAGGGTCATATTATTGGAATAAAACAAACAAAATTAGAAAATAATGAAAAGTTGATTTGCTTTTTATTTGCCTTCATCCAAATTATCAAGTCATCTCAAGCAATCCAGTGTTGTCTTAAGTAAAGGAATGAGGCCTCTTATTGTCTGAAATCTCCATTAAAATTGGTCAGAAATAACAAATTGATGTCTGATTAAATGCTTAAAAATTTACAGAGGGAACAGCTGCAATCAGTTTTTCCATTTTGCGCTCATAATCAACCATTATTTGACTAAACAAGTTCTCCTTGAACCATTTTTCATGCCTAATTTGGAAGTTATTGTTTACTGTGAACTTCTTACTTAACATAAATCAAGAAACTGACATTAAACACTGAATTTATGACTTTATCTTAACAGGTTCACATATTAATGACACATGCAAATGAACCCAAATGCATCACATTTATCGTTACAAACAAAATCTTTTCGCTTGCAAAAGCTTAGTCATGTTCTGGAGATGATTTGTGGATTAACAATAGCAGCAGTGGTAGTCCATGTTAAATTCATGGCACAAATAAAAAGGCACATTTGATCAGCCATTATAAACCGTCTTACCTGACATTGATTAATAGCAGGGAAGTCGGGTGAGAAAAAAATACAATTTATTCATGTATATAGATATTCAAAGATAAAATACACTAAAGGCACAAAAGAGTTGAATTATTGAAGGAAAATACCAGATGCTTGGCATTTAATGTGTTTGCAATGCCATCTTAGCTGAGTCTCAATATTCTCTTCCCTTAAATGTCTCTAAATGTATGAAGCTGGTAAGTAGAGCCAATATACAGTACAGTTCTTGGCACCACAATACCTCACACTTATCCCATCACGATACAGTGTTATAACACAGACAGATGAATCAAAGTGTATTTAAAGTCCTAGCTTGCACAAAATAAAAACTCTGCATAAACAACAAAACATGCACTGTGTGGCCCTTATTAAGCATCTACTAAAGTACAGTTGCTGTTTATCCCAACAAGTTTTGAGTTTTCGGTGAAGTACCAAATCAAAAATCTTTTCTTGATTTTTAATCATTCTGGACTTTGTGACACTCATTTTCACATCCAAAATAGTTGAAATAATTTCTTCTGGAAGAAGTAAACAAAACAAAAGGTGAGCGAAAAAGAAAAAAAAAAAATAGCAACAAGGATTTCACTCCTCGCTAATCTTAGCAAGTTGACTCCACCCTTCGTGTCTGGGTGCCTTCTGTCAAACCTCTAGGTTAGTCAGTTTACCTTTACACGCCTCCCTGCAGCTGATTAAGCAGTCATCTGTGAATGTGGATATATTTTTGAAAGCTAAGGAAGAAGAGATCTGCAGATTTTTAAGGACTGAAGAATCCTTTCTGGTGGGATAAAATACTTTTTGGAGGTTCTAACTGGATTTACCCTATGCTTGAGCCATGACTTTGTTAGTTTTGTCACTGACGCAGATGGCTGTGTAGTCACTCTCCGCAAATTCAATTTCAATCTATAACAACATACAAAACAACTGGTAAGCATTATTAGAATAATTCCATAGCATGTAGTAATGTGGTAGTAGCTCATGAGATGAGTCTTTAAAACATTGGCACAGAGGAGTTGCAATCAAAATATTGTTCAGCAGCTTTCCCTTGAAAGCTGAATGATGTATCAGTGATGCAGGAATATCTCTGCTTGGTTATGGCCAGATATAACTCCTGTAAGACTAAACTGTCATTGTTACATATATAGTTATTGTGTTAGTGATGCATTAGTGGATGCTATGCTGTTCTTTAGATTTTTTTTTTGTTATTTTTCTTTAAAAACAGTGTATACACTCTATCCTGTTCTGCCATTTGACCCTTTTGCATCAGCCTCTATCAGATCTTGATGGAGATCTTGATCCTGTGCAGCTCATAATGGTAATAGCATAAAATACCAGCTTGCATCGGAAACAATATCCCTCACCTTTCCTTTCTTAGGAACTAAATTACCTACACATCTAACAGTGCTTATTCTTGAGGATTTTTTTTGGTCTTGACTGGTTAGTTTCAGAGCTTTCTACTTGTAAGAAAATAGAGAGAAGTTTGATCCGTACACTGAAGTTTGGGATTCAAATTAGTAATCTCCTGCATAACAGTCGTCAGGCAGGTGGTGGTGACACCTTGACTTTTCCTGGGAAGCCCCTTTTCGGTTACATAACTCAATCACTTGAGTGCTGGAGGTGCTAATTTTATCCTCTTTAAAGGGCTTAAGTCTCATTAATACTAGTGCACAGTGTATCAGACAGGTGTGATTGACTTGGCAGTTGTTCTGTCCTCACCTTATATATTCCCTTCTCTCTTTCATGCTGTACAGAAGGTAATTTGAATACTGAATTATGAAATGTTTATCAATTGAATGTGGGAAGAACAGTACATTATATTTCCTAGAATTAAAACTTAGTTTCTTGTGACTTGTCTACTAAAAAATATTACAGTTTTTGTAAGAAACTTTTCTCTTACTATACAACCTTTGCTGGGTGAAAGAGAGTACTTTTCTGTTATGTTTGCTGCCAGAATTAATATTCCAGGTGTTCAAGTCATGAAGGTCGAGAGTGTCTAAATGACACGGGCATTCACTGTTACATAACTGTGCACGTCTGTGCTCTACAGAGGATTTAAAGGCTGCACAGGGGAGAGCTGATCTTTAAGTCAAAGAGGCTTTACGCCAGACCACAACAAACCTGAGATACTTGTTGCTTCAGTGATGTGATGAAGCAGTAAGATGAAGGAAGGAATAGCAAGATAGACAAGATTGTGATCTGAAATTAACACCTGATATTCCTAAACAACAAAATTACTAAGTCTAGCAGCCTCAGAGCATTTGACTGGGCTGAAAACATAAATTCACTGACCACATGACACAAGCCTATGTGTGCATATATTTACAATAAGTACTTGTAAAAAGAAAAAAAATCACTATTATGCATGCCCTTATACAATTTTACATGCAGGTTTTCTTGTGTTTTTGATTCAACAAAAAAAAAAAAATCTCAAATTATCATAAATTATCAGGCATAGACATCCAACAGCAGCAGTAGCAGAGGGGAGGTTATGAGTAACAGCTGGTGTTCTGTTTATTCAAATTGTGCCAGTAAAACTGGAAAATTTGTTTAAAATGCAGATTATAAACACATTCTTTATTGATTTCTGCACTAATTGTTTGGGAATGTCAGCCACTAATTATAAAAGGCCACCTGTGAACTTTTTACAGCTTTGCATGCACTCAGAATGCAGAGTATGTATAATTAATTGCATTTAATCATGTGTGCATGTACCTGCATTGCTTACATGATGAACACATTTTTAAAAATAGTAGTCTATTTTGGTAGTCTTTTTCTTGAGGGGCCTCCGCAGTTTCAAATAACCAATTATGCTTCACTACAACCCTTGTCACTCTATGTTGACTCATGGACAGGCATACAATGCTTCTTTTATGTTATCCCCCAATTTCAAAGCCCCATCCCCACAAGCAGCTGACAAACAACTAAATGTAGGAGTTTGCAAATGCAGTGACAATAATATAATCCCTCACTGTCTTCCCACCTGGGAACATGGCATGATTGTATTTGTTGGAACACATGGCCAAAACAGAGGATCTTTTTGAATTTATACCTGTGCCATAAATCGTGCATTAAGTGTACAATTTCATACATCAGCTAACATTGCTTTTCTTACCATGCAAATCTGCTGCTTCCAATCAACAATTTGCAATGCAGAAATTCCAATAATATAATACCACCTCCTCTTCCTTGTTTACTATTTTCACAGTGCCAACAAAATGCAGAAGCAAGTGGAGGTCAGGATGGATGAGAGCCACTTGGAGCCCACAGTGGACACTACGGAGAGCGCATGTAGCAGTCTGTGCGATAAAATCATGAAGAACATGGTTCTCACTCTCACAATTCTTGGTAAGTTTCAGGTCCTGCCACTCTGAGACAATCCATCCATTTTGGGGGCTCGTAGGGCTGGAGTGTATATCCCTGCCTGCACTGCGTGACAGGCATCTTACACAGGTCTCCACTCTGTCACAGTGCTAATACTATAAGCACTGATAAACACAATTACACCTACAGTTAATTTACTTACCTGCATGTGTTTTGACTGTCGGAGGAAAAAAAAAACATCAGGAAAAAATACACCCAGATGCAGTGTGAACATACAAACTCCACACCAGAAGGACCCAGCCTTTCAAATCCAGGGCCGTCATGCTGAGAAGCAAGAGCACTAACCACTGAGCCACCCTGTGTGAAGTCAATACTTTTTACTAGATGCTATTTGAAACATAAAAACAGTACACAGCTTCTTTTCTTGTGCTGATGTTAAAATAGCATGCATTCAAAGGAAAAAAGAACTTCATGATAATCTGGCTGGGGGTTCATATTGCATTTAAATCACACTGTAGCTGGAGTGTACACACAGAGCTACTATATTATATTATTTGCACCTTTACCAGAGGCAAGCTAAGCATGGAAAAGGCATTATTTTTTAAAAATGTTTTCAACTGGTTGTTCTAAGCAATAGCTGGAATCTGTTGACAGATGCACAGTAGTTGGGAAAACAGTTCTAAGGTGAAACATAAGTGAAGTTGAAAGTTTTAAAAGTTTTGTCAAACAGTTTTCACAGAAGCTGTAGTTAACAGCATGACGCTGTGACTCTCAGATTAGAGGTTGCAATGTTATTTTTCAAAGACTCTGATGAGCAAAAGGTAAGATGTTCTTGATATATTTCAATAGAAGTAGATATTGTTGATGAAAGAGTTCACTGATAGTATGAAACTAGTATCTCATGGCTCAGATTTACCTGGCTTTGTGTTTGATTTGTCTTTTCTCGCCCGCTTAGGTGTGTTTCTGGGCTCCATTGCTGGAATGCTGCTGCGGCACATATCGCCTCTCCCTCCTGATGTCATTTTGATCATCAGCTTCCCGGGGGAGATCCTAATGAGGATGCTGAAGATGCTTATTTTACCTCTTGTTGTCTCCAGTTTGGTCACAGGTGGGTGAGGTACAGTACTTGCTGCAAATGTTCTGCTCAATTTGCTAACAACTGGCCTGAAATGAGGTCTCATGGTGCAGCTTGTTGCTACCCTGGAGTTGAGTCACAACAGGATAGAGGGAAGAGTGGGTGGGTTTGTTCAAACTGAAAAATTCATCTTTTAAAAATTCAATACAAGCAAATAAGCTGTGATGGTGGGTGTAATTTGGACAAGCATATGTAATTGTTTTTGCACATTTAAAGCATCATTTCACACACAACACTTCTAATAAAACTATGACCACAAAATCTATTGACATATACTGTCGATTTAAAGTAGTTACGTTAGGTTGCCTGTAGACTATTGCTACTGGCAACATTACCACTGAAATGTCCATGTATGCAAATTAAAGCACAAAACAGTGTTTTTACTTTTACTTTACTTTCCAGTCGTATTTTATTGTACATCTAGATTATCGTAGACTTGATTAAAGGATAGGTTTACAATTTCCATGTCTTTCTCAAAACAATACTCACATGCCCATACATGTATATATGTATGTACATTGAGACAGTTTTTGTTTGCTGTAATTGTTTCTCCTGCATATACTGGCACAAAGTGATCCCCTCTTAAAGGCAGTTTCAGTGTAAGTAATGAGGGACAAAATTTAGTCAGCCAAAGCTAATATGAGATTTCAGCAGTCAGAATTAGAAAGAATATGTGGGTACCTTCTAAAAGTTACAGTTTTTAGTACAGGCTATATGTTTGGAAGATATCCACTTGATTGGTCTGACTCAGACAGCAGAAGCCTCAGCTGAACTTTAGAATGCATTTTTACACAGAACAAGTGCTGCTGATTTTGCCCCCCTTTGATTACATTGGAATTGCTGCAGGAATTGATATTTTGCAGCCAGAATTGACAGGAGGAATGATTACAGCCACAAATAATCATTGCAATGTTGATATGGGCATGTGAGTATTGCATTTACAATATAATGTGAAAATAATGTGAAACTATCCTTAAGTGAGTGATTGTCACTTCAGTTGCTGTTATGGTTCATGTCTGCAACATCTTTGGTCCCAACTCCTAATGTCAAATCACTCATGAGATATACTACAACTTTGTGTTACAAGTTAATGTACAAGACAACATAGCTTTGTACACATCCCCTAATAATCATTCAAAAATTCTGATATAATAAACACATAAAAACAACTTTTTGGATCAAAAAGCAGAGTCCTCTCCTCTGCCAATTTCAACTGGCATGCTTAAACTTTGGCAATACATACAGTATAATAACATACAGTATAATAACATTATAAACTGAGATACTGCTAAACTATAATCGTTTATCAGCTGACCCCAGCTATCCAACTGATATGATGAAGAACACCACCTGTACATGTAATATTGGACATACTGTATATAGTACAAAACATGCAAATATAAAATATTGCCTCTCCACAACCTTGACAGTGTTCAGGACATCCACTTGGCCTTCCTCACCAAACTCAGTCATCCTCAGGACACAATTCACTTGCTGAGGACTGATGTTGTACATTAAGATGCTATGCAGGAGGTCTGACCTCCAGTTCTCCACTAAGTCAAGAATCCCCTGCAATCACACTGACAAAACAAACCCTGAACTCAAAAGGTTAACATGAGACATGCAGCTTACAACTAGTTAACTTAACCAACATTTTTTAATAAGTGTTGGTTGCAGTGGATTGTCTAGCTAAGCACAAGTGTGTAATTAAAGTGCATGTGTAGACATGTTTTTAGAATGTTAAACAGACTCTTGCAGCATTTTCTCAGAGTTTCTGACTTAGTCATCTCACTTCGGAGGATTTGGACAATTTGAAATTGTCGGTAGATGAATTTATTTTTCTATTGTGCATATCTGCACCTAAATGCACAAAACATCCTCACATACGGAATAGTCACAAAACTGGACACCGGTTAGAAACAACACCAGCACCACTAAGTCAAGACTGTACAGATGGAGGCTTCGCACATATAATATGACATAAACAGTTTGATGAGGGGAGTGGTTCAAGTTAATTTTTGAAACTACCAGGAGAAAAAGGTAGATCTATAAAATGTACTGATTTCAAATGAATCAAAAGAGAGTTTAAGAGAGGATACATGTAATTCCTATGGTATCCATGCAAAAACATTCAGTATTTCATGTAAAATGTATCCCAACAGGACTTGCTGGCTTGGATGCTAAATCAAGTGGCCGTTTAGGCACCAGAGCCATGGTGTACTACATGACAACAACAGTGATTGCAGCCGTCCTGGGAGTGATCCTGGTGCTGCTCATCCATCCTGGGAACCCCAAGCTGAGGGCTAATCTTGGACAGGGAAAGAAGAACGACGAGGTGTCCAGCGTGGACGCTTTGTTTGATCTCATCCGAAATCTTTTCCCGGAGAACTTGGTGCAGGCCTGCTTCCAACAGGTAGGAGTCGCGGAGAATGTTTCCACCCACCATATACAGTCTGATTCATCTGTCAGTAGCTGCAACTGTTTCTTCTTTTCTTTTCTTCTCATCCAGATTCAGACAGTAACTACCAAAATACCGGTGCCCACTAACAGAACCAAAGCACCTCCACAGTTCACAATCAAGAAGTCGCTTCAGTTCAAGAGTGGGATGAATGTCCTGGGTATGTGAAAAGTCTGAAAACACACCCACTGCACAACTGAAACTAAAAGGCACTCGCTGGAGAAAGTAGAAAGCCTTAAGAAAATATCTTCGTCATAGCTGCACAATCCTTTTTATTTCTCGTCTTGATAACAAATATATAGAATTTTTAAATCTTGATCTGGATGTACATCAAAATACACTGTGATATACATTTAATGATATCATTTTATTTATATATTCATTTTATGGTCTGGCAAGTTCATAATTTCATGAAAAAATTGTGATGTTTGTAAAAAATTGATGAAACGGATCAAAACTAGAGAAGAATTCAAGTTAAAAATGTATGAATCCACACTAAAAACTTGTTCTTCAGATATACTGGTTACAGACAAATAGACAGGACCAAAAACAACAACCTTCTTGGTGGATGTAACAACTCATTTAAATCCAGCTGGGCTTCTTTGCAACCTCCATCCACAATTTAAATATTCTACATAATCATTAATTGAAAACTAATTCATCTTTACTGTATTTTGTGTCTTTCAGGTTTGATTGGATTCTTTGTTGCTTTTGGAGTTATTATGGGGAAAATGGGGGAGAAGGCCAAGTTGATGTTGGAGTTTTTCAACGTCCTGAATGAGATTGTTATGAACATTGTCGGTGCAATTATGTGGTAAGTGCACCACTCCACAATCAGTAACACTGCCAAAACCATTCTCGCTTTTTTTGTTCCAATCAAAAATGACACTGATGCAGATTATCCCACAACTAACATTAACTATATGTTGATATATTCAAAATACTAATAATATCCCTGCAGGCATATAGTGTGCATGTATATAACATCAAAAAAATTGCATGTCTTGTCTATTTTCAGGTACTCACCTATTGGTATTGCCTGCCTCATCTGTGGGAAGATCATCTCTATTGCTGACTTGGAGGTGGTTGCTAAGCAGCTGGGGATGTATATGGTCACTGTGATAGTGGGCCTCATCATCCATGGAGGCATCTTCCTTCCGCTGATATATTTTATAATAGTAAAAGAAAATCCCTTCAAGTTCTTCATGGGAATATTCCAGGCATGGGTCACGGCTCTTGGAACAGCGTCCAGGTATGAGACATTTCTGCCTTTGTGTCTGTTTTGTGTTTCAAACAGGATTCAAGCTCCCTGACACTCGTGAGCAAAGTAGACAGGCTTTCATCTAAGGCCGTAAATAACAACAGTAGATTTTATTTCAAGTGGTATCTATGAAGTAGTCTTGCCAACCATGCCTCCATGTGGGATATGGTTCCTTTACTCGATGTTTTATTAATGACACGAAATGCGCTCTTTCCCCTCCTGAGGTGAGCTCAGTTCTTTCAAGTTCCTGCCTGCTCACTGCTCCAACATCTACGAGAAGCACTTATTAATTATCAGACAAAACAAACAAAACAACTGCTGATTCACAACTGTTTTTTTTTTTTGCTCTAACATTCATACAAACTAAATTCAAAGTAGTTTAAGTCTTTATTTCTGTAGTGAAGTAAAACTCATGAAAGTATTAGCCAATATTAGCCTTTATTTGAGAAATTAACAATTAATGTATTTACATTGTTCAATTTATTTCAGTATAAATAGAAGAATAGTGTAATTAAGTTTTAAAACTACTGCAACATCAAGTGTGACCCAGTCGAACTAATTATCTTCTCTCAATTTGTTGTAGAGTTCTTACTTCTGCAAGTTTTTCGTTCTAAATTGGGTGCAGAGTTTGCAGACCTTATTCCACACTCTGCACAGCTATTGTAATCAAGCATTTCTTCCTGTTTATTTTCCACAGTGCTGGAACTTTGCCTGTCACGTTCCGATGCTTAGAGGAGAACCTGGGCATCGACAAGAGAGTAACACGTTTTGTCCTCCCAGTGGGTGCGACTATAAACATGGACGGCACAGCACTTTATGAGGCTGTGGCTGCCATCTTCATCGCTCAGATGAATGGGATTGAGCTCGATTGGGGCCAGATTATTACCGTCAGGTGAGAATGTAACTACAGAAAGATATAACGGCACATTTTTTAGATAAACATTTGGAAGTAGATCAGTGAAACGCAGCTCAGCAGGTTTTAGTGGCCAGAATCAAATCTATTGGTGTCATTAAGTACCATTAAATATAATAATTTCTCACAATTTCATTAGAAACACATTAACTGAATATTGAAAGTACATAGTGGCTTTTGTATGTTGGAGCCTTGTGGTTTGTCCTCTGATGGTTGAACTTCTCTCTTGTTTAGTATGACAGCCACCCTGGCCAGTGTTGGAGCAGCCAGTATCCCCAGCGCTGGACTTGTGACCATGCTTCTGATCCTCACGGCGGTGGGGTTGCCCACTCAGGACATCAGCCTCCTGGTGGCTGTCGACTGGCTGCTGTGAGTGACAATACTTTTCATCATAATAAACACAGACATCACCTAACACTGTGCAAAGGCTTTGTTGTGTATCGTCAGGTTTAACAGGTTTGCAAGATTACCTCTAAATATATTAGTGTCACATTACTGTGCTGCCTTTGAACACCTTTGAGCTTCTTATTGTCTGATTTTTTTCATGATTTTACCTGCTACTTCTAATGCACAACTTTACAATTTTTAATTATCAAGTGTTTTTGACCCAAAAACTCTAATTAAGTCCAAAATAAAATCTGTCATCATCACACGAAATTTGTAATTACAAAAGTAGCACGCACTTTGTATGTTTAACTTGCAGCTACAAAGCACAACTCTGCAGACTTTCAACTGTAGTTTGTCATCTTTTTTTCCATCTGACCAAAAATGTCACTTTTCCTCACAGTAAAACTGCTTACAGTTTGCTTTCCTGGCTGCAGTTCTCTAATCCTGTACAGTTTAATAAACTAAATGTCAGTAAATATATTATATCAACACGGACAAAGTTTTTAATGAGATATGCCTTTAATTTTCTACAGAACTACAGTTTTACTGTTCCATATGCCCACTCACTGACATTTCTAGATCGATTAAAAAATATATAACTACATCATTCATTTGTGGAAATAAAGTGCTGACTCTTTCTTCTCTATTGGCAACGATGCTAATATTACTCAGCTGAGAACAAGCTGCCCCACCTACACACTCACCTGATTACAGATACCATGTTGACCCTTGGGCTAAATGGGACTGTGAGTAATTCATATGAAAGGGCATGAACTCTTATATGAGTTTTAATGAATTGATTAACCTGAATAATATGAACACTCACACAGCCAGGCATTGCTGGCTGGTATCAGTGAGACTCTCTCTTCTGCTTGAATAAGGAAATCCAAACTGCTGCTTTGCGTCTCTTGTTAGTTGCTGCTGAAAATCAAAAATTAAAGCAATTTTAAAGAAAAGCAAGAAAAAAACACACATTTTCTTGCTCCTGTGCTTTTCTCTTTTGCTTTTATTAATAGTTGTCCTTTATCTTTCACTTCATTCTCCTCTTCAACATGCAGGGATCGTTTCCGTACCTCAGTAAATGTGGTCGGGGACTCGTACGGAGCAGGTATCGTGTACCATCTTTCCAAAGATGAGCTGGATTCATTCGATGCCCAGCAGGCCCGGATGGATGAGTTTGAGATGGCAAAGACACAATCCTACTTTGAAAATAACAGCAACCAGAATGTATACACTCACCACAACTCAATCTTGATAGACGACTGCAAGGTACATTTCACGTTAACGGATATAGAGACTTGTATGTAGAGAATCCTCCCCAGCTCTGTGTTTGTGCTCGTCTTTCTTTTCTCGTTTGTGTTTGTGTTTCCTTTCTATGTGACTTCCTATACTGGTGTACTTGTGTCTATGTGAATAGTAAATGTCATATTTTTACTGAAGAAAATCATTTTTTCTTCATGTTGTGAACAAATTAAATAAATATTTCTATATTTATTTATTCACCTGTTAATCATATGAAAAAGCAGTTTTTGTGATACCAGATTCATCAAAGGCAAAGTTTACTCTTTTTTCATCATACTTTTGTTTTTTTTTATCACCTTAAAATCACAGTTTTTGCCTCATCAAATCCAAATGAAAATGTTCATTTTTAATCATCAATCAATCCTAATGTGTGTACACAATTATATTTGACTTGTATTTTGTTTTGGTATGTCTTGATTTTATTGAGAATCTGTACTTCTTTTTTTCTTTTGTCTACTTAATTGGACATGTATTTTCTGGCAGCCCTGACCAAATTACAGTTTTCAATAATTGCCCATCTTTTTAAAGAATTTTTGTAGCAAGTGGTATACATAAAGACTGCTGTTTCATCCAAAATGATGCATAAATTCATGAAATGCCTATCTCTGATCCTTTGCTATCCATATTGCTAGTTTTCCAAACAGAGCGCAGCAAGGAAGTGATTGCTGTTATTTTAGAGTATTTTGTTCATGCAGTAGAACTTTTGTTGATATTGTATAGTATTGTCTGTATGATGCAAATTTTATCTGCATTCTGATTCATTTGATAACTAATCAGTATTGTAATTTGGTTGGGCAGAGAATCCATGAAATACATGGCCAACTCTGAAAAACTGTAATCATCCCTGTTTTCAAATAACTCTGTCACTGAAAAACAACAAACCCATGTAAACAGTACCACTGTATCATTTATCAGTGTTTGAGAGATGTATTTTTATGTCGGGGATTCACATAGTAAAATCCACGGTCAATGGCCTGAATGTAAAGAAGCTCTGGCTTCTCTGCTCCCAACCACTGATGGTTTGTAAATGATGGTGCCTTGGCCCCATAGTTAGATACTGTCAATAACTGCTTACAGGTCACCATGGGCAAAAATGGCAAGACTCCAGAGTTCTCTCATGTTGAGGAGGAACCATGGAAATGCGAGTAAAGCAGATCGAGATGCTGCTGCGCCTTACCCTGAGTTCCACCAGCTTTTACTTTCTGCCGACAAAACTTTAAAAAAAAAAGACAAAAAAACACACACACACAAAAACAGGAGAGCAAAAAAAGTTAGCAGAGTTGACTGTACTGGAAAACCAAACAGTTACCCATCTGGGTAGCTATACCGGAGCATATTACATGCGGTATGACTCACCCACTTGTGTTAGATCTTGCATTTGCACTAACTAGATCCAAACTGTAATGAACTGGTGCATTTCAGGCATTTTGTACAGAAGAATAAAACATTCGGTTGACAACACTCAGGGCCTTACTTGGTGCTGCTGCAAGCTTCCTGTTCTGTCAACGAAAATAATTCTTCTACCTTTTGCAACATCATTTTTCTTTTGTATTGAAGCATTTTCTTTGTAGCTTAAAGAACAGAGATTGACAGAGTGTGGATGATGATGGCCTTGAGAGTAGGAAAAAAGTGTTGCACGATCTGGCTCCAGATGAAATTTCTCTTTATTTAGATGACGTTTTGGCCCTTCTTCAAGGTCAACAATTGATCTTTTCAGCCCTCGGGCCTTCAAGATCAACAGTTGATCTTGAAGAAGGCTCGACAATTGATCTTGAAGAAGACCTGAGGGCTGAAACATCATCTAAATAAAAGAGAAATGCATACGGAGCCAGAGTGTGTAACACTTTTTTCCTACTCTCAAGTCTACTTCCAGTGATCAGCACCTCACTACAGCCCTTGGTGTGCATTACTTTTCCATTATATGATGATGGCCTTGCTAGTTAAACACAAGGACCAAGTTTAAGTATATGAAAACTGGAGTCGACCCAGAACAAACAGAAAAGAATTTTACAGACTTGCATCGAATCTTAAGTATTTTGAATTAATTCACTACTGCCTGGTTGTCACCAGCAGTGGTTTTGTGTAATCTTGATATCACATATCTCTAAACACTGGACCAAAGTTTCAAAATAATGCAAACTTGGTTTTATGAGAACAGAACATTAACTGAAGGAAACAGCGCTCCACATGGTATTATAATGCAAGTGTAGGATGGTAAATCACTGCTTTACCTTTGACTGTTTGACTTACGGGATTACACTCTGATGTCGCACACACGGACAAGCCTAAGAAGCAAAGCTTAGGATTTAGACCCTAAGAGGAGAAGGTGTGGCCTCTAAATGTGGCAACAAACAGTACAGGATGTGTTGCAGAGAGCAGTAAAGCAGAAAATAGAGTACGTAAAGGGTGCCCTGCAAGTTCATTATTTATTTTTTCTTTTTTGTAAATATGTTCTTTATGAGTGAAGCACTGAGATTTTGTTTGTAGTCAAAAAGAATGCCTGTATA
Organism: Thunnus thynnus; assembly: GCF_963924715.1. Classification (NCBI taxonomy): domain Eukaryota; kingdom Metazoa; phylum Chordata; class Actinopteri; order Scombriformes; family Scombridae; genus Thunnus; species Thunnus thynnus. The sequence goes on from NC_089517.1 coordinate 8,432,109, forward strand.
CTGGGATTTATGTGTGTTCACACGTGTTTCTGAGAGCAAGAGAGGAAGATTAACAAGGAAAGAAAGAGAGAGACAAAAAGAGGGGATGTCTCTCGAACTCTCTGCAGGCCAGTGCATTGCTCTGTTTTGTTTCAAACTGTTTATTTCTTTGCTATATGATAACCTTGCCTTGAAGATGTCAACTGCAGAGTGCAGTCAGCGTAATGACTAACACATTCTAGATAAAAGTTATTCATTTCAATAAAATACTGAGACTCACATTTTAGTAGAAGAAATAAAATGTATCCTTCCAGCTTTGCTGCACTCTGTGTGAGGACGGCTGGGCCTTCCTCACAAAATATTATACGGGGGATTTTGTCGAGTTTAGTTTGAACACAGTATATTTAAATGCAAATAATAAGCTTGTAATCACATGGAGGCTTAATTAGCTCTGGTCATGTATGTTTAGCTCGTTGAATTCTGTCTCCAGCACTGGCATTAATTTTGAAACCGTAGCAACAAGGTCATTGGATGTTGGCTGAATCTGTACATGTTTTTGAGTTTAACTCTGTGTAGCAACTCAGTTCAAACTTAGCTGAAAACTGGATTATTTATTTTTCTCTTTTTTTTTAATATAAGCGACAGCTTATATATTCATGTTTAAAGTGCCTCCTTGCACTTTGTGTATATACTCTCTTTAGATAAAGTGTATAAAAGAAATGTATAGAACTGACATTTTCATCTGTCAGAATTGTTTTTGCTATGCTAAAAGTTTCTATAACTATAACTATATCTATTTAACAATGTTAGAGCAATGTTGATTATCCTCTTATGGGCCACTCGTTATCTCAGTAGGTTGTGAACTTAGAGTTATTTATTTACAAGTAATACATTCCATGGATCTGTTTTTAAGAGAAACTACTGAGCTCCAAATGGTTGTCAGGAGAAAAGTATCAATATTTTTCATCTATTTAATGAGTGAATATTGTTATTGATTCTATATTTGGTTATTTAAGGTTTATGAGCACATTAAGACAGTTTTGTGTGCATGAGATTATCGGTGTTGGCAGCTACAGTATGTCTACATGTTGTGAGACCTCAGCAAGCCATCCAGTGTTTGGGCTCGAGCATCGCCTTCCTTCAAATTGGAAGAGAGTCTTCCTCAGTAATTATCATCATACCCTGATTGTATGTGATGTAAAAAAAAAAAAAAAAACACATTATCTATCAATTTGCTACATCACTTTTCCATCTATTTCATTTGTTATTGGTCCTTTATATAAATATGTTCCTAGTCAACTGGCCTAGTGTAGCAAGTGTTAGTTTTTTTATGAACATGTGAAATTGTACAATCTTTAGATAATTAAACTTATATTTTCTATCTCTCCTTTTTGATTCAACGCACATACTGGTCCAAGAATGTATTCAACATTTTCCTTGTGTCTGACATTCATTGTGATGCAAAATGTCTTTTGACTTTGACTGTCTGAATGCAAGTGGTTTTGAAAGTGTTAAATGAACTATAACTGAGCACAAAAAATATTTGTCAGGCAAATGGACTGAACTTGTGTAAATGTTTTAATACCTGTGTGTAAATATTAATGGAAAACAAATAAATGTTTATTGATGAGCTGCCGTTGTGTTTATTTCTCAGATCAGGGAGGATGTGATACAGCATATTAGCATTCAATAAGTGCACATTACAGCAGATGAAGTGGTTATAAAGCTAACGAGATAGTGGGCTGAGCGCTGTTCAGCTCTCGGAGCTTTCATAATGAATGTAGAGCGATCAATAGAGCAGCTTCATTTACAATTCACAACACCGTCTTCAATAATATTATTACAAAGAGATTTACAAATAATATTAAAATGAAGACACGTAAAAAAAACAGACATTAATAACCCAAATGGACACATAATCTTATTCTTGTGTCCACTAACAGACCTGTGAGTTAAAAAATAATAATAATTAACACTTTATTTACAATTAAAAGATAGCGAATGAAACACTGCAAAGACCTTTCATTTGAAATAAATGACATTTGTGTATCTTACCTGACCAGTTTTATATTTTACAGTTAATGAAAGAGTTGATATGGTAATAAATATATCAACAAGTTTTTGAAAATCAGCAGGAAAAACAGACCATGATTCTGGTTCTGGCTGTGACAACGCACAGACACCTTTTGCACGACACCTGTGGCAGTTCTGTTCCTCCGATCGAATTCATCCACTAAGAAAAACAGTCTCATAGTTCAGTGATGAGTCTCAAGCCTGCAGAGTCTTTGAGCTTCAGTGTGAATATTTCTCTGGGAGCTCCTCCAGAGGAATGACTGTGTACTCTGTTGCCTTTCCATTCTCCCTTGGCATGTCTTTGTGCAGGAAAGTGTCCATCTCTACCTCCCTCTGCTGGTCTGAGGAGTTAGTTTTGGTTTTTAGCTGGTTTGGTCCATTCCACCTATACGAAAAAAACAGAATAGTGAGTTTAATTCAATGGTCAAAACAGTTATAAAATCAAGAATGGTGTATATTTTTTATGATGTTTAAGTCTTACTTGTCTCTGGTAGCGATTGCGGCACAGATTATTACCAGTGCTGCTACACCAACAACAAAGCCAAGGATGATGATCCAATCTGGTGATATGAGAGAGTTGGAGTTAATAAAATAGATTGTCTTAAGCCAGTTAGTTAAATCATGTAGAACTCTGGTTTATTAAATGCATTTTTTCAAGACTCACCTGGTGTATTGTGTCCTTTGTGCTGGTGGGAGTCAGGATCGTCAGAAGCTTCCACCTTGTGAGGCTCTTTAACTAAAGGAGCAGAAAGAGAAATGGTCTTAAAATCTTTCATGTGCAAGAACAAATACATGACGGTATTATGGTAAAGTGTACTTTATATATATATAATCATACACTATCATAATACTATTATATATATATTGGCATGTATAGGCTATTTACCTTCAGAAAACATTCTTTGGCGTGATTCTTTTGATATTTCTGATTCTAATCCTGATCCTGATTCTGAGACTGAGCTTGATTGTAATCCTTCACTGCTGATAGTAGTAGCTGGGAAGGTTGATGATGCAGTGCTAGTTTCTGTGGTAGAGCTAGAGGTAATAGCGAAGCTTAAAAACGGCTCTGAACCCAATCCTGATCCTTCGTTTTCTACAAACAGTGAAGTGGGTCTAGTTTCTGTGTTAGAGCTAGAGGTAATAGCGAAGCTTAAAAACGGCTCTGAACCCAATCCTGATCCTTCGTTTTCTACAAACAGTGAAGTGGGTCTAGTTTCTGTGTTGGAGCTAGGGGTCGTAGTGGAGCTTGTAGCAGGGTTCTGGTCTAGGATCTCTCCATCTCCAGACCCTAAATCAGAACTCAGGGTAGTCAGGAAGCCGTAGTCTTCAGTTGGCATTGAAGAAGAGGTAAAGCCAGACTGAGGGCTTTGGGTGGTAGGTGAATCTGAAGTGGAGACGTCAGTATCCCGTGGCAACACTGTGGAGGTAGACCTCGTGGATGTGGTTTCATAGTGTTCATCTCTGTCTTGGAAGAACACAGAGATTGTGGATTTGTCGCTGGTCTCCCATGCAGCATTGCTCTCAATCATGTCATCCAACGGAGTATGAGTGTCGCTCTCCTCTGAGTCAGAGGGAGTTGGGTGGGATGCTTGAACAGTTGTGTTTCTTTTAGGTGGTTCAGTTGTGAGTGAAGGTAACAATTTCTGATCGACCAGGAACTCATCCTCCACAACCTCTCGGTAAACGTCATCCTCAGCTTTGATGGGAATCTGGGTCACAGCTATGAGAAAGAGAAGAAAAAAAAATCCAAAGATTACCACATGTATTTACTTGCCAGCCCTGACATGAGCGGAAAGGAAAGTTACCACGTTTTTTTTTTTTTTTTTACAATATGACCACACAGGGATTATGTGCTTTGCCCCAGATTCTTGTATAAACTTGTGTTGTGATCTTCTTTTATGAGGTGTGGTGAGCGTCAGTAATGATTAACCTGAGTGACTAATCATGTATGAGTGGTTTAACAAAAGATAGGCAGTCTCATCAAAGTTTCAGTATACCACACACTTGGCACACCCATACAACTAAGCAATTGACTGATCTTTGTTCCTGTTTTAGTTGGAAGGAAGCCATTGTCAAGGTTTTGTGCTATAAAGGAGGAGGAAGCAAAAAGGATTTATTGAGCCATGAACTTTATTGTCTAATGTGTGCAAATATTTATTTATTTGCTTCTTTAAATATATGTTTAAATGCCTGCATAACATTGCTTAATAGTGTAAGGGAATTTTCCCATGACACAGTGTTTCACCAGGTCATTTCGGGTTGTCTCTCAACTGTGTCTCCACTGTGCAAGGCAGCTGTCCTGATAAGGCTGTTTATCTACTATGGAAACCGAGGATATAAAAGGTATGCTATGCTCTGTTTCAGATGGTCAGACTATCTCCTCTTAGAATGTATTGCACGTGACATGAATGTAGACAAAATGAATTTGGTTAACTTAAGTAGGCACAGTTTCTTGTTTTTATAGTTTTTTTTTTTAAATATATTTCCGATATGATAATTAACTATTATCTTTTGCCTTGCAACATCTTAATAAAGTCAAAAAACAGTGAAAGTTAATTTAAAAAAAAAAAAAAATCAAACTCTCCATTTCTGTCCAGTCATGTTCAGCTACAGTGTTCCCTATGAAGTTACCAGTTGCCCAAACTTGTGTAACAGCTCTTTGCTGGTCTTTGGTTTCACCTTTATTCAAGATATACGCATTAATGCACCTCCTGGAGCAGCTCAGCACATTTTACAAAGACCTCTGTGTGTAATCTGGACGTGCCGGTGAAACCTGCACACCAACAATGAAATATTACTCTGGGATTCGTACAGAAAGATTTAGACCTGAAACACTGAGAGCATCTAAGGTGGCAGCAGGGGAAGTGCTGACTCATGGGGTAAGAAAAAGGATACCATGGGAATTATTGAAACTTTAGAGGTCTGTTCAAAAGATTGTCTGTATTTGCCAATGACTATGGCCTCTTGTGATGGACAAATGTCATTTCATTGTCCGTTAATGAATATCTGACATAAGGGTGTTGTCAGAGGATATTTAAATGGATCCGGATCTTAATTTTACAGTTACAGTACATCAAACATAAACACAAACATCAAACACAAAATCAAATGGCTTTTCGAATCACACATAAACTAAGCTGACAGGGAGATTTTATTTGTTTTTAAGAGATATAAATAAAAAAAGGAAGAAAAGGGACTGTCACTTACCATTAACTGGTGTTGAGTGGACCGCAGCAAAAAGTCCAAGAATAACCCCAAAAAGTAGACTCTTCATCTCCATCTCAGAAAGTGCTGAAGGAGCCACGGACTGAAGTCTTAAGCCTGAAGTATTTGGCACACTGAACAGATTAGGTGTATCTGATGAATCATGCTGTTGCCTTCCTTTTATACACAGCACCAGGTATGTGTTACAATACAACAATGGTTGACGACACACAAGACACACACACACAGGAGGGCTGATACACCTGTGAACACGCCCTTTTCCTCACAGACTTTCTCACGCTTTTTACTTTTCTGAGGCACAGCAGACAAACATTCATGAATAAAATGATACACAAAAAACTGCCAGGAAGTTTAACACATTTCAGAATTCTGGCTAAAAGAGAATGAACAACAGAAGATTAGTCAGTTACTTGGGTAATGTGGCTGAATCATCACATCTACCAATGTAAAATAAAATAAGAACGAATACGGGACCAGACTCAAACCTTAGGGAAATAAAAGGAATATAACAAAGAAAATAGTTGGACATATATATATATATATATATATATATATATATATATATATATATATATATATATATATAAAACAACAAACATACTTAAAGGTGAAAACTACATTAATGGAATGTTACCATATTTGAATTAAATGAGAAAAATAAGATAATAAAATAATATTCTTAGAAGTTCTTAAGTTTCTTACTCAAAAATGTCACATCATTAAAAATAAGTGTTAAAAGCCTAAGCAAGCAAGACAGCTTAGATAGAAGCTTTTTTTTTTTTTTTTTTTTTACAGGAAATATAGTGAAACCACTCTGCGTACCGTGTGAGACACCAGTCAAGGAAGAGTAAAATGTGTTGGTTGACAGTTACCATAATGCCTTGGAAAGAACTCAAGATTTCAGTTGCCGCCAGTAAATTATGTGCGGTTCTGGAAACACATGAAACAACACACCCTTTCCCATCAGTACCTCATCACAGCATCATTCTAACGCCACAGGCATAGGTCAGAGAACAAAAACAAAACAACAATCTTCATTTTTGGTCTTGTTTGTTTAAAGGGTACGGTCTTGACCTGCTCTATGTGAAAAGTGCCCTGAGAGAACTTGTTATGATTTGGTGCTATATAAATAAAACTGAACTGAATTGAAAGTTTGAAAGTTTTACTACACATTCTTTGATTTAGATGAGAAAGATTTTGCAATTCAGTATCAGTTCCCTAGAGGCGTGTACTGTATAACCATATATGACGGTTGTGATGCGTTAGTATTTGACTGAAAGTGATGCGTCACCACTGAGCCGTATAGCCTCAGGCTATCTGGCACGTTTTTGAGTTTGCGACATTTGTCAAGAATTACTCAGCATGTGTGGGTGAGCACTTGTCCAGTCTTGCACTCCACACCCAGGGAAGGCTCATTTCTGTTATTGTTAAGAATGGGATTTTAAAATATATTAGTTATGATGCATTAGAGGAATAACCTCAAGGCTCAAACATAAATCTTGTGTTCACAAGCGTGCAATTGTTGGATCTCGCTGACTAGACACTGGTAGTGATTCACGATTTAAATTACTCTCATAGCGTGGTTCCCTGGTGAGTGTGTAGACAGAAAAGGGTCTACATATTACATTATGTCAGCGATTAAAACCTATGACACAAAATGTAAGGAAATCAATGTAATTTTTGATTAAACAAGCAGAGATTTTAAGTCAAACAGTTGCAATAAAGATCACAAAGGTCAAAAATTTACTTCATTATTGCAGTACACTGCTCTTAAAAGAATGCTGAGGTTAGAACTAAACACATTTGATTTAAATTGTAGTCAATTTTGTTAACTGCAGTCAAATAATTTTGGAGATGTAACAGAACTTCAGTTATAGGAAAAGAGTAGGATGTAACTATGAAGGCTAACATGAGGGCGTATCAATCATGACTGAATTCTCATTTTGGAGTGAGTTGTTCTTTACAATTTTAGACATTTGGACTTAGAGCAGTATTTCATTTTGGTTGAACATTTTTCGTTTTTCAACAGGAAGCTTTGATATGGAGCCGTAAACATTCGGCCCCTGGTGTTATGAGATTTTCTTCAAACATAAGTGCTTAAATCTTGAAAAGTACGACAGCCTGAATTTTAGAAATATAGACTCTGAATCCAAGCACTGCTGGCCAAATGCCCTGCACGTGAGGAAAATTTAAGGGGACTAATTTTTCTTTACAAACCCACACATACATCCATCTCTGTATTACTAGATTTCCAAACTCACAGGGTTTTTCTCTCTGTGCATGAACAATCAAACGTATGAATGGATAACCACTAGCAAAGCCACAGAACATGAGGTCATTCAAGGGCAGGTCCACTGGGCATGTGCAGGCTAATTAGCAGCCATTGTAAAAGATTCACTGCCTCTCCCCAACTGTTATCTAATGTTTCATGGCAACCTCCGTTGTTCCCGTCTCGAAAATCCCAAGGCAGCAGAGCAGTGACCTGTGCACTCCAGCTCACATCTATTATCACCAAGAGAAAGTAGTCATAGCCTTTATCACCTCCATTATACCACGAACATACAGTATATCCACTCCAGTTGGCACATTTATGCATCAGATCCATAAAAACACATAATAACGATTCTCGTTGCTGCCTCTCAGTTAGTATTACATTTTTGGGAGGAAAAGCAGCATTGTTTGTTGATGGACAACCATCCAATTTTGACCATATCAATGAGAAAGTCATGTTGAAAGTCATGTTTCAAATGAAGTGTTAATCTTAAATTCACCGAAAGTTTGGGAAGCTGATGCATTAATGTACTTTTAATGTCCAAATCATCCTGAATATATGTATTCTTTGCTTATGGAAATGGCCACCATAAATTTCTTCATGGTGATTAAATGAAATCTAAAATTAAAATCATAATTGCACATTTTTATTTCAGTTCACTGAATCTGAAAGTAAATGAAAAACCAGGGGTGTACATCTTTCATTTTAGTCACACAAACACAGATGCTTTCCAATACAAGTAATGAGGTTCTCCTTCTGGATCAGTTTGTCCTAAATTGGTCCCCAGTTATTTTTAATGTAGGTAGTGAATCACCGTACAGTGAATTGGATTTGGGGCACTGATTAAGTTATGGATGAAAAGAACAATGGGACAGCAGTGAGTCAGTGAACACAATGAAAGTATGATGTCACATAAAAAAACCCTCAAAAATAAAGAATAATTGTTTGACCTATGGACAGAAGCTGTAACAATATTCAAATTTGATTCAAAAGACGACCTTTTCAAGGTTTTGTCATAGCATGGGACCCAACTGTGTAACTGCTTTAGGTAAGCTATCAAGCTAGCATTTACAGCAACAATATTGTCATTGCTTACCAACTATCACCCCTAAATCAAAATTAGTTAGTATTTTAATAATAAACCTCACACGTGTTTTCTCAGCTCTTTCTGCACATCATTTTAAACTACCTACTACTACTACTACTACTACTAATGGCAGGAAGGGGAAGGAAAGCTGGAGTGCAGAAAGTAGGTATTATAATGAATTATTTTAGCTATAATCAAACAGCAGTATTGCTGAAGCAGATATATGTATGGGGATGTTCTAGAAAAGGGAAATATCAGGGCAACATGTATAGTGTATTACTCTGTGTGCCACCATCATTGAGACCAAGCTTTGAATTAATCTTTAAAAGTAAAACTCACAAAATCATTAACTTTCAGCTATGTGACCAATTTTTATTACTTATACTGATACATTGACATCTAGAAGGCACCAGCATACCTGTCTTCATTTATAAGGCCTTGCTATCTAAGTTGCTGATATATTTAGTAAGTAAGCAAGTAAGTAAACTTTATTTATAAAGCGCCTTTCAAAAACAGAGTTAAAAGGTGCTGTGCAATGCAAACAATTGAGAGAAAAATAACATAGAATAAAATGAAGTAAAATAAAAAGTTTAACAACACGTAATATCAATATAAAAAACAATAAAACCATAAAAAAAAACGACAGGGCGGACAAAGAAGTCAGATATAACAATAAAAAAAGTGAAAGCAACACAGAGAGCAATCACACATTACGAGATAAAGTGCTAACGAAACAGATAAGTTTTTAAGAGCCTCTTAAAACTGGACAGAGTTTACGTTTTTTATTACTAGGGGAGGACAGCTCCAGAGGGTGAGGGCCACATCCGCAAAAGCACGGTCACCCTTGGTCTTAAGCCAAGATTTCGGGACAGCCAGAGGGCATTTGTCACACCCTACCTGGACTTTGTGTGTTTTTTGGTCTTTTTATGTTCTTGTGTTGTGTTCTTTGGGGTCTCCTGGTTTTCACTTCTGTTTAGTCCTTCGGTTCATATGGGTTTTCTTGTTATATTTGGGTGGTGGGTTTGGACTGCCTTTTGTTGTTTAGCCTGGTGTGTTGTATACTTTAGTTTAGGTTCAGGACGGTTCTTTGACAGGTTGATGTGGGTTGTATTTAGAGTATTGTGTTTTCTGGGTTTTGGTTTTGTTACTGTGTTTCCCTTGTGTGTTCATGTACTCCCCCTCACCTGCCGTGCTTCACCCTCGTTAGCCCTGCTCTGCTTCCTGTGTTTCCCTCAGCCAATCACTCCCAGCCTGCCCTGTGTCTCGTCACCTGTTCCCCATTCCGATTAGTTTAGTCCGTATTTAAGGTCTGGTTTTGAGTTGAGTCTTTGTTGGATCATTGTTTTGTCTTGTCTGCTAGTTCTGTTCAGCTCTGTTTGCCTGTACTTGACCATCCATGATTAAAGGAGATTTTCGTCAAATCTGCATTCCGGCCTCTGCATTTGGGTCCACTCCTGCCTCCCCAACCTGACAGCATTGGTCAGTAGACCTCAGTGATATAGAGAGGTATAAAGTGGGGCCAGCCCTTGTAGTGCTCTATAGGTATTTAAAAGAATTTTAAAATCAATTCTGCATTCTATTGGTAACCAATGTAGGTTGGCCAGCACTGGTTTGATGTGTGCTTTACATTGTGTATTAGTTAGCAGTCTGGCAGCTACATTTTGGACCAACTGCAGCCAAGACAAAGAAGAGTGAGTCAGGGTTGTGAACAATGAATTGCAATAATCAAGACAGGAGGACACAAAAGCATGAATTATTTTTTCCAGATCTTCAAAGGATAATATAGCTTTGATTTTTTTTTTTTTTTTGCAATGTTCCTTAGATGAAACAGGATTAGACTACTTTCTTTATGTGACACTCAAAGTTCATGCGTCAGTCAAAGAAGACTCTGAAGTTTTTGGAGGCTCGCTTAACATTTACTGTTAATGGACCAATACATTGCTGTACTTCTTCAGAAATGCTCTTAGGGCCTATAATAAGGACTTCTGTTTTGTCAAGGTTAAGTTGGAGGAAGTTATCTGACATCCAGTCCTTGATAGCTGTTAGGCAGTCTTGCAAGGTGGAGAGTTTGCAGGTCATTTGAATTGACAGAAAAGTATAGCTGTGTGCCGTCCGCATAGCAGTGATACACTTGAACTGACTAATTAGGAAACCAAGGGGGAGCATGTACAGGGAGAAAAGAATAGGACCAAGGATTGAACCTTGGGGTACCCCACATGACAACTGAGCAGATGAGGACACGAAATGATCAATTGCCACATAAAAACTCCTTTCTGACAAATAGGAGGCAAAGATTGTAGTGTTGCTTGTGTATTTGAGTTGTATTCATGTATATTCTGTGGCAGTTCTATGCAGGTCAGTTTATTATAAGAATTTTGTGATTTCTGGGTTTTGGGTTTTTTGCTGTGTTCCCTTTTGTGTTCCTGTGCTTGCTTTGCCCAGCTACACACCTGTACTGCATAGCCCTGCCCTGCCCTGTGTTTCCCCACACTTGCCCTATACCATAAATAAGCCTATGACATTAATAATAATAATAGTAACACTTCACACCCTAGAAAACACAGTAGCTGACTTACTGTGTAAATCACTACTTACTGAACTGGAAACCAGGTGGAAGCACGCCCGAGGTGTGTCAATGTTGCTAATTGTTCAAGTAATGAAGGAGGGAAACAGAAGTCTCCTCCACAGATCTCACTTGGTTAGATGTATTCACAGCATTTAAAGACATCACTGACAAAACATAACATGGCAAAATATGAAACAAAAAAATGTCAGGGCACTACTTTAAAAGGTGCCACTCCTTTTCAGTTTTGGGTTAATTATGCCCTACAGCTTTAAGGAAGTATGATACCTGGGATGTTCCTATGTCAGCCATAATAGTAGAGCACTGTAACGTGTCAAATTTGTTTCAAATTAGACCTACTATTAAAATGTGCAAAATGGCTCATAAACCTAATGGATCATCTGTGTTAATTGTGTACAAGTAGATATTAAAGAAATAAAATGTTATGCCATACATGTATTACATTTCTTTGGAAAATCTGGTCATGTTTCACCTTGTTTAACGTAGAAATGATCATGATTTGAAAGTAGTCTGCAATGTTTTGTACATATCTACAATGTTTGTACATAATTTCTTTCACCTACAAAATACCTGAGAATTTTTTTTTTCTTCAAGAGGAATTTGGAAAAGGTACAATAGCTTCATTTTGTCACTTTTAAATGACTGTATCATGTGTAAAGATGTACTTTCTCTGGCTGATAGAGTTTGAATTTTCTTTTCCTGGTTCATTTAATTGGAATTTTCTTTTCCTTGTTTGAACGAGTGCAAAATGCAGCTACAAGGCTCTGTTTACTCAGTTTATTTTTAAAATATATGTATGTACCACATTTCATGGTCATTTATCCACCCATTCATCCAAAATGTCAACCTGTTAATGGGCCAAGATCAAAAGTCAAGTGACCCCCAAAGTCATTAGTGCATTTGTCTGAGATTGAATGTCTGTACCAAATATTTGTGACAATTCATTGAGTAGATGTTGAAGTTAGGGGACCACCAATATCATTGTGATTCATCCTCTGGGGTCCATGAATATCAGTATCAGTAGATGTTGAGATCTTGTATTCTGTATACACCACCAACCAACTGACTGACTGCTATTGCCATCCCTAGAGCCACACCACTAGCATAGCTAAAAAACACAGATGGCTGTTTGAAAAATTGCTGTATAATTAAAGCTGAACTGCATTTCAAAAAGCATTAATATGAGCAATCTTATGCACAGAGTAGAATGGCTCACAGACGTCCTCAAAGATGTATTACAGATTGTGGATCTTTTTCAACTCCTTCTCCACAACCCTAACCTGTGTTTGTGCCCCTAAAGCAATTGGAGAATTTGATGACACTTTACTCTGACGAGTGACAGACTCTCACTAGCACCTGCCAAAATAAAGCATGGCCAAAATGGGAACTTCCACACACGTACGAGTACACACAAGCTTCCTTGCAGTTACCCTTTCCCGCACGCAATGAGCCTTGGAGTCTGTTCAAAAGGAAACGAAGCCAAGCTGCATGGAGGAGTGGCTGTATGGAGCAATTGCAGACCATTCCAGATAGAGATCACTCAAACCAACAGACAGCATGCTCAGGCTAGATGCACAATTTCTTATGACTTCTTGATAAAATTCCATAAATAATATGTACATTTATGGGTTTCATAGCATATAGTCTATATGTTTGGCATATGGCCATCAGAATATAAAGTAGCTTGTTTAGTCCAGTGGTTCCCAACTTGGGGGTCAGTCCCCTTCAAAGGGTCATTAGATAAATCTGAGGGGTTGTGAGATTACTAATGGGAGAGGAAAGAAGAAAAAACAGAGTTCTGATACACAAATCTGTTTTCAGTTTTTTGACTTTTTCTCTAATCTTTCATTTTCGGTGAAATATTGGATTTTTTGAACATTTATTGAAATGAAATCATGTGAGAAGTTTAGAGGGAAAAATCATTATTTGGTGGAGCTGTTAACAACTCATAGACATCTGAAATGTGACCCCGACTACACACTGCTTTTTGTAAGATGTCAAAAGCCAAAAAGGCTTGAAACCACTCGTTTAATCTTTAACAATGTGTTATATTGTAAAAGCTTGTGATATATTTTCCATTGGGCCTCATGCATTAGCCATTTGTAGAAACAGATTTGTTCTTAAAATGCACGTAGGAGTGATAGAACATGTATGGTATTGATCAACTTTCTCGTACTTTGAATTTTCCCTTACTAACGAAATTTATGAGCGGTCCAAACCTGTCATATATGAGTCATGAATAGATCATCTCTGCCTTTCTTCACATTGGAGAAACATTTGTTTAACATACAGTTATAATAAAAAAAGAATATATGAGTAAAACAAACTTAATGCAAAGTTTATATTATGTTTACCATATTTTCATCATGCCAATTTATTTAAAAGGTTTTTTTTTTTTAGATTTTATGATTTTATGGCCATATTTTGGCGCAGCAACTTCTACATTTCATTACAGTAGTTGCTAGGAAACTTCTCTCATTCAGACAGCTGCCTCTGTCTCTCTGCAGGTCTCTGACCAGTATCATCTTGTGTTGCAGCCGACAGTGTAACATCACCTGTAGACTATAATATTCTCCTCTAATATCTCTGACTGTCACATGGCCGACTCCCATCACGTAGCGCTTTGCTTTCGAAAGATGTTTTTAGCATCTAACTTCACATCAAAACATTCCTTCCTTGTTTCTGTCACGGTGCTCCTACTGTCACTCCTAAATTTGTAAAATTTGTCTTTACTGATTTCTGATGTTGCGCGGTGTTTTTCCTCTTTGGGACCTTTTTTGCGAACGAAACTCGCCCACAAACGGAGCGGAACATTGAGCTTTATATGGCAATTTTAGGGCCGTGGATTATGCTAATGATCACGTCTCATGAACGCGCAAGTCCTCATGAACTGGTGGCATTCATCAGGCTGAAACGAGAATTCAGCCTGACAAGAATAAATATATGAGGGAGAAAAGAAAACATGCATGAGGACCACCTTCATCTAAAAAGTAACTAGGCTACTAGTACTACTACTACAAGGCCACTACATTTCAGATGGAAATCTCGTACTTTCTACTCCACCACATTTATTTGACAGCTTTAAAGTAGCATAAAATGGAAATATTCAAGTAAAGTACAATTAAGCTACCTCAAATTTGTAGGCCTATTTAAGTAGCCTACAGTACTTGAGTAAACTTTCCACCACTAGAGGTGGAATGCAACTACTACCCTCCACTCCACTACATTTACTTGACAACTTTAGTTACTTTTCAGATGAAGATTTGACACATTGGATAATATAACTAATTTTTAAAATACAACACATTAAAGATGAAACCACTGGTTTCCAACCTTTTTGGCTTTTGACATCTTTCAAAAAGCAGTGTGTAGTCAGGGTCACATTTCAGATGTCTATGAGTTGTTAACAGCTCCACCAAATAGTGTTTTTTTCCCTCTAAACGTCTCACATAGTTTCATTTCATTAAATGATCCAATATTTCACCAAAAATCAATGATTAGAGAAAAAGTCAAAAAACTGAAAACAGATTTGTTTATCACAATTTTGTTTTTTCTTCTTTCCTCTCCCATTAATCATCTCACGACCCCTCAGATTTATGTGGTGACCCCTTGGGGGCGCCGACCCCCATGTTGGGAACTACTGGACTAAACTATTTTTAAGCAGTTCAAACTCTCCACCTCCAGCAGCTACAACAGCAACATACTGCTTATACACTTTTGTAAAGGAACCGAATACTTCTTCCATCACTGCATATGACACGACATGAAAAAGTAGTAAGACTCTGTTGCCTCTATTTGTTTTTTTTTAAAAAAAACTGTTATTCAAATGTGATTAGTGTAAATATTGACTTGTGTGGGTTTGACGAGTCTGTCCTGTCTTGTTTACCCACACCCATATGTTTACCTAACGTTAGCTTCGATGTCGCACATTGATGACGTAGAGTAGGCACTAGTTCTTATAGCAGCAGTTGTTTTAACATCGTATATTTGACCATATTGCACAACAAATATAAGGTAAGAGGTTATCTTCTGTATATATGTTTTACTGGTGGAGGTTAAAACTAAAGTATCATGCTGCACCACAGCGAGTTAGGAGGCTAAAAGTTACTCTAACTGCTGTGGGTTAACAGTTAGCCACAGCTGAGGTAATGTCAACAGTGGCGACTCATAGTTTCAATCGTTAATGAAATATAACCGGAACTTTTACCACACGAATCTGAAACAACAGCAGTAGCTTTAATCGGCGCTCACTACTCGGTTGAGAAGTCACATTTAAGATTATTTTGGGAGACTCAAACTGAGTGTGTAACTTAACGTGAGTACTGTAGCTAACTAACAGACATGTGTTCTCCCTCAGACACACATAAGCCACATGTTTTATTTCAGTAATGTCCATTTGTTTAAAAATACCCTGCTGGCCAATTTTGTTTGAAATATCGTTTTTTTTGGGGGGGGGGTGGGGGGTTAATTCTACAGTAATGCACTGACTGTGTAAGCCTAACTCTTCTGTCTTTGCTATGGAACTTATACCATACGGCATTTGTCTCTAAAGCAGTATCAAATGTTAACATTGCATCTTTACTATTTAAAGAAAGGCTGCGAATTGCAGTAAATGCAGTATCTTACATGTAATCAGACATGCCAGATGTAGCACGCGTGTTTTCACTCAAACCAAGCAATTCATTTAACTGATAAGCACTCTTTGTTATGATGCCAGTTTTACCATGCTCATTCTGCAGCGATACAGTATTGCTCAATCAAGTACGTGTACAGACATGCATAGTTTTTCAAGAGAGTTAAGTTACAGTGGTTTTTTTTGTTTGTTTTGTTTTGAGGTTTTTTATAGCAGGAAACAGGCGTCAGATGTATCAAACAAGACGTGGGAAAACACCCTTAATAAGTCATGACTGACCAAAGAGTAGGGCTGCGACGATTATTTTCATCATCAATTAATCTGTCGATTATTTTCTCAATTAGTCGTTTGGTTTATGAAATGTCTGAAAATGTTGCAATGAATTGTAAGAACTGTTTCCCAAAGCCCAACCAACAGTCCACAACTCAAAGAAATTGAGTTTATTGTCATAGAGAACGAAAGAAACCAGAAAAAAATTCACATTTTTAGAAACTGTATTCAGAGAATTTGTACATTTTGACTCAAAATGATTAATAAATTATCAAAATAGTTGACAATTAATTTGCTGTTGATCGAGTAAGGGTTGCAGGTCTAGCAAAGAGTGAAACGTGGCTTCTCATTATGCCTCTCAAATGCAGTCATTTGGATCCGTAGACAATACATTTGTGAATGAGGTGAAATCTAAAATTAAATACATGAGGCACAAACTGGGGCTAGAGTGTGACGTGAGTGCTGGAACTAAAATAAATAAATTATCTAGCCATATGTTGTTATTTTTCAGTAGGATTCATTTGTTTTAACATACCCTACTAGTCAGTGTTGTTAAAAAATGTTGAACACACAAGTCATTTTAGCCTTCTTGGTTAAATCTGAAGCAGTGCATGCATTGTGAATGTTTAGTATGTGTCTGCCACATGTACCATATGGCATGTGTCCATAAGGAATAAAATGAACAAAGATAATGTTACGGCTTTGAAAGTTTAAAGTGACATATTTGCTGCAATCTGCATGTGTATTAAAGTGAATTCAATATCCTGTGGCTAATCAGGGACGTGAGTTGTATCTGCCTTTCTTATTGTGTTCTGATTATTAATTGAGAAAATAATCTACAGATTAGGCCTAATCGATAAGGAAAATGATCATCAGTTGCAACCTTACTGATAAGCACACAACTTGAAACAGAGAGCTACTTTATGACATGAAATGGCCTTATGTAGTTATAAATTTGCATATTCAGTCTTTATTAACATAGGCTCATTCAAGTATTTGTGCTTACATGTACAGTATTCTCAGTGCAGGTACAATAACTTCACAGCAGGAAATAGGCTTCAGTTGCTTAAAACTAATATAAAACACGCTCAACAAAAATGTCTTTAAATATGTTTTCATGCAGTTTATCTTAGTTATTTTTAATGGACTAGTGTTCCAACTAACAATTATTTATATGATGATAATGACAATAATTTATCATTATAGATCAGTCTGCCAATTACTTTCTCAGTTATGTAAAATGTTGATGGATAATTTCCTACAGCTTAAGGTAAAATCTTCAGCTGTCTGACCAACAGTGCGAAAGCAGAAAACATTCAGTTTACAATGATATAAAACAGAAAAGCAGAAAATCCTCATAAATTAGAAACTGAAACCAACAAAACAATTATTCAAATATCAAAATAGTTTGTGATTAATTTTCCATCAGCTGACTAATGGGATAGTCATCATGTGTTTGATCTTGTCGTACCTCGAAGCATGTGTCGACATACTTGTTTGGAGCATGTTTGAGCTATCCAGCTTATTAAACAGTCAATATCAAGTGGTTGCATGTTCTTATTTTCTCATATCTTAGTGGTAAAAAGCCTGTAACTTTTATTCTCTTCAAAAATGTCATCTTTAAGGGTTTTCCATTGCGTTATCATTGGTTTAAAAAAAAAAAAAAAATCAATAGTGACATCTGAGATTTTTTTTTAGCAGTGCTTATTCCATCAAAGGAAACCACATTTTCTCCCTAATGTGTGGGAGGAGAAGGAAGTAGAGGAGTTCGTGAGAACTGTAAATCAGTTCTCACTTATTCCACCCTGTGTTATCACCGCAGTATCTGATTCCAACAGGGAATAAATCAAAATAAGGAAGTAAGGCACTAACAGAATTCTGTTGCTTTAGTCGTGACTTAAGAGGCTTTCACATGCAACACTAAAATCAATGTTACTGCAACCTTTTCTCAGACATCTTCTCTTGGCAAGGTGAATTGTTATTAAATGCAGTGCTTTTCTTACAGGCCATGTCATCTTTGTGTGGCACCAGCAATGACTTCCAAGATGCCGCTCAAGAGTCCATAGAGAAGCAGGTAAGCGTGACGTGACAGATAAACACTGAAATGTTCTGTATGAAATGTTGCAGTGAAATTCACCTGAACTGACAGATGGCTGCCAAAGTCAGAAAATAGGCTAAAAGTATTTTATGGAGCTTTAGGAGGCTTTTATTTAATTATTCAACATAAAATACAAATTAGTTATAATAATATGATCTTTCCATTATAGTGACACAGTACTAGTGCAGCACTACTCAAGACATAACTGGGGAAACATTAAAAGCACAGTGCATATAAACATTAAAGGTTTTACGGCTGGTGTTATTCCATTTTTTCTTATTGTCAAATAATCCCATGAAAAGACCAAAACCAACAGTGTGTTAGTCTCTCAGTACTTCCCAACTTCCTTACTCTCTCTGTAGTACTAAACCCCAAACCCATTGAACTACTGAAGACTTAAATCTTTAAAAACGGGGCACAAATATATAGTTTCATTTTTATAAGAAACAGCTGGGCTTTGTAGCATTTGGCAAACATTAATTTAGTATTTGTTAGGGACTATTTTCAGCTGTGTGTTGACACACATTTGATGTTCTTGTGAGTATTGACAGCAGCAAGGTGGTGTATGTGAGATTTACTTGAAATAAGTAAGTAAGTAACCAGAAACCAGAAAAAAAAAATCACTTTTGAGAAGTGGGAATCAGTGAATTTGAACATTTTTCTTTGTAAAAAATGATTCAAAACATTAATTTTCTGTTGATCGATTAATTAACTAATCCTTGGAGCTCTAATCAGACTTTAGATACACAGACAATACTTGTTAGTAGGATCGATTCATTTTGGTCATTTTTGGTCATTTTTGGTCATTCAAAGGATTTTTTTGACACTAAGAAAAATGGTACAAAATTTACCCACCAACTTATTTTTTGCAACAATAGAAGTGAATACTGCATGTATTTATTTTTTATACTGAGTAACAGTCTTCTGTTTCCATTACAGTGACACACTGTTGGTACAGCAATACCCAAAACATCAATATTAAAAGCTCTCTCCATATGTTTGGCAACACTTTTATTCATATTGATTGCGTTAACAGTTTTGTGACTGTTGCAGGACCAGGAGCATCCTCGTGTACTTATTCCTGAACTATGTCGACTCTTCTACCAGCTGGGATGGGTGACGGGGACGGGCGGAGGAATCAGTTTGAGAAGAGGGTTCGTATGAGTATTTTAGATTGTACGGAATCTGAAATTGTACATCATTATGCTCAATCGGTTAACAGCGATCATTTTCCCAGCTTTAGTTTTATCCACTGCTATTAAAGTTTTCACTCCTAACTGAATAGATATCTGACCTGAACCGACTGACACACTTTCGTTTAGCTTTTCTCTTTGCATATCTTTTGACATCCCAAAAATCGAATGTTGTTGTGGAGATTTTTTTTATTTCCCAAGAGAAGAATTTGTATGCTGACAAATTCCTAAAAGTCCAGTGAAGCTGATGTGAGGTCAGTTATATCGGTTTTGACAATGTGTGCAAATTTAGGCTGAAGACAGAAGGCCACAGTTTTGCCAAAGTGAAACAAAATACAAACTGAAGGCTTTTGACAGGTTATTCCAAACATCTTTGATCTGTGTTGTTTTGGGTGGCAGCTACAAAAATGCACCACCCATTAGCAAATCCCTATCTGAAATGGGAAATGGCAGACATTTATTTAAGCCAACAGAGGAACTTGATGAAACCTGAGATGAAGCCAAATAAGATTTACTGACTGCAGCTCTGTGTGCTGGTATTTCATTCAGATAGAAAGATATTGCTACTTTGAAATGATTCAAAAGAGAATTTCTTTTCATCTTATTAAGACTATTTGAAATGCTACCTTTTTAGAGTCTGATAGAAAAGAAGCAGTACTGAGCTCCACTGCAACACAACAATTTCACATTCCTTAAAACAGATGTTTCTTGGATGGAGTGATAACTATTTTCCAGTCCTTCATTGTCCTCCTTCAGCTCAGAAATCTGAAGGCTGATTAATTTAATTAAAACAATACTCATAACACCAGATGAAGCGAGAGGATGGTATCAAAGGAGATCTGGAATAAATCAAGCGATCTTAACATACAGTAGTGTTGTCAGACGTATTAAACAAAAATTCTAGTAAGTGCAGGTCTGAATTTGAACTTTTGAAGGCTTTCTTTTTTTACTGTTGCTTTAGTTTGACTCAGAAATGACTCAGAGCCTAAGATAGCCTTGCCAAGCCTTGCACTGAAAATCAATAGGCTACTGCTTTATCTGCTGTTTGTTGCTAGATAAAGAAGAGTACAATGGGTTTATCATCTACATTCTGAAGGGAAACTCTCAACATTTAGACAATAATGTGATTTATTTACAAGATTTTTAGACAGATCCACTCTGGTTGGCTCTTAACTCTGCAAATCTGTCGAATGTAGTAGAATGTAAATTTTTCCATCAACGACTAAATATTCTGTCAGGGAAATGTGATTTGTTGACACATCAGGCAGTCGTTGAAATGTTATTTAGAATGGACATTGTCAGTACGAAGTGCATTATGAATACTTGGAACAATGTAAAACTGCTGCAGAATTTGAAATAATTATTTTCTGTAACCGTCTTGGGGGATTGGGTTCTTTATGGATTGCTGGAAAAAGCTTTGGTGTTTCTTTCACATTGTGCAGTAGCCAGTGAGCTTCAGTTCAGTACACACCATAACTTTCTCTTTGAAGAAAAGAACCGTAAGAGGAGACCAGCTGTTACCATGGAAGGCCATCATGCTCCATTATGTTGTGACAACTTGGGATATCTCCTTCAAGAACTACTTACCTGTCCTTCCTATTGATTCATAGCATGTTGTTTGTTATATAACTCACAGAGACCAGATCTACATCGCACCATCGGGTGTCCAGAAAGAGAGAATACAGGTAAGCAGGTTTTAATCATAGTCTGATTGAGAAGCATGTACATGAAAATTAATGCACAAAGTTTTAAACATATACCTTTCTTATGTTTGTGTTACTCAGCCAGAAGACATGTTTGTTTGTGACGTGGAGGAGAAGGACATCAGCTGTCCACCTGCTTGGAAAAAGTTAAAGAAGAGCCAGTGCACCCCTCTCTTTATGAATGCCTATACTATGAGAGGTGAGACTCTGATACACACACCACTCATACTCAGTCATTGATAAAACTCATCACTGAGCAGAATAGGGGTTTTATTCTGAAGTTGGGACTCAAAAGTCCTACTCAAAGTTAGGAGAAGCCTCATGGAAGTTACAGTTTGTAAAAATCTTCCTTTTTAGATGAAATTATGGAAAATGGCAGTTTATAGAAAAGCAGGTAAGTTATAGTAGTTTCATTTTGACACTGAAATTACAGGTCAAGATTTTATGTCCATCCCAAGTTTAGATTTTGGCATCAACTACTCCATAATTCCTTCTATCATGGAAAGTTTGTACAGTTTTTATCTGCAAACTCAATGATGAGAATGAGAATTGGCAGAGCTTCCAAATATGGTAGTTATTTCAAATACGACTCAAATTGTAACAGTGTGTTTGAAGGTAGAGGGTTTTTTTTTATTAATAATTTGTGGCCAGTGGCATTCTTTCTGTTGCCTCGTTACAATTATTATTTGAGGAAGAGAAGACAAAACACTCGAAAATCAAAATCTGTTTTTCCTTTGCTAAAATACAGGGGCACAAGCAGTTATACACACCCACTCCAAGGCTGCTGTCATGGCAACACTGCTGTATCCTGGCAAAGAGTTCAGGATAACACACCAGGAGATGATCAAGGGGATTCGTAAGGGTACCTCAGGCACCAACTATCGGTATGTAATCAAGCAGCAAGGATTAGTGAAGTCTAAAGAGTTTTCAACCATTTTCATTTCTCAGTCAAGAGTAGGTTTGTAAAGTCTTAGTTATTGAAGTAGCTTGGCATTGACAGTAAAAAACACAAAATTAAGTACAATGATAAACATTCTAGAAACGCTAAAACTGTTAATTTGGATGGACAATGAATTTATGAAGTGTTATGTTTCTGCTTGCTGCCATCTTTTTTTGTTTTTGTACGTTTTTTTTTAATCATACATCATTGTAAATGGATTATCTTTGGGTTTTGGACTGTGAGTCAGACAAAACAAGACATCTGAAGACATCACCTTTGATTGGGAAATTATAATGGTCATTCTTTACTATTTTCTGACATTTTATAGACCAAACAATTCATTTAGAAAATAATGGGCAGATTAATCGATAATGAAAATTCCTTAGTTGCGGTCCTAGTGTTCTGTAGTCTCATATCGCTGTCCAAAATGAATGGGTGTCTCATTTGACAAAGACTAGGAAAAAAAAAAAGAAAGTCTGCCTACCAAGACTAGTTTGTTAAGGTGGAGTTCTGGCACAAATTCACCTGTAATCATTCTGACAGTAGAAATTTCCAGCATCTTCTGGTATTGCAGCAGCCAGCTTTGTTGTAGAAACCAACATACTTACTCCGCCTTCATCCATCTTCTTCAGAAAAACTTCAAATCAACATGTTTGAACTTTACAACTTCAACATTGTCTATGGTATTTCCACATAAAACATATTGTACAATTTGACCAGCTAATTCTTAGCCATGAGCTCTTTGCAAATACATGTGCCCTGTCTTGCCTTACTTTTCTCAATAACTGATGCAGATCACAGGCTGAAACATGTGGATCCCTAATATGGAGTTGTTCTGTTGTTACTGGACTTTTTTTTTTTCATAATGATTGGTTGTTGTTCAACCAACACCCCAAAACCCATGGATATATTATTTACAATAATATACAGCAGAGAAAAGTAGAAAATCCTCACATTTGAGAAGCTGATATCAGAAAAGTTTTGGTATTTTCAATTACTTAACAGTTTCACTTCCACAAACTGAAAATCCACAAACTTTGTATTACTTTTCATATGATTTCCTCATACTCTGAGAGACTATGACAGTGTCAAGCTTTGAGAGCAGGCAAGTTTTGGCAAGACTGTATCTGATAGTACTGGGTGATGGGTGAACCTTGTAATTTTGTATGCTGCATTCACAGGTATGATGAAACTCTGGTAGTGCCCATCATTGAGAATACTCCGGAAGAAAGGGACTTGAAAGACAGGATGGCTTTGGCCATGGAGCAGTATCCAAATTCATGTGCAGTCCTCGTCCGCCGACATGGGGTGTACGTCTGGGGTGAGACATGGGAAAAAGCCAAGACCATGTAAGTATTTACCTCTCTGCACTTTTGGATCTTGTTTAAAATATGTTTCTTTTGTGGGCTGTTTAACAAAGAAAATTGATTAAAATTCTTTACCTTGCTGCATTTTGTAGGTGCGAATGCTACGACTACCTGTTTGATATCGCCGTCCAGATGAAGCAGTGTGGACTAGACCCTTCAGCCCTCCCGATGGAAGAGAAGGGAATAGTTTGACATTTTCTGGTCCTTTTTAAGAAAGAGACATTTGTTGCAGAAAGGTCAGTGGAGTTCAATCAGGAGAGCCGATTGTAATCATCTGCCTTTCATGCTGGCCTGCTTCAAAATTGATGAAATTTGATGGTGAGAGCAGATTCAGAGTTGAAGTAGATTGAATGTCTGTGATCCGGAAGAGGTATGCTGCAAAGCACTGTGGGACAACTCATGAGAGAGCAGCTGTCAAAATCAACGTCCTTGGGTTCAAACGCTTTCCTATTCAGGTTCGCCTGCACTGAATCAAGATCTTGTTGTGTGTCAGACATGAACATACTGTGCATCTCAATTGGTCAGTAATGGTGATTACCTGCCTTTGCTTCAATCAATAAAAGCTGATGGAATGTAAACGAGTCAGAAATTATTTTAAAGTCTCTTTTTTTTTTTTTCCTACCTTTTTGAAAAATAGAAATCCAAAGCTGAAAATAGAGGTTTAAAGTTTAAACATTTCTGCATTTTTAAAGCTATGTCTCTCTCTCTTTTTTGAACTGAAGGCACACAGAATGATGTCTGATAGTGTGTATAAGCTACATATCCTTTGCTGAAGTTTTGAAGCCATATTTCCCTTTTAAACAGCAAATGTAATAAACAAATTCCTCTTTTGATTTTTGATGAACACCGCGTACACACAAATGTCTGTGGTCAGCTTGTCAAACACCTTTCAGTAAAAATAAATGTAAAAGGACTCTAGCTGTGTCTGTGGACATCCTTTCATTCCCAAACCACCATTCGAGTCTTAGTGTAGGCATCACACAATGCCTGTGGATCCTTGCACAGCATGCCTCCAGTCTTCTGCATACTCATTTTTCATGAAAGCTAGAGGAGCTGTTCTTTTAACAAGCTCCCTTTGCTGCCCCCATCCCATTGCTTCCACCACTGTATTCCCTCAAAACAGAGTTCAGTCAAATATGCCACAGTCTTATTTAAAATGGGAAAAACAAGAAATATAAAAAACCCCCAACAACAACAAAATTATTCTTTCATGCTGTGCTAGCACTGCCAAGATTCTCCATCTTCTGATTAATTAGGAATTCTGGTAAACTAATTTGCAAAAGAAATTGAACATCAGCCCATAGCATAAAAATGACATTCTGAAGCTCACAAAGTCAGAAAATCTAAAAGCTTGAACAGACAATAAATAAATAAATAAATAAAGTAATATTTTGATTTGTTGGTGCTGAGTGATTTGCTGAGGAATGAGCTATAAAAAGCTGACAAATGACTACATTTAAAGGACCAGTCTGTAGGATTTAGTGGCATCTAGTGCTGAGGTTGCAGATTGCAACCAACTGAAAACACCTCCTGCCCTTCCAAGTGAGAAGGAGAACCAACGGGGGTTGCGAAAAACGCGAAAGGCCCTCTGTAGAGGCAGTGTTTGGTTTGTCCGTTCTGGGCTACTACGGGCTCCATGGAACAGGACCTGCTCCCTCTGTAGATAGAAAGAGCTCATTCTAAAGGTAACAAAAACACAATAATTCTTATTTTCATGAGATTATACACTAATTAAAACATAGCTACTTATGAATATTATATTCCATTTCTGCCAAGTCCGTTCAGCTAGATGCCATTAAATTCTACACACTGGACCTTTAAGAAAAAAAAGTTTCCTCAAGCATTCAGGGATCTCAGTCAGACTTTACCCTGGCACCAATTATGTGTGTTATACATTCCAATATTCATGCCATTATGCATTTATATTAATATTTATTACCTGTCAGCCAGCAAAGTTCAGCAACAGACACATTAAGAATGGAATATGAAGAAAAGAAAGACTTGTGTGATATTAAGGCTCAGGGAGGCACTGAGGCACATCATCCATACTGTGGAATGGGGTCATATGGGCACATCTTTCCCATAAAAACTTAGTGGCTGGGTGATGTGCCTGTTGCAAGTTACATGTTCTTTTTTGGATAGGTTATGCAGTATGGTGGAAAGGGCTCAAAGCTACAATAAAAAAATGTTCACTTTGATGAACAGCGAGGATAAAGAGCCATTTTCACTGACCAGTCTACAGTTTTTTAACTGGAATAAAAAAAAAATAAAACAGCAAGTTTTCTGATGTTACATGAAATATGTCTGGTACCCTCAAAGCATTTAACTTCAGAGCCATCTGATAAAATAATTGTGGGTTTTCTTGTTTGTTTGTTTTTTCCTGTTTGTTTTCATTTTTATCATGCCTGTTCTTGTTGACATGGCCCCACATCTAAGCAGCTAAGTTGGTATCTAGAATGTTTTAACAGAGCAATGATGGCTGAAAGTATAACAACCTATTTTCATGGTCCATGAAGTTCCAGATAAGTGTATTAGTTGGCATCGTTCTCCAACATTTCAAAGAATGTAGCCTGAACTAATAATGGTGTTCATGAAACCAAAATACAATCCTACTTATCCTTAATTTTCATGCAAGAGGGACCAGCCACAGATGATTCATTTTGGTGTTTGACCTGACAAACTAAATGCTACATCTACTGACAATACAAGAAACTGCCACAGCATCCCAAATCAATGGAAATGTAATACCCACTTGTTATAAGATATTGCGGAAAGTATGTGTGATACAGTCCAAACATACTTTCTCTTCGCAATAACATTGTGCGCATACCTGAGTCAAGTTCCTACAAAACCACTGGTATCACCCTTTGGAACAAAATGGTGAAAATGAGCCCCTTCGTTATGGTTTTTTCTTATACACTTCAATCTGTAATGTTTGAAGGATCCACACACGGAGGCCCACGTTGTACCTTTCTTCATTTTTTTGCTCCCTGATGTATTTTTGTTTGAACTCCCTCAAAAAGCTCATTTTAATTTAGGTTTGTTAATAAAACTTTAAATGATGTTGGTGCTGTTTTTGATCCTCTTCTCCTTCATCACTACAGCCATTAGAAGCCTTTTTTGGAACACATTATCAGTTGCAGCGCAAGGCATCTCATTATAAGCATCGCAGAAAATGTTATTTTCCCTCGTCGTTTCAATCAGTTGAGGGATGTATAACAGTTCAAGTGCTGTAGTGGCGCCTCTCAACCCATAAATTATGTTCAAGTTGTATTAACGTGTTTGGCACCCATGTCTCAGGAGAAAAGGAACACTCATTGCTGCACCATATTTTCTATGATATTGATTAAAGTGTAAATGTGTTTATGATTTTTAGCTTCAGTAAAAGCCTTGTGACAGGCCAAGTGGTGATATAAATTAATATTATTGACGTTCAGACACAAGTACTGTAAGCTTATGTGTGTCAGCCAGTCAGCACACAGTCCCACACCAAAACACTTAAAATCACTAATGTATCCCAGGGTCGACATTTAAAAGGCCACTTCTGCATTTTGACATTCTTATATCACTACATTTTGACATTTTGTTCTTTTTGGGGGGATTTTGCCTTCATTGGATAGTTAAAACTGGAGAGTGACAGAAAATGTAGTAATCAGTAGTTTCAGTATAATCCATTTTTGCCCCTTTATAGAAATAAAATGTAATCTTTTTTTCAACATGACAATTATACATCTTATACAATGAAAGCTTCCAGATAAAGATCATGCTATGCAAGCACTTAAACACGGCGACCTTTGTCTGGTGATTAACAGACAAGCCATTGACAACAAAGGAGTATGGATTTTCTTTTGTGAGCCTTGTCCTGACAAGGGGAGTAAATGAGCAGCAGCTACATCTGTGTGATTGTCCAACACTTAAGGTATGTCAGTCAAGCCAAACCACTTGCAAAAATACAGCATTTTATATACAGCAGACTTTAATATCTATTCAGTCAACCTTATTGCAAAATCAACACCAAGATACACAGTGGTAGACCATAACCTCTTTTGGAAAAACCTGTCTATTTCAAGAGACAATTGTGGAGTTTAACTGACCTCATTATTATATTATACATTATATTATCTGTAAGCCAACAATATCAGCTTTTCAATAAAGTGCAGCTTTAAAGTTGAAACATTTTTTTAATCAATGGCATAAATCCACACTGTAGTAATAATAATAGTAGCAGTAATATTAGAGCTTGGCTAACTGATGTATCTTGCAAAATGTTATGTTGTTGTGTTTTTTTTTATAGTGCTTGTATATTATATTATCACCATATCAAATCTCTGAGGTCCTGAAAATTAACAACGTGGAGTCTCACTTGGCCCATGACCCCTCATGCGAAACCACGAGCAGGTAGTTTCCGATGAGCATTCTCTGACGAGCAAAGCGTTCGCTACCTGCTCAGGTCAAAACAGCAGAAAGACAAATTCAGCAAATAGCTGTTGAACATCTAACTGCTAAAGATCAAGATATTTTTCTCTGAAATACAGGACTTTAAGATATCCATCAGGTGGCTGAAAAAAAAAAAGATGTGGGCTTGCACAACTTACTTTTTAAAGAAGATTTTCAGAGGCTTTCCTGACTGTAATTTTATCTGAAGAATTCATTTAGAGAAACCGGGAAACAAGTCTAGTGGATTGATTAATTTTGACATCCACAAAACTCATTGCATTTACCTATTATTCACAACTAAAGAACATTTTCAATACTGGTGGCTGCTCCTATTTTCAAGCAGAATCATAGGTGACATTTGTATATCTATAAATACAGCTTAAAATGTAAACATTATATTGAAAACGTACAAACATAAGACATGCATTGTTTACAAAATGTATCTCTAATGAACTGTCATTGTGTTGTTGATCACCTAGTGCAAAAACATTAAGTACTTATGAATTAATGACTGTAGTAATTAAAGTACACTGACAAAGAAATGTGTTCGGTGGAGGATTTTTTCGGTGGGGATTAATTTCTGTTAGCCACCAGGTTAAAAAACAAAATAAAATGAGGACCTGAGGCAAAGTGCTGCTGCTGGTTCAGTTTAGCATTAAGACTTAAGCTTCTCAATCAGGTTTAATTTACTGAGCAGCATGCCACATAATCTAACCTAGATAGCTGACTAAATAAATTTAGTAAGGCACATAAATCAAGTTAAGTAGCTGCAGCTAATGTGAGTTGTAGCTATACAAATAAAGGGTTCTCACCACAGTTGTGCTGCTACAGGTTTCTTGCTACAGTTCAAGAAAAATGAATTGTTTTGCTTATGTCCTCTGCAGATGGTAATGGTTTGACGTCTGCCAAATTCCAATATGAATCAGCCTCCTCAGCATACTTATCAGACCAGAAGCAGCTCTTTGCTCTGGGCCCTCTTCTTCCCTTAATCCTTTCACCCAGGCCTCACTTTGTTTTCTTGCTGCTCTGACTTTGCTGATAGAGATGTAAGGAACCTCAATCCACTTCCCTAGAAAACCCCTGCTTGCACACCCGAACACAATTATTTTTCCTCTAAACTGTAGATATATGTAGTTTCAAGTCAGCGGTCAAAAACAACCCAAAGTGCTTACTGTGTCTTTTTTTAAACTGCATGAATATCACCTATAGCTTCCTACAGAACAGTTTAAAGGTTTTTTTTTTTCCTCTTGAAGTTTTATATTCACAAGCCCAAGCTTTTTATTGAGCAATTCTTGTACAAACACAGACCTTGAGGTGCCTGTATTTTCTTTCATAGTGTGGATACTCAATAAGTCGTATTCTTAGGTTTCATGAGTTTCTCATGCATCCTTATTTTATGCTTTCCTGTCAGCCCTTCCTTTACACCAAACACCTTATGTATTTTTTGTAAGAGCTGCTGATGATTGCTTCCTCCCTCAGCCATCGCCTTACCCAGTTTATTTTTTGGAGTAGAAGGCCACACTTTAAACCTACTTCTTCAGAGTAACATGATATTTATTTATATGTTGTTTCTGTGTCTTATCAAAATCAATAGAATCCAACCATGAAGGTATGAGATATTACTGCAAATCATCCAATATTTGCCAAGACATTTCACCAAAAAGGACTGATTGACATCCCTAGAGAGCTATGCCAGTACCAGTAAATATAACACATTTCAGTACATATCCCTGCATATATTCCTTCTGAATCTCTTGTACATTAAGGTTTAACCTGACATCAACCTATGGTGTTTTAAAAGTCATAATAAATTAAAAATTCTGAGCATTAATGTTACAGGCATAATGCATAAGGCCATTTCTAATTATTATTTCTGCTATTTCTAATTATTATTTCTGTGAATGCATGAAAACATTTTCCTCATTTTATGATGATGTGCTAAAAAGAGCCCGAGAATTAACAGTGCTGTAGTCCACAAGGTAGAATAGCTGTTCAAGAAAAGAGCATGTTGTTACTTTGTGCAATGTGGCTGCTAATGTTCTCTGTAAATAAATAATGTATTTTTAGTAAATGTAAGTAAAAATGTTATGGCCCTCTAAAACAGCTCAAAGAAAGCCCAACATAATTAAAGAGTCAGGAGTATCAGAAAAGTCAAACCAATTTATTGACAAAACCAACAACAACTAACAGAAGCCGATGGGCCGGCCAAAATGAACAAAACAAGGGAAGACACCCACAACAACCCACAAAGGGTTGTAGGATCTGGGCTCTTCTCTCTAACCTAAACTAACATGAAAGCTAAACTTAACAGAAATAAAGCCACAAAAATAGGACTACTATACCCACCAAACAAACAAAACAGAGGCAAAAAGCTAAAGCATAACAGTAACACAAAAAAATAGCAGCTGCTGCCAAGGCTGGGAGGTGGAGAAAAGAGAGCGAGCCAAATTCCTGCCCTCTCTTTATTGGTCCTCCCTCAATCAAGCCAGATCAAGGCCACCTGGGAGAGAGACCACAAGATATTATGAGTGGAATGTCAAATATTATGATATGCATAAGTAGGGATCTATATACTGTAAAAGAATGGTTGCATACATGAATGAGTAATGTCATCAACTGTAAACTTTTAGATAAGATTCGTATTTTAAAGGATATGGCAAGAGATTTTCTATATTTGTCTTATTATCAACAAAACTCATGTGCAGAGCCAAACCAACAGTGAAGTGATCCTACTTAGTATACTTCTAAGTATTGTGTGTGTGTATCCAAAGCCTGATATATCTTGTTCCTCTGTGCCATAGACCTCCGTTGTTGGAAGGACTCCCAGACACTGTCTTACTTACAGTATAATATATATTAAATCACAACATTTCGGTCTGTCCGACTTTCATAGTCCGAAAACAGAAGAAATGGCTCCAAAGACTAGCAACAATGACCTTGTTTTCACCCCTGAAGAGAAGTTCAATGTAGAGCAGACGCCACTGTGCATGCATGGGAACGCAGTGATGTTTACAGGGCTTTGCTAGCTTGTCGTATTACTCTCCTGCAGTGAAAATGTGATTTCCATTATTAGTCTCGAGCCATTTCTAAACAAACTAACCGGGTGAAGGAACATGTCACCCAGTGCAACAGGCGTGTGGCTCACTGGTGTGTTTTTAATAGTTTTTGGACAACGGACGTGTATGGCTCAGAGGACAGATATATTAAGCTTTGGATACACACAAGATAATTGTAAGTAGGACCAGTTCATCATAGGTTCGGCTCTGCATGTTTGTTGACAATAAGAAAAATATAGAAAATCGCCAGCCTTATCCTTCAATGTGGAAGAATACAATTCAGTGGGAGATAATTGTGCATTCATTTT
This sequence comes from Thunnus thynnus, assembly GCF_963924715.1. Classification (NCBI taxonomy): domain Eukaryota; kingdom Metazoa; phylum Chordata; class Actinopteri; order Scombriformes; family Scombridae; genus Thunnus; species Thunnus thynnus. The sequence continues at coordinate 8,463,334 of NC_089517.1, forward strand.
ACGTTTCTCATATTTCTAACTTAATTAACTATTCAATTATTTTATGTACAAAGTCTGACAATAATTCACTTTGTTTTATCAGGAGGAACGGCCATGTATTAATAAATCAAAAGAATTGATCCCCTTGGAGTCATAAATGTGTGTATAGGATTGACATATTGGCAAGAACAAAACATCAGGGGACACCAAAACATTTAGATTACTCCTCTGGGGACCATGAACATCTACAACAAATTTAATGGATATTCAACCCTTTCTTTTCAGATATCTTGTCATGGACCAAAATGAGTGAAATCTCATTTTAATAGTATTGTAGTGTACCGAATAGAGCAAAGAACTAATAATTGGTATTCTGTTGTTGCGTCCATCATTAAGAGGGCTTTTCAATATTCTACTAAAAGTGAACATTTCAGAGAAAACCTTTTATGATGATTCCCTAATGTCCAGTATCAGAATGTACAGTGCATGTGGTTGAGGACATAAGATGACTTGTCATAATGCGCAGTTATTAAATTTTGACACTGTATAGTTTCAGAAAAGCTCAGAAATGAAAATGGTGTGATGATCAATGAACAATAAGTACTTATCTATGAATATTTTATCAGTTGACTGTGTTTATACCGTATCATTTGATATTGAAGTTTAGTATTCTTTGAGGAGATGCCTGCATGTCTGACTTCAAACATGTGGAGTTCATTATAACTTTGGCTTTGAGAACACAGCTTTGACTCTCGCTTTGGTTTTCTCCTCAGCTGTGGCCTTTTTCCCCAGAGCTCTGAATACATCCTCAAATGGATGGATTGGGGAAGAAAGATCATCAATAAAAATGCAGAATTTATTTTACCTTTTATGTGCAACTGTGTGCCCATATCTGCCTTTAATTATAATTACCTTTGAGATAACTCTCCTTTATTTAACAGCATGCCAGAAAGAGACTAAGCATACATGAGATATAAGGAAAGAGGATATGTGATGCAGATTATGAGCCAGATTTATCACTGAGTGATAATAATTCTAAATCTCTAAATCCTAATTTCAATGTGACAACCAGGCTCTAGATGACCCAAAGTCATAAATTATATTGATCTTACAGACTTCAGAATACTGGATCTAAATTTTCAATACTTACTTACTCCCAAAAAGATCAGTGTGAAGGAAAAAATGTGTTAAACTCATAAAATGTCGATATTACAGAAGGTAAGAGCCTGGATTAAAATGGCTGGTGTTAAATATAAGCCTGACAGATATATTGTACAGGACTGCATTATTCACTTTATCAACAGCCCCTATGGCTGAGCTTATGATGTTGAATAGTCCTTGAACACCTTGCGGCACCTTGAAAAATATGTCTAACCTTACAAAGATTGAATAGATTAGAATCATAAGTTGAAGTAATGCATCCTCCCACATCCTTCATGTTCAATGCAAGTGCAGTCAGACTGCAGTCATAAATGTGCTAAAATGTCCATGAGTAGCTCTGCTGACATTTTACATGGTATTAGTTTAGAGTTCAGTTTAATGTGATGACTCTTAAATCAATAATTAATTCAATAGCCCTGAATCTAGTCTTTTTTGATTAGCTTTAAACTGAACTATACAACTGGTGGGTGAGTGCTTTTTTTTTATAGAGATTATATGATAAACTAAGTTAAAGGGAAACTTGTGCCCTATGACTAGATAAAACTGAGAAAAAGGCTGTAGATTCCCTATATTACTCTCAAGGGGGATTCCTACATCAACCAGAACGCATTGTGCGTGTCCCATCCAATCCGCTACTGACGGTGTATTTATGGAACGCGGGCGACGAAAAGTTAGTGAGCAGCATTATATTTTTCCTCATCAAGTCTGGATGTATTGTACTGATTTGCAAGGATCATAACACAAACAGTGCGCTGGAGTTAGTTATGTGGATCAATGCAAACTTAGCGACACACAAGCCAGAATGCTACCAGAGCTGCCGGTGGACAGTGAAAAAAACTCCCCGTCTGCTGTGTCTATTTCAGCTTGGTTTGGGAAACAGTTGTAGGTGACGGGGTGAAAAACTGCTATGAGACATTGTGTCTTTCATTGTTTTGGATGAGGAGGAGCTGGGTCCGGATTGTGCTTGAAGCTGCATGCAGTCACAGGTAACATAGTCGCTGTTGTGCTGTTCTGTATTCAGAGTTAAAGTCCAATATAATATTCTGTCAGAAAATAAAGTTAGGTTTACCGAACCAAAGTACTACAAAGTTTGTCGAAGTGCAGAGTTTTCAATCCGTCTCCATTCTCTCTGACAATCCTCACTGGTCACTGGTCGATGCTGCAAAGCTACACCGGCTGCAGTGCCTCTCTTTTAATCTCACTGTAACGTAGTTCTAGTGGTCGCTTCATCCTCCACACTGTTTTGTCTGATTCCACAGTACTATGTTCAGCCTCATAAATTGTAATAGTGGTACTACATCTCTGCTCCAACATTATATTGTAAAGCTAATTGGTTTTTTTGTGTTAGATTCAGCTTTTCTGTCCACCTGAGGCTCAAAATTCTCAGGTTCATAGTCGGCGGAATCGTGGAGAAACTCAGCACTGTGAAGTTTGTGTGTCCGGTTGTGGCTGTAGCGTAGCTCCAGTGGTCACTTCCTCCTCCACACCCTGTTGTGTCTGATTCCATAGTGTGATTATGGCTGGGTATCATGAAACTAGGTTTCTTCCAGATATTTTAAAGTATTTAGTAGAGTGATATTTTAGTATCTGCTTTTATCTTTTGCCATGGGTTAAATGGGATTTGGCAGGTAGGGGAACCCTGAAATCTGGTGTAGCAATGCAGCGGGGAAAAATGACTCACCTCAAAATAACTCCCAAATTGATTTGTACCATGAGCCCTGGTGGACTTGTTTCCTTTTGGACAGGCTATGTGATCAGCTGATCAGCACACATTTCTTGCTGTGGCTCTGGGCTGTGCTGCTGCAACTACTCTGGGCTGTGCCGCATTTGAATTAACTAGATAACTTCAACAACACATCATGTACATATCCACTGTCTGATTAATTAAAAATTCTAAATGAATGACATTACTTATGCAAGCTTTAAATTAAATCATTATCACATATTAACGTTAATAATGTACTTTCTAATTTCCATGTCTGACTTGCACACAACTAACAGACAGTAACGACGACTTTAAATTATGTAGATTGATTGATTTTATGGGAGCCAGTAATGCAGACAATACTCTTGTATCCACAAGCAATGTAAAACATGTTCCAACTTACTGTATATTTCAACCTAACTCTGCAAGCTTGCTCTCTGCAAGTCTTTGACATAAACAGCTAAACCTTGAGTAATTGTTTTTATGCTGTTTATTCATTTGATCATTTTTTTGTTTGATCAGATCAGTTTATGTTCTACTAATAACATTGAACATTCAGGTTACTTCCAAACTTATAGTCCATGTTGAAGCACTGGACACCAGAAGTCTCCAAAATTGTGGTATAGTATGTTCCATGTAACATTCTCTAGCCATCCACAGAGAAATAAAACTTGAGATTTCTTTCATCACATTTCAACATTTTAGTTGGTATTATATATGTTCATGTAACATTAAAAGCCACATTGAAAATTTTATTCTTGGATACATTCATCTTTGAAACCACAAGGGAACCGGCATGTAGATAGCTTATCTTACTACTAATGCACTCATCAGCATGAGCGATAAACACACATAGCATTGCACAGTAAAAGGCAGAGTTATCCATTATTCAACCACTTCTTGCTGAGTCTTGTCTTGCTTTCCAAGTGAAACACCTTTTATTTTTCTGTATTTTCTTTCCTGTGAGTATATTGTTAGAAAACAAAAGAATACCCTGTGGTTAGTGTTGATTGATTGGTATTGATTTGTAGAAGAAAGTACGGTACAAGCTTCTAGACTGCAATATTATGTAACAAAGCTTCAGTAAGTCCAAGAGAGTCACTTAACAGTTGTATGTGTGTATGTGCATGTGTATGTGGGTGGGTATGTGTTACAGTATGTTCTGTCTGTATATGGAGAGCACACACAAGGTATCTGGACACTTTGGGGCTACAACTAACACAGTCACAATGTTCTTGCTCTCTGTTCTCATTGTTAGTGTCAAAAAGTTATGAATTCTGACCAATTAAAGGACTGTTGACTGTAGATTCAACTGCAGTAGCAAGACTTAGTATACAAAAGATGACATTTACAACAACATGACAAACAAGCAAAAAGATCTGGGTAAAACTCTACAATAAGGGTAAATTAATTAACATAAGTTAATGCAGTAATAAATAATAACTAACAGTTAATTAACAGTTAACTAACATGTCTGGTAATCATTTACTAATGTGTTCATGTTAACTAGGGTATCAATTTATACATTATTTAATAGTTTATAAAGATGATATTAACATTAGTTAATACAGCAGTAAGCACTAACAGTTAACAATGATAAGCATTAAGTAACTGTTAACAAATGTTTCTTGTTAACATTCATTAAGGGTTAACCTGTTAATTAAGGTATTAATATTAGTAAATGGTTGATAAAGATGTTGATTAACATGTATGTCATTATGTTCACAGCTAAGCCATTTTATTAAGGGAAAACTGTTTGTTTTTAGGGTAATGAGTTTCCACTTGTCCATCCTCCAACTTGTGACTTATTTTTGGTAAAGGTTGAGATCAGTGGACACACTCCATGGTCTTCATGTAGAGGTTTGCGTGTTCTTTTATCTTCATGTAGACATTCCTCGTCAGATGTTCATATTAAAGTGGCAATCTTGAAGATCTGTTTCGTTATCTTTGGTGGCACCATATGGCATTAAGCGGTAATTGCAGGTCTGTTTTTGGACCTCACTCAACCTTACTGCCAGACATTCAAACAGTGTTGCTGTTAGGGATGTGGAAATAGATGTAACAATCCTGTTTTTTTCTTTTTATTACACTTCTAATTTTAGGATAATAAAGTATTAAAATAAGTGTTCTTCAATATTTTTGCAAAGTAGGGTTCCCACACGGGGTCTCAAACCCCAATCTCCCAGACTATGGATGACTGCACTGACCACTCAGCCAAAGATTAGCTCCACCAGACACACAGACCTGCAGCTATCTCTCAGTCTCTTAGTCTATCTCTGTGTCACAGATGACTGAGAGACATCTCTGTGAGAGACATCTCCCAGACATCTCTATGAGATGCCTGGGAGATACTCCACTCCGCACTCTCCACTCTGCACTCTCCACTCTGCAAAAGTTACAGCATTTCCATTGTTTTGGGGGTAGTCATGTTGAGCCATGATTCGAGTTGAGCTGGCACGCTGTGAGAGTTTTTCCATTGCACAGTATAGCAAGTTAAAATAAGTTATTTACCAGTTGGAAGTGTGCTTGTCATCTGCAGCTCTACATCAAACATCATCATCACTGTGGCTGTTTGTATTATTCCTCCCTGCATCATTTCTAACTGATCCGCTAAACAAAGAGCTCCAAATTTGTTCATACATTATTGTGTCAACAGGTTTTTAGCACCACTAACGAAGCTCTGTTTATTCTTTGAGGAACACGTTTCATTTCCTGTAAATTCTTCACAACAAAATTCTCCCATTATTAAGTCATTTAAAAGCTTTTAATAAGAAGCAGTAAAGCAGGAAATGTTGGGTTTGCATCAACGGTAACTTTACACAACTCTATAATAAACTGAAATTGTACTGTAAAAGAAAACAATGTTTAATCCCATGGTATTACAAAGTCCTTACCACATCCTCTCATCAAAATGGATGGTTTCCTTTCCCATGCAACATAGATAAATTTGTACCATATGTTCCATAGTGTTATTAACTAAAACATGACATTTCATAGGTGTGCTGAAACAGGAGACCTGTTCATGAAAGTAATGCTTAATGACATAGTAGTAACACTGTACTAAAAAAAATGTGCTTGTGATGTAAGGATCATAAAATAAATGTGATAATACAACATAACAATATGTACCAACACAAAGGTTAAATTGTTGTTACTATGTTAATAGAAACTGAATTTTAAAAAAAGGTAAAAGTAGAAATGTAATCACTGCTTTAAAAGATAATCATGGTAACCTGGTGTTAAATGATGAAGAAATAAATTGTATCTTTAGGGAGTATTTTGAAAAACTGTACCAATCAGAATCTGCTGCTTATGGTCAAGTATCAACAGACCAGAACATGGAGCTTTTTATCAAAAGTATACAACTGCCATCTATGAATACTGGAAAGATGCTGGAAAATTACTTAACAATTGATGAAATTAACACAGCTATTAATCACACGGCCGCTGGGATATTACCTGGCCATGATGGTGTCCCTCAAGAATTCTATGCTTCTATGTTTCATAATAAACTCACTTCCCTGCTTTTGCTCATTTGAACAATGTTATCCAAGAAGGAACATTTTCCTGTAATCTCTAATACAGCATCTATGATAATAATTCCTAAAAAAGATAAGGACTTTAGTTTATGTGAGAGCTGTCGACCTCCATCAACTTTGAATTGTAATATTAAAATCTTGGCTAAGGTATTATCAAATAGATTGGAAAAGATGATAACCAACTCAGTGCATCCTGACCAAGTTGGATTTATAAGAAATCGCTTTGGTGCTGATAATATAAGGCATCTACTCAATATAAAATGGTGCACAGGTACCTCCCCCAGTCCTACCATAGCTTTGTCTTTAGGTGCGGAGAAGGCCTTTGACAGGGTAGAGTGGGAATATTTACTCAACATTTTGAATTCCTATGGATTTGGTCCCTTTTTTATCAGATGCATTAGAAGCCTATGTTCAGGGGCTTATGCCTCAGTCATCACAAATGGCATCCCCCAGTTTTAAACTCCATAGAGGGACCAGACAGCTGTGCCCTCTCTCCCCTTTGCTGCTTGTTCTGGCCCTTGAACCTTTGGCTGTTGCTATAAGAGAGGATGGAAACATACATGGTGTCACTATAGCTAATGAACTTCATAAAATTTCCTTGTATGCAGACAATGTTAACCTGTTTCTTACTCAGCCACAACCATCAATCAAGAGTATTATAGTGTTTCTCTTCTTTTTCGGGGTATAAAGTGAATTACTCATAATTAGAGGACTTTTTTTTTTTTTTGAGCAGTCAACAAAGCCGGATTTGAGCGACCTTAGTATCAAGTTCTTGCAAAATGGCCTCACTTATCTTGGCATTATATTACTACCCCAATTCTGGAGAAATTGAAAAATATGTTTGAAAGATGGAAAGGCCTCAACGTCTCTTTTGGGGGCAAAATATATGCCATCAAAATGATGGTCATCCCAAAATTATTCTATGTTTTAAGTATTTTGCCAATTCCAATGCCTGATAATCTATACAATCAAATTAACAAACTTATTACTATTTTTTTTATGGAACAGAAGAAAAGCGCATTTTAAAAGACAAAAGAGGGTTTATCCTGCCAAACATTCAGTTATATCACTGGGCTTTCACTATGCATGTATTTCTGAAGACAAATCTAGTCAACCTAAACCATCTTGGGCCAATATTGAACAGCAATATGTCACATCTGTCAGTTAAAACATTGCCTTTATAATCAAACATGGCAGTAAAGATCTTCCCCACCCATGCCTAAGTTTTGTGTACTATATTTGGAAGAAGCTACATAGCTACAAATACGTTATTCAGCAAAGCACAAATGTTTTTTTTTCTTTTCTTTGACAAATATTTGTTTCATACAAATATTTTAAAAATTGCCTCTGCTCCACTGTTATGTCTATCAGCAGGTCTCAATGAGGGGAGTCACATCCACCTGCTACATGATGCACATTTCCTAATTTGGACATCACTCCCGAGTTGGGGGTGTTCCTCAGAGATAAAATTGAGCTACTAACACAAGCAAAGTGCTCCCAAGGGAACACTTCATGAAAACTTATTGTAACACTTTAATTTAAAAGTTTTTTTAAAAATTTAAAATTACAAGTGCAATAAAAACAAAAACAGGATTTCTAAACCTCTTTCCACTTTTATTTGAATACAAATATAAATATAAATAATTTTGCTGCCTCAACAAATGCAGATACAAATACAAATACTGGGCCCTCTGCACATCCTTTATAGCTATACAAAAGAATCTATGACACAGTCACCGTGGATACCAATTTGGGACAACTCATACATAATGATAAGGGGGAAATCCTTTATATGGCATCATTTATATGGGGATAAGATTGAAAAAGTAGCTGATCTTTATAATGATAAAGAATTTAAATCATATGCAGATATTAACTCAGAAATCTCCCTAAAACAAATACCTTGGTGAAGATATCTCCAAGTGAGAAGTGCAATTATTGCTTTTAGGAATCAGGCAAGAGAACCACCCAAAGCCTCATATTGGGACAAGTGTTTACTAGCAAGAGATATCCCTCATTTAAAAACAAAAAATATCTATCAAGAAGTTCTAAATAAAATAACATCTGATTTTCCAGCTCTGAAAAGGGCTTGGGTCATATATCTAAGATGTGATATAACAAATGATGAATGGAACAAGGTCTGGAGAGAAGTCTATCTCCAAGAATGTCTCACTGAAACTAACTCAGCTCAAAACATTACACAGGTGTCACTGGATTCCCAATAGGTCATGGAGGGTGGGGTTTTGGCCAGACAGCACATTTTGGAAATGCTCATCTAATAAAGGGTAATATCTATATATATTATGAGAATATGTTACTGTTCAAAAGTTTTGGATTGAAGTTTTCCAGAAAATTTGTGCTGTGACAGAAGTTTGTATTAAACCCGAACATGCGCTTCAACAAGCAGCAGCAAAGTCTGGTAGCTCTCAATTTTTACTAAATTTTATTTTATTTTTGTTGTATTTTTATTATTTTTTGTCAATTGCTGATGGATATTTCTGTGGGGAGAAGAGTTTACTCAAGAGAGGAGCTTCTTTCATTGAAACTGAGCAAATCTGGAGGATACCACCCTATTATAGCTGAGATAAAGAGGTGTTTTCGTGGTTGCTGTGCTGGTGCAAAGGTCATCATGGTAAATGTCAACTCTGTTCCCAACAAAAGTGATGAGCTGGAGATAATGGTGAAGACTCAGAAAGTATGCGGTGAATGCAGCCTCATGTGGTTGAATCAAAACATCTCTGATTCCTGTGTGGAACTACCTGGCTTCAGTCTCATACGGATGGACAGAGACACTAAAGCCAGTGGAAAGAAGAAAGGAGGAGGACTGGCTTTATTTGTGAATCAGAGATGGTGTAATCCTTCACACATTACTGTCAAGGAGAAGATGTGCTGTCCAGATATTGAATTATTGGCAGTTGGTATGAGACCATACTATGTACCAAGAGAATTCAGTCATATCATAACAGTACTTGTGTACATTCTTCCTCATCTTGAGTGGATGATGCTGTCCTTTACATGCTCCACCGTGCCCTCTCTCATCTGGAGGAATCAGGCTCTTATGTAAGAATCATGTTCTTTGATTTTTCAAGTGCATTCAACTTCATCCAACCCATCATTCTCAAAGACAAGCTCAGAGAGATGGGAGTGAATCCCCCCTTTGTTTCTTGGATCACTGATTACCTGACAAAAAGGCCACAGTTTGTCAGGTTGGGGAACTGTGTCTCTGGGACAGTAATGAGCAGCACGGGGGCTCCACAGGGGACTGTAGTGGCTCCATTCCTGTTCACATTGTATACCTTGGACTTCAAATACAACTTTGAGCCCTGCCACATCCAGAAATACTCGGATGACACTGCTATTGTGGCGTGTATCAGGAATGGACAGGAATCCGAATACAGGGATCTAATAACAGCCTTCAGTGACTGGAGTCGAAAAAAATGCCTTCAACTGAACACCTCAAAAACAAAGGAAATGATCGTGGATTTCTGCAGGTCTATGATGACCATGTTCTATGCTGCAGTGTGTTGGGGGGGCAGCCTTACAGACGAAAACACCAAGCGATTAGACAAGATGGTCAAAAAAGCGGGCTCACTGCTGGGCAGGAGATTGGACCCGCTAAGATCTGTGGTGGAGAGAGGCACACTAAACAAACTGAAAGCTATAATGGACAGTAGCAGACACCCTCTCCACAGCCTCCTGGAGCAACAGAGGAGTAGCTGCAGCAGTCGGCTCCTCTCATTGTGCTGCAGAACAGAACAATTCAGGAGATCCTTCGTCCCCACAGCAATAAGACTGTTCAATTCCTTCTGAATTGAACATTGATAACAGATGGCTGTCATGAAGAACTGATTTCCAGCTGGAAATGATTCACTAATGTTCAATACATGGTTAATTATGGAAAACTAATGCTTATTCAGCATCCTTATCCATTTATGAAGTGTTACTTAAGAAATACATGTTTTCAACTTTACAATAAGGGTCACAAAGAACATTAATACATGGTTAATTATGGTTAAGTAATGCTTATTCAGCACTCTGATGCATTTATGAAGTGTTACTTAAGGGATACATGTTTCCAACTTTACAAAAAGGGTCACAAAAAGCATTGGTCAACAGCCAATTACGGTTAAGTATTACAGTATAACATGCACAATAATTTATAGTTAGGCTGTAAGTTAAGGAACATCTGCATAAAGATAAAGGAACAAGCAAAACTCTACATGAAGACCATGGAGTGTGTCCACTGATCTCAAACTTTACCAAAAATAAGTCATAAGTTGGAGGATGGACAAATAAGTGGACACTCATCACCTTTAAATAAACATTTATAAGAACAGTTTTCTCTTAATGAAATGGCTTAGCTGTGAACTTCATGACATACATATTAATTAACATCTTTATCAACCATCTACTAATATTAGTTAAGGACCTTAATTAACATGTAAACCCTTAATTAAATAATGTATAAATTCATAATCTTTTTTTTGATTTGGCAAATTATTATCCAAGAATTGCTTATTTACACTTTGAGTAGACACATGTGAACTTGTGTTTCTGGCCATTTTATGAATCTAATTCCAATAGTCATTCTTTTTAGCTGAGGTTTTTCACCAACTCCTGAAAAAAATATTGTGGCTTTTTAGCTGCTAAAAACTCAACTATGGTCTTCAGCTAGTTGCTAGCTTTGTCTGCTTGCCCTTTAGTGCTGAGCAAGTGGGTTTTTAGAGGTTTTTTAGGGAAAACAGGTGCCTGCTGCATCTGGGAATGATGCTGTTGAGAGCAGTGAGAGTGAACCAAAACAGTAAAGTTGTGCAAAACCATAAAACCAAATCAATGTGCTGAAAAATGCTAAAACAGCAGCACTGAGGGCAACTACAGAGTTTGGTTATAATTCTGTGTAGGTTTGTTACTATGAGCTTTCCATTTCACATATTATTATTAATATAGATAATATCGCCTTAAAATTAATGAGCAGAAAATTAAGTCATTTTCTGAGTAAAAATGCATTTTCTTGTTCCAGGTTCTTAAATGTGATGTGATAGCTTTTCTCATTTTATATATTTGTAAATTGAATATCTTTTTTAGTTTTTTGGTTGAACAAAACAAACTAGACTTCACCTTGGGTTCTGGAAAAACTGAAAAATATATTTAACAAATAATCTATCCAATTCAATCCAATTAATTGGAAAATAATTACCTTTTTTCCATCCGTCCATCAGTTAAGTTACCTAGTTATCCTGTGCATGGTTGCAGTGGTGGATTCTATCTCAGCTCACAGTAGGCAGGGTACACCCTGGAAAGGCAGGGTTTACACAGACAGTCTAGACAGACAAACATTCACAGCCAGAAACCAGAGCACCCACGCGGACATGGGGAGAACATACAGACTCCACACAGAGAACCATCAGCCAGAGGGTCTGAACTCAAGACCGTCTTGCTGTTAGCCCCCTCAAGTATCCCCTGTATACTGTATGGTAAATCTATTTGGCTGTATCCTAGCTACATACACTGCCATTTTTAAAATGAGCTATTAGACTTATTAACTAGGTGTATTGTATGAGCCCTGGGAATCCTCCTGACTCATTTAGCTTCCTGGGCATGTGCGTCATTCACCTCCCCCTCATCACCTCCCGCAATTGGAGCTCAAGGTTCTGTCATGCAAACTACTTTTTGCCAAATCAAATTTGAATGGATTGGAGGGATGACAACCATTCCCAGTGAATGGATTTGCAAGGGACTTAGTTCCTTCTTGGCACACATCTCTGCTTCAAGAAGCAGCCACAAGACAGAATGCCTATGCAGCTGCTGCTGCTGCACATCTCTGCTATCACAGTTGAAATATTTTGTATTCCTACAGTGTATTTCATACATAACATGATTGGATACATCCAGTGGAGATCTGGCAGACTTGCTTCTAATCTAGTTACTTCCACATCTGGATTAAATGAACCGCGAGCCAAGTACCAGTTGGATGATACATTGTACACATATTTTACTATCAAAACAAAACCTTGTTCATCTGACATCTGAGGAATAGAGCTTGTTTCCTCTGATGAAATGATTGCATGACATTCGTTCCTCATTTGAACCAAAGAAAAAAATAGTTTATCCCAGTGTGCAACTGCAATCTTAAAAATTAGTTGGAGCATTTAGTTGGAGCATTTAACAACTCTAGATCATAAACAATTGAAAGAAAGCGGATTATGATTGTCTCTAAACTCAGAGCATTTGAGACAGTCAGCACTGTCCAGTTGTGCACGACTGAGACTTTTAGGTTTGAGCGAACTGACAGCTTAACTACTATCCTACAGCACAACTGTATGTTAGCTAAGCTGAGCTGTCAAATTTAGATACCAGAAACACGTGGCTGCTGCAAAGCTTCCGTTTTTTTTATGGTTGTCCTGCTGCATTCGTTTGGTTCTTGTTATATGTAACTGTAATGTGCCCTACAAATGGTTGGCTGGGAAGATGATGATTTTTTGATGCCCTCTGCTGGTGCCTTGTTGTTGCTAATTGATGCTTGTGGAGCATTATTAATAATGCCGTGATTCATGTTACCACTGAGTATTTCAACTCAGTCAGGCAATTAAAATGGATTTACAAAGATACTGGAGAAGACAAGAGGTCTTTTAAGTCTTTAAATCACAGATATCATGATGATATATCATAAATTAATATATGTATCCACTATAATTCTGATTGTATACACAAAAGAAAAATACACTGGAAAATTATGGATAGTAAGCCTTGCAGCAGACCACCACAAGTAATAACTTTTTTATGATGTTTAAGATCACCAAGAGTTGAAAAAGGTGTGTTTGTGTTATTTTATGATGTTATTTTATGTTAATACTTTAATTATGTTCATTTTATATATATTTTTATATAAAATACTCAAAACTAAGCAGACATGAACCCAGCAATGCTGTTGCCATAGAGCTGCCGTCTCAGCAGAGTGCCATTATGAGGCAAATTTAAGCAGTCAAATCCAAATCTTCACTTCTTTAGAGGTGTGCATTATCAAACCTCATCTTGGTTTAGAGCACAGCAGAGAATCAATTTAACATTTGATTTGCATAAATTGTCTAAAATAAAACTTTTATGCCTCTACCAGAAACTTAAGAATTTTAAAATAGGATGATGCTGCATGCAATTTAAAGATTAGTGATGTCTGAACAGTCCAAAATATTCAGTCTAACAGCTACAGAGTTAATAAACTCAAAACTAGAGAGATAACCTGCACACTGTCAACACAGATCATGTCCATATATTGAGGTTAGGGTTTTTGTAGGGGCTTGTTTTTCCATATTGAAGGATTTGCCAAACCAATAAGAGGGGACTGGAACAGAACATTACATCCCCATTGTTTTGGTGATGTTATGCATTGATAGACAATCAGCACATTAATACAACACAGCAGCTGGCCAAGCAAGGCATCTATCAGTATCCATGGTGATGGATATTTCTGTTTATGATGGACATTGCAAAGTGCATCTGACAGTTAACCTTTTCATTTAAACCTTTTCCCCTAGTGGTGCTGAAACTATAAGTGGATCAGTGAAATAGTTTAAGGAAACTTGCTGTGCAACAATTTTCATAATTTATTAATTGTTTAGAGCTGCACCTAATCAATATTTTATATGAACATTTTATGAACAATGGCTCAAATGTAATGTGAATGGGGACACTTGTAGCGACAAACCCACAGAGATTCATCACTCGACTCTGCAGTCTCAGCTCTATGTAGCTTTTTAGCATTTTTCAGCACATTGTTTTTGCTTTTTTCTATTTCCAGCCGCAACAGCTGTTTTCAGCAAAAGGCTCTGATATACCCACCATAAACTACAACGCAGCGCCAAACAAACAACAAAGTTGTTTGCTAGCTAGTGAACATGGTGGAGCATTTAGCTGCTGAATAGGTGGATACTTTTCTCGGGTATTTCAACTCACTCATGTGTCATGTGTCATGTGGACACAAACATGACTCCAAATGGATGCTAATGTCGGTTTGTGTCTGCTGGATGTGTTAAGGTGATATTATGTTTTATATGGTTGTTGTAAACAGAATACTTTTAAGTTTTGAGCAGTTGGCTAAACAAGCTGAAGACATTACATGAGCTCTGGGAGAGTGTGATGGGCTCAATAGATTGATCAATAATGAAAATAGTTGTTCATTGCAGCCTTACTCAAGTGCGAATGTCACCTCTCATGTAATGTCACTCTGTAATGAACAGTTAATCGAGATGGACCAAGTCGGGAAATGGCCATCAGGTACATGTTAATAAAACCTATCCCAGAGTTTGAATATATGAGAACATGAGTGATGTGTCCACCATTACTCATCACTCATTTAAAACCAAAACAACAGACTGGTTTCACAAACATCACAAACATGAATTCCGGACATAAATGAGGGAGTGTCCCTTTAACAATGAATATGAAAAAAAAAAAATCATTCTTATTGCATTAAAATTTCTCAAACAAAAAAGCAATGTGCTTTTTTGAGACAACAGAGACGTTTCAGTGCTGTGTCTCCATTAGTCTGTCTGAACCTCAGTGTGGGTAATTAATTAAAATACTAAAGTAACATTTTCACAATAGAGATGACTAAGCCAGAGCAGAGATCTAGTACAAAGGAGTGTGGGGATGAAGGACATGTCAGTATAACACCTTTACTGTAATAAAAGCAAGTAAATGTTTCATTTCCTACACATTCACAGATTACGTCTCTTTCTCAGAGATATTTAATTGTGTAGAGAGTGAACTATCACACCTTCTCAATCCTTTTATGTTCACTGCAAATGTGTTAAAGTATATTTTCTTATGTACATTATTAGAAGTACTTACTTAGTCAGAGCTAGGACATGCATAATCAAGACTCTGTCACACTTAGATAGTGGCTGATATTTGCAATTTTGCAAAGTGTTTTGAGCTTTTTGTTGCTTGCAAAACCACAAATATACCATGGGACTGCAGAGAAGCTGTACTTGCTGTAACAATGACTTCTTGTTTCTATTTCATTTGCAAACACTGTATATGCAAATCTTGTAGACACTTAATAAGGTAATGTAATTTCCCCTAAGAAAATGTCCACTTTGTTGTATTTTGGACTGTGTTGTTTGCCCTACTTTCCTTCACACCGGCTTGGCATGCTGAAGCACCCACTCAGCACCAGCCCACAGTGTCTGGCAGAGACATGAGTCTAGTTCATATTTCTGTGAGCCTCTCTGTCAGTTACGCTTTCTAGGGCCACAGTCAAACACAGAGGGATGGGCCCCTCGCTATCCAAGCTCACAGTCAGAGAATCTGCCGCAGGGAGCAGATCACACTCCACACATGTTTTTTTTTTTTTTTTTTTTTTTTTAACTCTTGAATTAATGAGGATGCGGCAGGATTCATCATTAGGGCTTGTTTGTGTCAAGTATTTTATAATAGGAGTGATCGCTTGAGACCTGCTGTTCTAGGAATATGTAAACACACTCGGAAAGTAAATTTGTTTCACATAAAATTCTTCACATGCTAAGTCCACACCGTGATGTAACTTAGCAGGTGATTAGTAAATCATGAAACACACATGCCTACATATTTTACCGCAGTCAGACACGGCGCTGGGAATAAAAAATAGATGTGAGATTTCATTGCACCTCCCTGGTGAAAAGGAAGCTAAGTAATGCATCCGGCTTCCTGATGGAGAGACTGACCACCTCTTGTTTGACGTAACAGTTTTTAATTAATGTCAAGATTAATTTTCAAAAGTATTACTGTCGTCACAGCATCTAAAAAACCACCAGACACTTCTTAATTTAAACTCCAAGAGTTATTCAGATGATTGTCTTCTTTCCCACAGAAGCCAAGTGGTAAAAACAAATTCATGAGCTCACAAAACCTAAAGGTCTGCAGCCTCGCTGGAATAACACAAGACCGGGCTGAGCGCTACAAACGCCTGCGAAGCCGATGTAATAATTTAGACGTGCCGCCAGAAGACAGGTCTTACTGAGCTCTTAGGAAACCATGACGGCACCTCATCTGTCATCTGTCATCCTTTCTTCAGCCTATCTCCTGGGCCCGGCTGGAGAGCATCCTCCGTCTCTCCTTGCCCACATAGACAGACACATAAACCCTCAAATATGATGGATGAGGGAAGCACGCACACAAGCCTTACTCTTTCAACAGAGCATGACTCCATTTACACCTACAACATTACCAGTGAGCACTGTCTGCCTGGTGGAGCCCAGTGTTGTCCTTATCCTGACCACTTTTATGAACAAATGCAGACAGATGTGGGGCACACTTGGCTCCATTTTTATTCCTGTTCTGGGACTCTAATCTTAACGCTGGTGTTCAAATGCAAGTGGATGCAAGAGGAAAAACATGTATTAGCATATTAAAATGTTCCTTCCGGCATGAGAATAAAAAAGTGTAAAATAGTGAGTCACAGTGAGATCTGCATGAGGGTTATTTGACAGTAATCTATCATGAAATCATTTTAGTCTAGGCTGAGTGTAATACTGTTTAATTCAGTTGAATTTAGGCCAATTACTGTCAAGTATGTTTTGGATCTTTAGGTTCATAGCTTTTTTTCTTCTCTGAATGAGCAGAGTGATAACAGCCTGCATTTTGGTACTTTATCGTATTTACAGCTAGTTTACTTTAATGTCCTCCGTGCTGTCAAAGTAAGACAAACCTTTTATAAGGAAATATGACACAAATCATTACCTACGTTTTAAATAACTTTAATTATTTTTATACAGTTGACAGCTGTTGTGATTTTTCTCTCTTAAGAAGCCAAGAGATACAGGGTGTTTTCACTTTTTACAGTAAGTCACCTTGTTCTGATTTGCTCTCAGAAAAATGTGCATTACAAAGTTCTTTTACAGTTTCTCAGATGGCACACCTGTCAAAACCTGTTTCATATTTAATATGTTTGCTGTGCACTTTGTATTTTGGAGCCATGAGATTTCACGGGTATTTCTTTCGGTAAGAGATAAAAGTGATAATAACTTCAACAAGAGGTAGAGAGTGTAACTTAATTATCGTATATGTACTGTATATAGACATATGGATGGATTTCTTGGATTTCAATGAACATATACACTTGACTTAAATTGAAACCTTTTAAATTAAATACCACTTGTAAGATTTATCTTTTCATTATGGCTTTTCCCCTGCACATTCTAAACTCCTCCAATACATCTCACCGGACCTCAAACCAACCATAGCAACAAAAGTAGTTTCATTTTTGTAGTAACTGAGTAAATATGCTGAGTAACATGCCATTTCTGTATGTTAACAATTAAATCTAAGTGTAACACTCCTACAACTTAACCAAACTTGTTCAAGTTTGATTAAGTTCAATTTAATTATGTTATTCTTTGGAAAGTCTGTTGTCTCCAGAGAAACGAGGAGATACATTTACAACAGAGGAGTATCAAGCCACCCCTTCATACTTTACTGTGTGCATACTGTTAATTAAATTCGTTTGGATGTGAAACCATGGTGATGTGTTTCTTCAGGCCAAAAATAAACAGTGTAAATAACAGATTGCATCTTTCCATTTTCATATATATGTATATATGTTTGTATTCCTAATGACAGAACATTTCAACTAATTATTGTGAGAAGGTGGCCAAGAATTTTTCCCTTAAATGGTAAAGCAGTCATTTGTGAAAACAGAAAACATCTGGAGAAAAAACAGCTGCAATACACTTCTTTGTATTGTACAGTATTTGCAGAGGAGGTTTAAGAGACTAAACACAACAGCAAACTAATTTATTTTTCTACACTTGCAGTATTCTTTAATCCCATTTTATATTTAGAACTTTCACAAAAGTGATTTGTGAGCACTGCTTATATGCAGATGAGGATGTTAGCAGCACTACGATTTATAACTGATTGTCATTTGCATGAGTCCTACATGGCTCTCACAAGCTTATGCATGGGTCACAAGTGTGCCATTTATTTTAATCTGTGAAAAGTCAAAATGAGCAAAAGGGCAAATGATCTCTTGTTGCGAATCACAGCTTGAGTGAGAATTATTTGGGCCACTGGTCATTTATTCCTTACTAAGGTTTAAAGGTTTTTCACATTTAATACTTTAGATATGCAGACCCTCTCTAAAACTTCATGAGGCAGCATTCATTCAAACAATCCAAAGATGCAACAAGTCAAAAAATAGGTAGATTGTCGGTGCCTTCAAAACTGACCCACAACGCCATTTGAAAAATTATTGATATGACAGTTTTCTGACCTGCCAACCCTGCAGTACAATATGAGTCTGGTTACATTTAGGCAATTTAACCTACTTGGTTAAGGAAACATCAATGTCATGGTTGGAAGAAACCAGTGTTCACTCTCAATGTATCTCATGAAACGGTTCGTATGATATCCAGGGTCAACACCCTAATCTGCTCCATATGTGACAGAACAATGACACCACACTACTTCTACCTTTACTACTTAGAAGGGGCAGTTATTACTCTCACAAACATAGTTGCATATCAGGAAAGTGTAAAGGTACATTTTAATTGTTGAACAGCTGACCAGTGCTGTTGTTTTTTGGGTTTTTTTTGGAGAGGACAGAAAGCAGTGAATCCACTGACCACAACTGTTCATAAAGCTACAATAATCACTTGATTATTGCACAGAAAAGAATATGGCAGCCGTCCACATTTTACATTAGGCGTCTCATCACATCCCAAGATGATGAAAATACTGTCAAATCTGTGAGTTTATTCATCCACCAGCAAACAAAACATTGTCGTGCTGCAGCTGTATGTCATCTTCAGTAGGCGCTGCTGAAGAAAAAAACAGCGTGATGACAACAAAAACGAGGATTTGCAAACACTGCATTCATCTGTGTCCTAGTCAAGACCAAGACCACTCTGAGAGAAGTATTTTTCATCTCCACAGGTTTTAACTGGTGCAATCTATTCTGTTATATTGTAAATGCATTCCTAGCCTAATGCAGTGTTTTGTGCTAAACTGGAGAAAGAAAGCAAGAAACTCATTCTTTGGTTGAACTGTTCTCCAGTTTGCATTTGGAGGCTGTGACATGTTTGTGAATCAGTATCACTTAAGTTTTTTAAAGGGTCATGGGCCAATAAAGTCACTGGCTTAATATGATAAATATGAATCTAAGAAGTGTAATTACACCATTGCTATTGTTGAATGAATATGTGATGTGGAATAAATAATTAATATGTAAATAAATTAACTGACACTCAGCCATGGCTGACTAAACAACCAACTGGCTCACTTACACACTGGGTAAGTTACATATACTTACCCATGCAAATAATTACAACAGTTGAGGCATGAAATTGTGCAATAAAAGGAATAAAAACATGACATCCTTTTAGTTATGAATGAGCATATTTACAGTAATATGTAACTTTATGTGCACAAAATCTGTTAGTACATAGTAATAACCTTACTGCAGAGTCCTCACCTCCTACCCTTTAATATGGTATCATAATCCAGCCTGCATTTTCTAATGATCCATTGCGCATATTTGTGGTACCTCCTGAGTAAGTTCAGCTAATACTCCTACTTTGCTGTTAATCGTTTGGAGCTGCAGGGCCACAGTTGTTTAATTTTAAGATCTGCCTCTTTGTCTTTTCATGTCATGAATACACTGAGGTCCAACTCCCCCCTCCGAACTCCAAAGAGACGCTGGGTTCAAACCTCCTCCTCCAACACTCACAATCACACACTCTCCACCAGCTACACAAACTCATAATAATGCTAATCAGTCCAACAGCAATCGGCTCAAATTAACATGGCAGCATTTAAAACAAGATCTCTGCTTATAGTCACTCTGAAAAACAGTATTTTATCATTTTCTGGCCACAGATTTTTTTTTTTTTTCAATTTTATGTGCAGTCACTTATTTTTTTTATTTTACTATTTTAGCCTTGTTTATTTTGATATTTATTTCTTCACTGTTTTTTTCATTTATTTATTTTTTTGCTGATCCTGCTTCTATTGATTGGCTGCACTCTGTTGCAGCTGAGAGAGATGGGTAGGTGGTGCGTGGGCGTTTTATGATCCGTCCTCATCCTCTTTCCATCCTGTAAAGTGCTTAACGACAATCAATCTTAACTCTCCTCCTTAGGAGATAACGTCGACCATGAGGTTGGTATTGATTTGTGAGAAGGCCTCCAGGTGGTCTTTAGTCATTCCACAAACCTCACCTACCCGCCGACAGAAAAAAATACTGATTTAGAAGGAATCGAGTATCAGTGACAAATTGAGCATGGTAGCATTGATAGTAACATAACGTCTGCAATAAGGAGAGCATATCTGATAACCCAGGATATATAACCTCTATTAATTAAATTAGTTGGCTGGTGAATGTAGCAGTTAGATTAGTCGGTTACATAATGAATTGTGCGGCCAGTCTGATTGTCACTTAGATTTATAGCCCAGTAACCATTTCTAGGTGTGTATATCCTTCTCCTGACATCTGAATTGGGCTTCTGTATGGATGCCTCAGACTGGATTATGGCACACAAGACTGTAACATCAGACCCTGCGTATTGATTAATACAAGCACCTGATCATATCTGTCATTCACCGGACATTTTATAGGATTTCAGAGGAGAGAAAATAGTCTTGTAAAGGTGGAAATTTTATCACCAAGACAACTAAATAGTGTCCACTAGTCTCAGATTTTACATTGATTTTGAACACAAATGTGTCTGGCATTCAAAATTATATTTGCTGTAAGATAAGATTCAAAATTCAGTGCGTAAGTGCTGAGAAATCAATGTTGCAGAAGACTGGCTCGGGTTGTAAGAGGCAATCCTACAAATGGAAGGTCACTGCTTCAGTCCTTTATGACAACCGCTGTCCATTCTGAAAGACATTGAACTGCCACTGCGGGAGCTCTAGCAGTATCTTAATCTGCAGCTCGATCTATATAGTCATAAATACACGTGTATGTCTTTTGGTTTTTTTTCACAGGATATCGATAGGGGTATAGAGAATATTCTCAACCCTGAATTGAAAATTCAGACCTAAGACACTAAGATCTAGTATACATATCTTCAAATCTCATCAAATGAATCAATTTATTACTCAACACCTTTTCTTTTACATTCCTAATAATTGTAACTCTTGAGAGCATTTCTCATTGTAAAGGTGTTTTATGCATAGGGCTCAGGATTGCACCCTACGGATCAAATATAACAAGAGCGCACGTAATGAGATGATTTTGTCATTTCTCACCGCTGCACAGGCCGATCACGCAGGGAAGCGTCATTACTCAGTGGGCTCTAGTTTTCTTTATCGTGACATGCTACTGCGTTTATGACAAAATAACAGGACACACTAAATTTCCCTTAACTGCTGTCCCTGTGCAGTCCTCACCATCTAAAGTATTTGCATTTATCACCCCCCCTCATGCATCTTGTCTTTCTGAGATGCAGGTTCATGTGAGGCAGTAAAACTGTCGTGAAAGTTACCAGATAAGAGATATAACAGCCAGGCCCATTTTAGAAGCTCCTCTTTGTCTTCATGTTTATGCTAATAAGCCTCATTATCATGCTTTATAGAAATCTGGGCCTGCACAGGAAGTCACATGACAAGACTTGGTACACTCTTTTGGAGGTCATTCAAATTCAATGGGGACCTGGTGTAATTAATCAAAATAATGTATTCTGGAGAAACAAGGACTGTTGGACAGCGGTGTTCAACAACGTCGGGAACACGGAGCGTATTTGACGATGTGCCAGTGTATCCATATTGGCATGGCATAGAAGTGGAGGCAGCTTTACATAACTCTTCATTGTTTCTCTGCTCCTAAAATAATCTGGCCTAGAACCTATGAGAAGGGCTAAAACATCATTTTTTAATCCTTGTTTTCTCTCTCTCCCTCACTTTTGTACTTTTACTTTTGTACTTGCACAATGTGTCACAAAAAACAGAGTAGTTTGCATAATAGGCCTGTAGCTCCTTGTAAAGTACCCACCAGAAAGATTTAAAAATCACACTGCTGCAGATACAGCTGCATTCATTACACATATTGATGTCTATGGTGAAAAATGTGCCTCCGAAGTACACCTTACTGATGATATCACTGATTTAAAGCACATTGGTGCTGTGAAAGGACCTGACAATAGACTGTAGCTGTTGAGTCTTGATATAGATATATTTTTTCACCCAGTGTCCCCACTTAACTTTGCTTCAAATTAATTCAGTGTATAAAAGAAGTCGTCAGCTGTTTTTTTTTTTTTTCTTCCCCTCCACATCAGTCACAAAGGCCTCTAAGAAATTAAGCTTTTGCGACCAACCCTATGGAGGTCAACAGGTCAATATGGGAGGGAAGTTCCAATTTAATAGCAAAGAATGTCAATGAATGATTTTCTTTGACCTATATACAGATAACTTTAGAGCCTTTATAACCTCTTAAAAGAAGAGGAATAAAGAATAAGATGTTGTGCATGACTGCTAGATGTTTCTTGACACTAATAACATGGTCTGCACATACTGTACACTCCAGATAACTTGATGTTATTACTAACAAAAAAAACATAATTTCCCAAAGATTAATTGTCTACTGACATGTAAACCTTTCTACCAAATGTTTGGCTTCACTTTAAAACAGGAAGTGGTCTTGTTACCCTCGGGAGCATCTTGAACTGGCACCTTTCCATTCCAGTTCAGAGTGTAAACTTGTACAGCCCTCACGGCCATTTCACCAGCTGAGTTATTTTTTCTTTAATCCACAAAGGGGCTTTAGTGTAATATGCATACACAGAAATGCCACTTCAATTATCTGGAACTGCTGTAATGAGAGGAAACACTGTCCATTAAGGTTTATCCTCCTACGCTGGTTACTGTGATCACTGAATACTAACAAATTTAAAAAAAGAAAGAAAGACAGAAAGAAAGAGTACATAATAAAATGTCATGGGTTCTAACTGAGGGGAGTTTATATTTGGTCACATTAACTAACAAATCAAAGCAGTAAGATGTAACCCTAACAAACAAACAGGTGACAAATTAAATGAAAAACCTGAATGAATGTGTAGAAATATATATATATATATATATATATATATGTACAGATACAGATGATACAGGTAATGAGGGGTCATTGAACGGTTTGATGAGTATGAAAATTATGTGAATCACATTCTATGTCCATGACAGTCACCAAAGCTCAAGATGAATTGAATACCTAATAGACATTTTGAAGCGATGCGTAAATCAGTGCTCACCACCATCATCAAAGCACCAAATGAAGAAATATCTTTTGGAAGAATGAAGAACTACAAAGACTTGGAGAATGTTTGCCAAGTTCCATTGAAGCTGTTCTGGAGGGTCATGGAAAGTCAGGACTTTTACTATTACTACTTTACATTGTTGTATGGCTACTTTTACTTAAGTATATGTGAATATACTTATATAACTGCCCTAACCCGGTCACCCCACTCTCCCACTTGAACTACAGCCACTCTTAGTTTTAGCCTGATTATCTGGATTTACTTCACTCTGTCTAATATATGGAACAAATCATTTTAAAGAGCTTCTCTAATCAAAAATGTGTTTTGCTTATTTGTATTTCTCTGGGATGTTTGACCTTCACTATGCAGACTGATGTATGTGCAGAGTTTGACGTTAGAAGGCTATTCTCACATTCATCTGCTGAAGTGGGAAAGATTCTCTATTCTCACCTTAAATCAGTTTAATGTGTGCACCTACAAGAATGATTTGTGACATCACAAGTACTTTCGAGCCAGTTGAGGTCCACTATGCAATTTGAACAAGTATGATGTGGAAACTTGAAACCTCCAGGGCACATGCTACGCATTGACAATAGACTTTTCA
This sequence comes from Thunnus thynnus, assembly GCF_963924715.1. Taxonomy (NCBI): domain Eukaryota; kingdom Metazoa; phylum Chordata; class Actinopteri; order Scombriformes; family Scombridae; genus Thunnus; species Thunnus thynnus. Next base: position 8,487,550 of record NC_089517.1, read on the forward strand.
GGGAAGTAGAAGACATCTTGTGTCCAGCAGCTAAACTTTTGAAATAAACAATGTTGAAATATTCATTGATTCTGTTTTCTCAATGATGGAGACCAAGTAGATGAAATTTTAAGAATTTGTAACCAGGTAATCTTTTCTGGAAAAAACAAACATTTCAGACACAAATTATTATCCAAAGCAGAGTATTTTATGCTTTTTGTGATTTTATGTTATTTATTTATTGTTATGATGTCAGATATTTACGGAAGCGTAATACATTCACTTAAAAAAAATTGTCCTGTTCTTCTGAATTAGCGAGATAATTATCTAGGAAATTCTGAGAAAAGTTTTCATGGAAAAAATAATTCTGCACTGTTTTTCTGAATTAACGAGATACTTCAAAATCCCAAGAGAAGCTTTCATTCCTTCTTGAGAGCTTGAAGTGAAACATGTCCCACCTGTTCTGTTTAATCCAGTTTTATTTCAGTTTTGGTTTGATATTCGTGTCTTAAAGTAATATAGATGGTATTGTTATTAGTTTGTTGACTTTGCGCAGGCACCTCATGACAGAAAGAACATGAAAGAAAACGTGTAAATGTATCTTTCAGGACCTCGCTCAGAGGTTGTCATTACCATAATTACACTGCTTTAGGCGCAACAAAATTCAGACGGCTGTGTTACCGCAGTCAGGATTGGAAGAAGAAGAAGTATCTCATTAATTCAGAAAACAGAGCAGGTTTTTTTTTGCATTATACTTCCGTAGATATCTATGCTAAATATGGTCAAAGTTCCAAAACTTGAGGTTAATGTATAAAAAAATTCTCTCTGCAAGACAAAACCAGGGCTTCAGCCTGCTCTTAACACTTTGTTGGCGACATTTTTATCAACCTGCCAACAAGCTGAAGTCGGCTCATCATGCATGCCCATAATTGGCTTTCCATTTGACAGCCTTGGTTGTGGAGGTTTTTCTATGTGCTGTCCACATGCATGTTTCGGATTGGATTCAGGCTGGAACATGTACAGATATATTTGAGAAGTTGACATTTCAAGTAAAGAATGAGAAAAAGTAGTGAAATCCCACTACTATAGTTTGTTGCATGGTTTGTTGATGTAGCCTCTGGAGCCGCTGGAAGTCTCCCAAGGGGCAGGAGCAAGAGCTGGCCAATCAGAAAAGAGTGGGCTCATCGGGAGGGGGGGCCTTAAAGAGACAGGAGCTAAAACGGCCTGTTTCAGACAGAGGCTGAACTGAGGGGCTGCATAAAGGGCCAGTATGAATTAAAAAAGGAGTTCTTTGAACTGTAAATAACATACAAACATATTCCAGTAGAGTCCCAAATTAAAAATATAGACCTGTAAATGTGCATGATATGTCCCCTTTAACAACTAATACCAAAATCTAACCAAACAAAGGTCGCCCAAATCTAAGCAACGCAGGTGATGTCCAAACCAAGCTGCATGTATAAGAGAGGATCATAATCCTTTATAATCTTCAAAGTTCAGTCACAAAATCTCATCAAACTGTGGTGACTAGTCTGAGCCTTGAAATGAAGGATCAGGAACTCAGTTACTACTTCACTGTGTACTTCTGAGAGTAGTGGGCATTTCCCGCCTGCTGGGGTACAGGTAGCATGCTCTACTTGATACTAATAACGCAGTCCCTCAGCCTATCTTTAATGGAATTTAGGCCAAACGTGACAGGAATACTTCCCTCTTCAAAGTCATGCAGTCAGTTGCACAGATAGTCTCCCGTTCATCGACTGCTGTGGTGGGGATGTGAGGAGTCAAGCACACTCAGCCTTTGCTCTCTGCGTGGGCTTCATCTTCTGGATATCTGTCTCTTTGGGGGCGGCCATTTTAATATTCAAACCAAGGAGAGAGAACAAGTGCAGAGGGACAGCGGCCATTTGAATAATTGAAGAGGCTCCATAGCGCTAGAGGATCCTCTCTCTCTCTCTCTCTCTCTCTCTCTCTCCATATTTTCCCTTCCATCTTTTTTTCCAGCCTGGCTTCTTGAAGTTTGTCCCAGAAAGCAGTCTGGGACATGTGCTACCACAGCAGCCGATCCAACAATCCCAAAAGACTGATGGAAGGAAATAGAAAAGGAAGAAGAAGGAAAAGAGGTGTCTCACAGAGAGAAAGAAATATAGAGGCCAAATCTATTTTGACAGAAAAGTGGCTATGGACCAAAATGAGGATAAAAAGAATCAACTAAAGCCATCTCTGCCCATAATTTGTTAAACACTTTTACATAGCTTTTCCCATCTGTGTCCTTCAATTTGTTTGACAGACTCTAAAGCCAGAATGTCTAAATAAGTTAGTGAGAAGAACCTTCTTCCTCCCAAAAGACTGAATATAGCATAAAAAAGTTTTCAATTTTCAATATTCTCTCTCATTTTTGTCACATATGTATGTCATATATAAACTATTTCAAGTTCAGTGAAAATTATGAAATGTACTACACATTGTGCTTTTTGCTAATAGTGTGACGGTTTTGTCTAAAATACTTGTAATTTAAAATCCATCTGGCTGTATTTACATTAAGAAGACCAAAGTTAAGACACACATCTATCTATATACATTCGAGAACTGAAATGAATCCAGTCAAAAATGTTATTAATCTGCAACAAGATTCTATTAACTGCAAAACTGACAAATGCATAGGAATACAAGCATGGGCTCAACAATTTCCAACTTTCATCTTTGCATAAGACATAGAAGTAATAGAAGCTGTCAAGCTGTCAAATATGCTTCAAACTCCATGTGTTGATTTGCCACCCAGAATTCATCAGTGGGCTGGAGGTCTTTGGCACTGACACTGAGTGTTGCTGTTGCAAGGACGCAAATAGGGCTAAATAACACATACAGTACATTTATATTGTCCTCGTATGAAAAACATTGTAATGAAGGGGTACATTGTTGAACCAGCATGTGGTTGACATTGATTTGCTTGTGCAGATCTGCTGAGGCTTTCATTTACAGCAACATAGGATGTGCTTCCCTCCCCTTGCTCTCTACACTTTTTATTTTTAATTTTTTCTGCTCAGGAGATCTCGAGGAATTAAAATTCATATTTCATCAAAGCGTGCATAAAATGCTGATAAGAAAAAATATATCAAATGTATCTTGGGTGTTTGTAGGAGAGAGTGTGCAAGTCATTTATAATTATGTAACTGTTACCCCATTTATGTTCGTGCAACGTATGAAAAATGATACTGAAGTCCAATTATACATAAATAAAGGTGATGTGAAACCCACAAAGGTCCCGTTTCGTACACCGGGATCTGACTTCATCCTAGGCAATGAAAATTCTCTCTGATAAGATTTGCACTGATTTAGCTTCTTAGACCTGGATTATATTTAATCTATGTGAAATTGACTTGTGTTTTGACAAGCTACCCTTTTAGTTATGCATGAGGAGGAAAGTCCTGATTTCAGGAGATGTGGAGAAAGCACTGAAATGTTTTATTAGTGTGTACAGTTGGAACGTTTTCAGTTCAAGATACTCAATATTCTTTCATCTTTCTCCCTGTTAAAGGGTTTCTTTTAGGGGAGTTTTTCCTTATTCAAATCAGAGCATGTTGTATTGCTGCACAGATTGTAAAACCCCCTGAGACAAAGTTGTGATTTGTGATATTGGACTATACAAATAAAACTGACTTGACTTGACCCAAATTGGATAAATGTTAACTGATTAAAAATGGGACTTGAGAACTACCTGTGAACCAGCATCAGATTTTGCACTGTCCACCAGTTTAAGACCTTATCACTCACTTTGTCATTTAATGACATTTTAATGGCGTATTGTCAACAATGACAAATAGAAGCACAAGGACAGAGTTGATCTTTAATCAGCTAATTATTTAGCTTTGATTCAGTCAGAGATCAATTTCTGTGGCTTTATTTCTTATTATGATCCTCCCACACGCACTTTTTCATCTAAGCTGTATATTAAAACTCTGAAACTGAAAGCTTTTCATTATGCAGTAAATAAACACATTGGATAATTTCTTCCTCCCTTAAGATATACAGTATATTCGTCTTCAGTATATGACAGTCATGGAATACATTGCATGTCAGTTAGTCAGTTAGTTAGTTAGTTAGTTAGTTAGTTAGTTAGTTAGAGACAGACAGATAGACTCATTTATTCAGCTTTTTCCTTGGATTCGTTACCTGCCAGATAGAGTGGCTGCGTTTCTTACTTTGGTGATTTCAATTACTCATAGGCTCTCCCTCAGCTCTCATTAGATTTTTGTGTGTGATCAAAACACCATGTAATACATTGCCAATATTAGTGATTTATAATCATCTTTGTTCTCTCTCTCTGCCTCTATCAGTCTCATAAAGAAGCTCATAGCCTCAGTGACCAGGAGCCACTCTGTCATGTGGCCGACTTGCGGCCCATTATGTCATCTAATGAGACAGGCTGCTCAGCTCAGATCAAATGAATGCACACTCACTTGTCTATCTGCAGGTCTTCAAGTCACTAAACCTCCCCACCTACAGTGCTGCCACACTGGTCTTTGCAGTGGATGCAGACCATCAGTAAAGGCTATCAGTAAGTAGGTTGCAGCCACGCAGAGGTTGCCTGGGTTACTTTTGTCTGCTATGAGACAGCTTTTGGAAAAGGAATAAATTGGTTGCACGTAAACATGCTAATTGAAAATAGCAGGTGGGGAAATAATGTCATGTCCCAGACAGTGTGACTAAAGCCCCATCATTATAGCTTCTGTGGCAGATTTTAACACGGTAGACACATTCACATATTCAGTCTGTGCTTTTAATGTGGGGGAGACCTGATAAGACCTAAAATGTGGATTTATTTGTGGATGCAGACAGTGGAAATGGTCCGTTTTGGATGACTGGATAGACAGCCTACTAACGCCTGTAGGTGGCAACCATACCTCATCAACAACTGAATCACGCATGCACGCGCGCACGCACGCACAAACACACACTCAAAGACATCAGATCTAGGCTTTATGCGTTAATGCTATTGATCCCTGATAATTAACGACCGCTGGGTGATTTAAATGGGCAGATGGACGCGCAGGCAAAGTGGTCAAAGTTAAAGTGGTCCCTGGGCAATACAGGATTACGCTCACGCCTACACACGCGCACACCTACCTACACTTTAGTTGCACACACACACGTGACTCGCGCACACACGCGCAAGACAGATCTGTGCCTGGAGACCGTGATTTCAACGTGCTCGCTATTCAAGTCATGGACTGCAGCGAGCGGGGGAACCATTAGGAGCCGGTGGCAAAAAAAAAAAAAAAAAAAAAAAAAAAAACCCGCTTTATTTGCAACACACGGATGATGCTTCTGCTGCCACACCACCCGGATCGGACACACTCTCACTGACAAGAGGAATTATTACTTATAGCCGCGTTTATATAATCAATACACCGGATTGCTCTTGGGGGGGAAATAGCATCCCGCGGATTGTTCCCATTCTACTTGGTAGAAAATCCCTACTGTATGCTCTGCGATTTTTAGAGCAGCCTATGGCACCCCATTTGTCCTGATGCGACGCTTGCGATGGTTGCAGTGGGACGGATATCCTTAATTTGATCCAATAGGCGTTCTCAGGTTTTTTTTTCTTTCTTTTTTTTTTTGTAGGACGCTTCTGCACCCCTTTCTGCTCTGACCTTATCATCAATGCTTTAAATAGGTAATTGTTAATTGCCATGTCTGTAAACTGATAATGAAATTTGTTTTGGGGGGGGAATGATCCGCGCAAAAAAACAGCCAGACTGCCAAATCAAAAATTAGTCCACTTTGGTTAGTGTTTTTTCTTTTTTCTTTTCTTTCTCCCTTTTGTTTCTTTGGTCGAATCTGATTTGGCGATTTTTCAAAGAGGAAACCACCGGTGGGAGTCAATTTTGGACTTGACTGGTTTGGGGAAAAGGGGGGCCTTCATAGACTCGATCCCCGTCAAAAACTCTGCAGGATTTCCCCCTTCCTCAGTCCAGAGGAATATCTTCAAGTCCAGGGGGGCTACTGCTGGTCCGCTGAGGGTTTTCATCGGCGCTCATTACATCCGAGGGAATGGTGGCCGCACCGCAGATCAACGCAACTCTTTCTCAATGTTTGGCATTTTTCGCAGGCGAGCATCTTGACTTGTGATCGAGAGAGACGCGGACTGCAGCAGCCTCCAATCCTTTTCACATGGAGATTTGTGCCTCGCTTGTGCTGCAAATCCTGAAAACGGGGACCGGGGCCCTGCTGATTTTTCCTACACTGCTCTCAAACTCGATTTTATTTATTCGAGAAAATGCGTAAGTATTTGATTGAATTCAGTCCAATGTAGCCCGTGTCTGGCGCGATATGCTCAGAACTGTGCTGTATATTCTCACGCAGACCGATTATTCACCGCCATTTAACTCGTGATTTGTGGTTTCATCGTAGACTTTAATGTAAGGAAAGATACTTTTTATTTTCTGTCATGTCCTTTTTTCATCTCTGTAGGTATTTTGTGATAGCTGTCGCATCCTATTTAGTGTGTGAGCGACTGTGTGTGGGTCTGAATGTCTGTATGAGATTTATAGAGAGATATATAGATGTAGATAAAGATAGATAGGGACAGAATGGGGGTTGAGGAGGTATAGTGGGGGGGAGGGGGGGTAGCTGGTGCAACAAATTGTGTGTTTAGCGCTCGGTAGGGACTGTATGGTTCTGTGGTACTCCCTGTTGCCAGCAGGACATTACTGCTAGAAAAAGGCCTACGTCATATGGTAATTCAAATTCAGTTCAGGTATTCTCAGCATACACGTTTGCAGCAAAAAGAGCGCCGGATTGGCCAGGTGGGCAGGCTGGCCCACAGGAAGGGTGCTTTGAGTTGGAAAGTGGCATCGCGAAAGCTTCAGGTCAAGCTTTATTTAACAGAATGTGCTCATGCTCAACCTCTGGTACACATTTCTTCTCTGTGCTACTGCGTGTTGACCCAGTATGTCTGCAAAACCTCAGCAAGCCACCCCGGTGATACACCTCAAGCAGAAATGATGTTGTCATTTCTCCTCACCACAGTCTGAACCGGTTAACCAGAAGTACAGGGTGCATTTTAAATTTTAAACTGTCAAGTCTTAGTGTTGTTGCTTTGGCAATACAACCTTTTTTTGAGATTTGAATAGGAGCTGTCCATCCGTGCGAGGTGCTGAAAATGCCCTGCTGCTCAAAATACTTGTGTGTTGGTTGAAATGGTTAGAGGGAGCTGCATTTGGAGCAGACATCACATCTGAAATCACTAGTGCTGCTGCAACCAAAAGCATTCCACTTAAACCTGGACTGGTTCATCCTCAAGTGTACACTTCCATATACACATCTGGTGATTTTATGACCTGCCTGTAAAATGAAGGACACAGTTGGAGTGTTTAAGAATGTAGGGTCAGCACCATATTTGTATGCACACATAAGCATAGGATACCCATTATTTTTCACCTATAGCCTGTTTGATTAGGTTTGGCATTTAATAATTAACTGATTAATTGAGTAATTTGCAAATGCAAGGGCATTTCAGTAAAGGATTCTGTCAGTAGTATCTGTGGACTAATTAAATGTCTAGATAGTTATTAGTTAGATAGAATATTATTGTCATTTAAGTTTGAAAGTATTAAAATGTGTGACCATATTAATATGTGACCATATTACACTAATGTGTAATATGGTCTGTAGCTACAAAATGCATCACACTTCCTTATCACCACAAAAACTTTTATGCCCCATCAATTAATTAGTCCTTTCACATTGAATTTTATAATTTGCATTACATTCAGTTCTAGGTTGGAAACATTAAAGTATCCTGTTATTTCTGTGCACTGTAACATACTGCTAAAATGAAAGCCACACTAATAAGTGTCTCAATAAGGCATTGGGCCACCATGAGCCATCTGAGCTGCTACACCGAGCCTTTGAGATTCTGAGAAAGCCTGGAGCTCAACCAGAAAAATTTGACTATTTTTCACAAGAAATAACATCTTTTGAACTTTAAAGGTGGTCGGCAATATTGTTCCTAGAGTAACTGCAGTGCTCTGCTTGGTTGAGAACTGGTCACCATTACTGTCAGGGTGATAAACATGATTTCCATGCTTAGCAAACCACTCTGGGACCTGTCATGCCTTGTGGATTTGGGTTTGTCACCTTGTAATAATCCTCCCTCATCAGGATAGAAACACCAGAGCAGAAGAAATGTGATCGCGCTGACAGGCATTGTAGGTTTTGGCATTTACCTGCCTGCTAAGGGACCAAATCAATGTAAACCATGCCAGGACCACTCACCAGAACAGCTCTGACAGAAGCCTTCACTGTGGGAAATAAGCACTTGGGCGAATAAATTTCTTTTCATGCGTGACACACATGTAGTCAACCACTGGTTCAGAACAGGGTGAACAGTGACTCATCTAACCATCAAATGTTTTTTCCTCCTCAGTAAACCACTGCTTTTGTTCTTGCACAACCTGATGCATAAAAGAGGTAAATTTCCTATAATAAGGTATTCATGTGATGCAGTTCCGACATAATATTGCTCTCTAAATTTCTCGTCACGAGCTGCCTTCTTACACCTTAGACATCTGTAGTGAGTTGATTCATAGTGCCTGTTTTTTTCTTTGTTTTTTTTGCATCTGGAAATAATGCACTGACATCACAGTTGAGAACCATATGTGCTTATTCTTCACAGGTGGTTATGTCTTTCTAACACATTTCCATGCCATCATCACCTAAGCCACATTTTTCAACCATCAAACATCATTAAGTTGAATGTTGTGAATCATAGTGGCAGCAGCAGCAAAATGTACTTCAACAGTCAGCCCACTATAAAAGTCACAGATTTGTCGTTTGAGCCACTGGAGCCAAAATAATGAGAAAACTGGATCTGCCCAGGGTTTTTGTCTGCAACACTAAGCACGGTGGGATAGTAATCACTGAGTAATTTGAAGGACCAGTAGCACACCTGTGTGGAATAATCTGCATGTGTTTTCCTTCTTTCTGATGTCAAGTGAACTGTCAATCAAAATATCATCTCTAATTAATTTCCTAAACTCTTTCAGTTATAGGTCAGCCACAAAAACAGTTCACTGGTGCTGCAGCCAAGTCTGTGTCTGGTATTGGTTGTTGCAGCCCAGTAAGAAATGTTGGATTTAAGAAATGCTGAAATTATTAGTCAATTAAATGAACAAAAATTAAGTTTAAGTATCTTTTCAAGCAAAATACCAAACATTATCTAGTTCCAGCGTCTTAGATGTAAGAATTAGCTGCTTTTCACTGTTTTATACCATTGAAAATGGATCACCTTTGGGCTTTGCATTGCAATTTGAAGACATCGACAAGGGCTCTGAGTAATTGTGAACGACATTTTTCATATTTTCTGGCATTTTATATACTAAACAATTCATTGATCCATCAAAAATAATAATAATCAGGAGATTAATCTATAATGAACATAATCATTTGTTTCATCCCTAGATTCAAAATATCTTTCTCACTTGGTCTTGCTTCACCCTTTTATTTAGAAAAAGACTGAGTAACCTCCTGACAAGCCTAATCACCTCTTTGTATAATGATGGTGTTTGTTAAGCTACAACAGATCTTTCTTTGCTGATACTAAGAACAGGGGTAGATTAATGTCTATGTTTGAAAGCTTTGAGATTCAACCTGTCAACAACAAAAATGCTGATTCACATTCAAATTACTATCTTCTCCATTGCACTTATGCTTCTGGCGATTGATGGGGACACACAGTGTTTTTGAGGGATATGCTTTACTATACTGGGGCACTGTTTTGTTGTTTCATCAATTTATATTGTCGTCTTGGCCTTCTGCATACTTCACTGTGTGATATGAGGATTGGTGCTGGGAGTGGCGATAATTTATGGCTGAGGTTCTGTCTGGATAAAGTGAAAAACAGCACAGTCCCCCCAGGCCTGGTGCTTTTTTATCTTAACTAATACAGAAGGATTGTGTGCATTTCTGTATGTATACGTACAGTATGTGTCTGTGTGACATAAATAAGCGTGCGGGATGCAGCTTGAGATTAGTCTGACTTCTAGCCGGCTCCATTTTGATAGATAGCGCTCTGTATCTTTCCAGTAGTACCTCCACAAAACATGTGTTTGTGTCGAGTCAAGAGACAGACCAATCTGAACGAGTTGGACTGCTCGGGTGTGAAAGAGTCCAATGTATGCCAGGCTGGAGAGACTTAGGATTCACTGTAGCAGCTTAAGTTATGCTTTTGTGCACCAGAAAGAGGATTATTCAGTGAATCCTGCTCTGTGTCATTCATGAGTCTGCATTTCTAAATCAACAAATATTAATGTGCTGATGTATGAAGAGGCTGTATCTGAGTCTGTGTGCTTGTGGACCCACTACTGTTCATTGTCGTTCAGTGTCCCTTATGTAGAGTGACAGTGTTGATGTCTGCGAAAAATCATAACTTATGACACAAATGTCATTATGACACATTCACTGTTTTGACTGCAGCCGTTGGTGTTTTATCTCACCATCTGTGTTGTGTACTATGTGTCTGTGGAGGCCTGCAGCAGGAACCAGCCATCAACTCCAGAGAGAGCCTCTAATAGAAAGAGTATGTTCAGGTTACAGGTACCATGTTTTTGCCTCTTCAGCAACCAGCCACTTTCTGAGATGCCATAATGCCTTTTATAGATTCCTCTACAGATTACCAGCAACCTATATATATATATATATATATATATATATATATACAGTTTAGAAATAATGCTCAAGTCAACATTATTTTCTGTGATTATAGGTACAGTGGTGCTGTGATGTGAGGCGCAGCTGAGCACCGCCTACTGCTCTGAAGAATGCATAATCACAGTAAACAATGTCCTAAAGGCAATTGTGGCTTTTATAGAGCACTTTCACTGCTGTTTTTGTACCATTTGAAAAGTTTTCTTTAGAGAGTAGGAATATGAATAAAATCAACACACATCATAACAGATGAACATTGGAATTTCCTGGCAATGTGTAGGGTTGATTACTGATAGCTAGTTGATAAATCATTCACTAAGTTCAGAGTCAAACAAATCTTTTCTTAAATCTTTTATCTCCACCATCTATTTTATTAGCAAAAACTGTCAAAACACATTCTGGTTATCATGTAACTGAAAAGGAAATACAGTGAGCATTGATTTGATTTGCAAGTCAAAAGATGTCTAGATGTCAAGGTTAAAACTGGGCTAAATTTGGATAAAAAAAATAAAAGTGTTTTATATTTTTGGGTTACATATAACTGCTGTTTGATAACACTTAACTAACTATATTTCAATGTGAAGAAGGTCCTGACTAACAACACTAAGAGTTGATGTGTGTGACATAGACATCTAAATAAAACTTGAAAAAATATGAATATGAACATATAATATACTCTGTTATTTTTGTGTTATGTGTTATTTTCAAAAAGAGCACCTCTTTTCCAAAAGGAAGTAACTGCACTTCGCCAAGACATAGTCATAACAAAAAAACACAACTTGTCAATTTTACACTTCCAATTTTGAACAGATGAAACAAATGAGATATTACATGTTATTTCCCAAAATGTCAAACTATTCCTTTAAGGATTTCAAATATGGTGTCCATATAACTGAATCCAATGTAAAAAATCATTGAAAACTTAATGTCCAAATTTATTGCAATGGTCTATTGGTTGAAAATAGTCAAACTGTTTTAATTCAGGCTAACCACCCACTAAAGGGTAAATCCAGATGTCTAGACATCTCTTGACCTGCAATTTACCAAATCAGTGCTATGTTGAATGTAATCTACCTGGAAAAAAAGTTAATTGTTGGGATGTCATAGTTTTTGATCGTTCATATTTAATCTATATTTTTAATTTTTATTTTAAAATCTTTATAACTTCTGTTACTTTAAATTGCTAACAGATAAACCTAAAAGGGGGGTTAAACAGGGTTCAGATTTTATGATGGGATTTGATACTGGATTCACATTTAGGAAAATGCAATCCAACCCTGAATGTACAATTAACCAAACCTTACATTTAACAGTTAACATACAATGGTCATGGAAAATGATAATTAGGTTAAACTGTCCATGTAAGGCTATTTTGAGGCCATTTTTCAGCTAAGACAAACAAGGTCAAAGGTACACAACAAAACATTTAACTTATTTGTCTAAGTGATTTTGAATACTTAAAATTTACTTAAAACACAGACCACTAAGTGATCAAATATTTCAATATTAATCTATAACATAAAGAACTTGAAAACCTATGTTTACTTTTCTCCCAAAGTATTCTTGTAACATGGATCCTGTTCCTTCAAGGAGTACGGCAGCTTGGATTCACAGCTGTCACGATGGATTCCAGAGACAAACCAGAGTCACGGTTGCCTGCATGGCAACAAGAAGTATCAAAATGTCCATACAAAACTTCTTAGAAGACTCCTGCAGCATAATCTACTTCTCCTCTGTCCATCTGTGTGGTCAGTCTGTTCCAAACAATCGTATATGTGCCAAAATATGGCAGCAGTGAGTGTTTGGAACAGAATATGGATGGACACTGTAGAAGAAGATTAAACTGAGGGAGAGGATTTGAAAGTTTTGTTGGATAATTTGATACTTTGTTTCACATGTGAACCTGTCTCATTGTTTTAATTTATAGTTACAGCTGTGAGTCCGAAACCTCCCTGAAGAAGCAAGATACAAAATCTTTAAAAAGTAAGGATTTGATACTAGTACTGATGAAATATTCTTTTAACTGACAGAAACAACTATGACTGGTCTGTGGTCTGAAATGAGCAGAAACAGAAACTAGAGAAACATATGTTAAGATAATTAAATCCTATTTCCAGACAACAACTTTAATATTGAATGATTCTGCATAACCCAGAATTACATCCAAGCTTTTTTTTAGAAAAATGTGCACCTTCTACAATACAGTATCTGTGCATGAACACCACGGTATGGTTAAAGACAGATCATGGTTAGGGCTGGATAATTAAAAGATGAATAGGAGATATCTGGTAAGGAGGTTCACATTTAATAATATGAAACACTATCACATTTATAAGGTTTCTGACAGGTGGTGTGCAAGAAGTTGAGCCTAAAATGAGTCATCTTTAATCATTGGTCATAATGACCAACAACCGTACCAACTTCCACAGGCCCATTACTCATTTTGTGCATTTGAACACTAAAAATCACACACTTTGAACTACTATTTCATTGCTTTCCTACTTTCTCTGTGAAACAAAACTCTTCACTGCTCTGCTTGTACTCCAGCAATGTACTGTATATCATGAGCTACCCACTTACAAGTTACAACCTACACCAAAGAAAGTAATATTTCTGCCATTTGATGCGTCAAGTTCAAACTTAGTGTAGGTGAAAGCAAGCCCTTGGAAGGGCTTTGCCTCAAAGCCTGGGTAAATCTCATTGTCTGCTTATCAGCTTCAAATTTACTCCGCCTTACTGAGATATTCCCATAGAGAATTAGGGATGATAGCTGAAGTGATGACTGTCATGATGAGTCTCTATCTCTCTCACGTTCAATGTCCCCCTCCTTTTTCTCTCTCTCTCACTTTCCTCTAGTTATCTAATTCCCCACATAGTAATATACATTTTATCTCCTGCCAGTTAATTTAGATCAGATGACTTTGATGAGAATATCTTTACATTACTTAAAGCCGTGCATGCATGGACTTTCATGTTGCAACTCATGAGGAAAAGACAGCGATTCATGGTACAATGAAGAGCGTCACCAATCACCAATCACCAGTCACTGCAAGAATGAAATCAATATCTAGTTCATTAATGCTTTGGCAAACAGTGCAGATTCTTGTTGCTGGAATACACTAGATTGGCTTAATTGGCAAAGATGAAACCCTAGTAACTGGCGCCAAGTCAAACACTACTAAACCGAGAAGGGAATCTTGTAAGGCTGACAAGATTGCCTCTTTAGTGTGTGGCTCAGAGTCGCCTCTGCTACATTTTTTCCCGCTTTTATGACAACACTTTTCTTCAACCACTGTGTTTTCTGGGCTCGAACAAGGCCGTTAGAACATCTTGTTCCCTTGGTGCCATGCACTAATACATTATTGGTGAACCTCATAAGAGCATTTTGTCCTTCAAATTCAAAGGAAAAGAAAGAGAAAAGCTCTCATGGCGCTATTCTTTGTGTTTTGTATCCTCAATAACAACACAAAGTGCCTTTCATTTATTGTGAAATGTATTAAGATGAGGCTAAGTATCCTATGCAGCTGGAGTAGTTAAAGGACAGTTGCAATACAATTTGATCGTTTACTTATTTCCGGCAACCTGTACTTGATTTACATCACTGAAGAAAGGGATGTCCCAATCACAGCCCTATTATTGAGTATATACTGATACCACATTCAATACAACAATTAGTTTATGTTTTTACTATTTATTACTATGTAATGCAGTTGCACAATGTCCATATTAAAATGAGTAAAGCGATATGTGACAGATGAAGTTAGTTAAGTTAGTTAAGACTACATCACAAGTTTTCTATTATATCTGTGGAGAGAGGACTGTCAGGATTTGTTCTTTCTTGTGCACGAAATTAATTCTGCAGTTTAAATGAATATTTCTGATCAACAACAGCATTTCAAAGGTGTATTTCACCTGCAAAATGTATTGAAATAGATGCAAAACTTCTGATCCACATTGTCATTTCGTGCACTCTGGTTCTCTCGTGGGTCACTTGCTCACATTATTGCATGATATCAGTATTTTAAGAAAGCACTTTGTGGTGTTCAGACATCAGCTGTCTGAACACCACAGAGTGCTTACTTAAAATACCCAAAGCAAACAAATAAATGAAATGGATCAGGCTTTGCTGTTACTGAACCATTAAAAAAAGTGCCTGGATCAGAATCCTCAGCACGTACTGTATCCAAAATCATGTGCATGACTAGAGACCACTTTGGTTAAGTGGAAAATAGGCTTTTCGTGTGTTAGGTGTTTATGTTTAGTTTCAAATTGAGCTGAAAGGATTGGTATATTAGTCAGTTATTATTATTATTATTATCATTGTCATTTAAGTCATTTTTAAGCAAAAGATGTCCAAAATTCACTGGTTCCAGCTTCTCAAATGTGAGGATATGCAGCTTTTAAGAGTCTAAGTGAAAAATTCTAAATTGATAGGCATTTAGCACTCTTTTCTGACATTTCATAGAGCAAATTATCCATTATCAAATCAGGAAAGTCATCAGTAGATAAATTAAAAATTAAAATGATTGTTAGTTGCAACACTCATTTTGAGCTCTTCAATTATCAGTGGCCCTCCAACTTAATAATTTATTACACCTTAAGCTCAGTAACCGTTATACATTTCCCTATAATGTCTTTGTGAATACACATCTGAAGCTGAATTTTGCAAGCTTGTCTAACCAGCACCTGCTGCTTGGACTTTAATTATCCAGGCAGGGAATAAAGACACAAACTGAGGGGAGTCCCAAGTCTTTATCTCATTCACACCTTGGTAATGAAAACAACTAACAATATGGGCCTGTTTATAATGTTGGAGACCATGGCACTGCTTGACTAACTGACCTACCACTTGCAGTGCAGTGTTTTTATTTAGCAGGTCCTGTCATCTAATTGGATAAGACTGCATCACTGTCCTGGATACAGAAATACACACATTGTTTCTGTGTCCAATCAGGCAAGAGAATAAGTCTTTCATTCACTTTTCTTTCCTCACTGACAGTGTATGAACAAGAGTGCAAGGCAGAGGTGAAAACTTTGTATCTCCAAAATGTCAACTTTCCAGGGGCTGAAAAGAGAACAGCCTTGTTTTTAGCTTGACAGCCATGTATTGAGTCGATATATATATAATGGGTTTTGAAAAGGTTTTCAAAAGGGAAAGGGTTTATCTCAATCCAAAGAGGAAAGGAGCCTCTTAAATAGACTAAAACATGGAAATAACCAACATTTAAGAACCATCATGTTTTCATAATGCATCCATAGTGGGTCACATCACAACTAGGGCTGCAACTAGAGTCGTCATAATTGTCATTTCAACATAGTTGATAGGGATTTGTTCAGTTTCTCAATCAATTATCTGTAAAATGTCAAACAAGACTAAGAGTCTGCAGTCATGCCAGCAGTTCTGTGAGGCTGTACTTAGGCACAGCGGTGCTTTTAGCTAAATGCTAATGTCAACATGCTTACATGCTCACAATAACAATGTAAACGTGCTGATGCTAAGCCAGTATAATGGTTACCATAGTTACCATTTTAGTTTAGTGTGTTAGCATTATAACATGTGCCAGTTAGCATTAAAGACAAAGTACAGCTGAGCCTGTTGGGAATGTCATTAGTTTGTCAGGTATTTGATCATAAACCAGTATCGTATCGGACAAATTTAGCGCTGCCATCATTAACAGGATGAAGGCACTGGAGGAAAAATCAGGGGATCATCAAAGTTATTTCAACTCAACCTAAGGGGGACATGAATGTTTGTACCAAAGTTCATGGTAATCCATCCAATTTTGATACGGATTAATTTTAAAATTTTTTATCCCTTTTCATCTAGCGCCATTATCAGGCCAAAATTTCTGTTTGTCCAATAGTTTGTTTTATGACCAAATACCTGACAAAATAATGACATTGCTATCAACCTCAGCTGTACTATGTGTTTTATAGCCAAACTTTATATAAGCTTGGTAGACTAATTTAGGATTGTACTGTCACCGAAATACTGAACTGATGTGCAAGTCAGCGTTAGCTAATTTTGCCAGCCCACCCACCTAAAGTTAGCTTGTTGATCGGACAGGATTTGGCTGTGGAGATGGGACATACACAAAGGAGCCGAATCATAGTTGGCTCTTCTAAGTTTAATGTGGCTATTAACAGGGCTGCCAACTCTCATGCATTGACCGTGAGACTCGTGCAATTGACACTTTTCACACACTCTCACGCCACACATCCATTTTCTCACGCAGTGAAAAACAAAGTCACCGATAACGTTGCAGCGCAAAAAGAGGACACTGACAGCACACAGACAGACAAGACAGAGCAGCACAGCGCAACAGCAGCACCATGCAGCCAGGAGTTATTCAGACCATCAGGGGGAAAGCGAGAAAGCAGGCTAGCATTATCATTGTGAGCATGTTAACATGCTGACATTAGCATTTAGCTCAAAGCACCACTGTGCTTAAGTACAGCCTCATAAAGTCTGAGGGAAATGTTTGAGTTTTGGACTGTTGGACGGACAAAACAAGCAATTTGAAAATGTCGTCTTGGGCTCTAGAAAAGAAAGAAAATTTGTTTTACAATTTTCTGATATTTTATAGACCAAACAATTGTTCAACTTATCAGAAGAATAGCCTGCAAATCAACGGATGCAAATCAGCTTCGAGCTAACTCTGGTGCAGTGCATCTCTAATGTTTAAAACTGCACACTGTCCCAATCAATAAATCAGTTGAGCCCTAAACATTATTATTGTGCAATTTGCACCTTATTTCACTGAAACGATGTCTTGAGCCAGACAAGCATCAACATCTCTACTTACAAGATTGTGTACTTACAAGTATCCCCCAGCCATGTTTTCTCATTCTTGGGGGATGATGATATGTAGACTATATGTCATGAGTCATTTAATATAGCGTGGAGCAGCTAGGCTAAGGGGCATATGGGCATGTTGGAGCACAGCCATGCGGCTTAAGGCAGGGTAAACGGATGGGCAGGGATTGTTGGTGCATTAGCTGTGCGGCTCCATGTTTCAATGTTGTTTCTACAGTCAGCACACTGTTTATCCAGCAGCAGTAAATAAAACATTACAATCAGATTTTTTGCTCCATGTTAGAGAAAGTTGGTACTCTAGGGAATTAAGGCTGTCACACTGTAAATAGTGTTTGTCTGTGCGTGAATATGCTGATGAGAGAGACAGAATGAAAAAGAGAGACAGCAGGAGAGGGAGAGAGCTTGTGATCCACGAAAATATCCTTGGTGACGAAAGACACCGTATTTGCACATTATTCACAGACAGTTTGTACTAACAATGAAATTCTGCTAAGGCTATGATTGGCTGTGATTGGCTAAATGCACCAGAGAAAATGCTGCTGCAGAACTAGAGAGCTGACGACGGACTGTGTGTGTCGACTGTTGATTATGGGGAGAGCCTGTGGTTCCATCTATTTCATATTCATGAGCCAAATGGCGCACGTTGTAATATTCATGAACAAATTAGACGTTCAAAACACCAGTGTGAGTGAGGCCGTATGCAGAATGCATAGGGACTCATAAACATAACTTTCACTTGAAACTCTATCCCCATTTCCTGGCCCAGTGCATGAATTTCAATTTTTTCTTTCCATCGCTGATCCTGATGCCGCGTTCCCTGTTAAAATGAGCTGAATATATCCCACAGAATTTATTTATTATAATATTATTTATTATAATACTGGATTGCTGTCCTCACAGCAGTTTCCACCATCTACAAGCAGTGGTGAAGCAAAGACAGTCTTTTTTTCATATATCCTGTTTACTGTACAAGAGGTTGAGAGCCGACTGGCTTGTAAGAGACCAGCTTTGTTCTGCCTCTCTGATCAGCTGGCTTGCTAGCAGTCGGGACGGAGCAACAGAAGTGTGTCCAATCAAGCTGAGCCCTGTTTTAAAAGGCCCTGCAGTCCTTGGGCAGAGGCCGCGTTTATGACCCAAAATCGAGGAGACGAGTCTGGCCCTCTTCCAAGCCCTCAAGCTCGTATATTCTGTTTGAGCATATCCAGAGGAAAGTGTAGCACTGCAAGGAGGCCCCATGAGACACCTGTACATGTGTTTCTGAGTGTGTGTGTCTGTGTGTGTATATATGTGTGTGTGTAAACAGTGTGTAGGATGAAAGAAAACCTTGTTAACCTTCAAACCTGCCATAATTTTTGAACTGTAGACACAGGTGGAGGCTTAGCATTAACAATAAAGGGATTTCAGATGCACTGATAAGAAAAGGTGTGCAACATCACGGATCATTTCTGAAGGTCATAGAGAAAAACGTACATCATACTGGAAAGCATATGGACCTACAGAATACTATCACTCTTAGCCATATAGCTCAGGGTTGCTAGAAATGACCTTTGACTTCAATTAACAATCAAATTAAAAAGCACTTCATTTACATTAGGTAAATGGGCATTGACAGTAATTTTTGTGATTACATTGCAGTTGGTCAATCACTATAATGGTGTGGATTTATAGCACATTGTTCCCATTAGGTGATCAAAGTGTTTAACATCACAGAAAATTAATCAGCAACCATTCTGATAATCAAACAATTGTTTAAATATTTTTTCATTTCACAAACATTTGCTGGTTCAAATTTCAAATTTGCAGCTTTTCTTGGTCTTACAGTACTATGAAATTTAATATTTTACACTTTTGTACTACTTGGTTGGACACCATAAGACATTTGAGAATGTCACCTTGGACTCTGATGTGCGTTTTTCATCATTTTCTGGTTTTATTGACCAAATGTTAGATTGATTAATCATGAAAATAACTGGCAGATTATTCAATGACAAAAATAACTGTTAGTTGCAGCCCTTTTAAGGTGTGGTTACTGACCAAAATATGAAATTTCTCCTTCCTAATATTTAAGACTGGCCTGCAGAAATGGCTGACTTACTTCAAAAATGCTTCTACCTTGCAAAATGTAGCAAACCTCTTTTAAATTCTTCACATTCTTCACAGTTTCAAACTTAATACAAGTCCCAAAAAATGTCACAAGTGTGACAGGAATGTTGTCTGCTGGATGCAGACTTTGAGTCTGCCACTATATAGCCATTTTTATGTGTGATGTGTAATGGTGTGTTTTTCCTCAGAGTAGATCTATGCCAGCGTGCTTGCCAGCCTACAGTTTTGCCTCACTCATGGTGATCAATAGGCATTAGCTTGAGACAATTGTTTTGTCAAGTAGGTTGTTCATTGAGTGATTGGCACCTCTCCACTTCACTCAGACATCAACATGAACCTACACACCTGACTAAGTGAAGACACTTCTCAACCTGGATGAATGAACGTGCCACACATGGGGCTGTCGTTGCCCTTTTCTCTCTGGAAAAACAAACAAACAAAAATAAACATCTGTTCAGAAGATATTAAATTATCCATCACATATGTGCCGTTCTGGAGTGCAAAGACCAACAACATATTTTGCTGTTTAATTTGGAGGACTTGTTGGATGTAGCCCTTAAGCACTAATCTAGTTGCAGGTTGCCCATGGTCTTTGTCTGGCTACTACTTCTAAATAGTTAAGACAGTTCCAAGGAGAAATTTCCCCACAGACATTTATAAAGTTTAACTTCATTTGAAATCTGTAAGACCTACTGTAAAATAGTTTTTCACAAAGTTTAGGCATTTCAAAGGGAATGGTTTGGGTTCAATAGATTTTTTTTTTTTTTTATTGAATTGGAATCCACAACCTGTACCATTGCTACAACCTGAAAATTAGATGAGCAGCAGAAGAAATGTTGATTATTTATGTTGAAATAGCAGATTTAGCCATCTTACTTTTACAGCTTATTTTTCACGAGCTTCTCGAGGGTCTGAAAATCATAATTAAATGTTGACAAGATTAAAATATTGATGTGATATTCATAAAATAAATTGGAGATTGTCGTGAAATTGATATGACGCAAGCAGCTAGATTAGTTCTCTCGAGAAGAGTCGTTCTTGTTGAAATACAAAAGCCCACACTCCACTCACGGTGGTAGAGTGGTGTCACACAGTGATGCTTCTTTTTCCTCACAAGCAATCTTTAGTTGAGAACAGACACCGGCATGCAATAGACAAAAGTTTCATTTTAGCTGTTAAGGAATTAACATTAATGAGCTACAGATGATAAATCAAAATGAAGATAATGTTTGTCATTTCAGTCACCGACAGCCATGGTCAGTGCTGACTGAAAATGAGAATAAACATTGGCAATTGTGCACCTAATCTAAGGTGATATATGACATAATGCCATTTGCTGCCATAGTGTTGCAATGTTAGTCTTTGTTAAAGACTGCAAATCAGTATTCTCCAGTCTTTTCTCCCCTCTAATGGTCCATCTTTATTTGACCAGGCTGAGTTAATTCGCAGTTGATTTCAGGGCTTAAATTTTGCAAAACAACAACTGGGACTGTAAAATCTAATCTGGCTTTGCATGCCAACAAATCTGTTGCTGTTGATAACGAAAGAGATTTTTAAAAATTTCCCATTCATACATATACAGTGCAAATGCAACTGTAGCTGATTTTTTTCCCACTCCTGAAGAGGAATGGGAAAAAAATCCATCATTGCAACGTCTAATGAGTCAAACTGATTTGTGCTTGATTTGTCAGGTTACACAGTCATCATAGAAACATGTACCACTGCCTGTGCAGTGGCCCTTGTTGGAATACATATGGGACAATGGATAACACCTCATTTAGAATGTCAAACTTATTAAATGATATCGTAGTTGCGTATTCATGTGCAGCTCCCTGTACATTAATGCAGTCTGAATTGTAAGGAAGGATGCAGTGAATAGGAATTTGCACAACAAAGAATTGATCTATCAGTATCTAGGGAGGCAGAGAATGTGGCAGTGGACTTCGAGATGTGCAACAGGAGGGATAATTTAATTATTGAAAATCTTGTGGGCTCCTTCCTCTGCTTTCCTCTACAGTGTTCAAGGTTAATTGTCATAAGGTCAGGCCAATCTACCACCAAGGCATGAGGGAGGGGATGAGCGGAGAAACACCAGACCAAATTCAATTTTATTAAGATGATTGTGCATTCAAGCAATATTTTCCATTACACATTGATTCTTCAGTGCGGGCTACCTACTGGCAGCTTCAAAGAGTTGCTCCAATTTTCTTCATAAGTTACTGCTTGTCCCCTCCTCTCACCGACATTACAGCAAATGGGTAAACCAATGCAACATATTTACTGGAGAACTAAGTGTTAGTAAAACGTAATATGAAATGTCTTCTGAACCATACCCTAAACTCAGGCTCTTGGCTGTGAGATTAACAAAAGGTTTTTGGCATTGCAAAGGCGCTGGAGATAGACGCAGGCCATTCCAGACACCAGCATGTTAGCATGTCTCAGCCGTTTAGAGGATTGCTTGTGTAATGCCATCTGTATTCAGGGGATGAACACACACTTTTACACCAGGGCAGAGAGAGAGGAGCAACAGTGACTTGAGCCAACATCTGTCGCTTTCCCTCTATCTTCCATTCACTCATGCTCTAGTCGTTTTCATCCACTTAAAATCGTGACACAAGCCCGGATGTGTTAATTGAAGAAACAATTTACTCTTCAGAATAAACACGAAGGATAAAAGTGTTTGTGAACATGGAACATGAACTGCTACATGACGGATTGGCTGTTGATGTAAAACGCTTGGTAAATAATTTGTTCCTCCTCATTTATGGAGTAAGCTCTGTCATACACAACAGTAAATCCACACATTCAGCGTTCCATGTAGAAGAAAGGGGGACAGTTTAGTAATAGTTATTAAATCAAAAGCTGAAATTCTTTAGTCAGTGGTTCCAGTGGATGGTGCGGATTAGTAGAAATATAATCGACAGCTGTTTTGATAATCAATTGAAAGTTATTTTTCAAAAATGCAAAACATTCCCTTGTTTCAGCTTCTCAAATATGAATAATTGTTGCTTTAAGTTGTAATGCTTAAGATTTCAGTCATGGTTAATTTTGCGACACCCATGGTTATTGGCGATAACAGCAAGTGAGGTTAGACTGTATATAAAGTATTGAACCATAGACTGTATATAAAGATGGACATAGCAAGATGTGACATCACCCATTGGTTTACATTGGAGCAGGTCTGAGACCCAGTTTCAGCTTATGGTCAATGCCATCTTTTCCGTGTGGAGTCATTGCCTTTCACACTCTGGAAACACGTCCTGCTGCCTTAGATACCCCTTTCCACCTAGCAGTTTGAGGGCCGGTTCAGAGCCAGTGCCTAATCTCGGACCAGCTCTTAGTGTTTCGACAGCCAAAGAACTGGCTCTAGGCCAGGAAAACTGGTTGCAGAGCAGCACCAACACTTTGCTGGTCTAGAAAAAAGAACCACTTACATCAGTGACTGGGGGCGTAATTATTGTGACCAACCAAAACCAAAATGACAATGGTGCAATGCAATGGTGTAGATTTTGAGCCAAACTAAAAGCTGTTAATATGTCACTTCATTAGGTTTTAATATTTTTTCAGGCAAGAAAGTAACCATTTAGATCCCCAATATGTGGTGAGTTTATCCAAATAATGCCTGTTTGGAAATTTGCTGTGACGTTTTCGGAGATGTTTGGAGCTGCTGGCCTGGTTAGACCCATCATGTGATTGCATCACATGACTAAGACAGTCATGAGTATACTTCAGAGTGAACAGTCTGTTGGTGATGGCTTACTTAATCGATCATTTAGTAGGCAGTATGCAGTACATACCAATTGAGTATGTAGTAGGCAGTAAGTTAGTATGTGATTTCAAACTGTGAAGCTGTAGTGTAGTCCACTATTCTTGTTGTGCTTGAAGTTCTTTTCTGTTTTATTACAGGTGTCAACCAGCATTAAGGTGCATTACTGCCACTATGTTGGAGTGTGAAGTGCTTGAAGTTGGCGTTTATGTTGCTACGAAACCGGAGGCGTATACTAGCCTCTTTCACAGGCTTTCTAGCCTGTGGAAAAGCAACCTGTTCTTAGAAAGGTCGCTAGTTGAACCAACTGTGAACCGGCACCAGCCCAGAACCAGAACTAGGTTCGAGTTGGTGGAAAGGGGATAAGACTGAAGCAGATGCTAGTTTACTTTGAACACAGAGTGGTGCACACTTGGGCTTATCTTAGCTACTTTAGCTAAATTGTGATAACAGGGCAGGTATCATACAAAAGTAACATTAAGCAAACTGTCAATCGCAACTGTCAATCAACGGCCACACAGCAGACCTCAAAGCCTACTATAAGTCTTCAAATCTTATTAACGGACCAACAATGAATAGCTTTTTGAAAAGAAATTGAGTTGTTAGACAACTCATTGAAAAAGCTGTATCATGTAACCACAAAGCTCTGATCGTCACATCTGTAACAAGCTTGACAGCAGAGATCCTATCCTCTCGTTTGATTTTATCTCACCCCCTCTATTATCGCGTCATCAGACAGAAGATGAAGGTGCTCAGTCAGACAGTCAGATCGTCTCTTCTGAACAATTTGTAAAGAACAGAATTGCCCATACACACACCCAGACCTCCAAAAGGCATTTAAATGTCTCTGCTGCTGCTGCTGCTGATTTCTCTGCTGGGCTTCAGGTAGAGTGGGGGACAGTGATGACATTAATGACAGGGGTGAAGGTTGTAAACGGTTCAGGAGTTGACAGAGATGTGACACCTGTCCTCACTGTAATAGTACATGCTCAGTGATGCAGATCCATGCAGAAGCTGCCATGCTGAAACTGCTGTGTTCCTCTTCAAAGGAAATGTTCGTGCAGTCAGTCTATGATTGAGGCCAAAGTATACGCAATGGACTTGTAGCCCTCTGTTGACTCAGCGGTCACTTGCTTCCGTTCAGGAGACACTTTGTTTTTATCTCTAAATGTGATGAGATTTTTTTTAACATTTTATTTTGGCCGCACCTTTAGTGACAAATGATCATTGCTTTGTCCAAAAAAAGAAAGAGTCTGTTTCCTCGTTGTCCTCCATCATCTTTAAGTGCTTTTCATCTTTGGATGACAGCACCGACCTTCACTCTACTTTTGGCTTGCAGATGGTTATTTCCATGTAGAGAAATCCATTTATCCTTTTCCTTACATTTATGTAATTTCATTGTCTGTAGGTGGCATCTTTTTTTGTGCTTGTTTAGTTGTGTGTCTGCTAACTACCCAGGTATTCTTCTGTTTATTCCAAACAAGCTGTTGTTGCTGCTCCAAGAAAAGCAGAAGCATCATTTTCTGTGCTGAACAGGAGTTTTTCTTTTCTACAAGACCTACGAGACACTGAGTGCTTAGAACTGCAAATAGAAAAGTTTCCGTGACCTGGATATGTATTGAATCATTAGCATACTGTATGAATTGTCAATCGAAAACAATAATAGACATTGAAGACTGTTCTACTTTTAAGTTTTGATGTGTTCTGAGTTGGTAATCAGAGGTTGTTATTGACTTGGCTTCTTGATTGGTTTTGTGTTAAAAAGCGATTAAATTATGGATTCACATACATATGTGCAGATGGTTCTAATTATTTCAGCATCTTTATGGAGCTTGTTGTACATTTGTATTCTGGTAAGCTTCTGGTTTCATTCTCATGCACAAATCAGCCTGTATAATCTATCTCCCTCCCTCTCTCTCTCTCAAACACACACACACACACACAAGCTTCCCAGAGGAAGATTTTGAAATGTAGTCAACAGATAGTAATAAAAAAAACAAGAAGCTGGAGGTTATAGCCATTGATCTGAACCACCAGACAATTAGTATATTGGTTGGAATAAACAGGCGCATTACAGACACCCTGATACTTGTAGGATTATTTTGACTCCAACCTTTACCACCGCTGTCAAAACAAGGCCGGGATCAAATAAACATGCTTGTGTTTGTTTGTTTTTTAATGGAGCGTGACATACAGTATATTTATTTTTTATAAAGTTTTTATGCATACACTGTCTGCATTTAAACACAATAAAAAAACTGTCGAAACAACTTCCTCAGACATATGTAAATAAATGCAACCTGAGTTAATGTGATTTGATTCTCTAATGTATATCTTGACGTTTAGAATGCAGATTTTAATTAGAGTTTGCTTCACATATACTGTATAATAAACAGGCAGTGTTTTGTTCCTCATTTATAGGTCATGTTGCGCATTTGCATATTTCTATTTTGGATGCATTCTCGTGTCAGAAAAATGTCACCCCGTGTACTTACTGCACAAGAAGAGTCCTGACAGCAAGTTGCATCCTTAAAACATGTAAACATGATTTATAAAACCCTAAAGCATAAGTGCTAAACCAGTCTATCATAGCTCTTTCCATTTTGGAGCAGGCCCTGATTTTAATTACTATACATGGTGAATTAGCTAATGAATAATGAATGGATTCCTCACACTAAGTGCTCTGACTGCTAATGCACTTGCAATTCTCTCACTCTACAACCCCCTTATACACTGCCAATGTTGCCTTCTGATTTTGGCTTTTTTCACACTCCTCTCCAAGTCTGATTCACACACACAATTTCTTACCATCTCTGCTTTTCTCACTCTCACTCAGATTTGATTAGATTTTCCTCTGTAAGGAATTATTTTAGTGATGAGAGTAGAGAATGAGACGGAGACAGAGACAGAGAAAGGCTCCAGGATAGAGGGAGACAGATAGTGGTTCTCAAGGGAATGAGAGAGAAGCAGAAAGGTGCTTCGAGGAAAGAGAAAAAACTGAAGGATTAAGGTGCAGTGGAGCTGCAGATTTGCAGAGAGGAGAAAGACAGTGTACTCAGTGTGCATAACTTTAAAATCCACGGAGCCGAGATAAAAATCTACAAACATACATTTTCAAATATAGTAAAATATATTTAATATTGACTCATACAAGGAGAAGATTGTCTGTTTAAACTTGCACATACCAGACAGAAAGATTCTCTCTACAGTTTGCATGTTCTCTGCATGTCTGTATGTTGTTTTCTGCAGCTGCTATAGTTTCCTCCTGTAGTCCAAAGACATGCAGGTTAAGTGACTTGGAGACTGTAAAGTGCTTGTAGGTGTGAATGTGTCTATATGTGAATGTGTCTCTCTATATGTGTTAGCACTGTTATAGACTGGTGACCTGTCCAGTGCAGTTCTCACCCAGTGCATCAGCCACCGAAGACACTGAACACAACAAGTGGTATAAACAATGTATGGATTTGCTGGCAGTATAGTTATGGTTAATACACTGTCAGCTATTTGAGACTGGAGTTTGGTGATATCTCTCATGGTGATAGCAACAAATAAATGAAAATCAATAGTCAAAAATAATAAATGATTGAAAGTATAAAACAAGCTAGTGTCAAGAAAGCTGCAGACTCGACTCAAGCAAGAAGCTACCTCACGTGAACAATAATCAGCACCCCAGCAGGTGGAGAGCTCTGCCTCAGGCTATCCAAGATTAATATAAACAGTGTCAAACATGCAAAGATAACCCAGGATAACTCTGGATTAAAGCTCAAGGTTAACAGACACATTTACTGTAACATGTTTACTGTGGACTTTGACTGAAGAGGGTTGGACTTGTGCTGATTAACAACAACAGCATGATTCACAAAGATAAAGTTAATTTCAAATATTATCACCATCATCATCTTCACCATGTCCTTGAATACTGAGATTACAATTATGTTTGTTTTACCACAGCTATACAGTACAGCACATCACAAAACTAAATATTGCAAATCCATGCAAAAAAAGTCGGTACAATGATTTCATCAGGGGAAAAAAAAGACATTAAAATATCTATGAAATTAAATAATATTGCCATCTTTTGACATGATACAGTAAACATTCAGGGGATTGCGGCCGCAGATGGCACCGTGAATTGCGTATCATTTGCAACTGCTATTTGCCCTGTCTCAAGGTCCGATTCATAAAAGATTTTGCGCTAATGATCTGACGGCGCAAATACGGCCATAAAGTTTTGCAGCTGAGTGCAGTTTGCCCTTATTTTGTGTCTGAATGAATGGGTGGAGCAGTTTCCTATATTTCAGGTTTTTTTTCCACATTTCAGCACACAGATTGGTCCATAATGAAAATTGCAGAGAGCACAAAAGCCTGAAATTGGATAATTAGTATAGGTACGTACACACCAAGCTCTCCATAATCACAAACCAACATTTATGTATTTTGCTTCTTTTACTTCACTAATATTTCACATCTGCAAACATAATCTACTGAAATGTCAAATCTCAAAATACAACCATTAATATGACTCAGGCAGGTCTGAAATGTGTTTAATGATTAATGTCTGAATCTTACAATAATGTTGTTCAGGTGTTATTGAATGTTTCCGGGATTTTTCAGAAACATCATTACTGATGTTCTGTTTGCTGTCCACAGCTGGCTGTGTGTCACAGCTGGCTGCAGCATCACACAACAGCTGAAACAATAAGTGTGCCTCCAAACTGAGAGAGAGGCTGTGCGCATTTACGCACGTTGCACAGCAGCAGCACTTCATTAACACCGGATCGGTCAGGATCTGATGGTAATTAATGTTCTGGGTTCTGCTACACATCTATACAGGTCAGTTGTACCGATTCCAGGTTTATTCGATTGAATTGTTTGTAATAAAGCAGCCCTTATGGATGAATCCTGAGCTCTATCAGTACTGTCAGGACATTTTTATTTTTAAGTAGCTGAAAGTCTGAGATAAGCCTACCACTCCATACCCACTTGATCCCCCAACCCCCAAAGGTCTGACTGGAGATTTCACCCTTGATATCATTCAATGTCAATTCAATATCATTCAGTGCTTCACAAGCTTGAAGATTTGAGGAGAGAAAGAGAGACAGAGAGAGAGAGAGAGAGAGAGAGTGAGTGAGTGCGCTTCAGTTACCACCAGCTCTCTGAAGACACAAATAATTTCATTCTAACTGCATGTGGCTATTAGTGCTGGTCTTTGTGAATTGGACTGTTTTTGCACTGAGGCTCATTCGCATAGAAAGGGGCAAATATTGTGCAAAACCTATGCATATTATCTACCGAGACACTATTTGTCTGGCAATGCAGTTCGGGGTGCATTTCACCCTTTGCAGGTACCTTGTGAATTACACAGTTTCTTTTGTCTCATTTGTGCAGGTTTAGCAGCCGCAAAGGCCACACAGTCCTTTTTTAAATTCACCCATCAGTGTCAAAAAAAAAACAAAAACAACACATGGCAAGGACAAAATAAGGACAAACCAATAGGGAAACACTTTTTTTGGAGGGGTTGGGGGATTACAAATTTTGGCACAACACCAATCTTTAACAGCTTATTAGCATGCCAGCTGAGACTTCTCACTATGTTCAAATAATGAAAGAAAAACAAGATGGACCTACTATATGCTGTCAGCACTGGCTACACATAATCAATCAGCCATCAGGAGTAAGAAAACTCACACAGTCACTTACATACAAACACCAGCTTGTCTGTTCAGCTTGGCTTGATAGAAAATAAAACATTATAACACTGCCTCCACCATCATGATCATAATGTCGATCATCATCATCAGTCTACAATATATAGTTAAAAAAAAACATATTTTGTTTGTGCTGCAACAGTGCGACAAACCGCAGGCATACCAAATGACCTTGCACAAGCTGAACAATAATACGGCTCATAGTGATGATTTGTGATCCTCTTGGTAGATCTGAGCCTTTATGAGAGACTGCATGTTCAGTGTACACCCATCTTTTACAAAACTGTTGACTGCCACTTGAATAATTGCATTTTCCTTGCTTTGATTTCTGACTGACTTTAAGATGGTTTCCCACCGAGCGTCACGCATTCGCTGCTGAATTATCAAAGCAGATTAACACAGAGAAAAGAATAGAGGATGCAGAAGAGGAGGAGAGGAAGGGGGAAAAAAAATCAAAATCAAACCAGTGAGAAAATGTCTGCTCTTCAGCTTTCATTTATTGAGTCCAAATATATTTGATGGTGGTTATTTTTAAACAGACCTTAATCCTTTGCTCACCCTTCATCGTGAGGTAGATAATTATAGTAATCTGGTCGAAGTGAATCTAATTTCCTAGCTGTAAATCGTTGCACTGGGATGGACTAGTTGCTCTATGAAAGGAATATATAGTGTCATACAGTTTTTACAGTTAGATGACAACACATAGGTAACATGGAACATTGTTCAGCATGTACTTATGCAATTTTTAGATACTAATTAGAACTAGTGGCACCAGGTACCCATATAATATAACATGGCAGGGATATACTTTAGGAAGAATAGTCTCCATTGTTCTTTTTGTTCTATATAGAGGACTAGCAGAATAGATTGCCCTCAAAGTAGGACAACCTAATGGTGTTCTTCTAATATTCACTTCAAATAAAAATCTACCCTCTACTTCTGGAAGCTTTGTGTCTTACGTTGGGAATTTCTTTTGAAATATTCTTAGTGGAAGAGATTTGGTGTAAGATGGCCCTGCCATTGTAGTCACACAGGAAAGCGCTTGTAATGTACACGTCGTTCTTGTCCTGCCCTTGAGCAAGTCAGTGATTCCCTACTGACTCCCCGCCAGCTCCAGGGGCACTCTATGTGAAGATGACCCTACACTCTGACCTCCCTGGAGGGAGCAAGTGAAAAGAGAGTTTCCCTGCAGGGATCAATAGAAGTATCACATCGTTATCACTTTATTCAAGTCAGTTACGCAATTTAGGAGAGAAAGGGTTGGCTTGCATTTAATCTTTAACAAAGATGAACAGACTTCTACTGTATGTGTGTGTGTGATTCTGAAGCTGTGCATGTGTGAGTGTGATGGTGAAATATATATTTATTATATGAAGCTATTGCAGGATTGAATGTCATCATAAATCGAATATATGTATGTTCATTTTAATGCAAATGTTGGTGATTATCATTTCAGTCTTTGTTGTCACCCTGATGTCACTGCACAGTAAAGGACTGTATATTTGTGTTTTGATTGAACTATTGGACTTACAGAACGGCTCCTCGTACTGAAAAAGCATAATAATCGTGTGAAAAAGCATAATAACATATTCATTTTTTGATGCTTTTAAGTTTTTTCAGGGCAATATTTAATGCTTTTTGTTGATGTTTGCACAAAGGTAATTATCCATAAACACCCTACTTATAGTCTCACAGGT
Organism: Thunnus thynnus; assembly: GCF_963924715.1. Classification (NCBI taxonomy): domain Eukaryota; kingdom Metazoa; phylum Chordata; class Actinopteri; order Scombriformes; family Scombridae; genus Thunnus; species Thunnus thynnus. The sequence goes on from NC_089517.1 coordinate 8,518,327, forward strand.
GCGCACTGTATCTCTTTATGGAGGCAGAAAGCATAACTAGATGATAGGATACTGTGTGCTTTTAGCCTAGATAGGCCAACTCTTACAGTGAAACCTGCTATGTTTTACAGCTTTCATCTGGGGTTCAGATCTGTATTCTTGGAGTCTTAAAAAATACCCAACTAGACAGCTCAGGCCTTGTAAACCATCACTGCTGCACAACATTTTAAATTTTGAAAGAAATTCTGCTCACCATTACATATTAATGCTTACAGTTGAGAGCACTGTGTCAGCTAAGGCGAGTCAGGAAGAATGTTTATTTCTATGATTTCAAATAAAGCTCACAATCATTTTCAATTCTGTTCGCTGTGACATTGGGTCAGGCAGGTAAAAACCCAGTCAAGCCACGAGACAAACCAAAGTAATATGCTTTCATCAGCTACAGTTTAGTTTCTAAAATTAAAGTAGTATATATATATATATATATATATATATATATATATATATATATATATATATATATATATAGCAAATATGACTTAAAGTTTATGTTAGTGGCTTGCTATTTTTATTTTTCTGTAGGAAGGGTAGACATAATAAGCAATGAGCTTCAGTCTGGGCATTTGCATTGCTATGTTTAGAGATATAGATTTTTTCATTTTTCGTTTTTATCATTATTTCATTTTATCTATAATGGCTATAAAGATCAACAATTCACATTCAATCTTTTTTTTATTAAAAGTAATTACATCTAACATTTACAAAAAATTAATTAAAAAAAATACATATATATGTATATAAACATTACCTTAATGCCAGACAAGCCACAATTGTGCAAAAATTAATCATCACATGCCTTCTTACCAGACAGAAACACTTTATGTCACTATAATTAAAATTATATTATTAGATAGTATTTAGCTTCACACATAATATCTGTCTCATCTCTAAAATTGTTTTAGACAGTTGCATAACTACAGTATAACAAGCTCAATAACAATTTTTTGGCCGGCTGTGCATCATGACAGGGATATGTGACCACATATATGGCCTCAGCATTGCACTTATTACAGATGTGTGAATGACTTCTCAAATACTGATAGACATAGGGCAAAATCCAGGAAAAGGAATCACAATAAGAGACAGTGGCACATTGGCAGGCAGCAATCTGAAAAGAACAAAAGGCTGCACCACGTACGGTGCCATCTGTTGTCAGTATCCTGTCACCCCCAATGTGAACACAAAGACCCCAGAGAGAACTGCCTCCAACTTCTCCTATTCAGTCAATTTGCAAACTAGAATGGCCGGAATTCATTGGCAAATAGCTGTGACTGAACAGAGGACACTCCAGTAAACTAATCCCTCCGAGCACTCTGCATTTTGCAGGGAGCGGCAACCTGCCAAGACTGGCCATTGAAGCTACATAGCCATTGTGTCATTTTTAATGCAACACTGTTGTCTTTATCCATACGAACAATGAATGGTGGTATCTTGGCCTTTTGGAGGCATTATCACTAAACCAGTGATATGTCAAAGTAAGGTAGAAATCTAAATGGTTCCTTCAAATTACAAATCAACACATTTCCATCCCTGGGCATGAAAATTTTAAATTTACACTGTTATATCTCTAAAAAACCGACTCAATGTCTCATTTTCTACAGTTTCTGAACCTGAGAGGAATCACATTCAATATGTTATTAACACATTTTGAAAAGAGCCAAGTTTCACTGATGAAGCATAAAATGTAAGAAGAGCATCACTGCGGTGTGGATCCTTTTGAATTAAATATTTAATAATTCATCTTTCAAACAAAATGAGTGTCACGAGTTCATTCCGAATTATTTTGCTTACAGCCGAGCGTTGGTCCTCAGTTGTATGCTCACCTACTTTGCCAATCACACAAATCCATCGCTAAAGCGGTGATCTGTTTAACTAGTGTAAGAAGGCAGCTTATGGGGGTCTGTGCAGCTCATTATTCTGCCACTGCTGATGGCTGTGTGTACTCACCTACCTAAACCCAGGCCTGCCACCTGCTTTTATGCACTGCGGGAGGAGGGAATATGTTTCCACAGTTTTTCTGATCACTAAATGTTCTGCAGCGACAGTGTAAGTCTATCTCTGTGTAACCAATTACCAAAGATTGTCCACACTGCCTGAGTCATAACATACTTTACTGTGCCATGTTTTCATTTAGTCCAATCAGCCTCGACTCTGCCATGATGCCCTTCCACCTACAGTTGGCTGATCCTGCATATCTCTTTTTTAGGAACGCAGTCATGGGAGCAGATTGGTGGGCTAGACAAGTGACACGAATACTAAGAGTGCCCTCGCATTCAGTCAGTCTGCCACCCAAGGCATCCTGTCTTAATCCCTTTGCAGAGACCAGACAGAGCCTTGGCGGAGTGCATTTGAACATAGAGGTCCCTGCAGATTATTTAACCCATGCAATTATCATAATGGAGGCAGCATAAGGTAATACGTGAATAGGAATTGAATTATCACTTGAAAGGTGTCTCTTTACCCTCTCGCTCTCCCTCTTTCCAGTATTGGCACAAGAAAGCAACCTTCCCCTACTTACCTTAAATGTGGGCACATGAAAAAACATACAGGAACCAGGCGTTCTATGATGTGATACCCTTTAACAATGTAACACAGTGAAGGAACTGATGGAAAAGGTAATACAAGTCCAGTTATCTAAAAAACAGCTGCACTCAGACATATTTGTCTGGAACAAGCTCTATGCATCCAATACAACTCTCATATCCAGAATTTAAACGAGTGTGAAATATATCTTTAAAATTCATGCCTGTAATTTCACATCACTGACAGCTGTAGTTATGTTGTCCTACTTACTCTTACCATCTCCATGATTTACAAGCTGATGGTGAGTCATTATTTAAACCCTTAAAAGACCCTTTTTACACAGTAGTTTAGTGCTTTTAAGATAGTCTTGAGTCAGACCAAAAGTTATTTAATAGAACTATAAAAATATTGCAGATTTACCATGTCGCCTTTCCACTCTGATCAAAAGCTTGAAATGTGTGTCATGGCGATGACAAAGCCATTTAATAAATGTAAAGGCAAACAAAATAGGCCAGTCATAATTCACTAACCAAGGCTGGTACATAGCAATCATCAGTCTATAGTGCAAAGTGGCCGGTTAGCTGATAATTATATTACATTTCTCATCGGAAACAAGAGATTGCAGTGATTGTCTGTTTGACCATAATTCCAGATGGCAGTGTGATTGCTCTCAATTTTGCCTTTCTTTTAATTTAATCCCCTCAATCACAGACTGGAGAAAATGAGCCTGGTCATCTAAAATTGTGATGATTTTCAATAATATGATCATGCCATCTGGGAGTGAATCTGCTCTAACAGGGATGGCAGAAGTTAAGCTTGGGTCAGAAGGTCAACTGTACCACCTCTTTTCTCATAGTTCATGATGAAGAGACCTAGATTACTGTCTGTTCTCTTTCGTGTCCAAGCAAACAAAGCTTATTATACAGTTTGCCCTTTTAGAGATGAATGTGAATTCATCAGAACAACAATGGCAACAATTTGGTTAATACATTAGTGGGATTATATGCTCCAGCTCCCTGTGACCATGCACAGGATAAGTGGGTATAGAAAATGGATTGACAAATATGTTGGGATCTATAGGCCAATATTGGGCATTGAACTTCCTGAGCATATACCCTAATCTCACCCTAATCCTTAAATGTGCAATAACTGATTTTTTGACCACTTGGGGGCAACGTAAACAAGGTGCAAACAAAAGACTTACATACTATCAAGCCATAAAGTTGATATAGATTTTAGCTGTTAAATGCTCCACTGCATTCACAAGTTACATGTCTACGGCCTCCACATTTAATGTATGGTTGACTCAATGTATCTGCCAGCTTGTTTTGATGTTTTTTGCCCCCTAGAAGCCAAAAATCGATTAATGCAGCTTTAAGATCAAAAGAAGCCAATGGAGCTTTTATGTGAAAGCATTCAGAAAATCAATTTACATTGTTTTATTACAATGTTCTATTAGGCCCCGATCAGACAGAGCGCTTTCTGCAGGTTGCAAAACATCAGCCGTACCACTGCCTTTTTTGTTGAAGCCTACAATTTAAAATAAGATCAGCTTGTTGTGTCTTTTTTTAAATTATTGCTTGGCAACCACCGCATCACCCGTCCTTAGCCTAACCGTTATTTTGCTGTGAAGTAAACTCACAGATCTGTACCTTTTTTCTTTTCCTTTTTTTTTTTTTTAGACAGTTATTGATCATAGTAATTACGGTCGGTAAAGTCCAACTATGTATTCAGATATGAGTCTTGAAAGTCAACGAGAAGTCGTTAGTATTTCGCAAGTCAGCAAACCATTGCATATTGTACATTATAAAGTGAAGTATAGTGGGTTTCATATGAATAAGCAGATGCTGGGGTCTATCCAGTAAAGCAATCTAGTCAAATTTAAAGAAGAATTTGTTAACTGTACTTGATTATAAAAGCATGGACCACCTTCTCACAGTCTGGGGACATAGGCTGCGAGTGGAGCAAGTTCACTGCAGATCTCAGCACAGGAGAACTGGAGGAACACTGGATGAACCACAAATAATAATGTCTTTATTTTCATAATATAGTGAAGCTGGGTATCATCAGCATAGCAATGATAAGAGTTTATTTTACAAACCTATACTGAGAAAAAACTGTTTACGTTAGTACATGCGCGACTTGCATCAGCAGTTATCTCAGATTGGGCAGCAGCAGCCACCGCTAGTTTGCCCTCCATGATTATTGTCTCCACAAAACAGAAGGCCCGCCTCTCAAATCATCCAAATTGGACAATGGGAAAAACACAAATGACGTTTCTTCTCTTAGGTGAAGTTTTTTCAACTTGAGGCATTCAGGGCGTTCCTGCAAAAACGTGAGGCTCATAGAGAGGAGAAATGCAAGGTGCTCAGCAATGCAATAGCAGCAATTAAAAAGTTTCACTCTCATTAAAAACAATTACAAAAAGCCACCTCAGGCTGCTAAAAAGTGCTTTGTCTGACCAAGAATTGGCTCAAATGTACTATCTGGAATCTAAACACATTCTGGCTCTTGTGGCCAATCGTGAGCAACCAAGTAAAAACTTTCAGTCAACTTGAATAAATTTAGAGTGCCCCTGCAGTTGTCATAGCATCTTGTACCCTATGGTTGAGACCAATTCCATCTTTTCCTTTGAATGATAATGCCCTTGGCAGCCATCCATTCATGAAATACTATCTCAACACAGATGAGAGAAAACACTTGACTGTAACCCACTAGAATGACCTTGCTTATATGTTTTTTTTTCCCCATTTCATATCTACTGCAGAATCAGTGACTCTAAATTGTCCTTCAATAAGATTTTGTAGAATGTTTCAGCATAATCAGGATGATGTTATATTGAATCCACTGAATATGATAATTGTGGCTCTAGACAGTTTTACTTCAGCTATTTTGTCAGGATGCTCATTTTGCTTCCATTACATTGAAAATGAAATATTGTGGCTGCAATCAGTTGTACTTTTGCATGATGAGACAGAAAATTGGACAGAAATTATTGAGATTTGGTTTCATTCAGAGCTGAAATAATAATTTCTCCATCCTCTTTGGGCATCCCACTAAGTAAAGTGATATTCCACACAGGATGTAGTTAAATAAATAAACAACACAAAAACGTGGTTTGCATCATACCTTTTTTTGTGACCTAGACTACAGTGTGTTGCAGCAGTGGCCTGTAATTCTTTTTCACAGAGGAGACCCGTCGAAAATGAGGCAGCATCACCAACACACCCTATTGAAAACACTCACCAAAGGCGATTGGTGCAAAAGGTCCTCTGTTTCAAAGCATAACTCCCACAGAAAAGGCGTCAACCAAAGCCAGATAATAAGGAGAAGACAAATAAAAAAAAAAAAATCAGGCTTAACAGCTACAAGACATGACAGATGTGATTATACCATAACCAGTGTAAACATGACAACAATATATCAAGTATTACAGTGCATATATGACAGCATGTAGTCTAAACAACCTGGACTTACCCTAGTTACAGGGATAGACACAGTTTGAAATTGGATGCAGCAGGCAAGCCAGTGACAATACTAAAACATATTTGTTGGATAACACCATCCCAAGAGAATGAAAAATGTTCAAGAAAATACTCTTTATTTTTGCTGGTCTGAGACTCGTCTGGTCAACAAAAGGGCCATCATTTCTGTTCCTCTTAAAAGAATAGAGTTTAGCTAATAAGTCAGCAGCATCCCACAGCCTCCTAGATTTATTTCCCTAACACCAGCACTCTGAGTACTGAGGCCAAGGTGGGGGAGGGGAATTGCCTTTTTTTTTCAGGTGGAGCAGAGCTGGAGAGTGTAGCATTCTCAGTCTGCATGTCAGAATGAGACAGAGGCACAGGCTGCAGTTATGATGAGCCAAAAGAAAAAAAAAAAAAAAAAAACAAACAGCCCCCGTCAAACTCCTCGAGACGCATGCAAATAAGCACATATACTGCAACAAAAGGATAGATTTATTTTTACAAAGTGATGGGTTTAAAAGCCGTCTTCACTTTAAAATCTTGAAGCAACACAAACAGATGGTCATACATGTATTTACAAAATCAAATTAACAGCTTGTCAAATTAACTAATTATTGTTGGCATGTTTACATACATCAAGGCCACTACTGAACACTACATAGCCATGCTGCTGTTGTTTTATTGAACTGAGTATTATTGTTAATTACTACTTATTAATTATCCTGCATTTTCATAATGTAAGACTGTTGTTTACTGAAAAAAATTGTTTACTGAAAGTGTTGCCACATCTGATCTGCAAAAGCGTATTTTTTTACTTAGGTTTGTTTTGTTTTAGGGCTGTAATTAATAATCATCATAATCATTATTAATGTATCTGTCAATTATTTGATTCATTGTTATGCCAATGTGGTGTCTTTAAATTATAGGTACCTCTATACTAGAGATATTAAGTTTACTGTCATATATGACAAAGAAAAGCAGAACTTTTCCCCATTGGAACAAGATAATGTTGAAATTTTCTTTTGAATAATACAGAATTTAAAGTTTCAAAATTTGTGTCAATATTATTATACTATTCTAGTAGTCCCCAACTAACACTATTTACTCCTGGTAGCATTTTCTAAAAACTAGAGTTCCCAGTTGTTGTAGGAAATTATTTAGCCTTTGTTATTTGTGACCTGCTTTTAAAGATTTTTTTGCACTATAACAAAATGGGCTTTGGGCTGTGTGTCAGAGAGGGAATGTAAGAGAGAGTCGGAAAATATTGAGAGACAGACTAAGTCAGCATTGGTTTTGGTTTTCGCCTGGGATTTCGATGAAAAATGCAGGATATTACTAACCTCATCCATTAATATACTCTCTTCTTTGTCAGCTAGCTTAGGTCCTTATATATTGTATATACTCTATATGCTAATACATTCATTAGCCCTCAAGATTCGTGTCATAATTTCAAACACTGACACAACAAATCCGTTATCCATCTGTATCTCCCAGGCACATTTACTGCACAAAAGCCTTGTAAGATCCAGATGGTCTGTGAGGTTACAACATGAGCACAAACGAGGTTAAAAACAAGACATGCAACAAACGTATGCAAATGTAATGAATCAGTAATGTGTTGAATGAATTAGCCAGATGACATTCAGTTCATCAGACAGCATTCTTAGTGGTCACAGGCTTCTTTCTCTGTCAGGAGGCGAGACTTGCCAGATTTCATATCACTTCATATTTTACCCACTTCAATCATCAATTTCACACTGACTGAATCAACAGCAAATGTCAGTAACTGTCTAATAAACAATGTGACTTAATTTGTTTGGCCTTTTCTGAGATGCTATTTCTCCCCGCTAATATTACAATAAATTGAGATTAATAAACCTATTTTCATGCTCCTTCCATTGATATTAGTTATTATAACATATTATTACCTTTAATTTAAGAATATAAACTAAAGTCCTGCTATTTGGGGATGTGGGAGGTGAAGGATTTGTGATCCCTTAGGGTATATTAAGCAGAACAGGGTTAATAACATATCAGTATAATGCTTTTGTGCCACGCATGACATTAGCTTGCTGCTGAACATGTGACTTTTTTGTCTGAGAGTGAAAGTGCAAACTGAGATGTTTATTTGTTGTCACTTGAATGCAGTAATGCCATTGTACATAAAACAGTCCAAATCTCCCCTCAGAACTCTGAGGGAAATGGTAAATATGCCGGCCAGCTAAGATGTGACTGCAAAGCATTTTTATTAATGATGCAACATTTCTTGTACATTTAATCCTCATAGATGTACTGTACTCCACTATTTGACTTGTGTGGAGCTGTGTTAACATATTTCCCTCTCATGAGACAATGAAACATCAGGTGTTACTGAATTTCTTGATTGGTAGACACTAAGTTATGCAGGTCTTTGCATCTCAGACTGTGACGCTTGCCTCCCTGGTGTGTGGGAATGTCCAAGCTAACACATTTCGCTAGTTGGTTGTAGAATGTCTCATGCTTGCAGTGCACAACACTGACATACTCTAATCATCTGATGTTGTAATTTAAGTGCTCTGAAACACTCTGCTTTATATTACAATCTCCTTGCTATGCGCACCCTGATTGAGACATATGTTACCCTTGCACTTTTCCAACAAACTCATTATAACAAATGAATCTGGCAAATCACAGTGGTGTCAGACATAATGCCAGTGGCTTCTGGTGCAGAAGCAGAAAAGTAAGGGTGGGTGTGTTTTTATGTAGCTGGCAGGATTTTAGATGTAAGCAGCAATTGCTTTCAGTGGCTCTGAATACATGCTGAGCGTGCCTGGATGAAATTAATCCAAGCAGTGTTGCACCAACAAAGAGAGGAAGGATTTTTGAAGCTTTTTTTCTGCAATATACGTGCATTCTCTTTATTTAATGAGGGATTCTGTGCTGATAAATGTGTTCAGATAAAAATTTTTATGAAGAAGGCATGTGGCCAAAGCTATAATTACATTTTTGTAGAAATGCAAACAGAGATGTTTTATTGACAGCTGATAATCTCTATCGGTGTGTTTTTCATGTCTGACATTTTCTTCTCTTAGGTGGTAGCGAAAGGTTGTTGTAATTCCAGCCAGACAAAATGAGCTCCTGCCAGTGGGAGGCCTCATTCGATCTGATTCCCCAGCAGAGGCTCGTCTCTCCACAGCCTCTCTACACTACGTGGCAGCCTGGCTGGTGCAAAACCAAGCCACATGTAGATTAATTTCTACTGATTAAGTCAGCCACTCATCCTCACCGGAGAACAATTCCACCTCAGTTAACAATTTTTACAGCTTAGAAAACACCTGTCATAATATACTCATTTCTTCTTGCTCGTGGGTTGACAAAAAGAGATGATTAACAGACAGATTGAATTGGACGAGTTGGGAAGAGACAATGAGAATACTTGAAGCTAAGGACCCAGTAGGCAAGTTTGATGTTTTTTGCAATAGGCAAGAATGCTTTGCTCTTGACAAAGGTACTAACTGCACTGAAGAATGATGTCTGCATCACTTAATAGCACAGCTTGACACAATGCTGTCACATTTCATAATTTCACAGCATATACTGTACGATAGGTTTGGAATACTGTATGTATTGATTTATTTGTAGGTTACCATCTTTGTGGGAAGAAGATAATAAAGGGTGATAGCAACACATCAGCACTGCTGTGTGGAAGTGGGAGGTACAGGCTGTACTGTATGTGTTTGAATGTCTTGGTCTATTTTTATCTTGAGCACACACAGGCATATTCCTAGACACTTTGGCTGAATGAGCTAATCTAATCTAATTTAATCTAATCTAAGATAACAGAGTAACGAGTTTCTTGTTAGACACTTGATTTGGGAGATAATAAATTCTGCTAAAGTTATGGAAGGACAATATCAGGCCTTTTCATACTCTTGAATTATACTATTTGTCAGGATTTTTAGTATGACGAGAAATTGGATTGTGATGAAAAGTAAACAGCACTGCAATGCTGTTTTAATAAAGAAATATTAATCATGAATTAATGAAAACTCCCGACTTTGAAACCCCAGGAAATTAACAGATAACATGTTTCAAAAGCAATAAACAGCTAATAAAATCTTATAGTGAACAGTCGAGATTGTGAATAATAACCCTCATTTGTTTATCACTGTATAACATTAATCAGTGACTATCCGTGATATATTGTTATGTTTTACATCAAGATATGAGATGTAGAACAATAGCACTTAGTATTTGTTTGCAAGTGTATGACAAACACAGGCACAGTGCAGGCTTGCATTCATTGAAAGAGTCTAATGCTTTGGTATCAGAGATTTGTCTTGACTTGAAACTAATGGCTCTCCGTGACATCAGTAGATTGTAATATTTCTTTTACAACTTTAATGATACAGGCTTTGTGTATTAAATAATTCCTAGCTACAGATCCAATGAATAAGGGGCTTGCAAGGAATTAACAGGTCTTGCTCAAATGGGAGACAGATGCTAAGTTTCATTTTTCATTTTTAGGTCTCCAGTGTATGGTTTCTATGAAGTCTGGAAATCTGGGACAATCCAGGGTTAGGGAGCTAACAAAAAGCTTATAATTTTCCACAGATGGGCAGTTTTGACAATTAACTGAAGCTGTCAATTCGTCTCCTGCTCTCATCCCTTCTTCATTCTTTATACAGTATATTGTACTGTATAGAGTAGTGCTGCACTTTATGATTATTTTCATTATTAATTTAATAATTATTCTTTCAATTTTGTCTATAATATATCAAATATGCCATTGACTGTAGTAATATTTTCCTTTTGTTTTTCTTTTTGTTGCAGAGAACACAAACAGCGGATGAACTATGAATGCTGAACACAATGATCTCCTCCCTCCAGCGCCAGACAATGAGAGGTCGTAGGCTGAAGGGGGCGCTGTCCAACCCCCTCTTTGTACTACTTTTGGCCCTTCAGATCCTGGTGGTGGCTGGGCTGGTTCGTGCACAGACTTGTCCTTCTGTCTGCTCATGCAGTAACCAGTTCAGCAAAGTCATATGCACCCGTCGCAGCCTACGGGACGTCCCAGATGGCATTTCCACCAACACTCGGTACCTAAACCTCCAGGACAACCTCATCCAGGTCATCAAGGTGGACAGTTTCAAACATCTGCGCCATCTGGAGATCCTGCAACTGAGCAAGAACCATATCCGCAGCATTGAAATAGGCGCCTTCAATGGGCTTGCCAGTCTCAACACCTTGGAGCTCTTTGATAATCGGCTCACAACAATCCCCAATGGAGCATTTGAGTACTTGTCCAAGCTGAAGGAATTGTGGCTTCGGAACAACCCCATCGAAAGTATACCATCTTATGCCTTCAACCGGGTCCCCTCGCTTCGAAGGCTGGATCTAGGTGAGCTCAAACGTCTCTCCTACATATCTGACGGAGCTTTCAAGGACTTGAGCAATCTGCGTTACCTGAATCTGGGAATGTGCAACCTCAAGGAGATCCCCAACATCTTACCTTTGGTTAGACTTGAAGAGCTAGAGATGTCAGGAAACCAGCTGTCTGTTATCAAGCCTAGCTCATTTACAGGATTAGTCAATCTCCAGAAGCTGTGGATGATGCATGCCCAGATCCAAACTATTGAGAGGAATTCCTTTGATGACCTGCAGTCACTGGTGGAGCTCAACCTGGCTCACAACAACCTTACCTTTCTACCACATGACCTCTTCACACCATTGCATCGCTTGGAACGGGTCCACCTCCATCACAACCCCTGGAACTGCAACTGTGATATCTTGTGGCTCAGCTGGTGGCTGAAGGAGACAGTACCTGCCAACACCAGCTGCTGTGCTCGTTGCCATAGTCCCACAGTCTTTAAAGGTCGCTACATTGGGGAATTGGACCACAGCTATTTCCAGTGTGATGTTCCTGTTATCGTGGAGCCACCCAGTGACTTGAATGTGACAGAAGGCATGGGTGCTGAGCTTAAATGTCGTACAAGCTCCTTGACATCCATCAGCTGGCTTACACCAAATGGCTCGTTGGTGACACACGGGGCTTATAAGGTGCGCTTGTCTGTACTCAATGATGGGACACTCAACTTTACTAGCGTCACAATGCAGGACACTGGGACTTACACCTGTATGGTTAGCAACACAGCAGGCAACATTTCTGCTTCTGCTGTGCTTAATGTCACTTCTGTGGAAAACAGCGGGGTGACCTATTTTACCACAGTCACCGTGGAGACCACTGACACCTTCGGGGATGATATCCAAACGCCACTTCCCCCATTTGGCTGGGTGTCATCCTCAACAACAAAAGGTACTCCTGTTTCAACACGGACCACAGAGCGGACTTATACCATTCCAGTTCTTGATGTGGAGGGAGAGGGCGCCCTCAATGGCCTGGATGAGGTGATGAAAACCACCAAGATTATCATCGGCTGCTTTGTGGCCATCACGCTTATGGCTGCTGTTCTGCTGGTTATTTTCTACAAGATGAGAAAGCAGCATAACCAGCAGGATCCTGATGGCCCTGCCTCCTCCATGGAGGTCATCACTGTTGAAGAAGAGCTTGCAGGTGTCGCTGCCATGGAGAGACACCTATCGCTGCCCCCACTGGAGCACTACAACCACTACAACACCTACAAGAGCACTTATCATCACCCTCCAATGCTCAGTACCATACACAGCTCAGCCACACAGGAACCTTTACTGATTCAAGCCTGCTCAAAAGACAATGTACAAGAGACCCAAATCTGATCTTGCATTTGACAAAATCCAGTTTCAGCAGTTTCATACTTGGAGTACAATGGACCAAAACATGAAGATAAAAGAAATCAAAATGACATTAACTTGACAGAGTTGATGTTGATAAATCAGCATTTGGCAAAGGGACGACATATGATACTTTAACAAGTGTCTTTACAAAAACAAAGATTATTTATTAAAAAGTATGTCTAGTGGCTAAATGAAGAAAAACAATTTGTGATAGCTTTTTAGCTCATTTTATTTCTATCTGTCTCTCTCTCTCTCTCTCTCTCTCTATCTTTCTCTCTCTCTCTGTGTAATACTGCACAAGGGAAAGAATGGTTTACCTAAAGTGAATATGGAATGTATCAAATGCAACTGATGTGAAACCACCATAGAAATTGGCCTTATACTAAAATTAATGTCATTAAAACATTAATATGTTTTTGTAAAGGGCATTGTTTTAGTATTTCTAAGCATTTATTTAGTAGTAGTTCAGCATACCTTGTCTAAATTAGAGGTCTATGCAGACATAAAATTGGTTTATTTTCATCAGCTATCACATTCTAGCTGCCACTCAGCACAAAATTAGATCTTTTAATGACAAAGCTCTTGATGATATCACAGTGAAGCCAGCATGCCTGAGGAGCAAAGCAGCCAAATGAGTAAATGTGCATTTCCCCTGTGGCTCCTAAAAACCATCCATATATCTTTCACTTTAATTAAGATTAAGTTCTCACTCCCACACTTCCCTCCACCTCTTCTTTACTACTTCTTTTCCTTCTACTCCTCCTCTCGTCTGTTTCTGATTTCTGCATCTTCCTTGTCTGCTCTCTCTCCGCTCTCTTCTCCTCAGTGTCCTCTTGCTTCTTTGATTTTCTCTCTGTCACTTAGCTCAGGCACGTTCCTCACCCCTCGCCATGTCTCATTTGTCTCGCTTTATCCGCAGGCATGTGCCGCACGACGGCAGAATATTGCTTGGGAAAATGAAGGGGAGCATAAGGCTGCAGTCTGTAGCCTCCCTGTTAACCCAGTAATGATCTACGTCCACTCAGTGTCGCGTTACCTTGCCATCACCCCAGGGTCACACAAGCTCGGGCGCTGATAGTCCATCTGTTAGTACAGATAAAGAGGCAAATGAGGCTGCTTTGTAATGTAGTGTGACCCTGTCAGACTAACGCAGACGGGGCAAACATAGTCAGTGAAGCAGCTAGGAACCTGCAACAAAATAAGGGGAGATGGGTTATAGCTCATTAATCTGTATCAGCAGTTCATTTGCAGACTAACAGAGGAAAGCTGATAACAAAACAGCATGAGACTTTTCCACTCTCCCTGTGCCTAACATCTAACAGGGGGTAGAGGCCTTTGATATTGAAGCGACCCCTGCTCAGTCTCATTTTTGTCAGAGAAAAACACACACACTTTGATGTTGCATCATTTATAGACCATCAAAACATTGTCTCTCCTGTAGTCTATTTACGCTTTGCTTTTTCATTTAGTCTTTCAAAGAGGAAGGCTTAAGGAAGGGTGAGGCAGGGATGAAAAATGAAGAACAGTGGGTGGGGGGGTGGAAGAGACCCACAATGGTCATGAGGGGTCTTCAAACAAAGATATTGCAGATATGAAGGGAGAGGAGTGAGAAACAGATAAGAAATAAGGAGGCAAAACTAGCCATCAGACTGTCGCCATGGAAACAGTGACCTTGTACAGAAAGTAAGAAGAGGTAGATATGCCTTTCACTTTGGTCTCTGTGCAATGAGCATATTTTAATTTCCCAGTGGCGATTTCAAAAATGAGACTGATTATTGACAAAACTGGCATAATGGAATGTATATTTACAGATGGGTTTAATGGGATTTGAGCCGCACATAACATTACCTTTGCAGAGCACCGCGTGGTTTCAGTTATTTAAATGAAATAAATCACAGCATGATGTGAAAAACCGAACAATTTAACCGTCCACAGTTCTACTCGCCTTACTGATTTCCATCTCCGTGACGACAGCTACCATAGCATAGAGTACGAGCATAGTAAAGCACTGTCGCTCACAAAACCATACGCCTCTGATCAGTCAGTCTCCCAAATGTATTAATTCATTTTCCACAATAATGGTGGCATGGTGAACAAAGTTGCAAAATATACATCTTAAGACTGGCGTGTCTGGTCAGGTAGAGACAGGTGAAACTGTACATGGAGCAGGAACAACTGAAACAGAAACCTATTCATTATCAGCCTTTTAATGGGCGTTTGGAATGACGAAAACAGTACCGTTAATGGTATCGTCAGTGAGTGAACCATTCTTTCCCTTTCCACTGTTTTCTTTTTCAATGCTCAATTCCTTTTCAATGCTTTTGGTGGCTTAATGATTCAATGTTGATGCTGGCTACAGTGAAAAAAAAAAGGTTGAGATTTTTATATATATATACATATATATATTTGGGAACGAAGGTTGTGAGTTATTCAGAATGAATGGAATATCTCTGTATTGGTATTTACTTGAGCAGGATGGCTTTACATGGGGAGATATTTGAGTGCCAGAATGAAATTAAGACGGACGTGCCGAATGTTGGACATGAAATACCAGCAGAGTGAGCTTGATTTTTGTGCAAAAACCTTAGCCAAGGTGATAAAATTCTTGTGTGTTATTCTGCCAACTGTCTATGTATGGGGAGGGTTACTGTATGTGGGAATATTCTCTCTCATTTTTGGAGAGAATAATCATCAAATGGTTAAATTTCTACAAAAAAAAAATATTTTCAAAAACATGATGCAAAAAAAAAAACTTCAGATCATAATTTTACATGTGCTTCAATTGTTAAAAAAAATGAGAAAAAGCAAAACAAAAACAAGAAAAAAAAACAAAAAAAACAAGAGACTGTGCTTGTAAGGAGTCCAACTAATTTCTCTGAGAATAATGTTCAATTATTGATACCTGAGATTGTAGTTCATACTGTACATGAATACAAATAAAAATTGCAATTCTTTTTTTTTCCAATCGATTTCACTGAATGTGTTATTCACAGAGACGCTGTCACCATTTCGCTGTCTTTGTCCCATTTATACATGAACACATGTATAGAAATATCCAAACAAAAAGGATTACTAAGCAGCTCACAGAATGCTGAACTGAGAAGATTGCGCTGTGAAGAAATGTACTGTAGCTTATTTTATGAGGTCAGATGAGGGAAGTGGATCTCTCCGAGAGGAAAAGGAAGTGATCTTTCTGTATTATACATGGGATGTCCTATTCTTTCATCTTATTTAAATCACCCCATCTGTCTGACAGTATTATTTGATTCAAGCAGGCAAATCTGAGAATTTCATAGCCAATAGCACAAAAGCTATTCCTGCTCCCTTCACTGACTCAATATGATGAACAAAGAACCTCACAGAACCTTGGAGAACATTGTCACAGTCAGAAAAATACAAGCCTGCACTACTCTCACTTGCATTTCAAATTTACTTAATGTTAAATCAATTAAACTGGATCTGTGTCGGAAATAATCATGATTTGTGTAAAAAAAAAAAAAAAAAAAAGTACAACAATTCAGTGAAGAGGCTGCTTTTCATTATGACATCCCCACTACTCAAATAGCACAAAATGGCTCACAGTCACAATTGCCTCTGGGATTGCTCCATTTCATTCACAAAGTGCTTGATGGCTGCCCAGCGAAATGTTGTGAGGCAATTGATGCAGGCTTCATTCAGACACTTATTGGTATGTATGGTCAGCCTCGAACGTCCAGTCCAACAAAGGGATCGTTAATTCATTCGCAACCGATCAATTTATCCAAGAGGTGACACATTCAGCCTCCATGAAATGATGTCGCATCTAATTCAGGAACTGAGCTGTAATCTCATTAATTTACAGACAGTTATAGTATGTGCACCGTATGTGGGAGATGTAGTATTTTCACAAGCTGTGAATCAGTGGAGCATTTGTTTTCTGTGGGGTCTGTGTGGGTTTAGAATTGTGAATGTGAATATTATTTCACATGCCTTTATTTCTCAGTACATTTGACGTCAGTGTTAGCACGTCATACTCTGATCCAGAATGGCAAGTTCCAGTACTTGTGAGCACAGTCTGACAAGGAGGGAAGAAAGAGGAAGAAAAAAAAAAAAAACAAAGAACCCAGACAGCTCCTCTGAGGCTATGTGCACTGTGCTCATATACTGCTATGAAGCGCCGGTTATCTAAAACTTGAGAATCAGCAGGAGACACTGCACTGCATCCACAAACTATATTGAGAAATAATAACACCCAGGAAAATAAACAGTATGGTCATTTTATATAATGGATATCTTGAACTGTGTCCACTAATAGGTCTGCTGTTCATAAGTCAGTAATCAAGTCTTAGAAATTGGAGGTTCCTGTCGCACATAAATGCACCTTTATACACAGCACAACAAGTGTCAGCAACACACAGAGCAGCCTGCGGTGGACTTTTGCAACCAGATAAAAGGGATACAGGAACTATTAAAGAATAGCATACAACACAAACAAAACAAGAGCTGTGTTAGTGTGGCCATGTTGCTATGGGGAATAGGTTAACGAATAACAAAAAAAAAGCTGGAATATGAAATAGCAAGTCCACTTAAGGCTCATTAAAAAGCAAGATACTGCATGATGTTTTGTACCAAGCCAAAGTCCTGACGTCACATGTGGACTAGCTGCTGTTTCACTAGCTTTTGTGACCTAGTACAATATCTCATTGAGGGTTTATTTCATCTGTCTTTTGGAAAATGTCCCAATGTCCCAGGAGTTTATCCATATACTAAGACCTAATAAATATGATAAAAATGATTTATTACAACACTTGCTGGTCAAACTTGAACCCTTACACTAAACCAAATAATTTGTTAGCATTCAAAAACCTCAAGTTCAGTGCACATATTATACATTATTATCATAGTTATTATAATATAACTGTTATAATAACTATTCTTTTTTATTCATGATATTCACACTTCTATCTAATGTGATCTTTCCAGTTTTTTTTCAACTGTAATCTTTGCTATCTAAAAAAAAAGAAACAATTCAGGCCTTCCAGCCCATTTTCAATGCTCATCACTGACCTCTTCTGTTAAGGGACATTTAACCCATGTAGGTGGTGGCTTGTGGGAAACTGAGCTTGTTGAAAGCTGATAAAAAAAAAAAAAAAACAGAATAATTGAATAAAAAATTAGTTTTTAATTCCCATCTTTATAAATGGGATAAACTACACAATAGACTGTTTTTTTGTTGTTGTTGTTATTGTTGTTTTTTGTTGTTGTTTTTTTTTTTGGTATTTGCTTGATTACAATGTCAGTGTGGTTTTCTTATCTCTGGAAGAGAACCTTTAAATTCTGGTACAATTTGGCTCTCTATTCTCCTTTGAGGCAGGATTGTACGTATCAGAACAATTAATTATATTATCCTTGGCTACCTGATGGTGCACCTTCACATGCTGTATATGAGCCATCAGAAACATTACTTGCTGTGCCAAAGCAGTGGTCTCATTGAAATAAAAGAGGAGGTCTGCCTTTCCTGCTGCAGTCTGTCTGTATAGAGCATATTACATATATTACAAGAACCTTATTACTGGTAATAATTATGGTGTTCAGGGGTTATTTTCATCATGGCAAAGGCCAGTTTATACTCCCAATCAATTTGCCGCATTGTTAGTGAAGGAGCTTTACTGTGTTCTTCTGGAGCACATCAGGAGTGTGAGACCACTGTCAAACAGACTTGGTAGTATATGACAAAACAACTGCTGCATCCAGCTTCAGATCTTAATAAACACTGAAATACTGCACAACAGTTTTGAGGCAGGATTGTAAAAATAAAAGGATTGTACAAATAAACCATGACAAGGTATTGCATCTGGCGCTGTGTGTGTGCTTGAACAGCACCTTGTCAGGTTGTCAATGTCAAAGCCCCTTAAAGCAGCGAACATATTGTAGGTATGGTGCTTGAACATTGTTCTAAAGGTGCCATGACAAAGAGAGGGTGTAGCCAAGAAAGCTCTACGCTAGCCTAAACATGTAAACAGCATATTTGCTGCTTCTTCTTCTTTGGTTAAAAATTAGAGACATTCTATACTCTAATTTTCAGGTCTAAGTGCAAACGTCCCCTTTAAGAAAAGCTCTGTTCAGGGAACCTAGTTCTAAGAAAAGACAGTCAGGTTAAACGGACCACCAGCAAGCTGTGAAACAGATGGTTTCCCACTTGACTGCTGTTGTCTATAATCAAGCATCTAATAACACCTGTTACACATATGAAAGGTGGACAGAGAGAGAGGAGGTGAGGTTGCCAACCAGTAGCATGCACAGCCTGAAAGGTGTGGGGAAGAATAATCCTCTAAAAGGGCAATGTCTGGACTGTGCTGGCGGTTCAGGCATGGACCATGTAACTGCATCATCTTGGTTTTAATTAGCCTTGGAAGCTTAGTTGCTTGTTGCATCCATTTTCTCTTATTATCCAATAAAGTAAAAACAAACAACAAAACAATCAAGTATGCTATAAAATGCTTAAGTGTTCTTCTTTTCACTATGACATGTGCATCCTTTTTTTATGGTAGCATGAAACATACTAACCTTACATTGGGATTCATATATATAATCCAATATGCAAAAGGAAATGTAATTAGAAGTTGATCAATCAAAATAGATTCTCTGTTTAGTGAAATAGTTTCTCTTTCCACTTTTTTAGCAACTAACCCATATACTGTGTGTTTAAGATAAGAACCAACTTAATTTGCATCCATTTCTCTGGATATTATTACTGAATTATACACAAAATATCTAGTGTTTATATTCCACATACAGCACCATTCTTTCAGTAGAAGTCAGTGTGAAACACGGTAGATAAAATTGTGTTTTCAGGCACTGATAGTTGTCTCTCAATATAGTTTGGCATCTCTCACAGTTTTGGCAGCTTTTATGCCCAAAGTAACTACAGACATTTGTCTGCACAGACTGGATAAGAGAAGGCGCCAAGTGTCTCATGATTTTATGGAGAGGAGGCAAACATCCACGTGGCCTCACTGCTCACTGTGATTGAGTGTGTGTGTGTATAAGGGAGCAGATGCTATTTTATTTAGTTTGATTAATTCGCTAGTTAATGGATAATTTATTACAATATCTGACTGAAGCGTACACATTTGAAACATGCTTAGTGTTTAGTTTTTAAATTGTTCAGTTATTACTATTATTGCATCATTTACAAGTCTTGTTCAGCTGGATAGGAGCTCAGTGTTTTCTGTTATAGGCCGAAACAAAACACGAGACCTCAGTATTGGAACCTATATGGTCTATAATGGCAGATAAACAGTGAAATAACAGTGGTCACTATGGAGCTGTGATTATGAGACACAAAGTGGCTGCATGTTGCTTTAATAGCAGCCAATCAAGCGCTAAGTTCCACCTACTGCGAGACAACCGGTGCTACAACAAATGATCCAAAAGTAGATTTGCGTGAATTGGCAGCGGCCGAGGCACGTGGTTTCCTGCCTGAAAGTGATACTACGCTGAACATGCCTGTTCAATTCATGTGGGCTGAAAATCTAAAATTTGTGTTGCAGCTCCAGACATGAGCTCTCCTTGAGAGAGAGAGAGCTTAGAAACAACATGCTGATGTCAGTCAATGTTGCCCTTTGGGTTAGAAGAAGACATCTGCTTTCCTTAATCTGTAGTAGTGTGTGTAGTTGTTACTACAAAAAGCACTAACAAGCAAAATCTGACAAGCAGAGTATCATCTGATAAAAAAATAATCATTTTATATATTTAGGACATTTCAAGTGATTCATGTCATTTCATGCACAAAGTGCATTCCAAATGAAGGAAAAGAAAGGTTACAGTTTCAACTGACTTCTATTCCAATATTTCATATTAGATATTTTGTAACTTGCTTTCTCCATCTACATATTCATGTCTTGTTGATGTTTTTAATATTACAATATTTACTTTAGTTTATTGAATACATGACTTTAAGATTTGATTCTGAGCCATTCCTCAGCGTGTTATTTTTATATGCAAATCAACAAAACAAACAATGCATATTGTTAAATGGCATATAAAGGACAGCATAGTAATTATTTTCCTGGCTTGTATCTAAATCCGAATTGCTTCATTTTACAGAACACAAGGGAGGAAATTGACCTGACTAATTGGCGCTGACAAATTAGGAGCGACTTACACAAGACAAGACTGACAGATTCGGTGGAGGACAAACTGTAACAGGACGTCACATGCTGTGCAGACGGGTCAGACTGTCAAGTAGCCTTGCAGATTAAACATAAACACATCAAGAAGCCTACACACAGTACATTTGAGACTGGAATAAATCTCAGTGTGCTGATGTTGCAGCACTGGCATAGTTTCAAGCAGCACTGGCATAGTCATAAAAGTGCACTGTGCATCCACCGTAGGTTGACATGTGGGAAAAGCTGCATAAAGAGAGAGAGGGAGGGAGAGAGCACTATGATATAACAGCTGTGGATGTAGGTGTAGTGCTGAAACGTTTAGTTGATTCATCATTTAGGTTATTTATCAACCAGAAATGTAAAAATATCTTTTGGCATCACCTTCTCAAATGTGTCTGCTGCTTTGATCTGTTTTATATCACTGTAAACTGAACATTTTGTTATCGGTTGGAGAGAAAGAGCAATTTGAAGACATCACTTTGGGCTGTGGTAAATTGTCTGACACTTTATAGACTAATTAATTACTTGATTAAGTGACAAATGAATCAATAATAAAAATAGATGTGCAGCCCCAGATAAGGGTGTACATTTGGCTACAGTGCATGTTTGGGGCTCTGGTTTTAAGAGTCTTCCACAGCCAGTAAAGGAGTGTGATGTTGCTGCAGTGGCGACTGCTGTGAGCTCAGATGCACCAGAAGTGTCTCATAATAAACAGGTGGTTACCTGCGTTGGGAGTGACGGTTGGCAGTGGCAGCAATATTCTCTGCCCTTTTCCGTGCTTTGATGAGCTGGCAGCCGACGACGCGACTGTTCAGCCGTTCAAATGACAGGCTGCTGCTTCACTCTGGCACCTCTAATCTAAGAGCCCTAATCTAGCAGCAACGACCACCAGATCCTCCCGATTGTTTATGTCATTACGACGGCAAAGCCAAAATGAATTATCGATCAGCAGTCCTTCTCTTACGTATTTGATAAATGCCAGACTGTTGGTTCAGTAAACTGTATACCAATAGTTCATATGCAAGGTTAGCAACAGAATGATAGAAACACTGACTTACAGTCCTACTGACCAGAGAGGACAGTTCAGTGTTTATATCCCTACTGCCAACTTGTTTTTTTAATGTACTATTCAATATTAATATTCCCAACATTATTTATGATCCGAATGGCTGAGATATTAAAAATTATGGAAGGAAGTAAAGAGACAAACTACATTTCCAGATTATAGAAAGAGTAACAAGATTGTTTTTAAAAATGTACAATAGTTAAAAGTATATTGCATTCACTCCTTTTTCTGCTCTTCTGGAAGGACATCTGGCCCTGATGGCAAAAGCCCAATCATCTATACTGTATATGGATTTATGCCAGCCTCATGAAATGTCCAGTAGGGCTGTGACTCAGAGCCTCAGAATACATTCTGTCTTATAAAGGAATTAAAACATTTGAGAAATGGCCCAGCCTTGTAGAGACTTTAAAGGAAACTGTAAAATCTCCAAAATCAATTCAGAACCTGGCAGGCAGCTAGTGTTCAAACTGTAGCACAGTGGTAATATGAAACTGTGATGTGCATTCTGCACAGTATACAGCTATGCCACAGCAGTTGGGATGAAGAACAAAGGATTACAGACAAGTCAGTAAAGACAAGATGGTATAAAGCCACACTGGTATCTTTGCAGTGGTCCTGAGTTGTTAAAAAACAAATGCCAAATCAGCATTTTAGCAGGTTAATCTACTGTAGGTTCACATATTGATTTCAATTCAATTGACTTATGTTAAACTTAAACACAAACTGTTCTAAGGCCTAGACTATTGCATTTGAACAAATTTATGGGGTAATTGGCTAAACTGGGACCTCAGTTTTTCCCACTTTTATGCCATATTAATTTTTAAAAGAAAAGTATTGATTCATATATCTTCTGCCATCTTTTACACTATATATTATTGCCATAAACAAGTCAAGAACTGATGGATTTTGAAGCTATGGTGGTATAATGCTGCATGATAACGTTATAAGACTTCTATGGCCAGTGTTCAGAGTAACATAATACTCAGTACTGTCACACAATCATGTTTAGCTTTTTGTAATCACATTACAGTTACTACATTAAACGTGTCCTTCCCTGCACTACACATACAATTCCAGCAGAATTACTCCATGGTGCAACTTATATCAGGTATCCCATTCACTGACTATTGAATATTGTTTTTATGTAAACATTAATATTCTAATGCAGGCATGAGCTGTTGCCTAGCAACAGTTGCTGTAAGTGGAAGAAGACAGACAAGTGGTGGGAGGAAAGACGTTGAACAGAGTTTTTTTTTTTTAAAAATAGTGAAGGAATCCTTCGAATATCAAATAATGTGTAAGGTTTTTAGTAACAATATTTAGCAACAGATGACAGACTGGGGGCAAAATCCCATGGGATATTATTAGGGTTGAACACAAAGGAAAATGGTTAAACATATTTTATTTTGAACAAAAAACAAAAAACAAAAATGACATTATTAACAACAAATTAAAAGAAAAACAAAGTGTGCCAAAATCAACATGGATCAGTTTGACCTCTTTTACAATGATTTGGGGTGATGACATAAACAAACTCACATTGCAAGTGAAAAAAATTGCTAAGGGCATCGATAAGGGCACCAGGTATGTTTAAAGATCCTCCTCAGGCATGTTTTAAGATGTATATGAAATAGTATAATTTGTGTCTAATATGGTTTCTCCACCAAAAAAAGTTCATTTATCTGGATAAAATCCTTAAAATGGCATCTACTGCTTCTCTCCCATTAACCATTCCAGAAGCTATAAATATGCAAATATATTTCATTTCAAAAGTTCAATTGTTGGACACATGAATACTTCACTGAAGAGTCTATTCTCAGTGTGTGTTCACGGGAGGCTTCAAGTTTTCACATTACACTTATATAAGTTGAATTCTGGACCAGGACTGGCTCCAAACTAGCTGTCACAA
This sequence comes from Thunnus thynnus, assembly GCF_963924715.1. Taxonomy (NCBI): domain Eukaryota; kingdom Metazoa; phylum Chordata; class Actinopteri; order Scombriformes; family Scombridae; genus Thunnus; species Thunnus thynnus. Next base: position 8,542,237 of record NC_089517.1, read on the forward strand.
ATCATGCTCCCAGGTGCATGCCTTAAACTCAGATTTTATTTGAGCGCAGAGAAACTTTCCCCCTTCAGCAGATGAAAACATCCTTCTAGTGTCAAACTCTGCATATAAGTCATTGTGCTCAGTGAAGCTCAAACTACCCAACTGTAGCAACAATAAGCAAAACACATTTTTGAGTGAAGGGGGAGTTTAAGGAATACATAGATCATCAATAAATAAAATGTTTTTTCTTGATTTCATGATTAAGGCTCATAGAGCTTATTCATACATATCATAAAGTTATTTGCTTGTAGCCGACATTTCCATTTTATTCCCTGTACTTACTTAAATGTGGCTAACTCGAGTAAATAATATTTTAATAAACTTTAAGCTTATGCAATAAGTAATTTAATTCCATTACAATTTAAAGAAAATTGCTAATTGATCAGATTTTCAGAAAGCTTACTACACATAGTGTACACAAACACTACATTGCAAATACTCTGTCAATAATTTAAATGGGGTAATGTCTACCCTCTTTTCTTCCTCTGACAGCTCCATGCTTTTAAAGTATTTTGAATGATGCTGCTCTTATCAAAGAGGACATACATCACCGGGGATATGGGCTGAGGATTTGTAGTGATATCACCTTAACTGATTGGTTTAATAACATACTTTTTTTTTTTTTACAGTCCACTTACATCCTTGGAAAAAACATGCTTTAAAGTATGCTGACATTAAATAAAATGGAACATGCCACTCAGGATATACCTTATGCTACTACTGTAAATCCATATGTACTGATACCAAAATAATCCTTTCAGAGCAAGAGAGAAAAGCAGCATGAGTGCACAGGAGAGCCAGAGTGAGGGAAGAGGAAAGTGGGATCAGAACTCAGTGTTCACCTCCAGAATTGGGAGTAAGCACTTTCCTTGTGCTAAATTCTGGAGTCCCGCCAAGCTCTAACCAAAGACCTCATCACCTACTGAAAGGATTACATGCCTTGACATTTTGACATTTGTATACATACAAATTACATCTCCCTTTCTTTTCTTAGTAGTTTTTTTTTTTTTTTTCTGCCACATGCACATGCAAACCTGAGCTTCAGTATGATCACCTTGAGAAAAACTGTACTGCAATGCATTTGTGGGCCTCCTCTTACATTTTGGAAAAGCCTGGACATTAAATGTTATTAGAATTATTATTATATTAGTAGTTTCTTAGAATCCACACACTTAGTGGTATCAGCTTAAAGGCTGATGTGCTCCTTTTTTATTATCTCTGGGAGGATCAATTGTCTTCAGCTACATTTATTTTCCTGTTTGTTTGTTTGCATTGTCTATTGATGAAATATGGTGGAAAGTTAGGCCTTGGGCCAGACAAAAAGATATTACTTTTTGATGTGGATCGTGCAACCATGCAATCATTAATAAAGCCCTTTACATTTTGACTCGTAACTCCTGAACCATGAAGTGCACAAACAAACTAAATTCATTCTGTCTATAACAATTTTCTACCATTTTGCACTTTTTGCAAAACTGATTTCTCAAGATTTCTCCTATAAATGTCCAATTTTCACCAAATTGAGCACATAATATATTTGGTGAGACCGGAAAAGGGGTTTTATTTTTTTAATATCACATCGCATTAACTTAATTGGTTGTTAAATTCTTGTGGGCACATTGTGCAAATGCAAAGAAAATTAGACACATATGCATATTAACTCTGAGTGAGCCTGAAAATGTAATGTAAATTTTCTGTCGGTGGTGAAACGTTAACATGCATAACCAGACTTCACAGCCATTTTCCCCCATTTAGGTAAGAACATTTCCATGTGAAATTAAGTGACGCATCATTCGGCTCACACACACTGCCAACAACTGAGAAACTATTTTCAGTAATAATCCATCACTTAAAGGTGTCCTTACATTTAGTGTGTATCCTTGAGATCTGAAAAAAATGCCTTTCCTTCCTCATATAGCCTTTGGAAAGCAGATTTTTCTTAGAAGTTTGAACCCCACCTTGTTTACATCCATGTTTACTAGTTGGCAGTCTTCTTCACTGTCGTTGTTGGCACATTGCTGTGTTTCTTGGCACATTATCACCAATCAGTGGAATAGTGTCAAACCACTGGCCCGCTTGCGCATGCATGTGCATCTTGAGGCGTGTGCACATGAACAAACAAAACCCACACATGAAACATTGCTCCATATAGCACTAACAGTGGTCCAAAACTCCATAGGGTGCCTTTAACGATTATCTCTGGGGCGAAAAAAGTTACACAAATACAGTATATATAGTACATGCAATATGAATGGTAGATTAACTATTTATCTGTAGTGATCATGATGCAGCATCAAGGGAAAGTAACCTGGTGAGAAGCCTGCAGAGATGATCTCCCATCTGAGAGCAAGATCATCCATGCGTGTGTGCATGTGTGTGTGTGTGTTCCTTGTTAGCTTTTGATGAATGGAGCTACAACCTTGGTGGATTGTTGGCTGTCCATCAGTTATTTATTTTTGGCTTGCATGATAATGTTAAACCAGTAAACAAAGCCAAGAAACTTGGTCAATGTTCATGGTATCACATCTGGCCAGAATCAAACATTAATAATGAATCAATGGTCTACTCTTAAGTTTTCTGAAGCTGAGACAATTAAAACAAAAGTTCAAACAAGGGTGAACAACTAAAAAAACACAGTACAGTAATTAAGAGCCGTCTGCAAGTGTGAGAACATACAGTACTGTATGTGTATAAAAATATAATCTCAGAACACAAGTGAAATGGGAAAAATATCCCTCTGCGATGTAGTTAAGCATAAAAAATGAAAGAAAAAAAACACTTGGCTGCTCCATAACTTAAACTGCTGGTATGATTTTTGAGTTCCCCAACAGCTGCTGATCTTTCATCATCTGCGGGGCATGAGCAGGGGAGAAATGTGTGCTGTAAGTTGCCAGTATAGATGGCATACAGATTTTTACACACACACAGTCTTCACATTACTTCATATTCCTCAATGTTTGGAAAGTTAACTGTTGCTGTTCTTGACAGAGCTCTTATTCATGTCTGTATCAGCACAGTAGACAGCTTGGTTATCTCCTGAGGCTTTATTTCTAAACTGCTTTCTCTATTTTCCTCATTTTCCTGAAAAGATGGTGGAAATAATGGGGTTGAGAGGCATCGTTGGCGAGATAATTATCTTTCACCAGTTGTTGACTGTTTGTCATTGCCTGGTGTACACATCAGGGGGCATAGTGTTAGTGTAACTAAAACAACCTGACATGCTGCTTTTACTGCTGATATGCTGAGCAATGAGAGGATAAACAGTAGACAATAATTGTGATGTTTTTCATTTTTCATTTTCAATTGTTGGCAGTAAGACTGGTAGTAGTAATAGTAGTTAGTAATCATTCCTTCCTGTCAGATTTTATGGTGTTTGTTTAGTTCTTTGACAAAAAATGTGAGTAATCGATTTTGGTCATGCCATAGCTTCTTTTTCACTGTATAGGACCAGCAGTTAGTTTCCAAATCTAATTGATTTTTTCCTTTAAAGCTTCATGAGTACATGAAAGATCTCTCTGTAGAATTAATTAAGAGTCATGTTGTAATTTCCAAAGAGCTCATATGCAAATAATACACCCAGTTTGAACCAGTTAACAAGCACTTGACTTGACTTGACTCACTGCTGAATATGCAGCCTGTTCTATAACAGGTGCAGCATCTGTGACACTGCCACTGTTGGCAATAAAGGTCTTCATCAGCCTTCATCACCTCCAGTCTTGTTGGCTAAAGTACCCTCATTTTCACTTGGAAGGGCTAAAACTAACAATGTATGCCTGAAGCAAGAGCATAATTAACACCTGAAGAGGTATGCAACAAAGATCAACATAAAGCTGCATGAAGTGAAAAAAAGCTCTAAAAGACTAAATTAAAAAAAAGCTAGGTTTTATGCCCAACATATGCAAATTTTGGCAAAAGCAGCAATTAAACACAAGAACGTTTGAGGATTACACAAAAGGTGCTGGCTTTTTTACTCTACGACACTGACACTCCTGTTTTAGAAGAGCTTGGACAACTCAAGTGGCAACACCTGCATGTGACTAACAAGCACAGTTGAAGCACTTGTGCAGACACTACTTGAGATGATCATTAGTATTCTGTCGTGCAGAATTTTAAGAGGCAGCAAAAGATAAAAGCTTCCTCAAAGAAGAGTTTCAGAATGAAGACACAATAGTTTATCTTTTCCAAAGGTTGAAGAATATTACAGTTAATACAGAAGCCTTGAATTTCAGAAAGGTCAGACATGATTGGACAAAGTTTCAATCTCCCTTTAAGACATCAATAGCCATCCACCACTCTTTACTGTATATTATTGCAAAGCTGGAAGGGCTTGCCGACCTACTGCAGCGTTGGTAATGTCAAAGCTAAAAAGGCAGTTACTGAGATTCTGCCGTTAAGATACTGATCTGCCGATTGTTCCCAAAATTACATCCAAACATGGGGAAGATGCTTTTAGCTTCGAAATGCTGCAAAGATCTTAAACAATTCTCCAGAAGATCTTAGACTTGCTTTAACACTTGTTACCTTTAAATCAAAGTTCAAAACACAAGTCTGGGGGCAAGCTGGTAGCTTAGCTACATCTAACTGCAATCTGTTCGATTTCAGCTTGGAACCTTTGCTGTATGTCCTACACCTCTATCTTTTCCCCTCATTTCTCATCCGTATATACAGTTGTATATCTTCTCATGTAAATCCACTGTATATTGGAATTGTATAATGTGAGTTTCAAAGAAGCAGTGCTCCACCACAACACAGCTTTATCGCCATCATTTTATAGCCAGTTTTATATTCAAAATATGATTCGAAAGAGAAGGGAAACAAACACTATGGTTTTCATTCATCAGTTTATTGTGCCATGCACATGCAAGTGCCCAGCCCACATGGACTTTCTGTATACTGTGATACTGTGACACCAAAATACAACTTCAGTGGTCAAACATTTGTCAAACATGAGCATAACTTCTTACATAGATTACATTGCAAACAACAAGATTGCAAAACAAGTGAATCTGAGAGGTTCCCTTCATGCACAACTCAAGTTTTATAACCATGCAACCGGAAGAAGTTATCAGAAATAAAGGACAAAAGAGTAGCACTGAAATAGTAATATAATGAGCAATAAAACATGAAATGGACTTTCATCTTCAATTAAACCTAAATTGCATAATAAACAAAACATTTTCTCTTTAGGCAAATTATTCAACCTACCTGTCTCTACAGCTAATGGTAATGTACTTGAATGTAGGGGCACACAGAGGTTTGTGCCAAATTGCAGTTATTTTTCATGAGACGCAATGTCCATAACGATATGTCTGATAAAGATCTCTATGTGCCCTTACATTCAGGTACATTACTGTTAGCTAGAAACAGGTAATGTGTGTATATATATAGGTCATTAAAGATGCAAAAGTGTGCAATTTGGCTACTGTATGTTTAATGGGCACTTTGAAGAGAGGATTAGAGAGAGTGATTAGAGGTGAACAACGTCCTCCCAAGCGGCTAGACTCACTGAAAGTGGAAACTAAATTAAAGGTATTGCTGTGAGCAGAAGCACACACGTGTTGCACCAAACTGAAAGTCCTCCATAATGTTCAAAGGTAAAACGAGGAGAGGAGCAATGAAAAGGCAGAACTATGTAGAATATCTGCAATATTTTTCGAGTGGTTCAGCGTAATAGTTTGGAAGCAGGGTGGGCAGATGACCATGCACTGAGTGGAGTGACCTCCTGCCTTTGAAGAAGTCTCCTGTAATTTTTTTAAAATTCTGCTTTCATGTGGCTCACAAGGTTGTGCACTTGAAAAGTTTAAGAAACAAGTTATGGAGGGAAAAAACGGGTACAAATTCAACAGTTTCCAGCAACTTTCTACTTGATGCAGCTACATGACCTTTTAGGATATACTGTTATATAGGAGCCATCTTAACTTCCAATATCATGCATTATCAAATGATATCAAAATTGAGTAAATCCGATCTGAGCATATATCATAGAATCATAGTAGTCCTCATAAAGTCGAAAAGAACTGGTATGAACAGCTCAAAATGCCCTACAAGAAGATGTTTCTTAACACTTCTCATTGTGCCACTGAGACACAGCAGCTATGTGATGTCAGACACATTTACCGGCAGGAAGAAGGGACAGCTGTAGTTTGAAGAGGCAGACATACCTGCTGTGCTGCTGCTGACTAATTACAGCAGTGCTGGAATTACTGCCGTCTGAATCTCTTCAGTAAGAACAATGTGTAATTTCTGTGCTAATTTCTCTGTGTTCTTTTATTAATGCTTCACCGTTAAAAACTTCCACAGGTCATCTGACAAAGACATCTGTTTAGAGTATATTTACAGAAAGATTTACTGCTTCAGATTAAACTTAATGCTTAAAAATAGTATTTTTTAAATATACTCAGCTAGTGTTATGGCTTTGAATCCTAAAACAGCAGCTTCAGTTGTCCAAGTTAAGCTTTGCATATTCTCTCCATCTGTGCAAACATTACAATTAACACAATGATCTAAAGATCAGTCAGCAGCAGCTGTGACCTCAGCACCTCATAGGTTACTCTGTGATTTGGATACAGAATAATGCAAACGAGGGGTAAAATCAAAACTTTTTTTCCTGCTATCAACTTGCATTGCATTCTCATTTTTTAGGTATTTTTGTGATCTCACAGATGTCTACTTTTCTGCCGAGAATGCTAAAATATTTCCTCTGGGTGAAACCAGTGTATAAATCCAATATTTCCACAGACTGCACCAGTCTGCTCTGTGCTTCTTCTCATGTACAGTACATTAAAGTCCGCTATACAGGCTGTGGCAGTGGCTGGCACAGTCTGTGAAAACAGTAGATTCAAATGTCGATTCCCTTTCCAGCAGACACAAAAATACCTTTGAAGATACAAACTGAAAAACCAGGTAATAATATAATGTTCTGATTTTTCCCCTAAAGTTTGCAGAAAAAACGCTATGTGACCAAATCACAGAGTAATGAAGTGCTGAAGTTCAATAGGCTATTAAAAAAGACATTGAATCACAACCATTTCATACAATTACTAATCCTCATAAATAATAAAAAACAATGACAATGCCAGTGACAACAGCTCGTACCTGTAGGATATTAGAAGACACCTTACCCTTAAAAATGTTTTCATCTTTGTTGTAGCAAAAAACTTTATTTGCTGTACAAACTACAAGAAACTAAGCATCTTAACCATGTAAGTTATATGGTAAGCATCTTATAAATGGCAACACATGCATTCATCAGCATCTGGAACAATGATTTTCTATAATGATTGCAAATATTCTTCCAATTATTCTTATATTTGCAGGTGTCTGTGTGGCCTTTGAGTCTGTTTATGAAGATATTAATTTTTGTCCTACCAGTACATTCCTTTGGGGATAAAGACAAAGCAGCTGTGTTTTGTTTTGCTCTATTAAAGTAAAAACAATTATGGAGTTGTTATTTATAAATTATATAAAGGCTGTGACTTCACAGCATTGAGACGCTCTGCTGGTAGTTTTGTCAGTCAAATTCAGCAAATTTTGAGCCTTTCATGTACTACAGGGACAAATACTGACACTATATTGGAACAGCTTATTACTGAACTTATAAGAGCTGAGGGAAGAAAGGGCTGAAGGGACATAAAACCCAAATTGGAGAAAAATATTTTGTATAACATTGCAAATATTTAAAAAAAAAAAAAAAAAAAAAAAAGACATACAACAAAGTTTTTGGAACTAGAAGATGTAGCTCTGAGAATGAAGAGTTTGCATCCAAGTGCAGAAGTCCCCATGGCCTAAAACTGGCATGGAGCTTTTCCTGGTGGGCTCCACTAACTAAGATAAGGATATAATGTTGAAAATGGCTGGCTTCCAAGAGATGAGTGGAGTAAGCTCCAAGCCAGAAGATGCGATTTAACGGGTAAGTGTGAAACTCGGGGAGTCACTCACTCACAAGGCTGCCTTGTGCTATTGCGCTCGGAGGACAGGTTCTTGTCATGCGATGGGATGCAGACACACTTTGACAATTTGCATGGCATTAAAGTTCTTGGGGAAAAACAGATTTGATTTGGGCAAAGCAGATGCATGTTGTGGTACAAAGCTTTTCATGTATTATGTTCCATCTCATCTATTTTCACTGAGCATCTATATTATATATTTACCGATGAGTAGTGTTTTTCAAAAAAAAAAAATACAGTTGGGACTCGAAGGCACGTTGCAGAAAGATTAAAAATGACTCTGGAGGGAAACTATTCTCCAGCCTTGTAGGTCAAATCACAGTAAATTATACTAAATTAGCCCAACCTGCTGTGTTTGTATTACTATTTGCATCTGTTGAACAGCGTGTGCATTAGACTGTTTGTCATCTGCAAAGTAAAAAAAAAAAGCCTAATCTTTTGTTTCAGTGCTTGCCTCAAATTGGGTCTTTATTAAGTGTCTGCTGTGAGGCTACAAGTTTTTTGTTTTTTTTCAATGTGGGTGGTAAAATGCATGTCAAATTTCTATTATCCTTAAATCAACCATTGTTTATTTCATGGTTCATGTTTGCTTTTGTTTGCAGCCAGTGCTCCAGTCTTCCAGCCCAGTGCACACCGAGGAATGAAGGGCTTTCGCAAATATCACAACATGAAAGACTGAAGGGTCTCCAGGCTCAGTGAGGTAGAGAAACTTGTGTGAGGGGAAAACCTTGTCTTGTCAGCACTAGTAAAAGTCTCCAGCTTTCTAAGAGTGCAGTGTCAATCATTGCGAGGACCAGCTGACAGGGTCAACTGATCTGTTATGCAATATGTGCACTTTTCAGGCAGACCCTCGGGATGTGCCAAGGGTAGCTTAAGAACGGCCACGCTGTTCGCAGGAGTACCAGTGACCTCTAAATCTCATTTGGCTCTCCTATAGGACTCCATATATACTCTGCATACACACAGGTAGCTGGGTGTTTGTTTTTTACTTGGAGTCAGCAAAAACAAGTAAGTTGTTTTTGGATGAATAACAATAATTTTTACTGTCTTCCATCAAGCAGTGGATTACACTGACAAGGGAATTTCTAGAGCAATACTTACTGCCATCTTAATACTTGACATGTGACCCTTTTTTTTTCTTTTAAAAATCTTTAGTCATTTATAATTTATGAGATGACCTTGGTGGAAATTTAGCCTTGTATTTCAAAGTGAATAGAAAATAAATCTCATTACTAAAGTATGTGTGGCCAACCTGCTCAGCTTATGTAGCTCATGCACCAATGAAAACAACCTTGTTTACTGACTGAAAATTCATTTGAAATTTTCCCTCCTCTACTGTAAAACCCAGTTTGTGGGTTTACAGTTACATTTAAGTGGGTCAACAAAAAAAAAAAAAAAAGTTTGGGAACTCAAGTTACCAAAGGCTTAAAGCAACACACAGGCAGAGGAGGAAGGCAAACAGCTTACTCCCCTATCTTTCTCCACTCTCTCCCACACTGGATTAAAGGAAGATAGGGAAGTTGGGCATGGAAATGGAATGATTTATTTAAGACAGGTCGCTCCACCGGGAGTGAGCACTGTCCCTGGGGATACCCTATTTTCTGTACACTGCTCTTTCTCTCTCTCTCTCTCTCTTCCCCTCGCTCATTGCACATGCACACACATTTTACATATGCATTTCAATGCGAAAGAAGTAATAAAGCTGCAATATAGTGCACGATGTGGCATGTCATGATGAATGTGTCTGCAGTGTTGTTAGTCATTTCAGTCTGACTTATTTACTGTCATCATGATTCATTTTTATGCAGCCATGCAGCGTTCAGGTGTCATTTCTTTGAGCTCGTGTTGCTTAATGTGCTTTTAATTGAAATGAAGCCTTTTATGCATGTATACTGACACTTAATTTGGGCAGATGATTAGATGACATTCGGCATAGTCTCTAGGCGGCATCGTGTAGATAAAGGGAGGCATTTTTACCAGCATGTTGGAACAGAACAGAAAGGGCCATATACCCAGCAACCAGATATACAAAGTGCATATAATTGACTCAAACTGGCAGTATCATTTGAAACAGTAATTTCAAAGTATCGTTGCATAATACAACAGATTCATTTCACAAAACTGTCATTATCAAAATATGAAGCAGAGCTCCTGTTTCAAGGAGGAAAAACAACTTAAAAGCAGATTTCATATGCTATTATGGTTTTGGACAGTGTAGCGCAGATTTATGAATATAAACAAGTCTTTTCTAAAGCAGGATGCAAAACTGTCCAGACAACACCTGCTATTTAACTGCTCAGAGTACAAAGAGAAACAAGACATTTCAATGAAAAGCTGTACATGACACACTGTATATCCTATAAGTATAAAAGTCAGTGTCAGTCACCACCAGGTACTAGTCCTTGATCACAAATGGCAACTTAAAACCTTTAATATGCAACTTGCCTCCCCTCATACCTTCAAATGTTTCTGAATGCTATACGCCTACACCTCCCCAGAGAATTAATTTTTCATTTTTATTTAGTCACAAATGACCTTTTGGCAGGGGGGCTCTGGTGAATATCTGTTATAGTCCCACCAGAGGTGTTGCCTTTGGCATTGTTATCGCTAATTCTTAATTGTATTAGAGATTTTGTGGAAATTGCAGACACAGCTGTTAATTGGTTTATGTTTCATATCTCAGAGATAGGTTGTCCTCTGTTGCCTCGGTCATTCTATAACCTCCTTAGGACAATTTAGCTGTATGTGCAGAGGTTTCATCCTTAATGCTAGATTATTCTCACTTTGTACTCACTCAAATACACATATTTTTTTTAACAAATAATTACAAAATCACAAAACTCTGACAATGAAGATGATGTAATACTAACAGAAATGTTGTATACTTTTGTTTCTAGTATGACTTACATACATTTAGAAACATTTTGACCATTTCAAATCATAAAATTGAAGAATTTGAGGGAAAATAAACATTTTTTTAAGACAAAGCTTGTCAAATGCTATTGTTGTCATTATTCTACAGTTGACCCAAAATGTTCTGTGTTGTGAAAATACGTTTATTTTATTGAAGATCCATTATGTAACATTTTCACAGAAAGAAATCTAAAGTAAAATGTTTGAGGGGCATATCTTGATGCCCCTACGAAGGAAAACATTTTTTTTGGCATGTGTCGGGTTTTGTGTATTAGAAAAGTGCTCTGAATCAGAAAGGAAAAGTATGCTCACATTATTAATACACATTAGGTACAAGAATGCTACGGTGCCAGCATTCTTGCTCATGTATGTGAATGAAAATCAGAGTGTGCAAACGTGAAAAATTATTTGGCGATACAAATGATTCTGAGTTCTGACACCTAGATTGGAATCTATACAAATTTTCTAGGCTCCAACGCTTTTATCTTCCCTTCCATCTTTCATATTATCAAAGAGCAGTGTACAAAAAATCTCAGGTAATAGCTTTTCATTTTTAGCCAGTGACTGTCACTTCACCGGTTAAAATGGCACACGTCGCTGACAGCAGGTCATATCAGCTGCTGCTTATCAACATTAATTCTGTGAGTAACTTGATGACAGGCCAAAATGAAACTTGGCTGGTGTCGGGTTTGTGTGCTCTCTGCATCCGGTGCCTGGGCTCTGCCAGGGATCATCTGTGGGGGAAGACACTTCACTCTGTACAATCACATTTATTTCAAGTGTTTTTGTGGTTCCCACAACACAAAGAGAATGATAAATCTTGTGTAGTAAAACAGTCACATCATGTCAATTTCAGGAGTCACATTCTCCAGTTAAACTTTCTTTCATATCATATCAAAACAATCAAAAGGTTATAAGCTTAATGGTTCCAAAGCAGGACTCCCAGTATTTGGAGAAATTTGCTTGTGAAAAATAAGGTGCCAAAGTCAACAGGCTATTGTTATTTCAATGTATCACATTTTATCAACATTTCATATCCTCTGCTACTATGACCATTTATTTTCCTATGTACACTGAGCATCGTTGACACAAAAATGTCTTCTGCGATTAAGTTCTTACTTACCTATAAAATATAAATGCAAGTGTGGAGCCCTGCAGTGCATTACAGAGGCAGTTTTTGGCCATAGTAGCATTATACTGTAAAGACTAAAAAGATCACAATCATCATTTGAGTGACGGGAGGACTTTCTAAAAATGGTAGGAAGACACTACTGAAGAGTTACATGCCACAAACCACTGCAGCTGCCAAACAGCAAGACTTAGCACAGTAGGATTTAACTGCTGGCAGCATCAATGCTCTCTCATGCACATTTCTTTGGTAATAATGTTAAAGCAAAAGCTCTCCATTGTGCAATTACTAAAGCACACACAGCATGTAGACCGCTGGCAGGGTTTTACATGTAGATGATGTCCTTTTGAAAGATGTCAAGGAGAGCCAGGGGAAAGAAAACCTGTAGACTGACATTGACTGTTACAAAAGAGATGTATAAAACATGCAGAAGTGAGGAAAACACTTGTCTTCTCAATACGCCGCTTGAAAACTGTCATTTATTTTTTTAAATATGTATGCTAAAGTGGTGGCCACTTTCTGAAGTTACCACCAAATAGTCTAGAAAGGTCAACTTTAATAGACAAATTCAAGGTTTGAAATTATTTTAGTAAACATGAAGTGTTTATCAGAACCAACAGGTTTAGTACTTGAAACATATTTGAGAGATTAATTTTCCTAAAAGGAGAGACAGACTTATTTATTAAAATGTCTTTGCTTTTCCTCTGTACTTGAAACAATGCATAAACACTGTGTGAAAGGAAACAATATTTAAAGCATGTTGAGCCCACACCCAGTAGCTCTCCATCACAACCACAACCTTTTCCTCTTAGCCAGTGAGCAGCTTCACTGTAACACTTAAGGAGTAAGAGCTCTCAACGCCTTTTGTGGTGTTTTTATTGATTCACTTTTCCCACCAAGATTTTTTTTAGCCTTTCTACTTCACAAGCCTGTTTTTACCCTTACAGAGCTTTTGTTTTCACCCTGATTGAAGCTTGACCTGACCCAGCGGGTCCACACACGGTCAGGCTCGCTGATTTTTCTCAGGACTAATCGCTTTATATTAATTGTGTTTGAGTTTTTTTTACTGAGTGTGAAATAATGTGATGTGCACATCTGTCCTTCACTTCCAGCCCTGCCTCGGTGCTTCTCAGCTTACTTTCTTATGCATATCAACGCTGCAAAACAGGCATAGAATGAAGAGAAATTTATCACCAGGAGAATTTAATTTGTCCTCACAGAAGGTTAAGTCTGTGATCATTATCAGCAGTGACAAGACATCCGTTGCTTTGCTTTCACGATGCAAAAATCTGCTTAAAGTATTGCTGAGGTTTGTCAGTAAAATGTGTGAAGACTCTGCATCAGAATCTGACTCACATATTCAGAGGTATAAATTCAGTTTCAAGCTTATCAAATAGTAAATTGGGTCAGCCTTGAGTCAGGTTTAAATGGAATCCACAACAGTTCATGTAGGTACAGGCCTGATTATTTGGAACCAATCAAAACTCTAACCATCTATGTCCAATTACACCCCCAAAAAGTATGAGTCAACTGCAGAGCCTAACACACAGCTGCTCTCCTAAATCTGCATTAAGAGCACTAGACCACTGCCTAGCAGCCTGTTTGAGCCTGCTGACTCATAGCTGCAGAGCCAGTAGAGCTGCAGCAATGAGGAAGACATACCGTATGACAATGCCGGCTTGTAATTGACAATGTTTTTGGGGGTTTTTTTTAAATTATTTTTTGGCATTTTAATCTTTTATTAGATAGCAGACAATATAGCGGCAGACAGGAAACAACGGGAGAGAGTGGGAAGCATGACATGCAACAAAAGTCTCCTGGCCAAAATCAAACTAGAGATATTGCAGTGATGTCGTATAAAGTCATTTTTTTAAGAAAACAAAAAAAAAGGCCAAATAATTCTCTGATTCCAGCTTCTGGTTTATTTAGTCTCCTAGCTAGATAGCTAGTTAGATAGATAGAAATTTCAGTGTTACAGCAGTTATCACAAGAAACATGTAAAAGTACTATACTAAATGAAAATAAGTAGAATAAAAAAAATAAGTAGAATAAAAATAGAATATTAAAATTTGGGCAGGAATTGACCTCCTGCAACAATTCTTATTGCAGTGGAGCTGAAGGAGCTTCCTGCTGAAGACACTCTGTTGTCTGACCAGAAGGTTATAGGGGCTGTGTGTTGTCCATTATGTTGAGCAACTTGTGCACCATCCTTCCCTTTGCAACCAACTCTTGGGGCTCCAGGTCAGTCCTCAGCACAGAGTCTGCTTTCTTTATCAGTTTGTTCAGTTTCTTAGAGTCACCAGCTCTGATGCTACAACCACAACAGATGGCTGCAAAGAAAACTGCACTCGCCACAACAGACTGGTAGAGGATATGCAACATCTTGCTGCACACACTGAAGGACCTAAGCTTCCTCAAGAAGTAGAGTCTGCTCTGTCCCTTCCTTTAGACAACCTTAGTGGATTTAGTGATTTGGGGGCCCAAGGCAAACTCTGTCTTGCTTTATTTTCACCCTTTCTCTAGCTGGTAATGTCTCAAAAATTTTTTCTTGAGTAAAAATATTAATATCGCACAGGAAAAATACTGTAAAAGTCCTGCATTCAAAGTTTTACTAAAAAATGAAAAGTGAAAGAGAAGTATTATCAGTATAGCGCACTTAAATTTACCTAACTGTCAAGGTGGAGCTTTTAATTCCAATAATTTATTTAACTCTGAATAGTTTAATCAATAATAATGCATTATATTTTATTTGTTATATTTTGTGAGTAAAATATGAATCTGCAATTTAACAACCTAACGTAACATTTATCTGTCAGGTAAATGTAGTAGGACAATGCCTCAACAACAAATCATTGCAATGTGTTCCAGTGGAGCTGATCATTTATTCAGATATTTGGATAGACCTGAGAGAGTGTTGAATGATGGGAGCGACTTGGTGAGGAGCATCGATCTTTCTTATTCTATATTTTGAGGAAAAATATGTGCAATATCTGGAGTGTAGTCGAAGCTGAAGTCAAACCTTGGCAGCCCCGGCGTTTCATATCTTAACATCATAATAAATCTATAGCTGTTTGGGGCCCTTTTAGTTGGGGCCCCTGGCAGTTGCCTACCTTCCCTAATGGTAAAGTCCCTGTTTCCAGTCCAGTCTGTTGTCAAGGTGAATGCTCAAGTGGGCGGCTGTGGCTCAGGAGGTAGAGCGGGTCGTCCACTAATCAGAAGATCGGCGGTTCAATTCCCAGCTCCTCCAGTCCGCATGTCGATGTGTCCTTGGGCAAGATACTTAACCCTGAATTACTCCTGATGGCTGTGTAGGAATGTGTGTGGGCAGGTTGGGACCTTGCATGGTAGCCCCTGTACCCACTCAGCATATGAATGGGTGAATGTGATTCGTAGTGTAAAAGAACTTTGAAGTGCAGTACGTTTACCATCAAGTATCTGTAGCCCTCCACTGTCCTTCTCCACCTTCTATGACAGTAAACTCAATATCTTTGTGTTATGGACAAAACAAGACATTTGGAACAACGGTCGCTATTTTTTCATTTTCTGACAATTTATGGACCAAACAACTAATCAAGTTTTAGTTTACTAAAAGTCTGGGCATTTTAGTCTTGTCTTACAAAGAAAACAAATAAAACTGTTGACATTTTAGTCTTTTTTAGCCATCAGATTATATTGAACATGTCAGTCAATCTAGTCAAGCCAAAACCATCATTTTAGTTACCACCAAGATGTTAACTTACCTCAGTATCTTTGTGGAGAGCCTTAATGTGTTGCTTCAGGTTTGTGGTATTCTCACGAGCTATTTCAAGGCCACACTGCTTCCCTTCTGATAAAGCAATGCGTTCGTTTTTTTTCTCCGCCTCATTGTAGTGAAAATGGTCTCAAATATCAGCTCATTTCTTTTCTCCCAAGCCCAGTTGTTGTCGTCATTATTAACGACAACTGCTTTCTGTAAAATAGTTAATGTACTACTCATTGTGCTCATTGTGCTGGTGTAGTACTGATATGGTGCACGCAGCTGGCTTGCACGCGCAGCTGGCATGCACGCGAAGCTGGCGTGTGCAGCACAGGAAACGGAACTGCTGCACTTGCCATCCAATGAACCGGATCTCTGGATTGTAATTTAGAAAAAAAAAAAAAACCTTATAATATTTTGTGTCCTCTTTTTTGTCAACAAAAATAAAGAGAGGTTTTGGTAAAGTTTTTATTTTTTAAAATACATTTTAGTCTTTTCTCAACAACAACAGTGCATCTTGATATGGTCACAGTTAGTGTTTAATGATGTTGGTAACATCTCATCATCGTCTCGTCTTAGTCATGGAAAAAAAGGTTATTGAGGAACATATGTAGTCATAGTTTTTGTTAACAAAATTAACCCTGGACAAAGGAGACACTGGTGATGATTGATGCATTGTTCAAACGGTTTCTGGCCATACTGTAGCAGGCAGCTGCACTACCAACAGCTGCTTTTTCTTGTAAGTAAACACATTGTAACAGTGCTGGAGAAGTGCACACTTACAGGTTTTCCCCGTAATTGCCAGAGGGAGCACATATTAAAGGTGTCTGAAATGCTACCATTGTTTTCTTTTGAATTATTATTAAATCTTGCCAGTTTCCAACCACTGACGACCTGTTTCACCTTATCTCTAAAGAGCTCGAATGATAGGATAAGATAGAGGAGCTAAAGCATTTTACTTTTATACCACCCCTGATGGCTTGTTTATATAGCTAAAAATAGTGGCATGTATCTCTGTGCAACACCAGGCAAATTAACTGGCAACCAATCAACAAACACTCCTACACTGCCAAGACAGTATGTCAGCACCTCACATCCACACTAATATGACTTCAGATTAATCATACACACTGAGACTGGTCAGCCTAGCTAGTGTGACTAAAAACATCATACTGCTGTATACTTCAAGTGACCATAGCAATGACAAAAACTAAATGTGTTTATTGGAATAGTCACACTTACATAGGATCAGTAATGCTATAGACCACCTTGTGTGCAATATTTTTTGAATTATGAAAGTACGACCGTTTTTAATTGATGTTAATTCTGTGAGTGTCACAAATTGAGGAGCAGGTGGTCCCAAATGCAGAGACCAGAAAGCAGGGCTGAAGAAAACCTTCTTTATTTCAGAATTTGCAGGCAAAAAACAAATACTGGCTGAGCTGAGAGAACTGAATACAAAAAAAAAAAAAACTGAGCAAACACAACACGACAAGATAGAACAGACTTGACTTAAATGAACAGACGACTCGACAAAGACTGAACTGAAAAATGAACTTGAATACAAACTGAACTAATCAGACAACAAGGAACGGGTGGCACAACATAAGGGCAGGCTGGGGGCTGAAAGGCTGGGGAAGACACTGGGAGCAGGGCAGGGTTAAGAAGGGTAATGCAGGGCAAGTGAAAAGAAGAGCACATGAACACAGGAGGAGTGAAGGAACACACAAGGGAAATACAGAGCAAACTAAAACCCAGAAAACACAACACCAGTCAATAAAAAACCAAGCATGAATCAAATTGTCTCCGAATAAATAAACCTAAGTACACAGCACTACAAGCTAACCAATAATCTAATATAGTCCTTCGAAGATACAACTCAAATAACATGAATGAGCAAATGACCAAAACAACCCGACAACAGATGTGTAACACAGAAAACCGAAAGAACAAAAAACACAGAGTCCAAACCATGAGACCATGACAGTGAGGGACTTGATGGATCTATAATATCGCTGTTCAACTGAGAGTGGACCACATGTTTCTGTAGTTCAAAAAAAAAAAAACCCAAAGTGAAACATCTTCTCTCTAGAGAATTGTGTCAAGTCCATTTCAAGAGTCAGATTCTCCAGTTAAACTTTCATCCATATCATATCAATAATTTCAGCTGATCCACTTAATACTTCTGAACCTGGACCTTCTGTATTTGGATTAAGTAGCTTGTGAAAAATGTGCGCCAAGGTCAGTTATTCAAATGTACCTACTAGGCCTATATATATATATGTCAAACTGAAGTTAAATTACATTGTTTTGTCTGCTACAGCATACATATCTGCTCTGTAAATCACCTGTCCTGTGTAAAATCAGAGACCAAAAGGAAGAAATTAATATTTCATAAAATTTGTGGTTTCATGATGGCGCCTCCTTGTTTGAGATTAATTCAATGAAATACCGTTATGTATCCATCTACGTCCCGAAATATAATAATACCTTTAACCAATGCTTGGTCATGCAACATGTAATGGACCCAGCGGTGGCTCTAGCAGGACTGGAGAGGTTAAGAACATTCTTCAGCTACAAGCACACACAAACACAGTCCTAAAATACACTCTCTGGGTAAATACTATGTGGGAACCATCTGCCCCAAAATAGAATCTAATTTGATGCAATCTCTCGAGTGCCAATCAGTCTTACCAGCAAAATGCTTGTACAGTGCACACTGCGTTTTCTGTTAACATCAAACGTCCTCTCATTCCATACCACGAGTTTCCTACCACTTGCTGAGTTTCCAATCTTTGCACTCTGCTGCTACGCTAAGTGAGTGCTCCCTCGCCAGGAAAGAAGTCTGTAGGGTGTGTGTGTGTATGTGTGTGTATGCATTGAGGGTGTATTTGTTTGCATGAGGGAGCATGCTCTCTTTCTCAAAAGACTTCACAGTTTAATGGAATTGTGTGTGGTGAATGTGAGACAAGACCAAGAAATGAGCCATAAGCAACCCCACGGGTATCACTTTCCTTTTCACTGAGCTGTGTGTGGAGATGAGACCAAATATGAACACCAAATACTGCTTTTGTGAAATGGCAGTGAAGCAGGAGCCTCATTTTCTGTCAAAAGAAAAGAAAAAAATCTATAGCATAGCATGTATGTGCACTGTACATAGGGTATCAGTATTATGCTATTCAAAGACAACATAAAAGTGCCAGGCACAATGTTGAACCTAATGTCTCGATAATAGCATAAGCATCACCTTAATGTTATACATAATGTATAGATAATGGAAAAATCCATACTGAAACGCTTTCATGCAGTTAAAAAGAACTACTATTATTATTTCTGGATCTTTTTGATGCAGATAAGTGGTGACTTGATGAAATCACAGAAAAATATGATAAAAAATACCTTACGTCATGCTTGGTAGTTGTCAGGTAATGTGTGAGCTGGTCAGAATAAGGCCTTCTTTGTAAAGCTGCCATTTTGCACCAACACTCATTCAAAATTAAATGAGAAAATCCACAGCAGAAGAGGCAAAAAGACCAATTTCTCCACTGACAGAGGCTTCAATAGACCATCATGCAATGCAGCAACTAGACATTTTAGTAAGGGGCTTGGCTGTAATCACAGGCTTGACCCAGTGTTCAAGAACTCATTGGTGAGACATTTATATTCTTATACGCCCACCTTTGATTGAAAGTAATAAGATCATGCCCCCTTCTCACCAGGTTGCTCAGTCATTTTGGGTGACAAAGGAAATCACAAACTGAAGTAGAAGTATATCACCCAGGGTGAGGGGAAGTGGGTGTACCACCGAATGAAATTACAAATTTAAATCAAACACTTCATCATTATATAACTCCTCAACCGCACTGAATATCACAAAGTGATGGTACCTGTCAACGTCTATGAGGGCTGATTTCTCCTTTTACAGGCAATATAACAAGCAACTGCAGGGACAGTAGTAATTGCGGCTTTTCTAATGGATTAATCAACATCCCTTTTGGGAGGCATCATTGTGTGGGAAGAGATGACAGTCTTGTTGTAAAATTACACAGTCAACAATAAATTTCATCTCCAAGTGTAATGCTCTCAGAAAGCTGCAAGCTCTTGCTTTAAAACTCATGCAGGTGTAGAAGAGTTTGGAGCAGCATATATAAAACACTTACATTTTACTCCGACTATTACACTACTTCCCCTACAAATGTTTTATTGAACACAAAGGGGGAATAGACTGTCCCCTCAAGACAAACAACAAAGTCAGAACCCCAGAACAACATATTTTTAAGTTCAAGTAATAAAACCCTCTATTCAACTGTGTGTTTTCTGTTTCCAACCACAAGTCAACATTGTGTTTTTTTTTAAAACCTTGACACAATTGTCCTCTTACCTTAACCCCTTAAGGTAGTAGGCATTTTTACCCAAACTATGATCTTCCCTTTCCCTGACCAAGTTGTTTTTGTGCATAAAACTAATGAATCGAGAAAGAATATGTTGCCAACTCTTAACCACGAGGATTGATCTGTATGTGACAACTTGTAGCACAGAAAGTGTTATTTAAAACAAGAATGGATTCTGAGAAATATCATCACATCTTGAAAGCCGGTGTCCTATAGACAAAGTGAAAAAACTGAAGCTGAAAAGAGAATGGATAGCGCACAATGTCACAATGATCCTTTACATACCTTAAAAATGAGCTAATTAATTATTTCATTTTAATTCTTGGAGAAACAACAGGTTAAGGTTGTACAATGGCCTTCACAGTCCACAAAACTGAATTTATTCAAGTCGAGAATAATGATCAAAAATATGCCATATTGTACATATAGTGTTTGCGAGATAACGTTAGAGTACTGTATTTTGGAGCTAGAAGTATTCTGCCAGAACTAGTGTGAAAAAGAATCTGAATAGTCTTTTTGCTGGCCCTAAGAAACCTTTGGAGGCTCTGATGTCTGCCAAAGGAGAATAATTATAAATAATGCCTGACTGTAATACAGATTTGGTATTTTTACTTGTCATTTTCCTAATTAAGAAAAAACAAATTGAGAGTAAATGAGCATTTTCAGAAAAATGTCACGCTCATGTGTTAGCTTCTTTCCACATGAAAAATCAACCAATCTGCAATTAGTCCTTCAAACCACTGCCTGTAATTTGTGTGGCCTATACTTAACCTAAGTGTTAGACCAACCCTGTTTACTCATACTGCATGTTTCCTGTTTAAAAACTCAACTTATAAGCATCTAGAAACATCATACTCATGTTTGTTTACTCATATGGAAGGCATGTTTGTTTATATGTCCTTGTCTGGTAAACCTGGTACATTATCTTGTAAAACGTGGACAAGCATGCATGAATAACAAATAGCACAAACAACCGAGATCATTGTGGTGGATGGCACTAAATGAAGGTACAAACTTCAACAGAATCTGTCCTCTTTGGGTTTATGAAACATCCTTCCTCTCTAAAGTATCTCAATTCCTTCCACAGGCTTCTATTACGCATTTAATCATCTGTTGTATTAGAATGCTGGTGCACCAATGTCTACGAATATAATGCAATTCTGTCCTGTGGATAAGAAACTCCTCATGTTGTTTGTTCTTGCTTCCACAGAGGAAATTAAAGTATACAATCTAATAAAGCATCTACTCAAATGAAGAGAGTCTGCCACCCAGTGCATCTATCTCATTCTACCACTGTGCTGTCTAGTAACGACAAGGAGCACTAGCTTGGGAGCACAATTAATTACACCATGATATTTTTCTAGAGGGAAAGCTGAAAATAAAGTTTGCTGTTGGAATGACAGCACCTCTAATTTGTTATGACCTATAGGCATAGAACATTTGGAAATTTAGGCTACATGGCCACTGAACATTATTATGAATCAATTTGGCTGATCCGTTAGATCTTGATGGCTTTATAAACTTTTGTATTATTCATGAGACAAATTTATAACTGTGTAATGAGGATGAGCATACTGATGGTGTGTGAAACTGCAGCTGACATTTCTTTCACATGCATTAGGCATTTTCGACTTAATTAATTACAAATGTTTTAAAAAATGGCCCCTGTGTATTTTAGTTCTTGAGCCTCAAAGGTAAACATTTACAGAGTTATAGAAAGCAGCAGAGTGTAAGAAAGCAGCAAAACCTCAAACTTTGTAGCGCTCCAGTTTCTAGTCTGATGTGATGTCAGAATTACAAGCAATCCATTCCACTATAGTGCTTCCATAGGTTTGAGTTTTATTACTCAAAGTAGCTCTAACTCAACATGCCAGAAATCTTGCCAGTCCCATTCCACTGACAACATCTTTCTGGGCTTGCTCATGTATTGCTCTTGCTTAGCGGACAGAAACATAGTTCAAAAACACCTGGAAGCTTAATGAAAAGACAATGTACTACCCATGAGAACCCATATGACCCAAGGTCATGTAACAATGATAAATGGCCTATAAATGGCAAATCCTTGGCAGTTCAGATTTAATGACTATGTAACAGTAACAGTGCTCACTGTGGCCACAGGTGGCAAATACAGGATAATGGCACACATAGCACATAATGGCACAATATCTTCTTGCCTCATTAGGCGACCTGCATGAGCGCAAGTGGACCTGGATCACAACCTCGACCTTTGTTGCATGTCATACCCCTCTCTCTACCTGTGTTTCCTGTTTCTCTGCACTTTCAGCTATCACTTTTTAAGGCCAAAATGCCACACAAAACTAATCTTTTAAAAAATATACAACAGTAACACAAATAGAGAGAAAACTGACTAGAGCTGCAACGATTAGTCAATGAATTAATTAGTTGCCAGCTGCCAAATTTATCAGCTATTTTGATAATCTTAATAATTTAAGAAAAAAATGTCCAAATTCTCTGATTCCAGCTTATCAAATTTGCATATTTTCCAGTTTCCTTAGTCTTCTATGATAGTAACATAAATATATTTTCGGGTTACTGATTACTGTGTACAAAACCAGACATTTGAGGATGTCATCTTAGGCTCTGGGAAACAGTGATCAACATTTTATGGACCAAACAATTATCGCATAATTGAGGAAATAATACACAGATTAATTGATAATGAAAATAATTGTTAGTTGCAGCCCTAAAACTGTCTCAGTAATCTCAGTTACACAGCAATATCTATTATAACATTTTCTATCATAAGTTACTGGTCATACCAGACCAAATATGGGTGTATCTGCATGTTTAGCACTGTTAAAGGGAAACTTCAGGATTTTTTTTTTTTTTTTTTGGATCCTATTTCTACATCTTTCTGTATCTAATGGCTAATTCAAACAATAATTTTTGAAATTGGTCCAGTATCGAGCGAGACCAGCTGGCAGCCGCGAAAATGGGCTGCAATATAATAATTTAGGGTGATTGCGAATTGATGTTTCGTCAACTATGTCCACTAAAATTGCTTGTTTTTGCCATTGACAAGCTCAGATTGTTGTTATAAGTGTCTGACAACATTATGGATACAATAAAACTTTTTCTTTAACTTTCACTTGATTCGGTCTGTTTGTTATTCTGTCTAACCAAGTCTCGCTCAAGGAGAAGTGTTGCTTTGAAATCTCAAGAGAGTTGAACTGTTGCCGGAAGACAGCGGTGGAAACGTGAGTAAGAGTTAGAGAGAGGAGTGCCGGGAGGACTTTGTTGTGTTGGAGTACAGAAAGTGTAGCTTAGTGTTACCTAAAAGATTTTCATGACTGAATATTTAGCTGATTATTTAGCTGTCTTCCTGCAACAACAGAAGTCTTGCGAGATTTCAGAGCAAGACTTGGTTAGACACAATAACAAACAGACAGCAAAGTTTTATTTCTCTGTATGGTTCTTTCCACACTGTTGTCAGACACTTACAATAGCAATCTGAGCCTGTCAGGAGGAAAAACAAGCACTTTTAGTGGACATACATTGACAGGACGCAATTGCCCCAAATGATTACATTGCAGCCTGTTTCGCGGCTCTCGGCTGAAGTGCTCTTGCTCAATACTGGACCAATTTTGAAAATTGTTGTCCCCATTAGTCACTTAGACACAAAATGATGGGAAAATAGGGTCCAAGTTGAAAAATCCCTAAGTTTCCCTTTAAGTATACATTCAAAGCACACCCAGCCGCAGTCAGTTGTCATCTGATAAACATGATTAATACTGTAAAGATTTTTGAAATAGTTAATCATTTTTAAAATGAAAGCACTTGAGCTACCTTACGTCTGAACATTATGATCATCAGACATTTAAATAAAATGCAATGGTAATGAGGTAATTAATAAAAACGACTAAATGATTTATTAGGTAATATTTATATGTCACCATATGTCATTTTAAAATTAAGTTAAGTTAAATTTAGTTAAGTTAAAGTATTAAGCACTAAGTTTCAAAGACATGATTAATTTTATATGCAAATATATGCAGCATGGTATCTACTCTGTAGGTGCAAGTGGAGGGTCTGTAATGTGTGATTTTCTGTAACGTGTACTGTTCTGGACCAATTCACCCGAATGACACACATGCTGCACCATAGCAAGGCACATAAAAATAAATAAAGTTTGATTGGGTTTTATGTGAATATCAATATACAACAGTCTCAATCCATGCCACTATTGCTGACTGTGTCCAGTGCACTGAAACCAGACATGTGGGAATGTTTTTCAAATGCCACAGCCTAAGAACACTCTTGGAAAATGTTCTTGATGACTTACACGTTCATCTAAACATAATTTCTGCCATATATTAAAACACTGATATTGACCTAAAGTCATTATATATTAATTAACCTCAGGTTGTCATAAAACACCTCATGGTTTTATGATTTAATCTTTTGTTTGTCTCATTTGCATCATGTGTTTTATTTCTTGTAAGGAAAATGAAATAGAAAAGACAAGTGCAATATGACTAAATGTTTATTATCATTACTAGATTTCATTCTAATAGCATAGGAAATGTCAATGGCATTGGGTATTAAAGCAAGTTGAGAACTTTATATCATCACTTAAATACTGAAAAAATAAGATAACCTTATAAGCATATAAGTTATCTATCTACCATCCATCACACTACTATATTGCTTGGTATTTTAGCTGTTTTTAGTATAATATGCACATTAGAGCCTGAACAATAATGGATTTTTAGGCCAATATTTATATTTGAGATTTTAAAAAATCCAATAATGGTACAGTATATAAACTGATATTCATTTTTAACAGAAACAAATATCACAAGAAAACAGTTTTGATAAGTATCTCTTAACATTTGTTATTAAATAATTGTAAAGAGGAGCTACTGTATGCACTTATTGGAACGATTTAAATTTGAAAAAATAAACTTCTCATTGCTCTCTGGCGGCCAAAGACTTAATTATCTCAAACATAATACATTATCTTGCATTTCCATACTGCATTTTGGCACTTAAGGGCCAATAGCTTAACGCTATGATTTCAAACACACATTGTGATGTGAAGGCTAAGAGCAAGTATCACTATGTGGGAAGTGAGAGTGTCTATGGTTTGTTAGCAGTGCATTGGCACACAAAACCTGTAACAAAAATGTGTTCTGCTCAGTTATAATTCAAGTAGCTAATTGAAAGCAAAATACATGTTTTTGGCACACAGAGAACAGCCACCTGAGACACATTTACTGCCAACAAGAAAAGTCAAGAGGCCTTCAAAGTGATCTAGTGAGGTTTGTGAAAATTGCAAGTTAATGAATCACAGAAACAGCAAACTGATGGCCTGTTGGTATTTCCTTTATAATAGTTACCGGTATGTTAATTTCACATATTATGAATATTTAGCACAATTATATCACTTTTATAAGTAAGCATAAATGCCAGTGAAACACAATGAAAGCCATCACAGAAAAACCATCAGAAAGCTGAAATTGATCTCTATTGAATATCATGTTACTTGTATTATCAAAACAATTTCCATGAGCCTAAAACTATTCTCAATCATTAGTTAAGCCAGAAAAGAAATTTGAGCCCAGGCTGCATGAGGAAATTGGGTTTTTTTTGTTTTCAAATTATAATACACTAATTTATGAACACCACACTAGCATTACATATGAGGTAATTACCAATATTATTTTCTTGTGTGGACCAGTAACTTCAAGATGGAACTTTGTGTGTGTGTGTATGTATGAGAGGTAGTCAGTCCCTGTGGGAGCACTCTGGCTCACCACTGATAGAATAAATGACTCTTCAGTTACATAAATTCTGCTGTAGTTTACAACTTAGATGAGCTACTTGTAGTTATCGCCTTAAAGTGATACTACAACCAAAATGTTTGTCTATGTGACCTGTGGGTTTAAAAGGTCACTGTTTTTGGTTGTTTCGTCCTTAACAGCAGCTGTTTTTGCTCGTACAGTTTAGAAGCTGTACAGGCAGCATATTTATGTGTTTTGGCATATTTTGATGAAAATATCATATTATCCGAATTTGCATTAACTGATTTTTAGCCACTTGAGGGCAGCAGAAACAAGTCATAACACATATTGATATTGACATATCACAATTTTAAGTTGATATGGCAAACATCTGTTAGCATATACTATCTTATTTAACAATGAATGGCTACCACAATCAAGCTTAAAGCATCAATTCGCCTCTGTATTCATAGCCTTGACCCACAGGTTATGTAAATTGTAAGTCATGTTTTGGTTTAGGGCAGCTTACAGATACAGGCACTTTTGGTAAATAATCTGTTTTGTATTCTGAATGGTTGATTACAGGCTTTGTTCAAAGGAACTCTGCAGGTGTGAAACACCACTCAAAAACACATTTAAGGCTTCAAATTAGAGTTATCTATGACTTCATGCAACACAAATCGTAAAAAAATCTTTTTTTCAATTATATGAAAGACATTGTAAACATAGAGAGTTTACTTTTCAGGTTTGACTTAAAAAAAAATTGTTACATTTATTGCAGCCTTCAGAGCCCAAATTACAACTCTTAATTGCAGCTCTCTTTCTTGCAGAGTCTTAGACCACAGTGATTTCTTTGAATTGGTTCTCAGCACAGTAAATCTATTTGAATCTATGTGAATGATCTGGCCTTGAGGTGCTCTTGTGTAAAATTATCACCGTTGAACCTGCTCTTTGTTGTTATCTTCCAACACACTCAAATTCCCTTAGATATTATTCACACTAAATTCCTCAGAGAGGTTATAGGGTCTATGGGCTCTTGCATGTACTCTATTGTGAATGTATTCCTCGCCACTGATGGCACTCTTGATTATTTAAGAGGGCAAATATTCAGCCTCTTCTACAAAAAAATAGCCTCCCTTGATCCATGACTTCATAATAACTATACAAATTTTTCAAAGCTACGTGTTTTATCTTAAAAGCTTTGGAGAATGTATTACAAATCAATGTCAGGAGTTGATGGAATAGGGTAACAATTAGTAAGTGACTAGTTCCACTAGTTTTCTTTTTCCCTGTCAAGAAGATAAAATATCTCAGTCTCCATTTCTTCTACTTCAGCACTCTCCAATAAATGGCTGAAAATGTCCTCTTCAAAGTGCACATCACCTCTTGACCACAGGATTCTAAGGTATCTTCTAGCTGCCATTTCTTCCTGCTAAATCTAAAACCACTAACAATATGGTTACAGGCCTAAAACACAACAAATACAGCTATATCGAGGATGGAAGAACTGCTAAGTTACTCTTGATAAATGTTTAAACCAGTGTATAAAGCAAATCCAAAATACTCTATTTCACAATGCATATTTCTGTGCATTGACTTTGCATGTACACTATGTACTCAACTAATAAGGCTGAAACTACTCAACCTATAGAGGCTGCCCCTATAAAAGGATGACAACAAACTGTTCCTCATCCACATTTCTGTAGCGCAATACAAAGATTGACTATGTATCTCCAGAGCTTTGGCTTTGGAAATACATTTTGAAAATGGGTTAAGATTGCTTTGTACTGGGCTCACTGCAGAGGTCTTGACAAATAGTGTGGTCTCTAAACCTTTCAACACCTCTAGAAGTTGCCAACAAGGAAGTCCTTTATCACCATTGCTATTTACTCTTGCAATAGAACCATTCACTACAGCGGTGAGGATGCACACTGACATTTATGGAATTAAAGAAGGTCACTTAGAACATAAAATAGCACTCTTTGCAGATGATGTAATTTTGTTCCTAAAAAATCTAAACAGTTCTGTCCCAGCACTCCTAAATCTTACTGAAAAATGTGGAAAAAAATATCTGGATATGGGCTGTGTTACGACCCTCTCTGCCCTGTCTACCTGTGTCTTGATTTGTGTGGCTGCTATCTGTGTTGTTTCTGCAGGTACTGGAAGTGGGCGTGGCAGTGTCATCAGCAACACCGGTAACACCTGTGTACCAGTGCTCCTTCAAAAACCCTCTTGGAGTTCAGTTGCTGTGTGTTCTCCTCCTTGAGACACCCTTTGGTTTTTGGGTCAACGTTAGACTTGCTTTTCTGCAATATACAACACTGCAGCTACACACTGCTCCACTCATGAACTCACCTACACTACTGATCTCACTGACTACAAATGCCATTGTTAGATTAGGTTTTTCTCTTAGATTATTCCTTTTTTAAATGAATTGGTTGTTAACTGGCTTGGTTGTGTGCGTCTCCCTCTTTAGTCATGGCCGTGTGGCCCAGTTTGTGAAAAAGGGTTAAGGAAATACATGTATAGGGAAGATGAAGTATCTATGTCTTTTGCAGAAATAGCAATCAAATATGACATTCCAAAGAATAATTTTTTCAAAGATCTTCAACTTAGAAGATTTTTATCCTCATCACAAACCATTCATCAGATATACCTGTCATTTCCTCATTAGAAGTAGTAATCATAGGACACTGTTATGATAAAGGATTAATTACATCTTTGTATGACTTATTTGTGTCTTGGTCTGATGAATCCTCTGAATCTAAATTAAGATTATGGAAGGAAGATATAGATAACGAAATATCTTTAGAGGACTGGAGTGAGGCATGTAAGAAGGCTCAGAGGCAGACAGTTAACAGTAGCTTGAAACTTATACAGTATAAATGGCTAATACATGCATACATAACTCCTGTTAAATTGCATAAGTTTAATGATAACATTCCTGATACTTGTGTAAAGTGTAATGAGACAAGAGGGACACTGTACCACTGTATATGGGAATGTGTGAAACTGACATTCTTTTGGCAAGATATTAATATGATTGATCAAATTTTATTAAAGACATTACCATTGGATCCTAAGCTTTTCATTCTGGGTATATGTCCTACCAACCTAAACGTACAAAGCCAAGAGCTTAGATTTGTAGACATGTATACCACAAGCTAAACATGTAATTGCTTAATTGGAAAAACGCTGATGGGCCAAGAATCGGAATGTGGATTAAAGAAATGTCGTCAAAATGGAAAAGATAATGTATATTGTTAGACGTAAACAAAATGTCAAAATTTGATGATATTTGGAGACTGTTTATGTACTTAACACATGACGTGAACCTGCTTCAGCAGGAACAAGCTCTGAGGGAGTTGGGTAGCATTACGATTATTGTACATAGACTTGAGACACACACTTTGCCTTATTTATTTTATTTTATGTGATTATTATTATTATTATTATTCCTTTTTTGTATGTATGTATTCAGTTGAGGGGGATGGAGGGGACAGGGTGAAAAAATGTTTGCTATGTTCTATATAACTGCTACTCACCAAACAATTTCATGTGTAATGCAAACTGAACCAATAAATATATTGCTTAAAAAAAAAGGATGAGTCTGTAGAGACTCGCTCATCAAATCCTGCCTAACCTTCACAGGGTTGACTGGATCCTCACTGGCTCTGCTTCATGTGGCTCAGCATTGACACGTGCTTCCTATTATTAAGCATCAAAAAGGCTCCATATTCGGTATGGATGTGGGTCTGCTCACCCATAGAAGAATCTTGGATCTTTATGCTTTACAAAGTAAGGTGAGTAAAATTAGTTTTTAACTTACAGGATCCCCTTCTTACCCTAATGGTGATACTTTGTTCCTCAGAGAAATCTCCCACTGAGACTGGCTGATAACATTTAAACATTCAAACCCATGTTCAATTAAATATAAGACTTCTCATTTTGAATACCAAATCAAATGGCTGTTATACATCAGTGACCCTCATTAGTTGTCTGCTGTAGTCTCGCCTAATTAAATACATTAGCCTTAGTGGTTAGTTTACTGTTGCCGTATTTACTCGAAAGATTTGTTAGTATTATGAATGCACCCATGAGACAATGTGTCATGTTAACAAAAGCCATTAGTTCTTTTAATGAAGTAAACAGAAACTTGTTCCATACTGTGCTATAGAGTCTCCATGTTAAAAAACACATGCACTGTGATGTAGAACAATACTACTGTTTTTATCAGAATAGTCAAATAATGCTTCCAAATAAGGGCCCAAATGATCAGTTGGCATTGGATTTTTTTAAACTGTGTAATATCAGTATCTGTATCAGCTTCAAAAATATCAGTTGGGCTCTGAAATGAAGGAATATTCTGTTATGGAAGTGGACCGTACCGCATGAGAAATGGGATATACCATAAGCATAGGGAGGTAAAGAGGATGGTCTTTTCAACAGGCTCCATTGCATCTACATTTCAATTGAAAAAAGAATAAATTGTTTATACCGTTCATGGCAATGGACATGATCTGAAATCACAAACGAATTGGAGTTCATTATACCACTCATGTTTATCAATATATTATCATGGTTCTGTAAAATCCCCTAACATCCTATGGTAGTACAACCATGCAGAAAGCAATTTTCATTTATAATGACTCAAGCTGAATGACTGCCCATACAAAAATGTAATAGTTAATGCTTTGGACGATAGACATCAACATTTTGGAAAACACACTTATTCGCTTTCTTGCCAGAAGTTAGATGGGAGGACTGATAATTGATAAACATCTCATATCTGTACATTAAAATGAAGCTGGAAAAAGGAGGAAACAGCTAAGCCAGCCCTAATGTGAAGGTAACAAAATCTGCTTCAACAGCACCTCTAAAGCTTACTAATTCACACTTTATATCTTGTTTGTTTCATCAACACAAAAACTGAAGTTTAAAAACCAAAAGTTGTTAGGAAGTGGATTTTGTTACCATCAGACAACGCTTGGCTTTCTGTTTCCCCTGTTTCCAGTCTTTATGTTAAGCTGAGCTAATGGCTACTTCCTATAGCTTCATATTCACTGTACAGACATTATAATCATAGTATTGATCTTCTCAACTCTTTCATCACACCGCAGAAAAGCAAAAGAGAAACTAATCCTTAAGAACTCTTAAGGCTAAAACACATCATCACTTAGCGGTGTGCATTAAAACAGCCGCTCCTATTATATATTTTCTTTGTACAACCACCACAACAGCGATGTATAGACATGCCGCACATCAATGCACCACTGCCCTATTTCCAGCATCACTGCTTCTGAAAAAATGCATTTTTTTCCAGGGAAAAAGCTGTTTTGTACTTCAATAAAATGTTGCCCCAACTACAGATGTTATTTATTAGTTTGTTGCTTTCTTTTCACTGTAGTTTTAGTTATTGCATGGATGTAGGCATGCTACAGCTAAGTGGTGCGCTGCCAAAACTCTCTAGAATTATTGTTCCACACGTCGGAGTAAGTGGATTATTAAACTATTTTGACAGTAAATGTTTGAGTTACAGAGCGTATTCTTTGTACGACTGCATGCACTGAACTGTAACATCTGTACTGTGATGGTCAGGACAAATACATACTGTTACACCCCTACAACTCACCTATGGCTTTTCGTTGTCCCGTGCTGTACTCATAGAACTGGAGCTACATCCAGGTAACTATTATATTGACGAGCTGCAGCGCAATGCTTCTTATTGGTGCTAGGGGCAGCACTTAACGCTCATCATATGACGTGCCATGGTATTGTGGCAGTGGTGTGTTTTTGGCTTTAGTCGCCTCATGTTGCACTGAAAAAAACATCTGATAATTGTAGTGAATCTAAAGATTGTGTACTTTGTGTTACATTTTTAAACTCAACTCTCACAACTCAAATAAACCTCTGCATGTCTTCTTTGTTGTCTTTTTATAAGTTTTTCCAATTTCCTTGAATATAAAAATTCAAAGCCACAAAAGCAAGACACCATCGTTCCACTGGAAAAAAAATTACACAGGCCATATTTTATTGTCCACATTGCAGAACGTATTAAAACTTGGAAGCGAAGTGATAAGAAACACTGCAAAACATTTAGTGAGAAGAAACACCACACAACCAACGACATAAAATGAAATGCACATAAATAATTAAGATAAGAAACAGACAATTGAATTGGATAATAGAATCCAAATGACAATAGAATGCAGCACATTTGAGTTTGGTATGATAACAACAAATTGCATAAAATGGCATGTAAGAGAGGTTAAATAGATTTGAAACCCCCTGATGCAGAAAATGAAATCACAGGCTATGTGATAGTGTTTGTGTGTGTATTTGTTAGAGTGACTGAGAGTGCATTGGCAGTTTATTATTATTTAATCTTCCATCAAATTCATTTGCATTTTGTGTTTATCTGGAAGTCTTTTATTTGTTTCTACATTTGTTTCAATATGTTATGCTGTTATAAGTCCTTTAGGATTTCACATACAATCAGTGGAAGCCCTGGCACTGCAGAAATACTCACTTCTTTCGAATTTGCAGTAGTGTCACGACATTAATAAGTGAATGAAACAGCAACAGATGAGTGAGAATGGCTTCATAAAAGACATTATCGTGATCGTGGGCTTCAGAAGGGTGGCTTTGAGCAATGCCGAGACACTGGGTTTTTAAAAGCGGCAGTCTCAAAGGTGTTCAATCAAAGGACCAGAACAAAACAAGACATCTCATCAAAACATTTGCTTTGTGGGAGTTGGCCCTTGGTGCAGGATGTGAGAGATGTCGGATGGCTTGGGCCATAACAAGTAAATGCCAGTCCTCAACAAAGACAGACTAGCGCGAGGAATCACAACTCTTTATTCCCTCAGGTCAATGCTGCATACTGCAACCTCAACCAGTGAGTGAACTAGTAAAAAAAATGACTGGGAGTGAATCAGGCTGAATGTTTCAATTGGTAATAAAAACTATGAGATTTCTAACAATAATAATTATGTTATTTAGTAGTTTCTGTGTATATTTCTCTAAATACTTTGGCATGCAAAACCAACAGCTGTCATAGCAAATATTAGGATATTCCCTGAATTTGTTCTCACAAGCACAGTGGCAGAAGCAGGCGTCTTCAAATAGCTTGCTTCATCCAAACAGCAGTCCAATATTGCGATGCAACTAACAATTACTGTCATTATCAATTAATCTGATGATAATTTTCTTGATTTGATGTATAATTTTGTCTATCAAGTGTCAAAACTAGTGAAAAATGCCTGTTATAATTTCTTTGAGTCTATGGTGACGTCTTCAAATGTCACAATGTTTTGTCCGATTAACAGTCAATCTATCATGTACAACACAGAGAAGATTCAAATCCTCACGTTTGAGAAGATGCAACCAGCAAATTTTTGGCATTTTTGCTTAAAGAATGACTAAAATGATTATTCAATTATCAAAGTAGTTGCAGATTAATTTTCTGTCGATCGACTAATCAGTTAATCGACTAATCAAGCAGTGTTGTGCAAGTTGCCTGAAAAGTTTAATAGATTTCTCATTACTTATTACTCACTGTAAAAGTTATTGCATACCCTCAACTAAGTACTCAACAGCAAAAGTAATTAGTCACATTACTGTACATCATAGTTCTTGCATTTAGAGAAAACATCAGTTCAGCTCAAAGTTTCCATTCTGGAAATCAAGAAATATTTAAATTTTACGATAAAAAGCTCATTGCTGTACAGCAGAAGTGCATCAATGCCACAGGTGAGGTTTGAGGACACCGGAGCTGTCTACAACTGATGAGTCTGTAGTTTCAATAATTGCAGAATGTCTCATCAGTGTTCTACAGAGGAAAAAAGGCACAGACCTGATGACGGATTTGACAGCAGAAAAACAAATAGTTGACTTCTCTTTTGTAGACAAACACTGCACCAAATTCCACACTTAACATTTCTGGCTTACGGAAAGAAAAACACTCTTTTTTATCTTTATAGAGTTAAATTAATTGTGTGAGAAAGGTCATTAGAAAAGCTGTTCTTCCTTTTGTCTTCATGAAGTGTTAGTTGTCCAAGTTTGTTTTTTTTTTAAATTCACACATTCTTATGATGCCAAATTTATTTTTATAAAGTCTGACTTTTTCATCAAAAGTGCCTTCTGCATATATCAAACTTCTTTGAGTGTGCATATCCTTCAATAGAGTCATCTGGCCTGAACTCAAACAGAGTTATTTTTCTTGTGTTTTGCTTATTTTTTACATAATATTTTACTTAGAAACAGATGCTCTATGAAGATGTCAAATAGTGTCATAATACTTATTAATAGTTCATTATAAATAGTTTTATCCCCAAGCAACTATTTAGTGCCTTAATTCCAGCAAATATAATCTAATCCCTCCGAGGAAAATGCTGAATACCAGGGGCAGAGGAGGCAACTGAGGAGGCGATACTGCATCCATCACTTCCTCCGTCATAATCCGTTCCCCACATGTTTGAGGTTAGAGTGGATTTAAACTCAAATAACATTCACTGCCATTCTCTCCATCCCTAGTCTGTGCATCACCATTAGGGTAATGGTGTTCAGCTCATATGCACAGTAAAAAATGGATTTAGGATCCATTAGCTTATTAGGCGCAAAATGACATTATCTCCCCTCAATGTGAACTCCATAGCAGCCATTTGGAGATAAATTATGCCGTAGTAACACCCCCTGATCTGTCAATCAATCCTCTTATCAGTTTGTCTCCCCCGGGGATTGCAATCACCCATTCACTCCATGCTTTAAATGAGTGTAAGTGCACTGGCTGATCCTTGCAGTATGTTTGTAGAAGGATAAATCGAAATGAGAGAGATATTCTGAAGTCTTGGAAATACTTGAATAGAGATAAAAGCCTTGTAGGGGATGCATGGACTATAGAATGTTTTTTTCTCAAGTGCTATACAGTAGAGTTCAGTCTTACCTGAATTGTGCATATATGATCGTCCAATGACTATTTCATTGTATAATTGCTGTCAATTAAATTCCTCTTGCTCAATAAATGGCGGTATACTGTAAATGCATGTATTGTACATGAAGTGCCCCCAGAATTTTTTCCCTTATAATGAGCTGTATAAATATGGTGTTTTTTTGGCTGCAGATATACCACTTAAATCTATAAAATTTGAAGATGGTTAAACAGAAACTTCCAGTGTGGCCTTGGGAGGATGAATTAGGAATGAAATAGTGTGTCTCTGAAGGGTTAGCTGTACTCCAAATTGGAATCTCTCTTCCCCTTGCTTCATTATCACAACTTTCTCTTTGTGTCTGCTTGGAAGCTAATTAAGGGGGGGACAGAGAGAGCGAGAGAACAAGACCCCACTGATGGAAATCAAATGAGAAGGACAGGAATAGGAGAATAGAGGAATAATCGGTCGTCTGATGAACGCTTACAGTGCCCTTGATGAATAGCGCCAATGCCTTCCTAAAATGGATGAGAGGCAAGTGAGAGAAGTGCCAGGGACAAACTAGACTTTGTTCTTGTAAAAAGGACGAGTAAGCCGAGTGTAGGAAGAACCAAGTGTAAGTAGAATCAGCTTAATTTACTAGCCTGAGTCTTAATACGTGTCCCCCTACTCTCTCACAGACAGACCACAGAGCACAAATTAGCTTGCCAGGATTCATTCTTTCCTCTTTCTTTTAATGCACACAGCTAAAGTAAGTAGGTCTACACTGCTGTTTTCTCTCAGGCTGTGCAAATGTTTTACTATTTAGAGCTGCAAGTGACAATTACTTTATCCATTTAATATGTTGATTATTTTAGTGATTCGTTAATTAACAATCTATGATGTAACAATATATGCCCTTCACAAGTTCCCAGATCCTGAGGTGACACTTTCAAATTGCCTCAAATTGCCCAACAGTCCAAATATATGCAATTTATGATAATATAAAACACTGCAGGTCTTTAGGGCTGCAAATAACAATTATTTTCATGATTTCTTTCTTGAATAATTAATCAATCATGGTGTAAAAAATGCCAGAGGTCAAATCAGTCAGAAATGGTGAAAAATGCCCATCACAATATCCTAAAACTCAAGGTGACATCTTCAAAATCAATTAGAGCTGCAGCGAATCAATTAGTATTTTGGTATTCAATTAATCGTTTAGAGACATTTTTTAAGAAAAAAAGTCCAAATTATCTTATTCCAGCTTCTCAAATGTGAATATTTTCTGGTGTCTTCAGTCCTCTATGATAATAAAGTGAATATTTTTGGGTTGTGGACTGTTGGTCGAGACAAAAGAAGATATTTTAGTACGTTATCTTGGGCTTTGGGAAACAGATTTTTTTTTTTTTTTTTTTTTTTTTTTAACCATTTTTTGACATTTTATGGACCAAACAACTAATCCATTAATCAAGAAAATAATCATTAGTTGCAGCCCTAAAATCAATTGCTTGTATTTTCCAACTAACAGTCCAAAAAAATTCAGAGAAAAGCTGCAAATCCTCACAATGGAGTGACTGGACCTACATAATGTTTGACATTGTTGCTTACAAAATGACCTAAGTGAGTTATTGATAATTTAAATATTTGACAGATAATTTCATCAAATAATCCACTGATCATTTCTGTTCTACGTGTTTGGAGTGAGTTTAACAGCAGAAGCAGAAAGCAATGTATTTCTCTCTCTACCTTCTCTAGTAGGTCAATCAATCACTGAATTTTCCTTTAAATCTTTTTTGACAAGTGACCTTGCAAAATGGCTTTTGTCAAAATCTCTGCATTGTAATTCATGCTAAACGACACAGCTATGACTGTGCCAGTGCAGCATCATTCAAATTGTTCATCTAATCTAATACAAAAGTCCACTTTATTAAATAAGCCATGCCTCATGCCATGTCTGAATAGAATATATTTTCCAAAACAAAAAGGAAAGTCATATCATAAGTAGGAGGCCTCTTTTTGGTTTGAGGACACTGCCTTAAATGCACAGGTTTGTAGTCTCCAGCCAGGTCTTCAGGGTGAAGCGACTAAATGTTTACCTTCCCCCGGCAGGCTATAAATTTCAGAGCATGCTGCCATTTGATTAGCATGTAGATGAATATGCCTGTTGTCTCTATTCTTCTAAGCATTCCCAGACATGATAAAAACCCAATCATGCCAAAAGCCCATGAAGCCCATTTCAAAATCTCAATTCACTCAGCCTTTAATAATTAAGGAGAGGCGCATGACAGTGCAAAGGCAAAAAGATGCCTATGCGTCTGTACTCGCCTTGACTGAAAGGACACAGTGGCTGGGTGATTTGATAGATAGGAGGGTAAATTGTCACATGTGCATGTCCTACTTGAACTGTGGAATGTAGAAAGTTATTTGTCATCAAGGCAGGAAGAGGAAGAGAGAAAGAGCAAAAGACAGTGAAAACAAGGCAGTGTTTTTTGACCGTCACCACAAATGTTCCCTCTTCAGAGACAAACCTGTCAAGCCAGAGAAAGTGCTATCTGAATGGCATTACAGTTTGTTTACTGCACTAGATGTTCTTTTAGGTATTATTATAATCTCTTTGAAACACAATTCTACAGAAACATACAATCTCTGATGAATAGACTGCTGTCATGTAGATACAAAGAGTTGTTACACTCTGTGGGGTAGAAAGTGGGTAACACAGACAAGCTCTGCTAATATTTACACTGCTCAATTTTATATGAAGGCAAGAGAATTCACACTGTGACATGATGTGTAACGCACCGTGCTGGCTGACAAGAAAATGTGTAAAAAGATGCTTAACACACTCGCCCCCTTTAAAATGGTTATGGAGTGATGCTGCTAATTAAAATAGCAGCTCAGGTATGGGATCATTCTTCACAGATATGGTTCAAAAAACTTACAAAAGTAGTTGGAATCAACAGAGTATGCAGTTCAGATTAAAATAGAAATGTCTTTTTAAAAAAACAAGATGACAATAGAGAAAACATGAAAAATGTGCATATTATTTACATCCCGTGAAAACAAAAAATGACAAAGTTAGCTTTATCCAAGGAGGATGATATATTCAAAGTCTTAAGAGGAAATTAATCTGAGCTTAAACGTAAGGAGTAACTGCGCACTACTTAAGAAACCGCTTATCTGATTTAGGCACCGTCATCATTTATTTACCTTTCCGGCATATATAGAGATACGTTCAAATTATGCAGTTTATCTTTGTTACCAAATATGAGGGGGAAAATAAAAAAGCTGTTGTGTCATTTCTTGCCAAGTGACGAGCTTGGGTATGTTGTGTGATTCATATCAGTTTGGCCGGTAGACAACCATATACTCTGTAGCATGTCTTTATGTAATCACTACAGTCATGGAGAAGGGGGTTTATACATATATATCTGAATGCATCATGAAGTACATAATGTTAGATATATTTTTTCTTTTTTTGTATATGAAACAAGCTTTATGAAGACTGTCCACACAAAAAAGTAATACCATGTCATTTGTTCAAATGCCTAAAAGAACCTTTGTTTAGGTTGACGTAGCAAGGCCTTCTAGTGACCATGTTAATTATGACTATGTGATGTCAAGAATAAAGGCGGTAATAGTGCGACGTTAAAATTAGCGCCTCAAAACCTCTAAGTGTGATGGTCGGGGTGGATGGATGGGTCAACAAAATGTGTGAGTTGGACACACGTTTCCCTTTTCCAACCAAAAGTCGAAGTACTACATGTTATAATAAGGTAAAAAAAATAAATAAATAAAAATAAAAAATAAAAAAAATGACATAAAAACTTAACAGAAAAAATCACAATTCTGCATTTATTATTATTTGCACATTTGCACATAATTACATTTACTGTTTACACTATGAACATTTGCATATTCCCACTCAATACAGTATATATACATTCCATTCTCTTAATTTTAAACTCTGACAAGTCTTTTCAGTTTAGAATATGTCACATATTTTTATTGTAAATTTCTATTTTATATTATTTATTATTACTTGCCTTATGGCAGTGTATTTTATCTTACCTTGTATATTTTGGTTGTTATGCAACACAATATATATTTTTTTAACCAAACCACAATCTATCCCTAACCTTAATGAGATCGTTTTGGTGTCTAAAACTAAACAAAAATTAACCATAGCGTTGGGAGATCAGAGAACAGTCATACAAATCATTTTTATTAAGTTCATTCATAAGGGTTTTAGAAGGCACTAACAAATGATGACGGCCTGCCGATAGGGGCATCAGATCAGAAAACGTTCATGTGGCCTTGTTTGGAAGGCAATGACATACATTACAATGTAATTTGATTACTTTGCAGGTTAAATTATCTCCAGTAGGGGGCCTGAATGTCTCAATAGTCAAAAATAATCAAAGGGGATTTTGTGAACTATCATTTGTTCTAGCAATAAGCTGAGACGATTGTTGCTTCCAACAACAGTGCTTTGAGGCACACAAACCCCTCGACCAGAATGACTGCAATTTGATGCAACACCATTTTGATTTGAAGAAAAAGCAACTTTGATGACGCATAGATCAAAATAAAATACTTCAAAGGGGAGCATCCGAAGTTGTGTAATAGTATTTTTAACATTACATCAAATTTCATCAACAGCAGAAGCTGACCCACACATACTAGTACGAAGGACATAAAATACAAGCCAGAATCAAACTGCAAAATTGCATCAATCAATGTTCTTACAGTCTCATAGCACATAATGACCGTCAATTTTTTGCAAAGGTTTGACAGGGCTGATTAGCATCAATGACTCAACGATTACTTTGCTAGAAGCTGAGATGCCTGGCTTTTAAAGCTCCATTTTCATCCTATTCTGTGTGTTTAAGAGAAAACTACAGATCTCTGAGGGTGAGAAAGGTTGCTAAAGTGTGGAAACTAACATGGATCAGTGTGAATAAGAGAATACAGTCAGCAAGCAACCAGTGGAAAGTAAAAAAAAGACTACAACAAGGTTAACAAACAAATGCAGCACCCACAATTTCAACATGTTAAGTAGAAAAAAAGGGGAAAGAAGTGATTAAGCTTTATGTTGGTCTCTAAAGATTAGTAGTATGAAAACAAATAGATACAATCAACACAAGGACACTAACAGTGGAAAGAAAGTGTTTCTGCAACTAAAGCAAGGAGGCTTATTAGAGGTGAACTGCAGATTGTGTGAATGTGTAAATAAATTGTCTTATTATCACTGCTCTGTCATTAAGGCACAGTGGGCATACCTTTTTTTTTATTGATATACTACTGTGTCATCACATTGAAGCTGTAAAGATTTTCTGTTTACAAAGTTGGCTCGGTGCTGAGGTAATGGGAATGTTTGCAATCTATTGCTTCAATTTCTCTTGGGAATCCAATGAATGAGTCTTAGCACACTCAATATGCACCAGTCACTTTCATTTATTACTGGTAACCATAGTCAACTAATGCAAGTTACCTGCTGTTTGCTTTAAGATCTCTTTTATGGCCAGGATGTGGAAAAGAGCCTGTAAACACTATAAAGATTTATGTCTCTGATATAACAAATATTTCATTTTAGAAAGCAAAGTGACTCTTCTGCTCTCTAAATAATACTGCGCTCCTTCTCATTTTCTGTAAATTCAACTGTTGCTGGCTGTACAGTTTTATGCTACTTGTCATTTTTTTAAAACAAGTTTTTTTGTTTGTATTGTTTTTTAAGACTGAGTTGTTGCTGCCAAGGTTATTTCAAAAAGTGCAGGTAATCCTCTTCTGGGAGTAGTGATGGCCTATTTGGTGATGATGCAGGCTTTTTGGGTTATTTCAGTGTAGCATCACAGGTTACCTTGGTGATGTATTCTATTTAAAACAGTGGGTGGACAAATAGTGTTCACCAGGCTGACTAATCTCAGAAATTCAATGGACAAAAACAGTTTCTTTTTAACTAGGCTCCATGACAAACACACAGAAGGAGAATTGAATTGTTTTTGTGTATTGATTCATGTATTTCATTTCCTATACCCACCATTGCTCTATATGAGTTCATAGTGAAACTGGGGGTCATCATTATAGATATTGTTCACATAAAACAGACAGTGGGAGATTTGTGTGTTTTGAATCGCGCTTTGAATTGACTATGGACATTACACTTCTTTAAATTAACTCTCTGTCATTGACGCCAACAACACATAGCTACTGATACGAATACAGCTGTTCAATATCTAACCTCAACTCAATGCAGACCTTATTATCAAACTAGATTCAGCCTGTTGTCTGACAAGTGGTACAGCAGTGACTTTTTCCTCTCAGATCCCCACCTCACTGAGCCATTTGTCTCCACTTTTTCACACTTTTCTTAATTTCCCCCTTACATTGTGCCATGCGATATGAACGTCACATGCTTAGCTGAATCAGACAGATGATGACACATCACATCACATCACATCAC
Source organism: Thunnus thynnus (assembly GCF_963924715.1). Classification (NCBI taxonomy): domain Eukaryota; kingdom Metazoa; phylum Chordata; class Actinopteri; order Scombriformes; family Scombridae; genus Thunnus; species Thunnus thynnus. The sequence goes on from NC_089517.1 coordinate 8,583,504, forward strand.
ATCACGTGATCCATTTAGTTACAAGATGTCGGTCTAAACCGTCAGCTCACTCCTTCAACAAGTGGCCACTGCTGTGTCGAACTAACTCGCACATCTGCCAGTTTTCCCTGGGGCTTAACATATTTAATAAAACTGCAATAATATTTTCTGACATAAGTGGAGTTCTCCTTTATTTCATATTTCGTTTTTATAACAATTGCCATCGTGATAACTTCCCAGAGTTTTAAAATCTGTAAGTATTACAAACCGTTGTGCAGTGTTTTGATGTCTGATCAGCCATTAAACACAAAAACCAGTTACTCCAACTGAACTTCCTGAATCATACATCATTATTGTCTCTCCAGTACCTTAAACAACACACCCCACCAACGCAGATCCCTGCATGGGGCCCCACTTAGAACAGAGGAAGGACCCCAGTGTCCAGCCATTAAAAAGTACATCTCTCAAAACCTCCACAACCAGCAAAGCTTCATTCAGAGCTGATATGAGCAGGACTGCTGGGTGGAATATGCTTTCACGTTTCCTACAGTCTCTGTCTGTGTTGTTTGTTTGTCGAGATATGAACTGTGAAGTTACTCTGTCATTCTGTCTGCTATTCTGATGCTTAAAAAAGCATTATTAAAACATAAAATCATTAAAATATTTTTTTTTAAAAGAGAGTATTTGATATGAGAACATAAAAAAGACCATTGAGTGGTGACTTCAAAGCAATCATTTGTAGAACAATATTCAAACTTCTGTTCCTTTACAAATAAATTCTTTTGAGTTTTTGTTTTTGTTCCACTTAAAAGCCTTATAGTCCTATTAGATTACTTGCTTCTCCCCTCTCATCCAACAAAAAGAATGTCTGATTGCTTTGGGGCGGACAAAGTCCCACAGAGTAGCTCAATTATTGACTTTGCTAAGTCAACCTTTAACGTACAAATCCTGCTCAGACTCTTGTCCTTGTGGTGGCCGAGTGCCCACTGAAGGCACGCATTCAGCTCACAGTCCAGCAGACATTAATTCCTCTCAATCTTCACACTCAATTTAGTCTTGAATGTTCCTGCCAATATGGCTGAGCCTTGGAATTAGAAGTGGTAAATTATACAAATAACCCCTTAATAGCATGCCGTGCCCGAATGAAGTGAACCCGCCAACATGGCAGCGATTTGCAGCGTGGCAAGCGAAATGGAAGGGCAAGTCCAATCATGTACGTACATGTGCTCAGTGAGCAGACTATGGTGGGATAATGAGGATTGGTACCCATAACACCCAAGTATCCACGGTGTGTTTGTCATTATTTCCTCACAATGCAACAATCCGCAGAATTGTATGCAGTCAGTAGGAGAGAATAATCCAAATGTATCTGCGGTAACAAAAGTCTATTTAGCACTTCTGTTTGACCTCGTGACAAAACTCAAGTGATGGGAGGTATATTATTCTTAAAACGGATTTTCAAAGAGAAATCAAATCTGGGCCAGGGACAGGGTTATACCATAAGTTGTTGTGAATTCAAATGAACAAGTGCATTTGAACACCATTCAAGATATCACCAGAATGGCCTGCATGAATCAAGATTTTGAGCAGTTCCTGCTTTAGTAAAGTCATCTAAGTTGTCCTTCAAAGTTGATAAAGAGCTGTATAAAGTTCATATTTGTTCATTTTTCTAGATGCATAACTTTATTTCAGGCAGCCAACTCACGCAGAACAGATTTATTACGAGAATAAGGAGTATACTCAGAGTTGATATTTGGCATCAGGCTCTGAGCTCATCATTTCCCGCAAGCAAACACCAACCACAGCACAGCAGCAACTGGGGAGTGATGATAATAAGCTCCCCCCAGGGGAACTTAGACTCAGGTCCCTACAGGTGGATGTCGGGGTGATGGTGAGGTTTATGAAATGTTAAGGTGAGAGCAGCAGTGGCACCAGCAAGTTTTTGCAGCAGTGTTACAGCAGAGTTAGCAAATTGGCCGGCAGCTTCAACCTCCGTGTGGTCATTCCCCTGCTGGGCACCCGAGACCATGAGTGGAATATACTTTTTAGAGAACTGAGATGAATAAATCTAAACCCAGCAATCCACCTGATATGCAGCAGCAGGCAGAAACACATCAGCTATGCAGCAGATAATTATGAACTTATACAAATCATTAGACTTTAGGCTTGGAGCTGATATATATATACACATACATACATACATACATACATACATACATACATACATACATACATATATATATATATATATATATATATACAGCCCGTCACAACCAACTCGTCACATATCAAAGCTTGGTCAGGACCCCGTGGCATCACTTTTTAACACACTGGGTCGTTATTTAACGTGTAGGGTAGTCCGATAGACTTCTGCTGAGCTCCCACAACATCTGAAATGCTATCAGACCGAAGGCGTCTAAATAAGGTGACAAATTTCAGCCTGGTCGCCAAAATAAAACGTTGGCATTGTATGTTTCTGCCTTCTGCAAACCACAGATACGTTGAATATGTACATTTCAACCATTTCATGATACGGAGCATATTAACATTTCAACAATACATTACAACAATACAGACATTCTTGAAGTGACGTACTTCAAATAAGCTGACTGACTTTCTTATTGGGAGGTGGAGGGGTTGGTGGATGGCTTGTAATGTTGTTGGCAGAAAGTTGGAAATCAGCACAGACTCAGCACAGAGCACGGTTCGAGACCACCTTGCCGTTTTTATTTTATTTTTTATTTTAACCCAAACCATGATCTTTTCCTAATCCTAACCAAGTGGTTTTTGTGCCTAAACCTAACCAGACCTTAACCACAGCATTGTCACACCATGAAATATAATTATTTTTTAACAGTGACTACCGTGATACTGCGCGTACCCTGTGCATTAAAAAGTGTCGCCAGGGGGTCCTGACCAAGCTTCGATATGTGACGAGTTGGGAGTGAGAACGTGTTGATATATATAGTGATAAGCAGCAGATGACCATCAGTACATGGATATAAGATTGACAGTGAGTATAGCTGAATGAAGCAGTAGCGTAATAGGAGTGCAGTTTAGATGTAATTATGATATGAATAAATATTATAGAAAACTGTCACATTAACCTATTGCACTGAAATATTTCTCTTATTCCCTGCTGAATCTGAAGTGTGTGGAGAAACTATGGATGCGACTACCTGCTGAGTGACAAAAAAAAAAAAAAACATGTTAATTATCCCAAGAAGCCAATTATGTGAATGAGCTGTGTTCATGAAAACAATTATGTTTACATCCCTAGAGCCAATATACAATATTACCTACTAGGAGAGACACAGGTTTGCTGTGAGCCTAAAGGAAACACATAGTCACTTCAGCTCCTGACATTAGTATTCATATTTCACCTAACAGCAATATCTTAATCAACAGTATGAATGCATCGTGCTAAACAACAACTAAAAAATAAATTAGCTCAGCCACGACAACATTTTCCACAATTAAAACCAGGGTAACACTTTATTTGACAGGCCCTGTCATTTTTATTTCTTGGAAACGTTCTGAGTAATTTTCAGGTGTTTAACGGTTAATTTTTAGGACATTATACAAAGAGGGTGGTGCAATTAGGTGCAAATTATAAGAAACAAACAGTTGGTAAGTGCCAGGTCATTATAATCAGGATTCATGTGTGGATGTTAGTTTGCAAATATTCTTAATAAATTAGACCCTTAACAATTCTTTAACTGACAGAAAATACTTTACTAAATGTTTTTTTCAGTGTGTAGTTTTGTACGTCTACAAAAGACTACATCTTAGCATGTTAGGATGTTTCTTAAAACACATTTCCCATATTCTACCAAATTACATAACTCTTTCAAAGAAATGTCCTTAGAATTAACAATTACACAGCAGCTACTTTTAGGAAATTATTGAAACAACCCTGATATTCTCATATATCATTTGACACACAAAACTACGCACCGAAAACTAAGTATTTTCTGTCAGTTGAAGAATATCAAGAGGCTAATTTATTAGGAATTTTTACATACGAACCCAAATATAATAAGTGGGTACTTACCAACTAACGCTTTTTTCAGTTTTTACTTATAATTTGTACCAAAATGTACCACTCTCTCTGTGAAATTTCCTAAAAGTTAAGTTCACTATGTATATATATATATATATATATATACATATATATATGTGTGTGTGTGTGTGTGTGTGTATGAGATGCTGCAGCCATCGTCTGATCCGTTTATTGGCTGGTCACATTTTTGGGCCACAATTTCTGATGCCTATCTTGGTGGTCAGTGTCCCCGTGCAGCCTTTTGTCACCCTCCTTCGGGCTGTTGTGAGAGTGAGCTTTTGAGGCAGTGGATCTGTGTGGCACTTCGGTTTTTCAGCTAGCAGGCTCAGTTGTTTCCTCGCTTTGGAAGTGACAATAGTTTCCCAAGCCACTTGGGTCATCTTCCTTATCTCGTGCATTGAGGGGTTACCTCGACGCCTCATTAGTGCAACGTGAGTGCATACACACAAATGAAGATTCTGCAAGAACAAGGACTTCAAGGTGGAGTTTTCTTGTAAGCTTGGTGCATTCTTGCCCTGAAAGTACGCATGCCTCAAACATTTGTATTAATCTATGGGATGCTCACGACGGGAATGTTTACTTTGGAGGGCTGCAACCATTGATGTGGTCTCATCAGCAGTCAAGAGAATTCTTCTATTACTGCTTGACAGAGCTCTTTGTAGCCATTTCTGACACTGGGACAAGTTTGAATGCACACATATGCTATAAAAATATATATATGTATCTGCTTCTGTCAGTCTGTTATTAATTAAGTTCTTTGTTTGACAAAGAGACACAATCAAAAACTATGTTTTGATATCAAATACCTTGTAAGCTTGAAAGGTAGCTTGTAAATGTTTGTAACTTACTCCTACAATAAATGATTTTTCTGTTACAATAGATGCCAGCGGTTATCCAATTTCCGTAGGAACTTCAAAAAGCATGATCCAATTCTGAATTGTCCATCGATATGCTCAGCATGTTTCCTAATAGCTTATAGTGGGTAAGGGATACTCAAAACATTTTGCAGAGCATTCCTTTTTATATTGTTCCATTGCCTCATCTACTTCACCAAACAATGTGCACTGTTTGTGACTGTCTATTTTAAACAATCACATTATGATTATGGATTTTTATGTCCTTTTGATTCCTTAAGCTTTTCTTTTTTTTCCCTTTTATCACACTGTTAAGGCACTTCTTTGAGACTGAAAGTAATTGTTCTGCTAATAGAATTATACGGTTGCTTTTTCCATTAACATACAGTGCCGGCTGTAAGGCCAAGTAAAGGCAAGTAGTAAGTGTTGTCATTCAGCTTTGCAGGTGTTGCTGTTAACTAGAAATTTTAGAAATGTCTGGGGTTCTTTAATAATGGTTGCCTCTAAAATAAATTTAAAAAATCAGGCCACTTAAATTGCTCCAAAAGTACAAACGGTATCACAACACAAAACACAACTTTGAACATTGAAAGTTTGCTTAATGTTTTAAAGTTTGAACAGGGTCTGTAGGCCAACATCTGTCTGAGCATGTGAGTTTCAAAGTTACAATGAGTTTTTCAACCTTCCAACTGGGGTGGATCATTCCTCCCCATTGACTGTATATAAATACATATAGTATATATGCATTATGTATATGTATACATAAGTATACAGTCAATGTTCCTCCTATAGACTGCCATTATACATTTTAATATCTTAAAAAATTATATAAAATCACTGGAATATGCTGGAAAAAATAAAAGTAATAGCCTAAATTGTGGAAACATGCTCAACACATTAGAATTGGTACCATGTTTCTAGCTGTAAGCATGTGGGACTAACAGGTGCCAAAGTTGTTGGAATAAAAATAATAATAAAGAGCCAGAGGAACAAAGTGCAGGTGCAGTAATCACACAGTTAAAATTCCAGAGCAGCAAGCCCACATAAATCAAATCAAAATACAAAATTAAAGAGGCAAAAAAGGCAAAAGAAACAAATGCAACTAAAGGCTAAATTATATACAGTAAAATATAAAAAGCACTACTAAAACCAGTGCAAATATGCTACTAACCTAATGTTAGGTAAACTGTAACTAAGGTTAGATAGCATCAAAAAGTAAAAAGTAAGCCAGTAACATTAACAGCTGAAACTACTGATATTAGCCAGCCAATGTTATGAAAAACACCATATCTATTTACATATTAATAGCACAAGAAAAAAAACTTACCTTGGTGAGAAATAAAGAGCAGCCAAGGATAAGCTCTTTTTGAAGAATCAATCAGTTATAACCCCCGACAGGACATTAAACTTGGGGGTTGAAGTATCCATTGAGGCGACAGTTAATGGAGGAGAAATGACAGATGAACCTTATGACGAACAACAACCTGAAGCGACAGTACAGTTAACGTTAGCTTGTTTATGACTACACAAAGAACAGCAGTGTGTACAGCAGAGTAAGCAAACTAGTCGTTGACTAACAGCAGCAGGTAGATAGTGATCAGAGTGATTACAGTTTTAAAAGGATGCCATATTGAAAAAAAGGTGAGTTTGATATAAGGTTGAGACCTGCAGACAGCATGCTAACATGTTTGGGTGTAACTGCAACTAGTTTGCTTACAGGCTGCTCCAGTTACATTACTGAATGCCAGTAGTGGAAGAAGTACTCAGATACTTTACCTAAGTAAAAGTACCAATACAGCAATGTAAAAATACTACATTACAAGTAAAAGTCATGCATTAAAAATCCTACTTAAGTAAAAGTAGGCTACATAAGTTTAGCAGCAATATGTAGGCTACTTAATGTACTTGGTGTAAAAGTACTAATTTCGTCCCTATTTCCCTATTTCTGTGTATTATTAGATTATTTAATAGTGAAGCATCAATGTTAGAGCAGCATTTTAACTGTTGTAGCTGCTGGAGGTGTAGCTACTTTGAACTACTTTATATACAGTTAGATACTTTAGTCCAGTGGTTTCCAACCTAGGAGTCGGCCCCCTTAAAAGGGTCACCAGATAAATCTGACGGGTCGTGAGATGATTAATGGAAGAGGAAAGAAAAAACAAAGTTCTGATACACAAATCTGTTTTCAGTTTTTGGTCTCTAATCTTTCATTTTTGGTGAAATATTGGATCATTTGAACATTCATTGAAATGAAAGCATGTGAGAAGTTAAGAGGGAAAAATCACTATTTGGTGGAGCTGTTAACAACTCATAGACATCTGAAATGATGTGTGTGTGTATCCTACTACACACTGCTTTTTGTAAAATGTAAAAAGCCAAAAAGGTTGGAAACCACTGGCTTCATCTTTAACAATGTCTTGTATTTTAAAAGCTTGTTATATTATCCATTGTGTCAAATCTTCATCTGAAAAGTAACTAAAGCTGTCAAATAAATGTAGTGGAGGAGAAAGTTTAATATTTTCCTCTGAAATATGGTGGAGTGGAAGTATAAAGAAGCATAAAATGGAAATACTCAAGTGAAGTACAAGTATCTCAAAACTGTGTTTACATAAAGTACTTAAATACTTACTTTCCACCACTGGTCCACCGTCCATCTCCTGAAACAATGTTGGTTAGCTGAGCATGAAAGTTCATCCTTGACCTTGGAAATAGTAGTTTGACAAAAAATCTTAACTACACACCAGGTCAGCAACTCTAATTTGCCTATTGATGTCAGTATAAGTGTGTCTGTCTGACTGTGGTAGCCCTGAAAGAGACTGATGACCTACAGTATAATGGAATAGACTATAGCAACCTCATGCCCCTGATATATTGGGTACAAAGATAGATGCTTAGCATGTGCATGTGTCCTTAAAATAGGGCTGCAATTTAGGATAATTTCACATTATTGATTAAGGTGTTCTCTCAATTAATAGATTAGTCATTTGGTCTTTAAAATTTCAGGAAAGGTTGAAAGATGTTGACAATGTAATGGGAAATTGCTGATCACTCAATAAACACACAAGAGAGCATTGTCAGGTTATGAAATAATGTAATCAAATAATACAATCAGAAGTATAATGCATCATAGTTCTGGAGACAAAGATACATACCACCTAGCTATCTTTTCTTTGTCTGAAAGGTTGGCACTTAACCAGTCCCTTAAATACTACTTGTACAGAATTTATGACATCTGCTTACTAACCTTACAGGTCAGCAACCAACCCTCAGATAGAAACATAAGTCAAAAGTTCAGCTAACCTAGGAACAGTCTTTCTTCACGACCATATATGACAGTACATAAGCATGCACCAAGTAGCATCACAAAATAACATCCCTACTATATTAAATTAAGGACAAACCACACTATCCTCTAAAGCTTATCAGTTTTACACATAAACATCTACATAACTACAGTTTATCTTATCACTGGCTCAGGTAAGGGTATAACAGAATAGACTTAACTGTTAAACACACAACTGCCTCATCTTACACAGCAAAGAACTAAGTTTAGAATAGATACACAGAGGAATTTAGAACATGTGTGAAACACTAACTAACACTAAACTGAACTTAAACACTGTCTGAAACATGTATGATATATTGAAGAAATACATCAAATGATAACCTGTGATTCAGTTTTCTTTTACAACAACTGTCATGTTTTGTCCACAACCCAAAATATATTCAGTTTATTATCATAGAGGACTAAAGAAACCATAAAATATTCCAACCCAGTATCACGGCAGATCATAAAATAGTCACGAAATTTAATGTATAGAAAGTCCAGTACATTTGTGTACATGGAGACAAATTTTCCAGTTTTTTCGTCACACTCAGTATGACTTTCAAACTAAAGTATTTCAGTTGGAAGTATGTTTCGTGCCTGCACCATGTTTTTTTTGTTTTTTTTCTGTCAGTCAAGACTCTCCAACGCCATGACAAATCACTGTTAATAAATAATTATGTTTTATGGTGTGACAACACTGTGATTAAAGTCTGGTTAGATTTAGGCACAAAAAGCACTTGGTTAGGGTTAGGGAAAGATCATGGTTTGGCTTGAAATGATCACTTGAAATGTGGTTGGAAGCAGGAAGTGAACAGTGGTCTCCTGCAGCATGGTCCAGAAAGTCCACTTATATGGACGTCACCTGAATTGTGCCTCTTGACAGGCTCTTTGAAAGTCGTGCTGAGTGTCACGACAAAAATGTAAAATTTGGATGCATTCCAATACACATACTACCATAGTAGTATTTAGTATGCCAGAAAAAGATTTAGTATGTCCCAATATATAGTATGTCAAATGCAGTATGCCAAAAGTAGCACAATGTCCCACTACATCTGGTCATATTTTGCAGTATGCAAGCCATCATGTTTTTCTGGCTATTCTGACCCACAATCCCACAATCCCCTGTACAACGGAAGATATGTCACATTGACTGAGCCATCGAGGGAGAACAGACCAATGACAGCACATTAATAGTGCAATGACAGAAGCCTCAATGACAGATGAAGTAGTATGACCCAATTATATGCATACAGCATGCATACTACATGCAAAAGTAAGTACTTTGTAAGTGCAGTTGCAGTATGTACTAAAAGTAAAAAGTACAAGCATGTGATTTGGAACACAGCAATTGTGTCCATGTTCACAAATCGATAGATTCAATTTCATGACTATTTCACAAACTGCCATGATACTGGATTGAATATTCAAATTTAAGAAACTGAAACCAGTATAGTATTAGTATTGTTTCTTTAAAAAATTACTCGAAATGAGTAATCAATTATCAAAATAGTTGGTGATTAATTTTCTGTCGATCAACTAAACGATTAATTGACTAATTGTTGCAGCTGTACCTTCAAGTCAGTAATGTTGGTGGAAATATTCAGGCTTGTACTCGAAGTAAATAGTACATCAAAAATGTTAATCTTGTTGGGGAAATATCATTTCATGAAAAAAATAAGTTTATTCATTAGTTAATAAACAAAACAGTGTCAGACTCAACTCACCATGGAACCACACATAGCTTTGACAAGTGGAAAACAGCCTTGAACTTCAACACCACTGAAGTTATTATTGAATTAGCTGATGAGAAAAACAAAATTGAACGAGTTGTTCTCTTAAATGCCCATTCTACTGACAAAAAAAAAGGCTCCCTCACAAAGAGGCACATATTTACATGACAACCAAAAAATAAACAGGCTGCAGCTGCCATATCTCTAATTGGATTCATTTATGTGGGAAGACATGTGTAGAGTTTATTTTTCAGAAATATTTTTTTGCTATTTTCTGAAAATCATCAAAGAAGCGTGATGCAATGTGTATCCGTTATCCAGACAACTGCTCATTTTTATGCCGTAATATCTGCTTCATAATTGTATCACATTCTTGAGTGTGCAAAGAGGATGCAGACATAGAGCTTGTCTGTGCTAAATTGCCTTGATAATAGTAAACGTGTTGGGAATGAATGACTGTTTTAGTCACAGGAGAACTAGTTTAGTAGAAAAACAAGAGGTGGATAAGAATCCACAGAGGTAAAGCAAGGCCTAAGGAGTGCACTGCATAATAGCTGAGGGATTAATGCACCATAGTCTTTTGTTGTGGCCTCATGATTCATGACTGTCCTTTCTTCTTTATCAGGATTAATCAAAGGTAAAATGAATTCATGGTTGAATGGAAAAAATAACATGGGTTGTAGGTGTTAATATGCAGTTAAAGAAAGACTGGGAGTGAGGATTGTTGTGTAGCACTGTATAGTTTGTGCTTTTTAGCTCAAAAAAGTGTATCAATAGTGCCACCACATGGAAAGCCCAGAAAGATTCTAATGGCTTCCTTCAAGCCCACATTTCCCTTTTGAAAAACAGCTTCCAGTTTTAGATTTTGGAAGAACCTAAAAGTATAAAGAGTGATTAAGTTGTCAATATTTAATTGAATCTTTCACCTTAGAAAGAGAAAAGACACACCACCACATACATGATAGAATATCTGCTTTATATATTTCATTCAAAATCTTAGCAGCAGGCAATATCAACATTTATAAAATAAAGAGTCATTATATAATTCGTATTTTACAGTGTACAGGTAAGGCTTTGCAGAAATTCACCACAAACACAGCATATTTTCTTTGAAAATATAAATAATATATGCAAAAGAGTGGTTTGCTGCTAGCACTTTTTCACTAGCTCTTTGAAGCCCTCCATCGCAGTTCCTTGGTGGTTGCATCCATTGCCATATTTGGTGTCCAAAAGCTACCAATCAAATACCACCAACCACAGAGGATTTGTATAAAGTCAGCACAGTCTGCATCCATAAGACTTCTGTTGGTCTCCAAACTGGTTGCAGGGAAACTAAATGTAGGTCAAACATGTTACAGTCATGCTAGAACTTTCTCGAGAGCTGCTCATCTTGTACTCCTCCTCAGGCTCTCCACAGTCTGCAGGAAGGAGCGCTGGGCCTGGTCCTCCTCCAGGGTGGAGCAGTCCTCCTCCTCCTCCTCGATGATGCCACACTGTACACAGCGGAGGCGGGGCTCGCGTTGTCCGGCCCTGCAGACACAAGCCGTGGCCAGAGACTGGGGGAACTCCTCCATCACCAAAGGCAGCAGATGGGCAGGGAGCGTGTCCATGCTGGTCGCCATGGTGAGCAGTGGCCCAAATGGGAGGATGATGAGCTGTAGACAGTGTAGGTCTAGATGTGGAATTTGAAGCCTTTTGTTGTCAAATCTGATGAATCTGATCAGCTGTCACAACAGTTTTGGAACAGATGATGCAAAAAAGGCAAAATACAGTAAAAATATGAATACTCATCAGCGAGTTGATTGGTTAATATTCAGTTTTGAGGGTTCTACTTGATGAGAGATGATCCTGATTTGCTCCTTTTCCAATCTGATCTTCGCTCTGAAACTGTGAAATCACAGAGACAGTGTGTGTGTGAGTCTGAGCGAGCTGTGGACTGAACACTGAGCTCCTCTTTATATACATCTCTGCAACCCACTCGTTTCTTCCTTTGGGCATCCCTCCACACACGCAGCTCCTCTCCCCTCCTACATTTTCAGTGATGACACATTTCCGGCAGCTTCCATACCAGTGCACCGGAATAATCTCCCAGAAACTGTTGGCATGGGAACCGGGTGGTGATGTTTGGGAGGGAAGATGCAGAACACGAATAAGCAACACATTTGTATGGACTGTGAAAAAGACATCTAATGGTAAGAAACTTATTTGAGCTGAGTGACAATTTGCTGGAGGAAATAAACACATATTACACAAAATATAAGGTTCTACGACTCAGCTCTATGGGATGTCCAGGTGTGATGGTATCTGAAAAATATGCCACTTGACACATAAGGAGTTTTACAGATTAATTATACACTCTTATGTAATTACAAAGCCCAATGAGAAAATTAAAACTGGAACTGTTTTGTCATACCTGGTATAACCTGTTTGGCCTGAACATGCGCTAAATCTTTCAAAACTGTTTGTCAAATCTATTTATCTAAAGGTAAAACTGAATGTAAGAAGTCAAGACAGACAGAGGACTGGGTGAAGTTATTTGAAAGGCATTTTTATTGATGGCTCGAAGGAAAAATGCACAGTAGCTTTCCATAGTTATTAAATTCTAACAATATCCAAGTGTTCTGTTTGATCTGCTTTCCCCCTCAAACAACATGCATCCTATAGGTTTTAGGAATATGCCTAATACCTAATGCAATTGCCTTTGAGAAAAGCACTAACCTCATAACTGGAATTGGTCCCTGGCTGCTGTGTCTAATGTTAGTGTGAGTTAAATGTTTTCCATGGGGATTAATACAGTGTAACTTAAAGAGAATATCTGAGCTAGAACAGGTGAAATATGACATAACTACTGCATACTGTATGAACATACAAACTCATATAGTAAGTTTTCAAAAATGTATCAGAGATTTTACATTATTTCATTGGTTTTTCTCATCTGTACATTTGGTTTGGTTTCACATTTTAGTAGACTGAACGTTTCAGTTGGAAATTCAAGATCAATGCAGATGTCACACACACACACACACAAGACAAAAACAAAACCATCCAGCCATTATACTGGGATCAAGTATACTTTAAGAGGATTTTCTGGAACTTTAGGACATGAAGTAGTCCCAGACAGTAACGCTAGTTGTTAAGAATGAATTTGAAAACCAATTTAGTAGGAAACCAAACATACATTTTAATATTATCACAATCACAGCTTCTCCCTCTGTTACAGATTAAATGTAGTTTGGTTTAATTATACATGCGTCCCTTCGCACAACTCATCAGTACTGTCAAGAAAGATATTATAACGGCAGAAAGCGATGGCTTTGAGTTGGTACTGAAGAGGAAAGGTGTAAATGTAAGTGCTTTGAAATGTCTGATATGACATGACAAAAAGAAAAACTAACAATAATTAATTATTTGTAATCGTAAACAAAAAAACCACTTCAGCCTTTCAAATTTTGATAAACTGTTAAGTGCTTTAGAAAGAATTGCTGCATACGTACCATTTCCAGTGTTGTACTAAACTGTTTTTTTTTCATGGTATGGTCCATATACTAACAAACAAGACTAATCTGCGCACACACATACACACACCCATAAAGACATGTAGAGGACAATAACCTGACATATCCAAATTTTTTCTAATCTCTTCCCTTCTCAAATGGGCTTCAATTTTGATCATGTTTTGCAGATGAAAGTTAGCTCTGGGAGTTCAGTTTTAGTTTACATGTTAAGTGTCGCATTCATTAAAGCTGATCACTCAATGCAGAGCACAAGATTTTTTCCACACAGATTAGACTGAATACATGTAACGGTAACTGTGGGCCACACATCATCTACGACTAGCAGTTTCAGAGAGAGGGAAACCGAGATGTTGCCCAGAAACTGTCACATTTCCTCTTCTTAGTCCATGACGATGATGACGGTAGTCAGATGAGTCGTTAACACAGCTGGTCCCCTCTGTCTGCTGCTGCCGCCGCTCCCAGCCGCTTGCTGATCTATCCCTGCTTTTGCTTCTTGAGGTAACGAGCGCGCTGGGACAAACCCATCCCCATCACGTGGCTGTTGAGGATCTTGGCAGGGAGCAGAGCTGTAGTCACCCAACCCTACAGAGGGAAATTACATGGTCAGCTGGTGGCATTATAACAGATTAGCATTCATTACTAATTTTCGACCCACAGGAGCGACAACTGTGGCACGGAAGTTTGTGTGAAGGAAAATTCAGGCAATTGTTCCACCTTAATGCCTGAGATCTTCTTAAATGATGTCAGACCTACAGGAATTTTGGTGGAAGTCTTAATGGTAACTGCCCGTTTTGCGTGCACGTCATAAAAATTAAAAATTCTATTTCAACATTTTTTAAACCTTATCTCACTGATGGTATCAACAGCTACAAAGCCAATCCCTTTTTGTAATGACTTTTAGTCAGCTGTCAAATCTGGTAAGTTTTTTTCCCCCCTAGACAAATTCACTAAATTTGTATCTAATTTTTATTACATTGTGTTAATTAAAAAAATATTGTAGTTATTATAAGTTTTGGGCTGTTTAAATTACATTGATACAATATCTTCTGCTTTACCCTTGCCATCTGGCTCAGCATTAACTACTCCAAGCTCAGTCTCACAGATAACAGAACGGCGAGTGCAACAGCTGATTGTGTTCTGAAGAACCACCCACAGTTTTCAATTCTCTTTTTTTAAGAAAAGAGCAGTATTGTGAAGCATTATGAATGGCTCTTCCATTCACTCATTGTTACCATAATAATTCATTTCCTCTTAATTGTTTCCTTTTCATTCCTTCACTTCTACTGTAATTTGCTTTAAAGCTGAAATCTGCAGTGTCTTTAAATTAAGGTATCATTAATTCTGATGTCAATATATAATAATGGATAATGAATTCAGTTGATGGATATGGTTGCGTGTGGTGAAATGACACTTTTACAGTGATTAAAGACTCTCTACGCACTGTGCTGTTGGGAAATGTTGATGGGGTTTGTTGGGTCACACCTGTCCAGTTGACAATGATGACTAAGCTGTTCCACTTCATCGATCATGATGTTCATGTAACCTTAGTGGCCACTGACATTTTCAACGCAGACCAAGAACAGGATGAACTTTCATGCTAACGTTCTTTGAACTTTGGTTTGAAACTTTGTTTCGTCTTGTCTGCCGGATGTTTATTATTATTACACATATTGAGGAGGACTTTGTATAACCCCATTTTGCTTCCATCATAGCACATATTGCTTTTCTTTCTGTTTGTCTTTTAGGACATTTTAATTGTGCAACAAACAAACTACATCAAAGATCATTTTGAAATGTACAGAAACTTCGCCTTGGAGTCTTATTTAGATGCAAGTAAAATGTGAATTACTACTGGGAGATGGGCAGAATGCAGAGCTGTACTGCATAGCAGCAGGGACAGGGATTATTAGTTAATAAGACAAAACTTATCTGCAGCTTGTGGTTTAGTGAAATATAGGGGCTGAGGAAGGGAAGGATCTGAGTTCACATCAACTGCATAAAAACAGTTGACTGCACAGAACAGAGACTTGAAGTTATTTATCTGTATATCAATAACATGATCATTGATATTCTGGTCATATAGTTCGACTGTGTCCAACACAACTTTGGCGGAATGAAAAAACAACTGTTGCTCTGTGACCTCTGCCAAAATGAAGCCACCGGCTGAAAAATCTGAACTAGATTTTTGTTTCTGTCTCATTTCTGATGCATGTGTCTCTACAGGGTAATTACAGTGTTAGGATGCAGACAGTACTGCAAGGTAGTGAAGCATCCCACTCCATTATTTCAGAGAATGTTTCCAGTTTGACAGAATGCTTTAGCAACTGTTGACACAACATTAATTCAATGAATGGAGATGAGCTGGTTGACAGCTTTTGTGTAAAGTGAAATTGTGGTCTGATGAGGTTTTGGTCCTCCTGCTCTGAGAGACCTTGACTACCTATAACAGAAGTGTCTGTTTTTCTGATGAGTGAGAAGAGAAAAAAAAAGGACTGCAGCACACAGATTGATTTGAAGCCTTCAAAAGTGGAAACAGACCAATGTTTCAACACCAATGTGGCTTCATCAGAGGCAAAAAACAGCGTTTTGCTGCAACAGATCTATTACTTCTATAGAGAAACTGTGTCAAAGTGATACCATTCACATGTGCAAATGATTGTGTGTGGTTGAAGCCTTAACTTACTGTATAATATTGATTAATTGACCCAGAGGGAGACCAGTATGTGGTCAATATGAACTGGGAATGTTTTTAACCATGTACAACTGGAATAACGGCTTTCTAACTTTTGTAGTTAAATAAAGCAGTGCCTGAGATATTTAAAGTAACAATTTTTGAGAGGTGCTTTTTTTAAAAAACAAAATAAAGCCCAAGTATGCATGACTATATAAAGATCTGGGTTTTTGTACTTTTTGTACAATTGAAGTCCTGTTTCAGATTATGCGACTGGCATTTGGGAATTTCTGTGAACATGTGAATTGTAACACCACACGTTACAGAGCTATTCCATCGTTTTTGAGGGTTCATAAACTTACATCAGTTTTTGGCCGTTAGTGGTGATGAGAACCACCGAATGTCAGATGAGTCGACTTTGGAACAGACCTGTGAATACGCCCGAACAGCAGCTCCCTAGAAAGACTTTTTAATTGGGACGTTTTACATGGATGCCCTTGGATCAGGGAGGTGAAAACCTTATTTTGTATGATTGACTCTCTTATTATTTTTCCAAAACAGATTCCAGTGTAATATTCATGATGCCTGCTGGAAACTGTTTCTGATGTACAAATTAACTATAGAAAAGTTTACTGCTCTCCCTGAGGAGAAAAGACTGTGTTTGCTGTGTGAGACTGAAGACAGAGTCCATTTGATGTTTTATTGCTCATTATATGATGATTTAAGGGCTACACTAAACTATTTAGTAAAATGTTCTTAATTTCTGATGATTTTTTCTGGATGAATGGTTATAAGACACTTTGTTCTTGTCTATGTTTGACAAATGTTTCACCAGTGCAACTGTCTTTTGGTGTGAAGTCTTGTGGGTTGGGCACTTGTGTGTGCATGACTGGCATTCATTTTCATGCTCTCACCATTATATACCCAGACTTACCATAATAGCGTGGGGCAGGTAGCCGTTGGTTTGAGTCTCCAGCCCCACTGTGTTGAGCTCAGCTGCAACGTAGCGCTCTGGACTGGGCTTATCCAGCGTGGCCCGTCTGATTTTACTCAGCTTGGTTGCAACAAAAAATGGCAGAACACTCTGGGGAAAAAAAAGAAGAAAATCCCAGCTGTTACATAAATGAACAATATGTCTAGTTTCACAATTGAGTCAAATATCACAGTGTTGAGAAAACATTTATTTTTGTTAAGCCTTATGTCCTATAAAGGATTGTATCGTTATAACTATTTACACATCAAATGGCTCACAGTTTTGAGGAGTTCTGGGTTTTGGTGCAGACACTGGATTCTCTGTTTGAGTCATCGAAACCCACAACCATGTGGGCTTGTAGCAACCACGCTAATGTGGGCTTGTGGACGTACCTGGATGATGATCCCTTTGCTCTTGTATTCAGCTTGCAGTCCTCGTGAGAAGAAGTCCACAAATGCCTACATAAAACAAAAAGGCAGGTTATTGTCGAGGCCACAATTTAATTCCTAAATGAATAGTTTAATGGCAACAAACCAAGAAGCCATGGGATTTCAATTCTCAAAAGAATAAAAACATTTAATGCAAAAAGAAACCCGGAAAGATGGCTAAGCAAAACATAGTAAGGAGCAAATACATGCACAAAAAAATCATGTTGCTAATGTTGTTTTACAATGTTAATGGTTATGGTAGTTGAAAGGAACTGAGACCATCATTAGCCTCGGCCTAGGTTGACTTTCGCTGCACTTTTAAACTGCAACCGGGATTTAGAGGATAAACATGACCCAGTATTAAGACAGCAGAAAATTAATCAGCTGAAACTGTGAACAACAGGCAGTTTTTAAGCTAACAAACATGAGACGGTTATGAAACACTGTGACACCACATGCTCCTATAAACATTTTTAATTGGTACACTACCCCGGGACCTGAGTTAGTCACTGACTTATTTATATTCAACAATTAAAACAGCAAATATATAAAAAAAAAAAAGATAACCCCTCGCTTTATCCCTTTAACATTTGCCTTAAGGTATGCTGGTGGGTGAGAAAGAATAATTCATAGAACGAGACGAAAGATGGATTTCTCCTCACAGACCACAGTATATGGTATAATAAATAAAAATAAACCATTTATGAGATGTGCCTACAGATCACACTTCAGTTAACTCTCGGATTAAAGCTCATAAACCATTTACCTTAGAGGCAGAGTAGACGGTAAGGAGAGGAACGGGGTACATCCCACTGGCGGATGAGATGTTGAGGATGGCTCCCTTCTTCCTGAAATCACAGACCAGGTGACAAGAGACATGAAGCATGAGAGACTTCAGCCTGAAATCAATCACAGGATGATCAGAGAATATGGTACTATGTATGTTTGCAAGCTGAACCAAAACTGCTCTGGTTGTATGTTGTAGATATTGATGAGATCAAAGATACAGTAAAAATCAATATCTACATGTTTATAATATGATGCAGCCTGTGGTGCTTTCATACAATATTTAATCTAAACCAGGTGTGAGTGATATTCTGAGAAAAGGGGAAAAAAAAAAAACACTGGTTCTGTGGATATAATGGCCAAGCAGGTAAAAGATTTCAGATGTAATTCCACTCAGCTACAACTGTGTGAAATGATCAGATAATTGTATAAATCAGCTGTGATGCAGACTTCTAGATACGTACAATCCATCCAATTACAAGTTACAAACAGTATCATGAAATATCATGAAAAGATTATATCTCCATAATTGGAACTCAAATATAACATGAACTTTTCATGCATACATACACCAATGTTACTCTAACAGTGTAACATTGGTGTATATGAAATTTGATCTTAATTTCTTCTTTCTTCTAATCTGTTAGCTTTCAGCCACCCTAACAGCATGGATCAAGATAAAGCAATGACGGGGTTGTTGGTCGGCAGGTCTACCACTTTGGTCCAGACCACAGACTGGATATATAGTCAATGAAATATCACAACAAATATTGAATGGATTGCCCACTCAGGATTAATTTTGATAGCTTTAATGATCTCTTAACTTTACATATAGTGCCTCCATCAGATTCAAGTTTGGTACTTTGGTTTATGACAAAACATTTGCAAAACTAATGACATTCCCATCAGCCTCATTTGTGCTTAGTGCTAATTAGCAAATTTTAGCAAGCTAACATGCTGAACTAAGATGATGAATATAGTAAACATTATACCTGCTTAACATGAGCACGTTAGCATGAGCTCAAAGCGCTAATGCCTAAGTACAGTCTCACAGAAGTGCTGGTGACACTTTTAATTCAAATTAGTTTGGAATCATTCAATTAAATAATGAAATAGAATAATCACCCGGCTTTGTGTGTTGCATAATGCATTCGTGGTGTTAATTACTACAAATTCACAGCCATCAGTCAGATTAAAATAAAGTGGGTGCTGCTCATGTCAGACAAACTCACCTCTCCAACATTTGAGGTAAAACAAGTCGTGTCATCTGGAAAGAGGATGGGGGGAAGGAAAGACGGAGAAGGCAACAAAACAGAGTACAAGCATGAGAGAAAACAGTCAAAATCTATTAATGTGTGGGCGATGCGGACAAGTGTGTGGAGGTGTGCATCTACATTTGTAAATATGTGTGTGCGTGGGTTGTGTGTGGAGAGGTGGTTGTGGAGGGAAGACAAAGAGAGAGAGAGAGAGAGGAAATGATAATGATAGCAGAGGGAGCAGAAATATTGAATGACATGAGGTAAGAGAGTAGGTGGACTTTTAGCTGTTGCTCTGGGAACTGCTGAACACGGAGAAGAGGGAAGGAAGTGACTTAGTGTTTTATGTCACTGCGTGTGTGTTTGTCTTTATTGGTCTGTGGGACAACCTGACAGTCGTTCTCAAACTATCTCATCCGTTTGAATCCGCTAGGACAAATTTAATTACTCAAAGGCAACCCGGACGTCAAAGTGAGACGTATGACAAACATTTATAAGTCCGAGTTGTAAAGACTGAGCCAGCGAAATTAGATCATCTCTTCGAGGGGTCTTCAAGTTGACTATATAAGAGAAGCTGAGAATATTCTCACCCCCCCCCCCCCCCCCCGGCATTTTTTATTCTTTTGAACTTGAGTTTTTAACAGAAGAATGAGATATAACAAGGATATCTCTACTAAATAACAACTGAAGGGGGGAAATATTTGTATTTTCTTTTACATTCGATTTGTTCCCTGTCTTTATCATCATTGACCAGTGTCATTACATCATTATTGTAACACTCACCTGGCACACTGATGTTATGTTAATGTTGACCATGGTGTCAATGAACTGAAACAAGAAGAACAGGAGAATTACTATTACTCACCTTGTGTGTTTTGTGCATTTACTTGTAAATATCATTGTCAGGACAATTTTCTCAATATTAGCTGCTGATATTAGAGATCTTGTCTTGCAATATTAAAGCACAGGATAGTAAAAAGTGTTTTCTGAAATACCGAAGGCCTTACAAAACGTATTTTCTAATTAAAAAGTAAAATATTTTCATTACGGTCTGATTCTGTAGGCGATTTTTGTGCAGTTTCATTTTGTCTGAAGAGTTCTGCTCCATCTGCACATCCAGCTTAATGTTTGCCTGCCATCTTGCATGAGTTTTTTTTTTTTGTTGTTTATTCATGTTCAAAACGCAGAAATCTGGTCAATGTACAAAGCTGTCCAAATAGCTAACTGGAAAGGGTCCACCTTGTAGTGAAGCTGGATTGATCCAACTGCTTTCTAGACTAAAATGATGAAAACTAAAACAGATAGAAGAGTACAAATAGTAAAATAAATAAAAATGCAGATTTTCTATGTTTATGACAAAATGTGATAAAGACTGACTCAAAATGTATTGCATACTTAGTGGAAAATAACACTATTGCTACTTCCATTCAGTATAACCTTGTGAAATGCCTACAGATATTTTCTTCTTTATATACACCTGTATGATATAATCACTCATATATTGATTAAAATATGAATAAACCTTCAACTTACAGTGTCAAGGTTAGGGATGTTGAGGAAGAATTCAGGATAAGAATAGGATATTCCAACATTGTTGACTGTTGAAAAGAGAGAAGCAGCATGTCATCATACATGATCTTAAACTGTTGGTTGGAAAGAAGAGAACATTTCTATAAATGTGGAGTTCAGAGTGTTATTCCTCTCTCCAATCTTAGGAGGGCAGCAAAGGGCTGAAGAAGCCAGAATAAATTAACCTTTATGATTATGTGAAAAATGTACATTTATCATAGTGGATTATATAACACTCCTGATGTCTGCAGACCTTGATTCAAATTGAATCTGCCATTGCATATGACCGACTAATTACATTTTATGAAAAGTGAGGCGGCCTAAGCACCTGATGTGTCTTACCCAGAACTCCAATCTCCAGTCCTGCGAGTCCGTCCTCAATCTTCGAGTAGATATCGACAGCGCTGAAGTCTGCTGCGATCGTTTTGGTCTCCACGCCGCATTTGCTTCCTGAGGGGCACACAGACGGATAACATTTTAACATGAGACACGGTGCAAAATACCGGATCAGCACTCAATTGTGTAAAAACATCTATGAATGACCGCATTGCTGAAAAAATAGTCACTTGGAAAGAGAAGAGCATAGAGAGAGAGAGAGAGAGAGAGAAAAAAAGATTAAACCCTGAAATAATCCTTCATCATCAATGAAGATATCCCTCCCTTAAGAGGGAGCTTTCATTTAATTGGACAGAATCACTTTCCGCTCCAGCAAGAAGCTTTACAGCCTCCTAACCAAAAGCACAAGAGTCCTGCTGAATATCCATTCAATACAGGATCACTTGTGCAAAACATGCAATTCAATACAATATCATTTAATTGCATACAGTGCGATACAAATGCAACATTTGAGCATCAGGATAAATGATGCGATATTACTGCATGGACCACAACGATTGAACTCCAGTCCAGGCAGCTGTCATACTTAATACATGAACTATATTAATCTTGTGCCTTTGGACCACAAGTGCTGTTGATTTCCCCTGACTATAAAACGTGGGATTATTTAGACTGATGGATTAAATATAAATATAATTATTGAGATAAATCCTGTATTTATTTGTAATTTATACGAAACTTGTTTAAAAAAAAAAAAAACTTCACTTTATATTCATTTTCCATTTCAGGCAACATGTTTCTGCATTTACACTGTAATATATCTGGCCTCTAACATTTTTTTAGAACCCATAAACAACTTCAAACATTTGTGCCACTTACCAATCGCTTTAGATACATCATCCAGCTTCTCCTGTGAGCGGCTGATGAGCACGATGGAAAAGCCTCTGCGGGCGAGCTACAAATACAAAGCATGTGTAAATAAAGGAGACGCATACGTGCATTTTAACACACGCTCTTACAATCAGTTTGTAAGTAGCATTAAAGAAAAGGTGTGTGTGTTTGTGAGAGAGGGAGAGAAATTCCATCCGACTCCCTCTTGTTTCACTGTTGTTTAAGTTAGGAGTGTAAAGAATCTTACCTCCTCCGCGTAGGCTTTCCCGATCCCATCTGTGGCTCCTGTCACAACTTAAGGGACAAAAAAAGAAGAGATAGACACCAAATGAGCAGGATAAAAAGTGCATACTCTTCTGACACAAGTTAAACAACAAACAGAATTTAATGATGTAAAATACACTTCTCTATATTCACTAGAAAATTCTCACAGAATTTTGGATCTTGGTATTACAAAGCAGAGGTTATTTCCAGTAACTAAACTGGGGTTCATTAAAACTGAGAAAAATAACCATTAGAATGTTTCAATACAAGTGGATGAAATACTGAATGTAGATATAAATTAGATGAAAAAGAAACTTAATAATGTGACATTATAATCATATCAGAGCCTCATATTAATCACTGTGGGCAACGTCCTTGACAACTGATAGAACAAAGTTAAGTTCACTGAAGCCCTTAAAACACTAAATGCCAGGTGTTTTTACTGAAAAAGACTGGTGCCTGGTCAAAAGTATGTGGGCATCCAAACATTACACACATATGTGAAAATCTCCTTCCAGGACCAAACTGTAGGTATTAATCTGCTGCTATAACAGCCTCTAATCTTCTGGGAAGACAAAGCTTTTGGAACCTGGCTGCAGGGATTTGCTCACATTCATACACAAGAAAAATTTGTGAGGTCGATCACTGATGTTGGGCGATAAGGCCTGGCTCACGGTTAGGGTTTCAGTTCATTGAAAAAACATGTTTGAAGGGGATGAGGTCAGGATTCTGTGCAGGTCAGTCAAATTCCTTCTCACCAAACTGGCAAAACCATTTCTGTATGAACCTGGTTTTGTACACGGAGGCATTGTTATGTTGAAACAGGAAAGGCCTTTTTAAAACCATTGCTAAAAAGTTGGAGGTGCATTATTGTCAAAATATCAGTGTTCTGTAGCATTAAGATTTTCCTTAACTGGAACTAAGCCCCAAACACGAAAAACGGCCCCAGATGAAAAGGACAGGTGTGTCTGCATACTTTATCACTTGGACCTTTATACTATGAGATAAAGAAGTAGTAGCCGCACATAATGTAAAACTTGTGGGTGTAAACACAGTGCAGCATAGCTGCTTTCTGTTAGCTCAGTGTTAGCTTGGTAGTCTGATGTTCTGACCTCAAACCATTCAAATATGAAGGCTCACTGCAGTTTGAACTGTGCTATTAGCATGACCTGCTAGCACTGTTTAAAAGAAATATTTTCACTGAAGAAATGTTTTTTTTTTAAAGTGTGGCATGGGACGTTTTGCCTCATTTAAACGTCCCTCTGTGGACTCATGAGGAGGAGTGGTTTCCTTTCTCAGCCATTTAAATCCATTTGATCGCCTTGGAGACCACAGATCAGCGAATGCTCAGCTTCTCTGACAACATTTGAAAGGGAAATAAACAGAGCGTGCACTGATTACAATATGAATGAAAAATTCAGAATCTAGATCATTAGTTCCTCTAATCTTTTAATGAAAAAGGGAAACACACAATGCCAGTTTGGGAATAGTTACTATAATTATTGTTAAAAATAAATAAATCCATGGGGCAGCAGCAGTGTGAAGCTCAGGGCCCTGCACACACACCACATTATATGTGCACAGGAAGGGGCAGCCCTTGTCATACTAGTAGGTAAATAAACACTTTGGGAGGCTACCTGTATTCCTTAAGATCAGTTGCAATGTTTAAAGAAACATCTAAAGGAAAACCATCCTCAAAAATAGAGATACTTTTTCTTCATCCTCCTTGGTGTCCAATTAAGAAGACAATGGAGTACCAAGAGAAGAATTGGAAGAACCACAGTCAACGTAAGCAGTGATAACCACCATGGCTCAACACACAAAGATCGCCACCTACAAAAGCATCACTGCAACTGAACTCCAGAGACTGACTGACAAATGACCCCTGAAACGTGCAGCGCAAAAACACCGATGAGCGCCAAGCGCATAAAGCTTTAGAACATTCACTTTCATTGGTAAAGGCTTGAATGTCAGGATGAGGTACACGGGGAGCAGCTGAGGTGAAAAAGGAGGACAAAGAGAGAGAAAGAAAGAGGTGAAGCGCGACCCTCTCTGTCATCGGTGGCAGTCGAGCGAACGGATGCCCTGGAACTGCCTGGCACAAACAGCAGCAGCAGGTTATTTTTAGCGATTCCCATCTTTCAGAACAAACTATTCATCACACCTCTGGCTAAATATAACAAAAAGTGGATGGGAAGTGAGATGAGAGTGCGAGTGTTACAATATGTCCCTTTGTAACCTATGAGCTCAGCTTAAAGAGCAATATCCATCCTATCCCTGTATCAATTTTTGTGTTATGTCTTAAGTGTCAAATGGGTATTAATCTTCTCTTTCCAGTTTCTATTCTTTCTATTCTGCCTTTCTCTAGAGGGAGCAAAGTGTTCTAAAAATGGGAATGACTTCAAGTTTGTAAGGTCAAATCAGTCTGCCAGGGTGCACTGAGCAGAACAGCCTCTAGGGTGTACAAGTGGGCCTTTTAGCTTCTTGACTAAGTGACTTAGGATCATGAAACGACACTGCGGACAAAAAAACTTAACTGGTTTGTTTGTTTGGTTTATGGTCTAAGCCAAAACAGACTGTTGTTAAATATACCAAGGACTGGTCCCGAAGAGGATCCTACTGACAAGTGTTGAGCGTGTTTTTTGACAACTGATAATACTCGGTCATCGCTGCACAATAAAATTTAAAGGAGAGGTTCAACATTTCAGTGGGAAATGTACTTATTCACTTTCATGCCGAGAGTTAAGTGAGAAGAATGTCTGAAGCTATCAACGACAGCCAGCTAACTTAGCTTAGCACAAAGACTGGGAACATCTAGCCAAGTTTTAATGAATCCACAACGATCTTATAGTGTATGGTTTTAGCAGGCATTGAGACCAAACATGGCTCTGTGTTACAAAAAAGCAAAGGGTTGGCACTGGTATAAGATGTAATCTGATGTAGGGAGTCCAGTTTGGGTAAGGCTGCTTCACAGACATGAGCACTGCATTTAAAAAGAAAAACACAGTATTCCAATGAGAGTTTCCAATGCAAAAAGTTCTGCTACAGGGTTGCAAGCTGAACCTGGCTCAACTTTTGCTGCAGAACATATCAGTGTCTTCCAGCAAAGCTCTGCATTGGCAAAGCACATACATGCAAGTGCACATAACTGGTAGATTACTTTGAAACATGAACAGGGTATCAGGATTCTACTGTTTCTACTGTATTTTACATATTTGAGAATAATACTTGTGACTGTCACAATGAGACCTTTCCATAGATGTACAATCCTTCCTCACAGTATTTTTAATAGTATCATTTCTATGATTTGGCATCTAATAAACCTTAAAATTCATGGATCTATTACTAAGACTAACCTTTTACTGATTAACAGTATCAAAACCAACAAGCCCCCACCAACTCAGTCCCTTGCATTTGCATTTTTTTAAATACAGTGCTGTTTTTTGGCCTGAACATCTGGTGATAGATGCATGAGTTTAAAGGCACCAAAACCCTGAAAAGTAATTTATAACACCGTGAGCCGTAATTTCACAACTCTGGAGGAAAGCGATCGTGATTTAATCGCATGTCTCTGCAATCACGAGGTAAATATCACAATTACAGCGGTGAAGTTGCAAAGTAATCTACCAGAAATGTGATTGGACTCATTTGTTTGCAGTCTATCACCGAATTGTGTTGCATGTAATGTACACAGCATAAATTAAAATAAATATTGTCATGATATGGACAATTTTTACAATAATAAACACATTCAACCATGTTGGCCAGCATCACATGCCTGATGTTTTTAGCTTGTGATATGTTCTTTGTGATGCTTACAAAAAGGTCTGATACACAAAGCCCTGCGGAGGTGAGAAAGTTCATTTTAAACCAAATATTTTGCTATTTTGACAATACTATTCCTTCTCTTATTCATCCACCCATCTACCCTTTGTGTGATCTTTCTGAGTACAGATGACGCCGAGGTGCCGAGCATCCTCTGGGGCTGCAGCAGAGCCAAACAGAAGGGAGTGGGGGGGGGGAAAGGGAGAGAAAGTGACAAACATGAATATGGGAGATCCTAGGGGCAACTAAAAATAGCACAAAGAAGAGGAGGGGGGGGGGAGTGAGAGAGAGTCTGCAGGCACAATGATGAGGGAAACATAGGTCGCGTTATTTTTAGTTGTTTTAAGAATGAACTGTTTTGCAGTCGGAAAAGGGAAAAAAAAGCTTTTACAGCTGAGTGCATGTTCCCTTCGCTCAAATAAAACAAGGTCTATTTTAAGAACTGCTGTCTTCTGAAAATGTAGGTTAGACTGGTTTGGTGCTCTGATGATAGCGCTACTACATGTTGCCATTTGGGTATTGGATTTGATAGTCGTTTTATTGTTGAACATAATTGAAGGACTGGAAATAAATCGCATTTTTTTTTAAACCATCCACATCTCAAGGAAGATATAATGAGGATTTGTCCGATAAATCCCGGGTTTCAAACATATGCGGGCAAAACACACATCAGGTCGAGATCATCGGCGTTGCCCCTTTACCAACAAACAGCTGTTTGTCTGGACAAGCAGGAATTTAATACTCCTCGTCTACCACATAGTGCTGCCTTAATAACTTGTAAACACCGTACAATCCAGGAGAGAAATGAAGACACGACTCAGTAGACAGTCTAGACAGATATAAGCAAAGTCCTGCCCTACTTCTCCGCTCGCTTTCTTTCCAGTGGGAGAGTAACAGCACATGTACTTGTCAAACTATTTTAAACATAAATGATTTTTAGAGGATATGTTTCTTTTACTCTATCAATAATTTCAATCTATGTGTAAGCATGTGCGGAACATACATTTGACATGAGTTTTGATCCGTTAGCAAAACCGTACTGGCAAGATTAGCTGATATACATTATTGTAACCCATGTCATCATCAGAACAGCAAACACAAAAGAGAAGCCAAAGCTTGGAGGCTCTCATTTAATGCAGATCCATACTGTAGTTTCCCCCTTTTCCACTACAGGACCTTTGTAACCTTTGTCACAGGTTCTACTTTTATTTCCACTGTTCTCTGCACGCTGTGGGGAGACGTTTCTAGAACCAGGTTTCAGCCTTGTTTCGGAGGTGATCTAAAGCCAAGTTCCCAATACTTTGAGGCAGCGCCAACGGTGATTGGGCGAGCGAATATCATGGAGAGCTGGAACGATTAGTCAATCAATGGAAAATTAACTAGCGACTAATTTTATAAAAGAAACTAACAGGCTTTTATAAACGAAACACTCCCGTTTCATATGACACTGTAAAATGCAAGAACTTAGCATCAAATCCACAGAAGTTTTACCTGTGTACATATCAAATTGAGAGAGCATCTACATACAGTAGTATCATACTGTTTAGTGAATGCCTTAAAAGTTCATTTCCTCCTCCAAATAAAGAAATTTGTTGATATATATGGACGCCATCGCAACTGCACCACTGCTGCACGGCCACTAGATGTCATCTGTCACTACATCATTTTTGGCCGACTGACATTACGACCTATTGTGTGGTTTTTCATGCGAGGACAGTCTCAAATTTACAGAGAGGAATTTATATCAGATTGCATGTGGACAGATTATAATGTCATTATACGAGCCATAACAGGATTATGAGGAATTTGGTGTAACCTTCCTTTTAGATACGTGTTATTGTTTTATGAACTTGATTTATAATATACCAGCTGCCTTATTATTAGTTTAAAATCAATAAGGCAGCTATATTATTAATAATGGAAGCATTGTTTCAGAACCAAAGACGCCATTTGCCACTACAATGGCTTTCTGTAACACTGTCACAGAGACTCTTTCTCTCTCTCTCACACACACACATGCACCAGTGAACCAGAATCCTGAGGATCCAGCGTCTCATGTGAAACTCATTTATGAATGGCTCTAGTTCCCTTACATAATCAGGCCATCCTCTCAATCGAGTCCACTTCAGTTAGACAAAGTTTTTGAATGAAAAAGAGCAGGAGAGGCTAACAGGCTCCTTTGCATCGTTGCATATTCTGAATCGTTTTGCATGCGTTATCCCAAAATAAAAAACCGTCTGACGCGTTTCCATTTTTAGCTGCGCACAAAGAGATCAAAGGCAACCTCAGCCCGCATCCTCTAAACATTTGGGTTTCTCTAGCACACTGATGTGACTGAGACTGAAAAATATGGCTCAGGTTTTTTTTACAATTAAATCACCTCATTTTAGCTGTGAATCTACACAAAATGATAAAATACTGAGGATGCAAAAGCCATCTGTTCATGTAAAAAGATGAATACACATATAAAAGACTCAACATTTGGGATAAATGCACAAAAAAGTGATTACCCCGTTCCTCAAAAAAGGATGCTAAAATGTATCCTTAATCAGAAAACCTCCAAATCAATTAACTGATCGACAGAAAATGAATCGGCAACAGCTCTGATAATCGAATAATCATTATATTAGTCTTTTTTTTAAGCAAAAATGTCAAATATTCATAATGTGAGGACTTTTATGTGTCATACATGATAGTAAACTAAATATCTTTAGATTTTGGACAAAACAAGACAGTTGAAGACGTCATCTTGGGCTTTAAGAAATTATAATAGGCATTTTTCACTATTTTAATGAATAATAATGATGAAAATAATAGTTAGTTGCAGCCCTTCATCATATAGTAAATGTTATAATATTTTAGTCTTTACATATAACAAAGCACATACTCTGTTTGCCTTTTGTTCCAACAGCTTTTTTGTCTTTATGATGTGAACCTTGAACACCAGACGTGCCAACATCCAACCAATCCCAGCAGTCTGCTCAAACTTCAAGGTTCCATCAGTGAGCAGGCCGGGCAGATGGACAGTATTCAGTCTGATTTGATAATCCCCTCCAGCCATAATCCAATCACCAGATTTACTACACTTTACACCTGATGACAAAAGGCTGACAGTGATCATTCTCTGCCCATTCTTTATTTTATTTTTTTTTTTTACCCTGACCATGTGAGAACACGTGAAGCAGCCACAGTGTGTTTTTTGCGAAGATGAGCTTAAGCAACATGAGAAGACCGGTGGCTCCACAATCACCAGTTTGAACCATGAAACAGTCAAAGTAAACTTATTATGTAAGAGAGCTATGACAGTCCAACAGAACAGTACTTTACAGGTTGTTCATTACATGCAGGGCTGGTTATAATGATTACTTTCATTATTGATTAATCTGGCAATTACTTTTTGGAAATGAATCAATTGTTTGTTTGGTCTATGAGATGTCAAAAAAAGTGAAAAAATGCCCATCACAACGTCTCGGTGACCACGGTAACGTCTTCAAACATTTTCTTTTGTCTGACACAACCCAAAGATATTCAGTTTACTATTAAATATGACAAAGACAAGCAGCAACTCCTGTCATTTCAGATGCTGGAACCTGAGAGTGTGTTGCATTTTTTCACTGTTTTTGCTTGAAAAATGAATTAAAATGAATCAATCAATTAATCAAATACTGTAGTGGCAAAGTATTTTTCCTTCAACTGATTGTTTCAGCTCTACAACAAACACAACATATCCTTTCATTTAATTTTATGTCCGCTTGTAATATAATGTGAAAAATGATGGTGTATAATGATTTTGTTCTCAAATTGAGTGTACTGTGTTTAGTGAATGACTTAGAAGTTCATTTGCTGTTATAAAATAAAATAAATTGGTAAATTCAGAATTGATTGTGTTGTGAAACTAAACAAACATTTTAAGCAATATTTATGGCTATAAAGGGTGTTTCTTTAACACGGGTTCTCAGGCAGGTTGGTCCAAGGCTCGCCTTCATTGCTCAATTACGTGTTATCTATAACTGATAACCTGAAACTGTCACAAAGTGAAGACTAAAATGAAAAGATAAGTTTAAAAGCTGTAAAAGATTCAAACTGCTTGCTGTTGCTAAAAAAAATATTAAACACTAACTTGAAGTATTATTGCTAAATGTCAAGTAGAGACCAGTGTAGGTTGGGAAAAGCTGAGCTGCTGTCACCCAACATACTATAAAACTTTCAGCCAGAAGAGGTCAGTGAACGCTGCTTTTAAAACTCAGCTTTATAAAATGTGACTATGAACAAAGAAAAGATGTGTTGAATAGTGATACATTTTTTAATAACAATAGACTTGAATGAATTAATTTTGAATCATTGATTATAACTACTGCAAGATGAATTTTAGACTTGATACTGAACATTCTTCTGAACTTCTACACAGAGACAGAAACTATTTGCCATTTCTTCCTAAATTTGAGCAGTTTGGATTCATGTGTAGAAGAAGAAGAGCTGACTAATACAAATGCAGGGCAACAACATTTTCCTTAGTGTCACAAGTAGTAAAGAGACTCTGTTTTCTTCAAGTTCAGGGTCAAGATGATGCTCATCTGCACAAATAATGACATTAATGAGGGAGATTATCATTAATACTAAGAAAATGTAAGATAAATAAATAACAGGAAATCCAAGTTCTAATAACAGCTCTATATTTGGAAATTGTTATATGTTATTACCATTTAATAGTTTGATTAAATGTGATATGTTGAGCTTCAGGGTTGAAAAAGGGAAAAGTTAAGGGGAAAGTTAAGTATAATGATATTTAGCGGCTGATTCTCTGTTTTTGCACCACCCTCTCTTATGAAGAAGTGTTAGATATCGTAGCAAAAAAGCCTTAATGCTGTTTAAACCCACTTTCAGATTTGTGAAACCTTTATTTTTGCTTATGAAAAGAGAACAAAGGGCGATTTCACTGATATTTCTCCACCCAGACCACATTAGACCACATTCAGATCAAAGACTACTATACTTACACTTGTCAAATCTTAATAGTAATCTAGTCCAGATTTGACAAGTATAAGTACAGTGGTTTTTGATCTGGATCTGGTCTAATGTGGTCTGGATGGAGAAATATGAGTGAAACCGCCATTTTTGCTGTTTTCAAAAGCAAAATAAAGCTTTCACAAGTCTTTAAGTGGCTTTAAACAGACTTCTGCTACTTTGTCTAACATTCTTTCACACACTTTAAATTTAAAAAAAAACACTTTCAGGTAGGTCAGTAACGTTGGTGCTCTGTCAGACTCTCACCTGCCCACTTCCCAAGTTTAGTGGGTGACACGAGCCGTCCGTTGCCCAGCACCCACACCCTGATCCCGGACAGCAGCCGGTACACGGAGCACACTGACAGCCAGGCCGCGGTCAGAGCACCGAGCCAGAACAGCGGCGTCTCCACGGCCCGAAACACTGCTTCTCCGCCGGACGACATACCTGCACCAAACACACCTCTGTCTGTTTTATCTGATAGTGTTAAAGTTTGGACTCAGACTCGGTGCTGCTGTAAAAAGAGATGCACAAAGCGCTCGTGCATGCGTCAGAAAGGATTCAGGTTATCACTTCCGCGTCAGACTCTTCTTCTTTTCCTGATTTAAAAGCAAATTGCAACCGACCAGAGCAACACTGCCATCTGCTGTTACACCACAGTCCCTGTTGTCAGTCTCGTATTTTGTAAACATTTTAAATGTATAGTATGTTATAAAACATTTCCTGACTTATTATGCTTTTATATTTTTTTTTACGCATTTTCTGTCCAAGCTCTTTGTAATGTGTGATTTTTTGCATTTGATATTATAATAAAACAAACAAAAATGTCATTTTCCACAGTCATCCTGTTTCCACTTGCAGGTGTTAGGTTTAAAGATTCATTTATTTTTGTATAATAATTATTATATTTATATTTTTTTATTTAAGTGTTGTTTTAAAAATCACACATTTTTCCTCCCTTCTCCTCCTTGCCTCATACATCTTTTTGAATCTGATGTATCTCACACTTCATCCTACAACTTTTAAATTTTAAGAATTAAATAAAATTAAATAAACAATGTAATTTAAAATTAATTTTCGGTCTTTCTGCTTCATGTTCATCATCTAGGATATAAGAACTATGTATTTTTAACAAACATTTTGTCATTTCTACACCTGCAACAGTCCACTCTGCATCATTCCCACAGACTTGAATTTTCTACTCAACTCTTATCTTCTTAATTTTTGTGATGATTCCCTTTACCTTGTCCACAGGTGTTGTTGCTCTTCCTGCGTCACAACAAATGTTCCTCCAACAATTTCACTCTGATTTCAAACTCTGAGACTCTGACAGGCAGAGTTTATTGTCTTCTGGGGAAAACACTTGACTCCATTGCAGTGTAAATAAGATACTCATGTTTAAGATTTTCCTCATATTTCGACAGCTTGAAATTAAATTGTACATTACAGCTGCTGGCTGTGCAAAATAGTGTTTCACAAATTGTTCATTTGTGGTGTATTGATTGAGAAAGACCGTCTTGATCACTGTGATCTGTGCACTTTTCAAATGTTATGAAAAATTAACCTTTGAGTAGGTTGAACACCTTGTTTGAAACTACAACAACAGCAGAAATTCAATACGACATGACAGCTGATCATGATAATGAACTTTGTGTTATCAAGCTCAGTTTTCTGTTACTGCATCTGTTTCTCTATATCCAAAAGTCACTGTCCTGTTTAATTTTACACCCCTAGTCTGTTTCAGTGGATTATATATTTGTTCTAGTGAAAATTGGTAGATTATATTGCAACATAAAACTCGCTTTGCTTCATGCTTTATTGATTTTACAGAACTACTTGATAGGACACGTTTTCAGAAATGTTAGTGGTAAGGTTTTTGGTTCAGCAATCATAAATGTGTTCATGAAATATACTGACAGCATTGTGAGGAATCTTTAAACACAAGAAACTGCAGATGTGTACACCATATTCAACAAGAGAATTTGATCTTTTAATATATATTTTACCAAAGGTGGATTTAAATTTTGAATAATTTGATACTTTGTTTTTCTTTCTAAAATGTTTATTTCATTTTGAAATTACAGATCCTTTAGCTTGAACACATCTGTTTTTTAACTTTTATTTATTTATTTATTTATTATTTACTTAGAAGTTACTACTTACAAGACATAATTAAATCTAACTTAGTATAGAGACACACACACACACGGAACACAATTCAGCCAAGTGGAGCAGACAGCAGTGGTCCATAATGTGAGAGTGAGCGTTACATAAGAGCATTGCATCTAAAAATAGAAATGCAGCAATGGTAAACAGGAGTCTAAACTGTTGGCTCTAAGCTTTCAAAGGAACCTGAATGAAATTTAGATTAAAGCGCCATCTCGGACATAAATGGACCAGCTGCTGATCATGACCATGAGAGCCTGCAAGCAAGTACAGTACAGTAGACCTGATGTCCACGTGTGACTGAGTGTGAATGAGGTGCATAAAGACAGAGTTGAGACTGTAGTACATCAAGAGAAAAGTTGTCTTTTGACTCTGAGAAAATATACAGAGCAAAATGTGTGAATATATAATATTATATTATGTGTATTATAATATAGAATGCATCACCAGAAGTACATGAATGTCTTTTAGTCAAATAAAACCCTGCACAGTGTTTAATTCAGCACCACATGTTGACTGACAGTTACTTATTATGATGTCATTGTTTTTGATATAGAGATGGAAAATTGGAGAGATTTACAACTATACGGCAAAAATATCTGACTGCATGTAATTAAAGAAAACACACACGCACACACACCCACACACACTTTATTCAGGTGGACACCACTCTGTAGATTTTATAGGGTGACATTACACTTTATTTTGCATCTTCTTTACATTTGTCAAGAGAGTATATTCTAAAAAAAAAAAAAAAAAATACAGCACACCATCTCCAAAGGTTTTTATTGATGATTTATTTCAGTGTTACAGTAAAACACATTACAAAGACACAGGCTGATTATAAGTTGAAACATGACATGCTTTGTTATTCTCTTTTGAACCACAATTATTTATATTTTTGATGATTTGAGTTATCACTATAGCACCTAAAACAATTGAAACATGATTGACTGTATGGACATTGCTGATGAATTCAAATAATGCTCGATTAAGAAAAAATTTAAGAAACCACAAAAAAATGAGGTGCAATAAAGTAGTAATTAGGAACTCAAAAATACAAGCTATGGTCTTATTAGAAAAACTCAACTGGCAAACTCTATTAAGAAACACACTACAAGATTTCACTTCACTTTTATTACAAAATGTGAGTTTCTGTGTAAATGCATCTGTTGAAACATACAGAATGTTCTGAAATAAGACGTACATAGATAACAGCATACAGTTAAATTGGGAGAAACGTGTGGATATGACAAAGAGAGTTATTTTCTTACTCTAGTTATTAAAGGATTTCATGCAGACAACTTACGCTATGGCACACATGTATAATGAAGGAGAAGGATGTCACAAAAAAGAAGCAGTAAAATAAAATGAAGCAAGAAAGCACACATGAAGAGGAAATAAAGGTGTAAAGTGAATGTGTAGCTTGTAAGCTGTTGTTAAATTGAGACTATGACTACCATTCAATTATTTAGGGGCAAATGAGAAGCTGAGTTTAATGACATGTTCAAATAATGTTAAATTTGCTTGTTGATATTTCCTTGACTCAACGCATGTAAGAACAAATGGTTGCAGATTTCCACTGAATCAGTGATAAGTGTCTGTGCTGCGTATGTCTCAAAACTACAAACAGTGAGGTCAACTAGTTTCTATATAATCCCTGACAATTTTATCTAAAATGTATTTTTTTGCCAAAGACTGAATCCACATCCAAAGTTCAGTTTAGATTGTCATTAATACAAATGCAGGAACAGAACAAGTGTGTGTGTGTGTGTCTGGCTTGTAGGTGACATTTGTCACACATCGTCTTTCTCTGAAACTAATCATATGGCTTCAACAGGCATGTATACTATGGGCTGCTATACATGTTTTTTTTTTTTGTTTTGTTTTGTTATTTTGTTTTTTTTACTTTATTTTATCAGAAGAAGCTCATTGAAATTTAAAAAAAATCTATTTTGCAAGTGTCCAGGTCAAGACAGGCAGCGACGTAAAGTTTCCGACAAACAACATAAAAACAAGTAATATGGACAGATCTATCATAACCTGTCGTCAGTCAATATAAAATAATTCTAAGTTTGTACGTCAAGGACACACACACACACCTCATTGAATATCAGACTGTATTTTACAAATAAATGTAAAGATTTTCTCTCTCTATTGTTCCTTCTTTTACAAACACACACACACACACACACACACACACAGACAGACAGACAGACAGACACACACATACACACTTACATCTGCAAAATTATGAACATAACATGGACGCACATTAACTCCATACACACATCTCACTCTCTGTGTTTTATCTTAATAAAGATTCAAGTGTCCACTGTCATAAAAACAGTGATACTCTTGTCTAAGCAGAAAAAAAATTAAATTAAAGAAGAGCATATCCTAATACCTTTATACACAGTATTTCCACATAATGTGTGAGTTGAGTTTTTACGTATGAAACACCTACAGCAGGACGCCCGCGTGGCCGAATAGTTGGGGCTCATACCATATGGCCGTGGTGTCACCGGTTCGATTCCGGTGGGGACCTTTGTTGCATGCTGGTACCCCCTCACCTGGTTTCCTGTCTGCATCCTCACTGTCACCTGTCTAATAAAGGCATTAAATCCCCTCAAAAAAGACACCTAAAGCAAATAATAACATACACTCTACTTTTATCACACTCAAAAATGAAAATGTAAACCCCTAATCACCTACCGATGACAGCTACGGCAACAAAATGATGCATAAAAAGTGATCCTGTGAAAACTAAAACACACACACACACACACACACCATCTTTACTTCTTCTATATAAACTCTACATTTTCAAATTAATTCCAGTATTTACTTTCACTTAAATAAAACAGGAATCATGTTGAAAAGAATTATTCTTTTACTAAAGGCAAATTAATCATGTTGTACTTCTCTCTGGACATCAAATCATCATTTTACTATTTCTCTCATGTTATCATCCTCTCACCTCACAGGACAGGGACATAAATGTCTTCTGTCCAGTGTATGTGTGTGTGTGTGTGTGTGTGTGTGTGTTCTGACTTTGTGTAATTGTTATTACTTCTCCTTTAAGCAGGTAAGCTGATTAAAAAAGATGGCCTGGGGGGAGAAATTGCAGGGAGAAGGAGGCTTACACACATTCTCTCTCTCCTAAATCAGGAGCTCTCTACTTTAACTGCTGTCAGCTGCTGGGATGCTTCATTGGAGATGAAGGAGGTTCACTACTTGGGCACGAATGAGACACAGGCTACCCAAGGAGTAAGGAGGCATGAACCTGTGTGTGACGTTATTAAAATATTTGGTGATGCACTTAAAAAACATCACCAAAAAGTACGTCTGTAAAACAAAAGGAATAGCTAAAACTAAAACTTTGAAGATATTATATGAAACAAGTCGTCACTTATCACCTCAGGTCTGGTGATCTGCAATGAAATCATCTAGAAAGTCTGATTTTTAGATTACAGTGTTGCCAGGAACATGTGCTGCAGCTGCGTTGTGTTAAAGTTATTGCACATTAAAGAAAATATGCACGTTCGATAAGCAACATGATGTTGTGGTGTGACACTTGCTGCTTGGTTTAGTGTTGAGCTGGAACTGGACCAAATAAAACACCTTACGTGGCTTTTAACTGTTATGATTTGGACTCTTTTTTTTCAAAAAATGAAGGGATGTCCTCTTTAATTGCAAACCTACAATCATCATTTAAAAAAAAAGAGTGTTGAATCAATTCTTGTACTGTATCATAATGAGCACATAAAGCATGCACATGAAATGTGATTTAAAATTCAAAACTATCTGGGTGACACACAAAATGTAAAATAAATGCAGTGTAGGAGGGGGTCACATCCATGCTAACGAACATGTCAACAGTGTTTGTCACTGAGTATGATGAAAAACTATTGTTTACTTTCCTTTTCACAGACTTTCCCACTCACACTGTGGACTGCAGCCACTGCCCTCGCTGTGGTTTGGTCACTGTTGCCATCTCCCATAGTGTGTGTGATGTGGACAACCTGTGAGTTTTATAAAAACAAAGAAGTAAAACCAATATGATTTAGTAGACGCTGATATTATCATAGTACAGAGAACTGTTGCTCTTGCTTTAGAGATAAACCTAATTCGGACTTTGAATGTATTTGGTGTGGATAATAGTAAAATGCACAAAGTATAAAACAGAAGAAAGACCAAATTAAAAACATCCATACATGCTGTCCATTCATAAAAACAAAGATCTTGTATTTTCCAGCTTGCATTTTGTTTGCTGTTCACAAAACATGAGCACAAAAATAGAAATAAATGTGTATTGAAAGTTGAAGTGCGTATTGAAAGTGTATTGGAACAGCATGAAAACTGACGTAAGCACACTTAACAACCTTCCTCCAGGGTTTAAAATGATTTCCATTTGACGTCTACACAGAAGATTCAAAACCTTCACATCTGGATTTAGAGTAACTTCATGATTAATGAATCTGTGACATTGTTAAGTATCTGGTTCTTAAAAAAAATGCTTTCATAACTATTTCCACATATATCACTAAAACCTGATTCACCTCCTTCTCCCTGACAGCTGTGTCCAACATTCAGTCTACGTCCCAGATGTTTAGTCAGCAGAAAGACAAGAATCAAAACAACGCTGTGTGAAAATTAGAGCTTCTAAAAAAAAAAGAACATGTTTGCATTTCCACTTACTTGCTTTAACAAAACATAATTCTGCTTTCTGAAGATTTCCTGAAAAAAATATAAAACATATGATGACAGTGATGTAATTTTGATGCTGAATTATTGATCAATAGAAAAAAAAAGCACATTTTGGAAGATAATGATTAATATTTCTAGTGTGTTAACAAAAATCCTCCACATCTGTTCCTCTTTCAAACATGTTTATTTATAGCACAATAGAAACAAACATTGTGCATAATTAGGCACATCACAGGCATAAAACTAAACCATCCAAGGACGGCTGAATATGTGTTTGAGGTTGTGTGAGGCTGGAGATGGAGTGTGTGTGTGTGTGTGCAAAATAACACTCCTTATTCTTGTGTTGTTGTTTTTTTTCTTTTTGACCTGTGGCCTCCATCACCTGATGGTGCACCACATCTGGAGACACATGTGATTAACACCCATCTCCATCTATTAATGCTCTTACAACTGAGCCCTCTGTCACCTGTGTGTGTTAAAGGCATGGGTCACACTTGTGCACTTTGTGAGTCCAGACCTCGGTGTTACAACAAAACCACTGAGCCTATCGTGACAACAGCAAACGACGTTCATATCCTCCACAAATGCTTTTTGGGGTAAGGGCTTCCCAGATTCACGTATGCACAGCAAGCCCAGACCGCAAAAAGATTCGTGACGGACAACTGCTACATCTCCCAAATCCAAGATCCACTCCAGTCCACGACTCCTCGGGGGTCTTCATCATCAAAGTGTTTTCAGGTAAAAACACTCTGCACGTGCAGGAAGGTGTTTATGTACAAACGGCTCGGCTTTTTGGGTTATCATCCGCACTGAAAAGCCACTGGATTGGCATTGCTTTGCAGCAACACGCAGCCTTGTTATTAAAAAGAGCGGCGATGAGGAGAGGCGGCATCTCATTGCCGTTATAGACTTTAACACGCAGCAGAGGGTTGGACGCGATTTCATTGGACACTGGGACTCGTCATCTACCAATAGCGACGCAAAGGAAAAGAGCACCTAACCAGGAGGCCAAAGCACCTGACAGTTTCATTGCTCCCCCTTACATACACCGTGTGTGACTTAATAGCAAACAATAAGTCTTCTAAGATGAGGATATACGAGACTACATCGTTATCTGCTGCATGGTTTCCAATCTGTAGTGGAAAAAACACTAGTTGAAAACGAGCTGTGCCTCCAGTTGTATTAATAGCGTGGCCGAAGTTTTCTTTATTTGCAAAGGGTTAATTTGGCTCCGAACCTCCAGCTGCCGGAGCGAGGGCCCCACCCTCGCTCCGTTTTCATTGGGCCGTCCAGCCTTTCATTCGTGGACGCGTCTCCCAGCCGGTCACGATTCCCCCCATCTGTCTCGAGCGCACCGGAGCCAGACGCCACTGACGCAGCACGCGCCTTACTCACTTTTAGCAGTCACGACTCTAGACTCGCCGTGCACAAAGGCGGAAAAAAAAAAAAATCTGCAAACAAGGATCAAATTGTAAATGTGGCGCTGCTCTGACTGCTTGCCCTTCAGCTTGCATTAGGAAAAAAAGCGAAATCTGAGGCGATGGCAAAGCTTTTAAACGGTTAAAAAATAAAAAAAAATAAAATAGGAGAGCAAGCCTCGAGAAGAAAACATCCTAAAAGCTGAAAGCCTTTCATGCGAAATCTGGTGCATCGAACTTATCAGAAATGCCCACAGTGGTTATTGTAAGGACGCTCCGTGTAAAAGAGCAAACCCAGTCTTAAAGCACTTCAGCACCACAACAAGAGGACAGCTCCCCACTCATCACAGAATCATCCTCAACTCCAAAATGATCCAAATATCTTAGCTTTTTATCGGTCAGTACATGATGAACTAACAGCAAATAAGCGCAACAGTGATCACATTAACTACAGTAAACCGACAGCACACATCCACCCTTTTTAATCAGAACTGAGGGTGATTCCCTTTTAGCTGCAAAGACAGACTGCTTTGAAACACTCATGACATCGCGTTTCTTTCTGCAGACATCTCGCTTTGATCAAACAGTCACATTTACCCTATGTTTTGCAGTGGTATGAATAAAAAAACCCATATAAATATAGCAAAAACCTTGAAGGGAATAGAAAGGAAACAGGTGCAGCAACACAGAGGTTTCCACAACTCACCCATTGTAGCACCGGAGCCTCCTATCAAAACACCAAAAGTACCACACAAAAAGGGACAAAAAAGCCAGTTTCTCCACAAAATAAGCGCTGGCTTCCCGGTTCTTCAAACTGTGCACACACTGTACTCTTGAATGGTGTGCCTTTTATAGGAGTGATGCCCCCTATCTATTTCTGGATCACGATCCAACCCCGTTTCTATTTTTAGCTCGCGCGTGATGAAAAAAGAAAAGCTCGCAGAGGTTCCTTGGAGGAATTTCGAGCGTGCAGCGTTTGAGAACTGGCGCGAGCTCCCGCTTCAACCACCCCCCCCTCAACCCCCCCACCCCTTCTCGGTAAATGCGCGTGCACGACAGCATCTCCCCGATAGTGATTCTGTGGCAAACTGCATGCTCGTTCTCCGCCGATTTAAACGGGATGATGAAAGTGTGCAGAACTCGGCTTTTATTAATTCATGGTTTGCTTCTGAAAGCACGGTGGCACCCTCACTAGCCTCGCGCGCGCGCATGCACACACACACACACACACACACACACACACACACACACAGGCGCCCCCACCCAATCAAATTAGAAGATTGTGACATACACAAAGCTTTAATTCTGAAGCTCAATGGCACACGACATTATTTTTACCCGGCCTGTTTTATATTTAACGCCAAAGGATTGGGAAAATAAAATAGACTTCCTTCTCCTGGGGGCTGCGTCAGTCACTAGGCATTGACGTCAGGTGGAGAATCTCCCACTTTGAAGGTGGAAGCAGGAGCATCCGTTGCCTATACTGTGGCTAAAAAATCTCTGTGTCCAATGAAACATCGGCTAAAAATGTGGAAAAAAAGAGAAGAGGATAGGCTAAAGAAGGCGCAACCCCCTCCTCCTCCTCCAAACTGGAAAGGCCATTGTGTGCTGGTTCTACTCAAACCTCTCTTTCATGTCAGTCAGCGATGCAGTGGTAAATACATTTGTTAATGAAGCTCCAGTTTTGTCACCATGAGACAAACCAACTGCAAACATCAAATAAAAAGCATTTAATTGAACGTGAATCGGCTCTTTTTTTTCAAATCATGGTGCTTAAAATGACTCCAGGTTGGGTTTACCCTCCAGGAGACCCGCGGACTCCAAAGGTGGCCCCTCGGTGTGCTGATGCAGAGCCACACAATAAGGTGGAAGGCTCATTACAGGCTGCCGCGGTCTCAGTCCTGCAGACTCCCCCTGCACAGGGCAGAATGCTGAAACGCGTAGTAACGGAGCGGCGCTTGGCCGACCGATGATGCTATTTTTAACTCCCATACTCAACATGCCTGGCGCTGCGGGTTTCTCTGCTCAAGGTAGCCTACTACTGTACGAGGCAAAACATAAACACAGGACAGCTTCCAGGGCTGCATTTTGTTTTCCCAGAACAAAATAATAATAATAATAACAATCATTATCATCATCATCAGATCGTGAGATGGGGTTTTTCCCCTATCAATGTATCTCTTTAAGAATGAGACGCTCATTCATTAAAGCTGCAACCTGTAGGATTTTCATGTCAATGGCATTACATTTACAAGAGATTAAACTTATCTTTCGCATTATTTGATGCTGTTTTAGAGGTTTTGTGATGAAAATTGATGCATGATGAGTATTATGAATACATGAAAATGCATGTATTCTACATCTTATTTAAGAATATATCCAACACTTGTGATCTGCTTTTTTTTTAAATGTACTGTTTATTTTCTATTAATACAAATATGATACGTCATTGACATAAATAATCAGGACTATTTAAAATGAAGACATGTCACACACATCATGCACACTATGATACTTGGTGTGCTTGCTTGCTTGGTGTGGTGTGATAAGTTGGGTGATATTTCCTGGATAAAGGTTGGTCATACAGTACAAGCTGAGGAAATTTTAGGTTTCTTAGTAGTAGTAGAAAGTCATCCTGTCCTGTTTTTTGGATACATGACCGACAGGGTGGATGACTGGCTGAAATTGGATTTAGAAAAGGAGATAATGTGCAGCTTAAACTTGGAGTGATTAAGATACTGACTTTAACCAACTCATAACAACTTGGCTTTTTTGAATGTTTTCATATTCTTTTTGACTGTGTTGTTACTGTTGTTGGAGACAGGGCCTTATGTCCCAGACATACAGTACATACTGTCATGTGTTTACAAGTCTGGTATCCACTCAGAGTTTGAAGAGCTGATGTTCAGTTTGATCAGTAGTTCAAGGATTATGGTACAAAATGAGGAGCTACAGTTAGACAATCATACAGGTCCTGCTGCACTGAATGCTTTGTTCTAAAGGACTGACTACAACACAATGAGGAGAGGATCAGTGATCAGAGTATAATATGAGCAACTCAAAGGTCTTTCTTACGCATGTGGTTTGTGCAGTTACACAACCTGGCAACTTTTGCGCAAGATTGATAACAGATGGTTCCAGATGAGGAACTGCTAGACATGACTGCAAACAACAAGATCAGCTGTTTGATGCAGAGTGTCCAAAGAAGACTCTATCTGTGCACCTTCTGCCAAAAATGAATAAAAGTGTCCTTAGTGTAAGCTGATCCGTGTTGATATGAACGAATCGGTGATATGAACCAATATGTGGACTCACATCATATGACTTGAATTAAATGCCAGTTGCAAATTTCATAGATTGACAAAATGCTGACAAAATGAAAAAGGACTTGAAACTTGACTTTGACTTCATCACCAATAGCTCCTGATTTCACTTAGACTCAAGGCTTATGGATCAAAAGAACTGATAAAGCAGCTTGTACTTGTTTTGATATGCGTTTGCATGAATGATTATGAATTACTTGGAGGATTTCTTATAGGTGTCTCTGACTATTTGTACAAAATGACAGGGGCAGAGGAGAAAAGACAGGAGAGGGTTATAGAAAGCTTACATTAATGCCCTGAAAATACAGCATGTTTTATTTAATGGGAAATAAATATCCATTTGGTGTGTTTTGTTTCAAAAGCAAATTAGATGCCACTTCATGTGTAATCGAATTACTGTTTTTTGCATACCATACTGTGCGTGTTATACATGTACTATGGGATAAGGTTTGAAAAAGTATAAACACAAATTTTACAGCCCATTTATGATTTACATTAATTTAACATACAACTAACTACCACACTACACTTCTTTAAAGATTCTCCTGGGGCTGCCTGTCTTGATTTTTGACTTGACTTTGGAAATGCTGTTTGGCAGCCGACTTGAGACCTGAGTGCAAAAACTTCTGTCTTACTTGTGGGCTGCAAGAACAACTTTGGAGGAGGATAGACCCACAACCAACACAGATTTACAAAAAGGACTGTAGACATCCAGAATATCAACAAACGTAATGTCCACACAAGATAAAATAACTACATTACTTAGAGGAACATGTCTGTAGCCTTGGTGATCCAGCAGCCTGTTAAGGAGAGTTTAACAGCATGACTATGGAGCTGTCCATGGTACCAAAGCAAGATTGAAGCAGTTAACCCAACTAGGAGTGAATGTCGTAAATAAACAGGGCCACATAGTATTGTCTGCATATATAGACACTGAGGTTGTGAGCAAAGCTTTTTCAGAGTAGACTTTAAGGTAAGGAAATGCTGAAGACAGAGGCAGTTGACCAATTTGTTGAGTGATACTGCCCTGGTTTTGAGTAAAAATTAAATTGCTTTGAAATTATATGTAACACATAAAAAGAAAGAAAGAAAGAAAGAAAGAAAGAAAGAAAGAAAGAAAGAAAGAAAGAAAAGAAATTCTGGCACTGGGAAAAGTAAGACAGTAAAAGGGGTCATGGAGACAAGAAGAAGGGATTGTGGTGCTAATGGCAGTGAAAACTATTGTCCTCTCAGGACTAATACATTTTTATTACACTGAACTGGAAAGAAAAGCCTAGAAAAGCCCTCGAGGATACAGCCAAGCAAAACATAACGCATGCTCTATAAATGTCTACTGAACTGGTGCA
This sequence comes from Thunnus thynnus, assembly GCF_963924715.1. Classification (NCBI taxonomy): domain Eukaryota; kingdom Metazoa; phylum Chordata; class Actinopteri; order Scombriformes; family Scombridae; genus Thunnus; species Thunnus thynnus. Next base: position 8,627,939 of record NC_089517.1, read on the forward strand.
GTATTTAGATTGATTTGAGCCAAAAAGTAAAGGGGAAAGAGTCACACTCGTTTTCTACTTCACACTATGGACAACAAGATCTGCAGGTGCACATCTTCGATCCCAAATACAAGAACCCAGATCAGAGCTGGCAAGAGACGCTCTGTTAAAACTGTTATATTATGTACTGATAATTAGCGTTTATAGACTTTAAATTGTTTACACATAATTTAAATCTTATTGTGTACAAAATGTTGCAAATGCAAGTTGCAAGTTTATAGAATTTAAGTTTTATTGATCATATTACACACAATATATATAATTTTGGTATTATTTCAAATTCCACTTAAAATCATATATCATATCTTTATTTGTTGAAGCAATAAAGTCTTGTAGAAATGTAGGAAAATTCACCATATTTTACAAGTCCTGTCTCAAATCAGGTCCAGTGTTATTTTGCTGCAGCAACTGAAAAGTCACCGTCTAACACTCACTTATGTAATATCTTGCAGCAGCATCCATTCAGTGTTACTATATTCAGCTGTGGTGAGCCAAATATATCTACATATTGTGAAGTGAAATAATACATTTCAACACAGAAATCGGTATCAAAATGAGAACCTGAGAACATTCCCCCTTGATCCAAAGGTCTTCAACCCAAACTGATTTTTTTAGCTTATATTTAAAAGCAAGTTTGGCTAACACTTAAATAGATAATTGCAAGCAGTCTTGTATACATCACTTAATACTGACATGAGACTGGAGTAGTGTATGTTAAGACATTGTTAGGTCTAGTCTTGGAAAACAAGAGAGGATCGTCCCCTAAACGGAGATTTTAACATGTGACAACTGAGCAAAAGAAACACAAATCAGTAAAAGTGACACTGTACGGAAACAACCTTAGTGATTCAAGAGTGTTGCACAAACATTGATTATTTAAGTTTTTAGAAAGAAATCAGCGCATCAGATCTATGTGCATGTGAACGTATGCAGCTAGGTTTTCAGGCTGTCAATATTTAAGATGATGAACATACTCTACTGCTTCATACATGCATTGAATAAAGTCAACAAAGTGCATTATTTAGTTGTATAAAAGGTGTATGCAAGTTCATGTTTAGCCAGTGCAGTAACAGAATTAGCTGCCTCAGCTGCAGCAGACTTAACAAAGGACTCCCAGTGAGTATACTATCACTCTGAAAACACTCAATGGGTACAGAGCCTCACACACACTCATTCAATGCAGTGTCTCTGTGGTGTGCCAACTCACATGCCTATTACATAACAAGGCTCCTACTCCCAGGCCTAACGCCCCTGACAAATCCATGCACGCTTTGCTGCACATGAGCTATTTATATACCGCACCCAAGACTGGGGCTGGTCAAAAATACCACTCCAGTCAATTATTCATTGAGAAACATTCCAAAACAGTGGGGGGAGTGGGTTCGGCTGCACTGGAATAGACTGAGGGGCTAACAATAAATAATGTCCATTAGCAATGCAGCAGTCCGTTTGTCCTCAGCGGTACCGAATCTGAAGGGGAAGGGCGGGAAACGCGTAACTGCAAATTTGCCCTCTCATGTGTTGTGCTTGTATTTATAGGATTCTGTGCATACACTTCAGCTTCTCAGCAACCATCTTGTTCCTTTACAGGAGTCTAAAAATAGCAGGCTGCACTGTGCTTGTGCCATTTTTAGCTCTAGTGATTTAAAGGAGGGGGAAAAAAAAGACAGCAGGAAAAAAAAAAGTGCTGTTTCACACTTATACTATGTGGACGCACTCTTTAGTGTGAATGAACACACTGTTCCGTCTTTGTTCTAAGATGCTCCATGTTGCGTCAGCAGGCAGCATCACATTTAAAGAGCTTTGAACTGCCAGGTTTTAATTCATGTCTCCTTAGTGCTTTGTTTGTTACTGTATTTGACTGGCTGGAAAGCTTTTAGTTTTGTGACGTGCTATAAAAATATCCATTATTATCACTTTCAGGTTTTTGACTGCAACACCACAAAGCCAATAAAGATTTTATTTATTCATAATTTGCTTCAGAATATAACTCCAAATAATGAACAGCTGCTATCATAAAATTAAAAACTTTTAAATAAAAGGAAAATACAATAAGTTGTACTGTATATGCATGTTTATATATAGTTGACTGTTTATAGGTGGTAAGAAATTTGGATTGGAAGTGACCAAGTTGGAAAAAGCAGATATTAATTGTCTAAAGGTCTGAATGTCAAATGACAAAAACGTTGAAAACATCTGACCGCAGTTTTGCCATTTAAAATAGACACTGACCACAGATGTGTTTATGTGGTGACTTCATTCAGCATTAAGTTTCTTTCAAGGCTTTTTAAAGCAAGAATGAAGATTTTGACATCTCTGATGCTAATCAGAACTGCTGAAGTATCCATCTGCTCATCTGTTGAGAGTTGAAGCAGATTGTTTCAAAGAGTCTTTTTACACCTTCAAGTCAAACTTTTCAGGATTCCCAAACACAGTTCAGACAAAGCAGAGTCAATGTCTTAATTGACATGATTTATTCATAGCTTTGAATTTCTTTTCTGGATTCTTTTCTGGATTGTGGAGTCACAGTTTAAGTTTATGACAATCCGATTTTTTTTTTTTTTTTTCCCATCCTGAGTTCATCAATGCTGCAGACTGCTTGCTTTGGTAATGTCCACTAGGCTCAGCACAGTAATTACCAGTGTATTCTGCAGTTTCTACAAATGTAATATTTATTTCTATCTTAAATGAATGTTGTTTAAAACTAAAAGTGTCTTTGTTTACTGTTGGATCTAAAGATTTTAACTGGCTTGCTATACTTACTATAGTAGTTGGTGACTGGTGGAAGATGTATTCATTTGAGAAGTTGACAATTATTTTGGTTTCAGTATCTGTATAAATGGCATTAGTAAGATTTGATGCCCAGAAAGCCTTATGAAAGTGGAAGAGCACAAATATAGTGTGACAGAAAGCCTTCACTTAACCTGCCTCTTTAGATTTCAAAGCATTAATCCGAACAGTTAAATTTAAGATTTAGTAAACTGAAATTCAAGATCCTGAATGTGACCTGATGTTATTTTCTGTGGACATTAAGGTGTAGCATGTATAACAGCTGAAGAACAAGTATGAATACACTAGAATTAGAGATTAATGATTGTATGTCATATACATTTGGATGCTGTTTTAGAATTTTGTGAAGTTTTTCTGATATAAAGTCACTTGAGTGTCATTTTCATTCTTCAGTTAGAAAAAAAAAAACTGTCCTGTCAGATATCAGTACCTTGAAAGTATATCCAGTCTTTGAAATAATCTGATTAGAGGTTAAATTTGTTTTACCATCATAACTTAAGACAGAAGTCTATTTCAGGTTATTGTGAAAACTATAAGAAATACTGTTTACAAACTTCAAAAAGGTGTGAACTGTATACTGTTGGATAAAAAAATAGGCAAATCGGACAATAAATCAAAATATTACATAATGGGGTCTGATATCTGGGCTACAATTGTGATTATGTTTGAATCATGAGTGACTCATGACAGAAGTGACCAGATGTGGCTGCTCGCTGTCCTGTAACTACTGAGATACTGAAACCTTTGTGGATCCTTTTTGTGTTTCTGGTGACAATATCTACTTTTAAACCTGATACACTTTGAGCTATTAAAGGAATTGATAAAAGGAGTTTGCCTAAAAAGGTCGGACAGTGCCACCACAAGGCCGGATTTACAAGAAAGGGTTCAGTGTTAATAGTAAAAATACTACTAAACAAAGAACTGACACAGAAAAACAAAGTGATGAAATCCACACATTGCCTTTAATACTGTACATTTAATACAGATTCCACTTTTTTTTTTTTTATAGATGGTCAATGACAAACCTTTTTCTGCCTGATGATTTCCATAAGTTATGAAGCAAATGTAATAGCATATTTCAGTTTCTCTCTTTTGTAGTTAAATTAGCTTGTAGCAAAATCAGTTTGTAGGTCCCATATAAATAGGAATGATATAGAAAAAAAAGTGCAAAAACTGAGAATTCCATCCATTTTATGAAGCAGAAATAGTAGGGCATATATTGTTCAATTCGAACTCATTTAACCTCTGAGTTGAGAAGCACATTCCTTACCATCTCAGCAAAAGACTTAAGAAAAATACTGTATTGCAACCTTTTCAATTAAAACTTCCAATTAAATTAAATTAAAATGCAGCACCATCACCAGGCTTACACCAGGTTTCACACATCAGCAAAGAGACTGTAGTGTTATCCAAGAGAAGAATGGTACAATATACCGGAATTTTAGATGCTACCTCCTCTTATGGAAATGCTGCAATGTCTTCGAGAAGACTGTGAGCTATTCTTCCAATTATAAAAATATTCTAAAAAAAAAAAAACCCAATGCAGAACAATAAACTGTAACTCGAGAGCTTTATGCGATTTTATCCCCTTCCATTTCTGCAAGTTAAGCGAACCTAGAAAAAAAAACAACAAGTTTGACAATTTTAAGTTTGATTGTTTGAGAAACAAGAGATCCTGCATTTGAAATATAAGTTGAGGGGCAAAATTATCTACAGTCGAACTCTGTGACGTTTTAAACATAATTCTTTGGGCAGCTAGAACTTAAAAGAAAAAAACGAACCCAGATCCTACTGGATATGAATTTTGATACCTCACCTTTAACAAAAAATTACGTTTCTTATACTTTTTTGCGCAAGTTATCTGTAGTCTAAAGATGACTGTGTGTCTGTGTGTGTCTGTGTGTGTGTGTGTGTGTGCACATGTGAGTATTCTTTATCTGGTGTGTGCATGATTGCGGGCTACTCCTGGGGTCAAAATGGTTCAGTGGTTTAGGGCTGACGGCGCTCCCTCTTGGTAAGCAGGTAACACTGAATGGTTCTTAGCCGGTCTTTGGCGGGGGCAAACTCCGGCTGCAGCTTCAGAGTAGATTCGTACCAGCGCATGGCTTTCTCAAACTCCTCCTGCCGTCAAGAAACAGAACAACAGCGTCAGCATGAGGGCACATGACCTGCATCACTATGACTACACTACTTTACTTTCTGTAAAAGTGATGACGATCAAATTGATTGTAGCCATTACCATTGCTATATAGACGTTGGCGAGGGTGAAGTGGTTCACGACAAAGTGCGGGGCAATTTCTACCGCCATACGAGCGACTGTAAGAGCGTCCTCCCATAGTCGAGCGTTCTGGAAGATGTTGGCCAAGCTTATGAGGGGCACATCCTGGGTCACAGGCAAGGAGGAAAAACAACAGTGACTTAATTGCTGCAAAACAACCTTTAAAACTACATGAATTACATAAAATGCTACTACTGCACAACTGTAGCAAGAGGTGTCCTGGTGTGGTTAAGGTTATCAGCTGAAAAAAAGTGCAGGGGTGACTTGCCTTCATGTGATGGGGGGCGTAGTTGAGGGCCTGTCGCAGGCAGTCGATGGCTCTCTTGCCTTGACCTTTCACCCTCCAGTACAGTGCAGCCATACTGGATAACACCCATGACGTCTGATTCTGCAGTTTCAGGGAAGAGAGAGAAACACATGTTTAACCTAAATAGGAGATGTGTTACTGTTAAGTGTTGCTAGTAATAATTTATGCACAGTAATAACATCTTATTCAAATTATTTCTATTTTTCCCACAGAAATAAACAAAACAAACAATAACATGATATGCTAAATGCATCATATTTCAGAAAAAAAAACAGCCGCTAATTCATTTTGGCAATCATGGCTGCACTAATAAAAAAATCTGCGAGACTGGGCTGGACTAGCTAACACTTTATAGGCAGCCATGACACCGAGCAGTCTTCTGTAAGTGTCTGAAATGTTACCAAACTGTCCACCTGTTATGTCACTGGTAGACAGTTAAAATGTGGGAAAAAAATCCTGGCCATAACCCTGTCTTTGTTTACTATGATTACCAGCTTTTCTGAAATATCTATATTCTGAGAAAATGTCAGGAAATACTTTGATGAAGAACCAAATGAGATCGCTCATGTTTGTCAGATTTAGTTTAGGAGGACAGCGCTGGTGATATTCTAAAAAGCTGCGACAGAAGAGCTTGAAAATGTTGGTTCATGATGTGTTTATGTTCCAATTGCACATTAACATCAGTGTTCTAATAGTAGTTGACTCTAGCAGGATGCTTGGTATTGTAGGAAGAACTGAAAAACATAAGGTTCCGAATCAAAGCAGAGAAAAAATGCTGTTTTACATGTAGGTGATATTCCAAACTGTCTAAACATTGAGAGCACTTACCTTCTCCAGTACTTTAGCGATGCGTGTGCCCACCTGCTCGAAGGACTGAGGAGAGAACTTATCTTTGCCGAGGTTCTGCAGGACCTGAGGGTTGAGGTAAGGGGAGACACGTTTGAAACTATTTACTAAAAAAAAAGTGGGCCTGTAATTTGGGAATCCCAGGGGTTTTCTCCACTGAGTATAACATACGTCATGCATGCATTATCTACACCTGCTACATTTGATCTTAATAAACCCCTGATGTCTTGGCTGTTAAACCGGGGTCATTGTTAATTGGAGTTTTTGACTACTAGTGGCACTATGGAGCAACGCTCTGAAAAATAAAAAAGCCATATTTTTAGGCTCCTTCTGTCTGTTTTTGGTATACAAAGGGAAGAGTGTGCATGTTATGTCTTGTAATGTTTGACCTCTGCCTCAGCCTACCTCACGCAGCTGGCTCTCTCCTGTGTAGTGGATGGCGGCTCGATTGGCCACCCCTGCCAGGTGGTCGAGGGTGTGCATACTGGCAGCTAGGTTGGCGTTGCATAAAGGCTCGGCAGCTGGTTCCTGGAGCGGAGTGGCGAAGTCTATGTGCTCTGTGATGCTGAGGAAGACAGTGAGGGGAAGGAATTAAGCATCAAAATTGTATTTACTGTATTTTGGTTTTTGATATGCTATGATGCAAGAATGTCAATGAGGCAGCAATGCTTTTTTTTTTTTTCCTTTGTTTTACTGCCTGTTTTCTAACTCTTAACACTACACGGGTATTAAAAAACACTTCGTACATTTCTAATATCTTAAAAAGTTTGTGGATATTATTTTTGTAGATATGCTTTGTTCCAGTTGTTCCATGAGAAACAAAACACAGTGGACCAACTAAATGAATACCAGACAAAAAAATCATCTTTAAGGCTGTTTGTAACTGACTGGTTATAATCTAACTGAAAACGTGACTATGATCAGGACAGTGTTAAGCTTACTCAATGTTCTTGGCAGAGACAGCCAACCAGGTGCTAGCTACAGTGGTAAGGTCTACCCTCCGTGTCCGCTGGCACTCCTCTGGCCCTGGCCAGCCAAGACTTGTGTAGTCCTTCCAGCGACCTGCCCAAAGCAAAAAAAAACAAACAAAAAAAACATCTCTGTCACCTGGGTGGAGTCCAACGCCTCAGTGCTTTTTCTTTGTTCATACTGATGTAAGTAAATAAAATGCAGGTGTATGTGGTACCTGAAGGGCCAGGTGATGGGATAGTCGGTCCACTGATCTCCAAGACAGAGTGTCCTCCAGGTAGCGACTCCCCGTTCTGGTTGTCATCAGAGGTGGCGACACTCTCTGTACCGTCCACCTTTGCCTTCCTGACCCGCTTTACCTGGAAGGTGATCTGATGACGAACAATAAAAAGAAACTCATATTCAGTTCATCTGTGCACACTTCAGAGTTCTGTAATGGTTTTAATTCTATGTTGTGAAATGTGTAAGAATGAGTGCTTACCCATTCTGCTCCTTCATCATCCTCACAGTTTCCAAAGCAGGGCCCTCCGCCGGCCCGAGCCCCCATGACACGGTCGTTCTTTAGCACCCGGATACCTCGCAGGTCACCTCGCTTGCCTCCGACATCCAGGGCCCCTTCAAAAGCTCCCATCAGGTCTTCCTTCAGCTGCCACTCCTCCTCCCCTTCCACTCCTCCACTTCCAAACGGGGTGGCCATTTTAGCGGTTCCTGAGACAGAGGGAGAAGCCCGATGTTGTCCAGCTGCCTCACCTGACCCATTACTGTCTAAGACAACCTCTGTATCAACACAGGAAAAATGAGAAAGAGAAATTAGAATAGTGTTAAACTGAAGGAGCATTTTGTTGACTGAATGGGAGAGAAACACTATTCAGAGATCTTTAAGACATTCAACTCTCAGATGACCATATACTAAGTAGTATTCAAGCCCGCAGCAATTTAACACTAGAACCACCAGGTGTTGCTATATAGCTAAAACCGTCAATAGGTGAGATTTATCCATTCACCTGGCTACTGCATTTCTAACACTAAAAAATATACTCTGTCATTGTTTTAAGGCATCGTCTTCACAAAGGAATGTCTAAAGTTATGAAATGAATTTGTTTAATCATCACCTGTGTTTCGGTCCTGTTCTTTTATAATCTAAGTATCTTTAAGAGCACTAATTGCTTTGCATGGCCGTCAGTATAAATCAGTCTAAAAGGACACTGAAAATCGGTATTAAAAGGAAATATTTGCATATTTGGGTGGTGTGATATTATAAAACAACATTCATCATATAATGAGATAACCCATGTTATTTAAATTACCAAGCCTAAATACTCCAAATAGACAATAACAATCCATAATAATAATAAACAATCATTGCATATATGGGTGATTTAATGTCACAACAAAATTTTACACAATTTTACCTAATCAATTATTAATTTAGGCATTTCAACAATGTGTGAGTAGGATCACCAAGAAATTTGAGGTCACCTTTAAAGCTTTTTTTAAAAATTTATAACATTTATAATGCAAATATATATTTCTCTTTTGATGTTCCATTCATGAAAACAGAGTAAGGCAACGGGCAAATTAGGCTAAGGCACTTGATGAGGGTTTTTTTGCAGGTCATTCTCCTTTACTCTTTTTATAATTTAATTATGACTTGACGAAGTTGTCAAATCACACACTCCAACCGTTGCCTAGCAACTTAGAATGTTTAAACATGAACCTCATGGAAATAAATGCATGTCTTATACAGGTAAATTTTACCGGGTTGGTGGTTATAGGTATAAATGCATGTATTTTTAATCTGGATTCATCTTCGCTATTTTTAACAATAAGGGGTGCTTCACATCATTATTTTAGGAAAAGTCAAAGACTGGAGGACATGAATATTTTATTAAAACATAGTAATGTACAATTGAAAACTGTGGCGGTTGTAGTTTTATTCTATCAAACTGTATACAATGGACGGTATGCCATTGCCGTTAATTGAGTGATTTCTTTTGACCAAACAGTAGAGTATACAGTATAATGAGAAGATTTTACATTGCCACTGAGGGTGTCACTAAATCATATTCTTACTCTCAAAGAGCAAGGAGTCTTCCATGGCAGAAATGGCTGGTGTGTCCTGTTTCTCTTCACTGCCTTCCCACTCCTCCAGCTGTATACCAAGGTCATCCTCAGCCATGCAGGCAGCGCCCTCTGAATCAACACAAGTTATGTACACTTATTAATCAAAACCATACCGCGCTGGTAGACCTGCAGAATAAAAAAAATATTGGTGGCAGTGAGACAAACATGATCAAATTTACAATATTAACAAAGACATGGATAAAAAAACATGTACGGCATGTGACAAACAAATGTTAAATGTATTCTCAAACACTGTTTTTGTATTTTGTAAATATTTTGATAATGTACCTTTTGTGCATTTATACATTTGGAATAAAATGAATATTCTGTGACTTAACATCAAAATAAGATTAGTCTAAAATGAATTATTTTCATGATAAGATTATATTTTATAATTGAACTAATTTTATTACAGATAATTAAGTTAGGATATTTACTTTGGAGATGCAATAGTCGTTAATCCTATAGCAAGATCATAGCTCTTCTCTGGGAACAATCTTCTCCTGGATAAAAAGTGATTCATTTTATATTTTAAAACAGAGCAACTGTGGTTTTATTTTGTTTTTTGGGAACAAACAAATTAGTCCTTTCAGCTGCTCTGTCTCTACACTCTGGCCCACTATTCACTGTCTCGATTTACTCTGGCAGAGCTCAGACATTTTCAACCTTGAGGCTCCCTCTACTGTCTGGAAGACATTAGATCTGTACACTACGTTACTGGATGCCACAATGCTATAGGAACTGTGGGACACCCATGAAGTGTGCAAAAGATGTCATGGGTGGCTAGTTTGCAACAGCCAAGTGTCTATTTTTTTTTTTTTTGTTTTCTAATACTGAAACGTCTAACCCCATAATTATTTTTAATGAGGAATTTGTTTCAGGCTGCACACAGGCTTTTTTCATAAACAACAATAATGACACCTCTCTCAGATAATAAGGGGAAGATGCTGTTTAGATAGTGATGTCGGTCAGAATTGCAGGAATTGTGTCAGTTTCATTCCTATATGGCTTTCTTTTGGACTGTGTTAGGCTGGTGTTACCAAAACAAACATTCATTCACTTCCTACATGGCGTGTGAGTTCTTATTTGTTTATAAAAGTTGCTTCGAATTAACTCCAGTTGTCCTCAAGGATTATATCACAAGAGCTCTGAATAGGCCTGTAGTAATATAACTCAGGTGCAGTTGTTTGCTGCTCTCCACAATTTTGAATCAATGTACTGCATGTTTTCCGGAACCATTAAAAAAAAAAAAAAAAAGAAGAGTGCCCAGATTATTAGCATATGTTTGAAGGTAGCAATACGCCTAACAGGATCAAACATGTGGGAGGAACTGCAGCCATCATAACATTTTATATGAGAAAACAAAAATATTTTTTTGTGTATCTTACAACCTTTACCCTGACTTTAGGTGGGTGTGCGTTTTATAAGTTCTTGTGTGACCAAATGTACTCAATGTGCTTCGTGGGAGCAATATTTAGCTTTGGAGAGTAAAATATAGACCCTTCTAAATTCGGCATCAGCTATTTTCTGCGGCTTAAATTATTGAGTGGCAAAATTTCTCCACTTCAAAGCACTTTTCTCTTCACTCCCACTGATATGAATAACGAAAAAGGTGCACAGTTTCTGTTCACATCAGAAGCGCAACGTACTACTCCTTTCTCACGGCCACTCTTGCAGCTTCAAGGGACAACATCGGGAAGCGGGGGGTGGAGGGTGGGGGGGGGGGGGGTTTCTCAGTGTAAGATTAGAAAACAAGCACAAAACCTGTCTGGGGCCCAAGTGCATTTTAAGTCCATGCCTCAATTCTAGCTCAATATGGCCAACTGGTAGAACAGGGGAAAAACAGAAATAGATATAATAACATTGAGTGCCTGTAAACGCTATAAAAAGGGGATTTTCCTAATTTTTCTAATTAAAACAATCAGCAGCCTTAAATGCTATTAGATTTGCACATTGCAGCACAAACATTCTGCCATTAAACATTAGTAAGACTTTTAGTAATGTTTTAAATAAAATGAGATTAAAACACAAATTTAGAGACAAAAAAAAAGGCAGGTTCTGCAAGCGGCTGTATAGTAGTTCAGTGCGTTATGACCTTCAAAAAAAAACCATGATAAATCTTGTTTTAACATGCAAAGCTCTGCTGCTTGTTTTCATTGCAACTACCAAACAGTACCTCCGAATCCCAAAACTTCCAGGTCACTGCTGATGTTTTGCTGATGCTCTATAGGTAGTAAACTTGAAGAAAAACATGAATTATACTTGGGGGATACAGTGAGTTAAGCGTGTGCATTAGTTACTCACGTGAGCAGGGCTGTCGGTGTGAGAGATTGTAAAGGAAGGGATAGAACTGCAGACAACGCAGCAGAGGTAGGCTGGTGCGACACTGTTCGCAGCCGGCGAAGGACGAGTAGGAAGCGGAGGAGGAAACGGCCGTCACCAGGATGTGGCGGAACAAGGCCAGAGCACCTGTCACGTTGCCCTGGGCCAACTGCACACTCACCGAGCTGAGCAGGGTGTGGGGCTGATGCGGGGAAACAAAACCAGAAAATGTTAGCTGAAGGGAAACATACATGAAAACTGCTGCTTAGCTTTAGAAGATATGTACACATCCTATAGTCCTGCGATTGACATTGCAAGTATTTAATCTGAATAATCTTCCAAGGTTTTGTCACCTCCCCTACACAGGCTGGTTAGTTTATATATTTTATATATTTTTTTCATGTGATGCAAGATTATTGCATTATTACTCGTGGTCATTTTATTGAGTACAACCCTTTGATACCTCTACAACAAGGCTTGATTTAATAAAATGATGGAAATGTTAACAACTGATCTCTGTCAATGCTGACCAGATAGCATCCATCCACATTTCCTGGCCACACATGTTTAAATCTTCCTTATGTACTCTTTTGGGTTGAAATATGGATAGTCTGGAGGCCCCTGGAGAGAAGTGAATTCTTAATCACGTTCCTGGAACCGCCTTGAGATGATGAGTGCTTTCTGACATGGAAATATACCGCTGGAGGCCTCCGTTTGACAAAGGGTACAGTGTGCAGCCATTCAAAGTTGCACTTAAGTCAGCAATGTTTGGGTATGACGTAGTGGTATTCAAATGTGGTTTAACTGGTATTAAGGTCATGGTAATCAACTCGTATGGCTGGTAATGACTCTGGAAAACGACACCTTGTTCTAGACACATGTCATAGAAATGCCAGAGTACATAGCTTTGTACAAAACAAAACAAATGCAGTGATTCAACAGATCACTTTTATTAACATTTGAGCCAATAACGTCCTCATGGCCCATACCCTAGTATCAATTTTATCCTCATATTCCTGTTTGGCTGTCTGCCAGACTGAAACCTACAAGACATTTATTAATTTCTTACAGAATTCAAGCTTTTTTTATTTTGGTTGACCTGATAGATAAGAAAACATTTACACTGACGAAGCACGAGTAAGAGAGGAACATGAAGAGTACAACGGGTACTGTTTCATCGATTATCACACCTGAGGAAGCTGCTTGTTTGTGCTAGCAGACAAGTGTACCTAATAAAGTGTCCAGAAGTGCGAAATAAACAGAGTACACTGTGTAAGTGTGTAAATCTAAGATGGTGAATTCAAACAGTATATGCATTAATGTGCCTTTACCTCTGATGCATTGAGAGCCAATGCTTGTTCCAGTAGTGTTTGTGCGTGGGTGGTCAAGCCGTGGTGTAGCAGCAGGTTAGCAGCATTGGTGAGGGGCAAGTGGCGGTGAGAAGGCGGGGCTGAGCTCAAAACTTGGCGCAGGCACTGCAGGGCACGGCTGCCATTGCCTTTGGCCCGCCAGAATAGAGCTGCCTCATTGTAGACCTGCCAGCGGGGTATAGTGGCCTATATATACAAATAAACTTCTGTTAGCTCTGAAAATGATGGGTTCAGACAACTGCAGTTTGGAGCAATTTAGAAGGGTTAGAGTGATTGATGGTAGTTTGAGTGTATGAGCATTGTCTCACTGATGGGTAAATCCATATTCTATCATTTAAGACAGAAAACATGTGCCACTCTCAACGGATTTGAACTCTCAAGCAGGTCACAATTCATTTGGACACGATAAATCGCTGAGTGGACTGCAGAGAGAGATGCAGCAGTAGCTTTCTGCCCTTGGTGATATGGATGAAATGTACAGTACTGTAACTGTGAGAAGCATTATTTTGCAACAGACTTGTTTCACTGACTTGTTTCATAGCTTGAACTATTCTGGAGCCAATCTGCTCCAAAGTCCATCCTCCACTGCGTAACTGCAGTATCTGTAATCAGACATATTCATGTTAATGCTTGAATATTCTTTTGCACTTACCATAGAAACACGAACACACACTACTACGCTACAACTTGTAGCTTTTCCCATCTTTTTGTTGTTCGACACACACACACATACACACACAAATAAACAGACAGACAAATACCTGGGAGGCAAAGGGATCTGGCAGCTCCTTCTCTTCCAGGGGCCAGTCTAGTGAAGCCGGCAGGAGGGCTGGATGTGGTTGAGGGACAGGACCACAGTCTGGCAGAGAAACCGTCTGAGGAGGACTGCTGCTCCCGTAGAGGAGGGTTGTCACTGGGCTGAATACACACAATGAGATATATTTCACTGATGACATTTTTATGCAGTCGGTTTTGTTCTGGGGTTTCTTTGCTTGGTTTTGTAAAGCAGCTCGAAAATCATTCTGAGGAACTTTAAACTCAAGTGGAAAGTAGCTATGTAGCTATTACATACCCACAAAATACCCCAATCCATGAATGTGTACTGACCTGAGGCCCTGCGTTTCAGGTGGAAGGTAGTATGTCGGCAGCTGGTGAGCAGGGGGAACACTTGGATACTCATTGGCACAGTCAGTTCTCTGAGGCCACAACATCTTCTGCATGTCCTATGGCAAAAGCACAGTTACAGTAAGTCCTTGTTCTCCAAAACAATGATACAGTCTAAGAGTATACTGGTAAGCCAAATGACAGTGTACCTTGCAGTCGTCTAGCTGCCTGGCAAATTTAAAAAAAGAAATAAAACATAAACAATCTACAATCAAATGTAATTCTGTGTCTTGCCTGTGTGTAATCCTGGTGGCTGCCCCAGAGGGCAGCGACAGGATCCTGGTCTCCGGACACAGAGGGATGGATCTGAGGGCTGGATGCTGTCTGATTTGAGTTGCGCTCTGACACAAGTGCTACGCTGGATGCCACGGACACCTCCTCCCCAAACTATGAACATAGAGAAAAACAAAAAGAACTGTGAAACAGAATCTGAAGAAGGATTTCTTTACTGTGTTATGTCTCAAAAACAAAAGTGTAAATTAACATAAAATATAAATATGGTAGTGTTATTCATTTCACCTTTAATTTCTTTATCTGTGAACAACTCTGGACTAATAAAAACTATGCTTCTTATAAACATCCCCTATATTGTAATATTTCAAAGACTTACTTGGACATAGTGGACATGTTCAAATAGATCACCACGGTGATAACGCACAGGCAGGTCAAAGGGGCAGTAGAGGCTGCGCTGCTGCTGGCCCAACCGACACATCTGATGGTTGCCTGGAGTTCACATGACACACAATACTCAGGTGCTGTTGATGTACATGTAGTGATATGCATGAATATCAAAGTCAGCTTGCTCTCTAATGCCATTCTCCAGTTCCAAACAATCATATTTCTTGTGCACTCAACTGCTTTGATACTTCTGTTCTTTTAAAGTGAAACTCTTCTAAAATTTATAATGCCTCACTTTCCGTAACCTTGGATGCACAGCACTTGCCTGATTAACTTAAGCCCCTTTCACACATGCACTGCAACCCTGAAGTTATCCGGGCATTACCCAGAGGAGCCGTATGTGTAAACACAAATGTCTGAATCAGTTGGACTGGACATTAAACAGACTTTACCCTGCCAGCTCCTTAGTATCATGTATCGTATAGTACCATGTGTGAATACAGCAGTGAATTCTCCAGAGAATTCACAGCCAGCGAGTGGGCTACAACTGCTCGCTGCTGTAAGTGCAACAACACCCGGCAGTGAGGGAGACAGTACAAGCAATTTATCAAACAACCACTGAACAAGAAGAACACGAACTTAAATACGAGATCTTTGACTTCCAGCAGTCAACTCCCCTCTCATCCGCAGCTGCTATTTTACATAAAACCTGCGTTGTTTTGACCAGGCCTGAACGCTCCGCTGTGAAGCTAGCAATAATAGGAGAGAGGACTTCCTGTGATTTCTCATAAAATTAAATCCATTTTATTTAGGGTGAAAATCTTAAAAACGCTGAATAACAGCGTACTTTTTGCGTCATATCTTGCCTTCCGCACCCCTTGCCTAAACCAAACAGAGTATTTCCAGTAGGTGAGAACTACATCTGATACAGACAATCTCCTGCTGTGTGCTACATGTGTGAAAGTTCATATATGAAAACGGCTAACACGCTTTCTTTTCTTTGTAATCAATATCAGTATTTATCGAGCTTGTACAAGCTAACTCTCAGCCAATACAGGCTGGTACTTCCTTTCTGGACCAACTAAGCAGTTAGCTCTACGACCATAGCAACATTCTGTATACAAAATTCAAAAAAAATAAATTAACAGAATAGTAAGATTATACAACTTTCATATATCATGATTGTTTTAGGTACACTCAGTACTATCATGCCCTGGACTAGTTACTGTGCCTGGCAATTTACCAAGCTGGGCTTCCTTGGCCATCTGGGTCTCATGGATAATGTTGCGCAGGATCTGCTCTTCCTGCAGCAGCTTGTGTTTGTCCAGTGCCTCCTGCTGGCGAAGGTAGTGGTCATGCTGCTTCTGGTACTCCTTCAGCTCATTCAGTGTCCGCTGCAGCGATCTACAAATGTGGGAAAACGAGGAAGGCGAAATGTAAAATACAGGACAGTTGTCAGAGATGCATAGCAGGGTAATACGGCACATGACACGATAATCCTACAACCACGACACGGAAGTGATACTCTTGCATTTTCCTTGCAGACCACCAAAACGTTTAATTAAAATAGCCTCACACTATCCAAACAGAAATATGTTGGACAGTCCATATTTCTTACCAGCTTAAAAATTAATTTGTAAAGAATAATCATCATCAGTAATAGGAAGAAAAAGAGAGAGGAGAAAAGCTATTTGAATGCGTCCTTTGACAACCTAAACCAGCATCAAACGTGCAGTATAGCGGTAATTTGATAGTTTGCCATTGTTGGTGCGTCACAGTTGCCTGCAATGGGACATGTTTGTAAATGTCTAGACATCTTGGCGAATACCTTACCTCTATAATATTTGATTTTGTGTACATATGTGGTATTTGCAATCAAAGTATTTGGAATGTGAGTGTATGAGTGCTTGTCTACCTGTGCTGGGCTTCTAGGCGCTGCTCCAGCTTTTGCTGACAGAGCACAGCATGTTTCCTCCTCAGGGCCTGCTCAAAGCCTGGCTGGGCCTGCAGTGCCTGCTCATAACACAGCACTGAGTGGTTGTATTCCCCAAGCATCTGGTCAGACAGTGATGGAAGAGGAGACATATGTACCATGGATACAGCAGAGGACAAAGCACTCATTTGTTTCATGTAGAAATCATGTAGCGACATTTTTTTTTTAAAACTACTGCACAACTGAATAAAGTTTTGGAGACTCAAATAGAGGTTTCAGTAAAATGCTGGTTATTTAACTGAATAAATATTAAAAGCTTATTTATAAGTTGACAATACACAAATTATTTAGATTATGAAAATATGAATCTTCTATTTATACGCTGACACGTAAGAAGAAATTGCAAACAGATTGATTTTGTCTCATTAGTGTTATGGGAGCCCTGAAACTCAGGTCCAGGTGGTGAGATAGAAGAAGTCATTATCAATAAAAAAAAGCCAGAACATCACTTTCCAGTGAGCTACTGCATCAATACAAGGAAAGATAAGAACAGGAGCATGCTGTTCAGATCAACTGACATTACATTTTACAGGTGCATTAATCCTGTAATCCAGTTTTTAGTTGAAAAATACATTTTCTGGAGGGAAAAGTAAGCATACTATTAATTTGTTGGCAATTAATCCTTTCTTAGCATTGGTAGGGTAAAACCAGAGAAACTGAAAACACGTATCTAACTAACCTTAGAATGAACTGGATAATTTTACTTTGAAATTGTTTTTTTTATGGCAGACTATTAAAGTGTGTGCGCTGTCCTGTTGCATAAGCTTTTATTTTAACATACGCACACACACATAATGAAATACAGCACCTTACTGGCAAAGAGTTTCAAGCTTAAACAATCTGATTTTTACAGCGTACTGACAAAGTGAAAACAATACTGTTTGAACATTCTTTCTTTTCAACTTACAGCATAAATGTTACCCAATGTGTAGTGGCTGGTGAAGAGATCTGAGGTAAGGTCCAGGGCGGCGTGGGCTAGAATAGCAGCATCTGCTGAAAAATGGGCACGGTGCAGGATGTTGGCCATGTTAACCAGGGCTACATCCTTGTGCTGCCTACAAACATAACACAAATACACGCACACACACACACACACACACACACAAAGAGCGTGAGAATGTGGACATCTGTGTTAAAAAAAAAAAAAAAAGCAGTCTCATACAATAAACAGTGTACTAGTGCAGTTGCCTTCTGTCCAGCCTGGCAGTACCTTGGGGAGAAATGCAGAGCGCGCACTACACAGTCCACTGCCCTCTGTGGCTCGTTCTTCATACGCCAATAAAATGATGCCATGTTGTACAGCACCCAGGATGATGAGTTCTGGAACACACAATCATACAGACATGCATAGGCATGCGCACATACATTTTTTTGATTTCTTGGAAGGACTAAGTGCCAAATGTTAGGTCTCTACAGAGTCTTAGTTTTTTCCCTAAGATAGTTTCAGTCACATGCCTATTTGGGCTGACTTCCTGATACTCTGAATTAGTGCTGGGCGGTATAACCAAAAATTTGTATCATGGTATTTTTTAAGATTTGGGCGGTTTCACAGTATATCATGTTTTTTTTTGTGCATGACTGGGCCTTTCTATAGGTTTATAATAGCTTATTCTACTGGAGTACATAGAGTTTACATGAATTGCTTCAAAAGTTTGTTTCTGAGTCTGAATGAAAGCTGCCTGTAGCAGCATTATGGCAAGCTACATAGAGATCTGTATCCGGGGAAGTTTGCTGGCTAACCGAACCACCCACATATTCATTTGCACACACTAGTTTGTTTACATGTATGAGGCTGGTTTTCACCATGGTTAGATCATTGGGAAACTAAAAGAAACTAAGTGCAATGAGGGATTATCCCGTGGACTATTATGAGGACGATCATGAGTGATGAGTCATGATGAGTGAGTCATGATCACTTGGACTGGCCGAGCGTATTTATTTGAACCAGAGTACGCAGAGAGGAGATGAAGCAACTGAAAGAAGGAAAACAAAGAATGGGGCGACAGGACCGTCAGGAAAGTCAACGTACCATGACGGTTACCTCAGAGAAACTGCTGCTGTTCCTGCAGTCACTGCTCTCCTGAAGAGTGCAGAGGAAAACTTTTTCTGCAGTTGGACCTGTTACTGCCAGACTCGGGAAATCTAGAAGTGCCCGTGGATGAGAGTAACCCCAACTGTGTAAATACTGCACATGGATTTACAGCGTTTATCGACATTGTCGTCCTGGAGACTGATTTATCTCCGCAAAACTAAGCGGGAGAAAAGAGCGAAGCCAGCTGGATCAAACACTCAGCGCCACACTGTAAGAAAAATATGATTACAACACATAACTGCGTGTGGAATTACAGTATGCAGGTCTCTATCATCCGGCAGTAGTCCATGAAAACTGCTCAGTGTGTATCTTGTCATTTTATCCTTGCAATTTGGAAACTTGCAGACGTGGGCCATTTTATTTAATCTACTAAATTTCTACTTCTCTAGCATGAATAGACGCTGAGCTATCCATAGCCTCATAAACAAACCTGCATACAAACTGCCCTGGATGTAGTTCCCTATAGAGTTAGCCATAATAGCTGCTACAGGCGGCTACTTCTTGTGTTTATTTTCGTTCAGACAAACTTTTGAAGCAATTCATGTAAAAATCTTGTTTATTTCTGAAGTAGTAGGAGTGTAATTACACGTGGAGCCTCATTCACCTAAATCTTAATCTTAATCTCCAGATTCTCAATAATGGAACTACCTGGCTAGCTAGCGAGCTGTACCCAGCATGCCGTTCGGCGATGTAATTTTGTAAATGTAAAATTATTAGTGTTTATGCATCACAAAGTTTGGTATGCCATGGTGTTTTGCCCTGTTAAAAGAGTTAGTTGTGGGTTACTACTTGTTGTGTTATTAAGTTATAACTGTTAGTAAGAAGGTTATGTAGTTAATAGGCCCGACCGTATTATATATTTTGCTGCCTATTGAAGAGTTACAGCAATTATTTCAGCTATGCACCAGTATGGCGGTAAATGAAAAATTCTTCTTGTACGGGAAGTTATAACTGGTATACCAGATGAATCAGTATACCAGCCAGCACTACTCTGAGTATGTCTGGGCATGTACAGACAGTGACTATTGCTTGTCATCAACAAATCTACAAAACCACACAGATTTTCCGATGGTGACTGACTGACTGACTAACTAACTTTACCATAACACTTCTCCTAAATCTACCATTTCTATGCCATTTTTAAACACATATTTCATGCTTATGTGCTAAATCTCCAAAGGGGAAAACTTTAACTGCCTTATGAGGCAAAGTTGTCCGGATTGAACTTACCCTCAGTAATCCTTGATGGATGCGATGGCCCACCACATCAATACTGCGGCCCAGCTTCTGAGACAATGAACTAAAAATGGGGTCCTCCTTAGAAAGCAGTGGAGAGGTAAGGTTTGCCCTCTCTTGCACACCCTGGAGGAGACCAAAGTCAAATGATCTTTCAAATTCAACTCTCAAACATTTCTGCTTTCAACTGATCTCACCTGACAGCATGGGAGTAATCAAATGTTTTTCCCAGTTACATAATGTTGCATACCAACTACTGAAGCACAGATTTCAAACGTCTGTGGAGTTACATAAACACAAATCTGATGTTCTGGCCAACCTGTGATCCTCAACCTGATTAAGTTAGAAGACAACAGAAAGACGACCTATTGAAATAAAGCAGAGTTTTGGGGGGTTTCCACTGTCACTGTAAACAATATGCCTTTTTATTGTCACTGGATGACAGAGGGGCCTTCCTTGTAAAATAGTTTTTTGGACTTAGATGCAACCTTAAGATCAAATCATGTTCAAGATCAAGAAACACAGATTACAGTAATTTGTATATTATGTCCACAGAGACCGTTTTTAATACTTAAAGGGTCACAGAATATAAATGTCTTAGCATCTGGTCCAAATAGAAATTTACATTTAAATACCCTACAGACAACTTTGTGTACAACTTTGTACAGACACAAAACCAGTTCTCCTTTGCGATGTAAGAGGATGATTGCTGAAGCAGTTTTTTTTTTCTAAGTTTATGGATTATTGGGAAATCACTCTGTTACCCCAACTCTGGGCCTTTAGATTGCATTTCCCATAACACTCTAATGGTCATTACTGAGGATAATTACAAGACTCCGCTGCATTATATTTGATGAGGTTCATTGGGCTTCCCTGACTGAGAATCTTGATAACCCTGTACCAGAACTGATCTCGATAAGTCAAGACAATTTTATTTATATAGCACCAAATCACAAGAAGTTATCTCACGGCACTTTTCATCGAGCAGGTCTAGATCGTATTCCTTAATTTACAGACACCAAACATCCCCCGTGAGCAAGCACTTGGTGACAGCAGCGAGGAAAAACTCCCCTTTAATGGGAAGAAACCTCAAACAGAACCAGGCTCTAGTTGGGTGGCTATCTGCCTTGATCTACGACTTCTTTTGCTGTTAGCACACTGATTAAAAGGAATAATATGCAAAACCACCAACAAATCAAGATACTTATACCCATAATTTAAGACTCTATCATTCTCGATTATTATCCTGTCCACGTCTATGACTGCTTTATGACTGCTGACAATATTTGGATTATTTTCCAGTGAAACTGTAAGCAGATAATTGCTGTAAGAAAGCATAAGCTCAGCCAAACAAAAGGTTAAAAACATTACCAACAGTATGCTATCATTTGATCAATAAAAACTGTTGAAACCTTATTTAAACAATAACCGTTAAGAACCAATGACTATTGAGAGTTTGAACACAGGTAGTAGAGTACTTTGCAGCATAACTCTGCATCCCTCCTTTCAAAAACAAAGGTGTAAGTCAATACATTATTCCTAACAAACTGTTTGTTCAGTGATGAAGGCAATTATGATAACACTCATGATCTTGACTCATTCCCTTCTTGTTCCGTTCTTAACACAAACCATTGACAAGTATGGCCTCTACTCACCCTGAGATGCTGGAAAGCATGGATACTATAAGGTAGTTCGAAAACTTTGGCGCAGTCAGGCTTTTCTAGGTCTGGGGGTAGAGCTGACCGAGAATCCACATAGTCTTCAGGGCTACAGGCAAGAGGGAAGAAGGAGATGACAACATATTTAAAAAAAAAACAACACAACATTATTTGACTAACTGATCTAGCGTAAAAAAAAAAAAATTATTATATATAAGTTTAATTGGATATAGCGACAAAATCATCAATGAAACACAAGAAAAGTAACATTAACAATGGCAAAAGTCACCTCGGAGTTAGTTTAATTACTTTTGATATGCATGTGTTTAAAGGCAATAACAATAATTATATGCAAAATAAATTACTTGAAAATACAACCCACATTCCTTCATGGTGACACTGAGAGACCAGGTGCAAAACTGTGAGTACCCTCACTTCTGTCATTAGGCTATGTGAAATTTAAATGGTGCCCAGTACCCTTAACACTTTACAAAAAGATCAGCAAGAACATGTTTTCTTCAGGAGAGATGCATTTCTCTTTCCTGACACTAACCTGATGTCTTTGCTTTCCAAGGAGATGTAAGTGCCATCATACAAGTCCAGGTCTCCCAGGGGTACCTTAGCCATAACACAGTCTGCATCCTCTTTGTAGTGTCGCTGCTCAAGCCCTGTGTCCCTGTCCTCGTTCTCCTCAATGTGTATCTTCTGTGCCACTAGCTGCTTCTGCTCAACAATAATCGAGGACAATGAAATCAGTGAGGACGGGTGGGTTCAAGAAATGGACAGGTGACAAATTAAGTAACCCGAAGTTAAGAAGAAGGAAGTGATTAGAAGGTATTTAAATGATATGTGAAATAATCAATGCATGGATAGAAGGTATTTATGTTAAAGCAAAAGAGCATGTTCTTTTTTTGGGAGATCTGAATGACAGTGATAGAGAGGTAAACACCTTTAGGACCAGAATGAAAACCCAAAGTGAAACCCGCTTGCACAACATCATTGCACATGACACAGTCAAAGGAAAACTCACACACCTCTAGCTTCTTGAGGTAGTTAACCCGAGTCTCTTGCCTCATAAAGATCACTACATCATGTGGATGCTTCAGATTTAAAGGGGAGTCAACCTGAAACAGCACAACACAAACAAACAGCATGTTTATATCAGTCCCAGACACTGAGTGCGAAACACATTCAGCCAGCGGATAAATCCGATAATATGACAGTATACACAAGTTTTAAGTCATCTAAGAAATGGACTATCGCTAAGTTTAGTTTTTAATATGTGCAAACTCGCCAGCCACACCGCCTGTCACATAAACATAAACAGGATTTTTCTCTCTAAATGAAGGTAGCAGTTTGCTGACAGTTGGCGCCGACCAACAGCAACGTTAACTCGAGCTCACTGATAAGCCGTTTCCAACGCGGACGCTGACATGGGCCCGAAATATTTTGGTCATCTTGACCTCAAACACCTAGCGATAACGTCAGTTTTAAGGTAGCTGATGGAAGCTAACAGACATAGCCAAACTAAACAAATAAAAAAGGTTATTCTCTCGCTGTATGTAACGTTACCGACGCGGTCAAACGTGTCGTACGGAGTTCAAACGAACTACCAACATTATGTTAACAAACCATAAACCAAAACGTTACTGTTGATGCTAGCAATAATAGCTTTACAAGCTAGCCACCTAACGTAAGCGTTAGCAGGTCAATGAGCTAACTGCCATACTTGTTGTTGAATTTTTCCATCCTCTGTGACAACCCAATGAGTCGTAGCTCCTCCGGAGTCAACTACAAGTATGCAAAGAAGGATGAAAAGCTTCCCCTGAAATGACGGTTTTCGCGGATAGCTGACACGACAGGGCAAAGACTCAGGACAGATTTTCCTGAGGTCCGCCATTTTTTTTTTGCTCTGTGGCAACAAGGCGCAACCTCCGGCCAGGCGGTGTCGCTCACTGGCGCACCACACACACAAAAAAACCCTAACAGGTTATCTTTGATGACGTTTGGAAAAAAAAAACAGGAAATTCTGTAGAAACGAAAAGTTCGAGACGTTTTCAAGGCAAAGGTGAGCATAATATAACGATATATACATGCTTTTATAGACACAGTCAGTGTTTGAATGCTGCTGTTGTTGCTGAGGAGGACGTGTGTGATTGCTGCCTGCTGGTTTGGTCAGTATCTCTCTTTTTTTAATCGTGTTTAGCACTGTCGATTTCAAGTTTTGAGTTCCGCATCCAGGGGCATGACTGGTCCCTTAAGTGACAACGTTGTCATCACTATTTAACGTGTGCAAGAGATTTGATTCAATTTATTTGTACTGAAATAAGTTTGCGACATTCTGCGTCAGTACACCCTAATAGCTGTTGAACCACAGTAGTTAGGGCCTTGATGAGTAGTGCTAATTATGAAAACTAATGACCTTAACGTTATTTCCCTTACAGATGTCGCTTTACCTCATTTTAGAAATTCACAGTGCCAGTGAGCACTGGTCTAAATAACTGTTAGTTACAGTGCCCACTCCTACACGATATATTCTTCAATCTTACGTCATTTAATAACAGTATGAGTAACAGTGGTTTCCATGCCTACACATCTGAAGCTGTGCTTTTACTAAATTGATATAGCTCTTTAATTGTGTTGATATCATTTTTTATCTCGACGCCACAAAGAGATACCATGACCAGAAAAATAAAATTCAACTCAAATTCAAGATTCAATACTATTATTTATATATATATATATATATATATATATATATATATATATATATATATATATATATATATATATATGTATGTATGTATGTATATATATACACTAATAAAACACTTTTTTTTAAAAATCAATACTGTATTGCCGTTTCAATGTAGTTGATAGAAAGTTGATTTGGTGACCTTACTCAAAACAAAAACAAAAACAAAACAGAAACCTCAAGACATCACATCAGCAGACTGAGACAAGTGTTAAAATCATAGTTGAGCTTCATCAATCAATTAAACCTTTATGCGTAGAAATGATAGGCCTAAATGATCAAAACAATTAGTGGATTTATGGAAATTTAAACAGCAAAGTAATTTTTGAGTCATACAAACAAACAGACAAACATTAAGTGTTGTCCATACCAGCACAATAAAATTACATCATAACACCCTGTGATATGGAAAAATGTTCTAAATGTCCTAAAAAGACGAGTCTTTTCTGAGCTTTCTTCAGTTCTGTAATAGTGTTGACCTCACACTAAAAAGAAAAGAGAATAGTTGCTGATGCCAACTTGAAAAAATGATGAATATATACACGTAATACTTTATTTCCTGACATTTTCACCTTTTTGTCCTGCTTTCCACAGATGTCTTGCTTTGTTAGTAATAAGGGGAGTTTGGAGGAGGACAGCTATGAGGGAGCTGTTGGTGGAGAGCTGTCCGGCTGTGCCTTGGCGATGATGGAAAAGGAACAAGAATCGATGCTCAGCCCCTCAGAGAGCCCTGGTACCTTCATCAGCAGCAGCTCCAGTAGTCTTCAGGCTGCTACCCCTGTCCAGGGCTATGACGTTGAGTTTGACCCACCTCTAGAGAGTAAATATGAGTGCCCTATCTGCCTCATGGCTTTAAGGAATGCCATCCAAACACCCTGTGGTCACCGTTTCTGCAAGAACTGCATTGAAAAGTCCATTCGGTATGCTATTGCGTAACTGTCTTGAGAATATTGAGCGCTAATTTAGGTTTGTAATGCAATTTATTAACAACAGCTCATTCTTGAAGTTATTTATTATAACTATTATTTCTTTGTTAGCAATAGCAGCAGAACGATGCCTTATATGCCTTCCACTATAAATAATGTGTAAATATTGTAACATTTTGATTGAATCGCAGGCTTTCCTGCTCAGATATAAGCAAAGGGCACCAAGTGATAATCATAAAGCTAAATCTAAAGGATTGCTTGTCTTCCTCCTGCTATACAGTGATACAGGACAGAAGTGCCCTGTGGACAACGAAATGCTGTCACAAGACCAGCTGTTTCCTGATAACTTCGCAAAACGGGAGATTCTCTCGCTAACTGTTCGCTGTCCGAACGCTGGCTGCGCTGATAAAATGGAGCTCCGACATTTAGAGGTAAGAAATTTAAAGGATACGTTCACAAGTTTTCAAGTTTGTCTTCAAGCAATAGTCAGGTTTCCATATGAACAGTGAAACAGGTTTTGCTCGCTGTAATCATTCCTCCTGTCCATACTGGCTATTAAGAGACACAGACCTTGTTAAATGCTAAAAACATTCCAGAGTTTATTTGAAGTTAATATGAGGTTTCAGCATTCTGAGGTTGAGTTGAGCTGATATATCTTCAAATGTTACAGTCTTTTAAGTACAGAATTGCTTTGTGTTACTCCCTCCTCTGCAGCTCAGTATAAAAACACTGTCTTTGGAAACCATAGAGCGCACTGACTCAGGTGTTGGCTCAGTTTGCCAAAGTGCTTAGCTTTCTATCTAAGCCAAAAGAAATATTTTTTTTTTATGCTTTGATGTATGAATGAAGCACTGTGCAGCAACTGCAGATTGATGCATGTCTCAACATTTTAAGAGGCAGTCAGTACAGTACAGAGGATGTCAAATTTTTATGAATTAGCAAAAAACACTTTCACATCATTTTGTATTTTTCTCTGACATATGGGCACAGTAATGGGGTGAAAGGGACTTCAGGGGCTATGACACTATTTCTTGTTATGGCATGTAATAAGTGAATACCTGCATCTTCCTCTGGTTTAGACGATGACATTATTATATGTGGACCGCTGCTGTCCTACTACTGAATAAAATCAAATGCATTGTTTCAATATATTGTTTTTTCTTCCAGAATCATGTGGCACAGTGTCAGTTTGCAACTGTGCCTTGCCCGCAGTGCCAAAAGTCTGTGAGAAAAAGCCACCTCGAGGAGCATATAACTGTTGAGTGCCAAAGGAGACCTGTGTCGTGTCCAGATTGTGTGGCCTGCTTTGTGTATGAGGAGAGAGAGGTACCGTTGACTCACTCATGACCCACTCCAGCATAGTTCTCCCAAAAAAATGGTTTAGTTTCACTGTGTATCAATGAGGATTAGTTTCCTTACAATCTGGTTTCTGTCGCTTTTTCAGCTTCATGAGCAGCAGTGTCCCTTTGCCAATGTCACGTGCCAGTACTGTGAGATGGTTCTCATCAGAGACCAGGTGAGTGAGCGCTGCATGAGTAATGGCTCCATTCCACCTAGGTGTGTGGTTGTTACCCTGGTATCGGGTATGTAAGCACACTGGCATGGCCTACTGGGACATTACATGTATCAGTTAAAACTGTGTTTTTACAGCAATGAAAAGTCAAAATGTCTGCTGTCAAAAAATGGTAAATCAAAATCTTTACACTTGTGAATTGTTAATCATTTAGCCAACTTCTGTCAACAAGAACTTCTCTTTTGTTTGAACAATGGGGAACCTTTCCTGTGCAGTGTCACAGCTCATGTGGATACACACTGATTCCACAATAGTAACTGTAAGTGATGATGGTTGAATGATTTTCTGTAGGAGACAGGAACTGAGTTGTTTCCAAAAGGTTTCCCTCATTGACTTTGTCCATGACTATGTAGTAATAACATGTTGAAAACCTGATTTGAATAAATAAATATGAATGAAGCTGTTATTTTTTTTCAGATGGAATCTCATTGTGATACAGATTGCCCAAAAGCACCCATCGCCTGTAACTTTAGCACCTTTGGATGCAAGGAAAGGGTAAGTTATCAAATTTACACTGTTGGGACAATCCTTGAGAACCTGCTTGTTACTAAACTACTAGTCCTTTTAGTCAACCAGACCAAATATAAAAAAGAAAAATTGTGTTCCTCCGTAGATGCAGCGCCACAACCTGGCTCAGCACATGCAGGAGTTCACACAGATGCATATGCGCTACATGGCAGAGTTCCTGCGTGGCCTTAGCCTTAATGGCACCACACCAAAATCCCTCTGGGCGCTTGGACATTCTGTTCCCCCTGAAGACCAAGGAGCTGCAGCATCAGCATCAACCTCTAGTGGTTCCAGAGGATCTGCAGGCTGCAGCAGCAACTTTGCCTCATCTCAGCCTAGTGAAGAGATGCAGAGGCTCCGGGAGATGGATAAACGACTGGTAAAACAGGATCACCAGCTGCGTGAGCTCATCATCCTAAAAGAAACGCGGGTATGGGAAGTCCTTTAGCCTCAGAGTAGTAATATGTGTGTGCGGTTTGGTGCCTGAGTGGTTGTACGTAAAGGAATACCTTTAAATATATATTTTGTACTTTCTTTTTTTATTAGCTCTAGTAAAAGAAGACGTGAGCCATGCCTTTATCAGTTATAGATTTATATTTTTCTTCAAGGCAAGAGTTGTGTCTTCTTTTCTTTTCCTTCTGTTACAATTGTATTGCCAGTACATTGTCTCTACCTGTTAAAGCACAGACATTTTAGATCTTCTCATGATTGAAAAACTATTGTCCCATCTCTTCTTCAGGCAGGCCAGCTTGCAGAGCTCCAGCGTAGGGTGTCTGTGCTGGAGGAGACAGTAAAGGAGCTGGAGGTCCAGCAGTGCCACGGTATCTTCATCTGGCGCCTCAAAGGTTTCACTGCCCACTTGCGGAACCAAGAAGCAGGCCTACCAGTAGTTGAACACAGCCCAGGCTTCTACACAGGTCGTCCAGGCTACAAACTGTGCCTGCGCTTACACCTGCAGACCCCCAACGCCCCACGCTGCTCCAACTACATCTCCCTGTTTGTCCACACCATGCAAGGATCTTTTGATGGGCAGCTGACCTGGCCGTTCCAGGGCACCATCCGACTCGCTATCCTAGACCAGGGCCCCGAAGGTCAGCACCACATGGAGGTGATGGAGACTAAGCCAGACCTGCAAGCCTTCCAGAAGCCCACCATCCAGCGCAACCCTAAAGGATTTGGCTACGTGACCTTTCTGCACCTGAATCAGCTGCATCAGAAGGCCTATGTTAAAGATGACACTCTTCTTATCCGCTGTGAGGTCACACCACGTTTCGACAGTATCTTTCACCGTGAGGGACCAACAGTACAACCTAGAGGGCCCGAGGCCTCAGTTTCAAGGGACTAAGGTCAAACTGACATCAATGGGATCACATACTGAACCTTTGTCAGTCATGCTGAATTATCAGTACAGTACATTTCCCAGTGTTTCAATACTGCTTGATTTATTTTAATGGTTGAACATTAGGAGGAAGAAAATTGGTGTTCATACCCATTCAAAATTTTGACAGTGCAAGTATGCTAGTATTTATTTGTTCACCATTTTTTGTTAATGTGATTTTTGTTTTTCAGAAATTTATGCAATCATTATATTTCAAATAATTTTAAATTGTAAATGTACTCACACCTGTATGGTACAAACTTTCAGAAAGCCTTGTATGTTCAGCAGATGAAAATACCTGTTTGAAATGTCCATTTACAACCTGCAGACTGAATAAGATTTTTTTTCTGGGTTTTGGAGACAGCACTGAATGTTAAAGATACCCTGTGGAGTTTTTGACCACTAGTGGCTTGTTCTCAAAAAGATTTTTTTTCCCATTCACAGTTTTTTTTACAAAAAAAATATTACAAAAGACGTTTTTGACCATGTGTGCAGAAAGTCAGTTGGCTTAGCTATTCAGGGACTCTAATGTGCATGCACTGTGGACCCAAAAACATGGAAACCTGGACAACCTTTTTTGTGTATGCGCCAGGTGAGCAACTTCTTTGGAATTAATGAGGTGCCATCTTGGAACACGGTATCCATTTCTCAGTGATTGAACCATGAAGCAGAGGATTATCATGTTAAGTGGAGAGAGTGAAGCTGCGTTTAAAGCAAGAACATATATATGACGTCCCTTCATTTTTACGATATTCCACTGATCGACATTTGATGATTGACATTTTATTGTGGTGGTAAAATGGCAAACAGCATAACAATGTGTTAATAGAAGCTGATGTAAAAATGTTTTATGAAGAAGGAAATGCGTTCAAGACATTTTTGAGCTTCAAGAGTACGCATAGTACATTTTGATGAGAAACACTGTCTGTAAACATAACTGTTTGATTTCAAGAAAATTCCACGGGGTACCTTTAAGTTATTTTATTGTAAGAGAAAGTAACTCAAAACACAAACTGCTTTTGGATTTTAGCATGCCATACTTCATTACTTTTGACTGTACTTGTATTTTGTCATCAGCAAAAAAATGACAGCACTCTTTGAACTCGGTGGGCCCTCTGTCACCAGCTTTCATCACTGCTGTAAATTTTTGCTGAATAGTACAGCTGCTACAGTCAGTGAGTTGCTCTTTTAGCTTTTAATAGAGTTTATGGTGCCTTTCTCACAAGTTCCTGCCTAATGTGATCTGTGTAGAGAAAAAAAAAACATGAAGTTAACTTACTACTGTATTTATCAATAATAGATAAGAGTTAGTAAGCTAACGTCATGCATCAGTACTTTAAAACAATATGCTGCCCAGTTAGGGTTTACAGCTGTAGGTAATAGCCCGAATTGTATTTCCTGTCTTCTTTTTGTGCCTTTAGTATTGTGATGGCCTTCCACTGTGTAAATAATGATCAATATTATCATTG
The DNA here is from genome assembly GCF_963924715.1 of Thunnus thynnus. Lineage (NCBI taxonomy): Eukaryota > Metazoa > Chordata > Actinopteri > Scombriformes > Scombridae > Thunnus > Thunnus thynnus. The sequence continues at coordinate 8,658,353 of NC_089517.1, forward strand.
TAATACATGAATGGTTGTTTGCTCTGTAAGAATTAAATATACAATACTGAAAAAAAAACTATTAAAGTATTTACTAATCACAGCCAAGCCTACTTAAACACATACTCACCGTAGTATCTATCATTTAATGTCTTCTACTCACTTGGGCTATATAATATCATATGAGGAAAAAATATTATTATTGATCATTATTAAAAACCAGGAGGACATCTGTCGATACCATATAATTTTATTAAATCAAATTCAAAACCAAAAGTGCCCATTTCCTCCAATTATATCATCATACCTTAGTATATTAAAAAAAAAAGACTTATAGTATTGTAATTGGCTGGCTGTATGCTACCAGCTAATCTTATTGCTTTTATTCATCAATGTAAGGGAACTTTTTGTTAGCTCCATATCCTGGATGACCTGGTCTGGCTTCTGCTCCTTCTTGTTTGGCTTCTTTCTCTGGTTGACTTTGAGGTGCCTCGTTGCTGGGGCTGCTTGCCTTGCAGCCTGCCAAAGACACTGCCATTTTGTAGCACATGAAATAACATTGAATTATATCAAAATACGAGGATATAATCATGCAAGAGTACAATCACATGATGTTACTTATTATGATTCTCATTTATTTTTCCTATTGTTACCAAATTTGTGTTTCTGACTGCCTCTTAACTCACCTGGAGCTCTCGGAGCGTCTTTCCCACACTTCAGTGTGCTCTTAGCAAAGCACTCCGCCATCCAGGACAACACATCTACACAGTATCTGACCTAGAGACAAATCCACAGATGACTTAGGGCTATGTTAACTATCACTGTCTGTCAGATTACTTACAAGCTAGATTTTTATGTGAAATAGGAAATTAGAAAAATGCAACCTGATTATGTGTCAAATGGTGTTCAGCACTTTATAAGTCTTACCTGAGCTTCCAGGGCTGCCAGTCGTTTCTCTTGGTCCTTGAACCCACCAACAATCCTCAGCAAGCTCTGGACCCTTGGTGACAAACAAGCCTTGATCAAAATCTTATAATAATACAAATGTACCAAACAAGTATTAGATTAGACTGACTGGCTGTACCTATCCCTATTTAAAGCTGCATTAATCAATTTGGCCACAAGGGGACAGAAGACCTTGAAATCAAGCTAGAGTTTGATGCTGGGCAGGTAGTGTATAGCTGGTTATCAGAGCTTGTTTTATTTACTGATTAATTCTAATTAACGCAGCTTTAAAGAAACAAACATAGTATCATCTAGTCAATCACCAGGTTATATATCCAGCTCTATGCTATTATGATTATAGTCTATGACCATGACACAGATAACCCAAGGAAACACAACGGCGGTTACTTTGAGGAGGTACTCTTGAGTCTCTCCTCACTGCTCTCCCAGTGCTGCCGCTCCAGTTTGGCCAGGTAGTTTTCTTTCTGCACCGTCTCCCATGTTATCAGCCTCTGGTCTAGTCCTGCTGGCAGCTCTCTCTCTGGTAAAAAAAAATATATATAGATATACATACACACAAACACGGAAGCAGTCCAACAACCAGATAACCAACACGCAATTTCCATGGATAAAGTAGGCAAAGGACACTGTGATAAGATAACCACACTGTGTGTTTGCAAATGTCCCTTGAAAGAAATATGCTGAACTTCATACCAAGATGCTCCTGTTTGGACTCAGGCCGTTTGACAAGGCAGAGGAAGAGCTGAGAGAGGTGGCTGATGATGATGAAGGGTGGAGCCAGTGCTGGGCGGCTGTGGTACTCCACGATCAGGTTGTATCTCTGGAACTTCCAGAAAATGTCCGTGTTGCCCTGCACTACCTGGAAGGTGTAGCTACAATTTGGAAAAGAAGAACAAAAAGCTAATTATTGGCTTCAATAAAATCAGGATATGTGTTTCTTCTGATATACAGTATTTTTCTTTTTTTCCATGAGTAGCTTTTGATTGTATTTCAGGATTCTCAACCCCTGACCTGAACATGGCAATGAGCAGGTTAAGTAGCAGGACATTGGTGACAAGAAGGAAGATGACCAGAAGCAGGATGACCAGCCAGTTGGCATACACGTTGGGACATGGCGGCCGTAGGCCTTTGATAATCTCCTCTGAGTCATCGGTGCAGTTAATTTCAGGCATACGAGCAGCTGTATTCCGTTAAATGAAAGAACAAGGAAATTAGATCATAAGACATGAAATTCAGGCCAACAGAAAGCCAGCCCTGCATCATATTTACAGTGAACAAATATAGAATTTGCAATCTACTGTAATTTACCATCTATTTCCTCCAGTGGGATCTGGCCGAAAATGTGCAGGTAAGGGCGATACAAGGCTCTGCGAAACACCCAGTCAATCCTTGGGTCATTGGGGTGGAGAAGAGCCTGGGTGGCCACGCCGTACGCAATGAGCCACACACTCAGGAAGAAGAGGAAGAAAAAGACGTCCTTCATCTGAAAAGAAACAAAGTTTTCATCGTCTTTATGGGTTACACAAGGTCTTCGCTATCTCGATTTATGAACATACACATCACTTTGTATTGTCATGTCATAAATGCTTTGATAGTAGTGCTTTGTTTTACTCACCATTCTCTCCACAATGATGATCTTTGGGCCCAGCTGCTTATGAATGGCAAAGATGTGGATCAAACGTAGAGTGAATACCATGAAGTCTATTGCCAGAACTGTCCTTCCTGCCTCATAGGTGCCTTCAGCCATCCTGTAAAACCAAAGAAAACAGACATTTCTCACTGTGTGATTTACTTATTTCTACCCTTTTTCTCCTGTTCCCAAATTATTTTTACTTTCTAGTCTCGTGTCTAAATCTTCATACCTTGTAACTTACAGCCTCCAAACTGCTCTGTAATATTGTCTTATAAAAAGTGTCACCTTACCTGCACGATACTCCGACAACAAAGAGTAAGATGGCAACCATGTCGCACTTGTTCCAGTTGTCCTCCACATAGAGTTTGAACTTCTTCAAGATGCTCATCTCTTCATCCGTAAAGAAGCTCTGCATCACAACAGATAGTTTATATATTACTATAAAACATAGTCATTTGTAAATTTTTGAAAAATCAAAAAAGAAATGTAGTGGCATTTTTCTTTCTGTTGTACAGAAAGAAAAATGCCTTGCTTTTATTTTTAATTCTATTTATTTTTTGTTAACAGATGTGTGCTTAGTAGGATTGGTAATTTGAGCAAAATTGACACAACATTTGTTTTGTTATGACATAAATTAAAATATACTGGATACAAAGTATAAGTATACAAGTGTATGGACATCATAAGTCTCTTTCATGCTGTTGGTTCAAGAAAATGGGACTAAAACATATGTTTCATTTGGTACATAATAAATCAGTTTTAAATTTAAGTTTTTAGTTTAAAATTTGTTATAAAAGTTGTGTGCTACTTTAAAATTGGCATTTAACATGTTGAAATACAGTATTCACATCCTGAGCAGTTCTGGCGATGGAAAAAAATCTGCTTTAGTAAACATTATCAACATTTTTTAACCATCAATTTTGTCTGAACTGTTTTTTTTTTCTCTTTTAGAGCTGAGCAATACATTTCTCATGTTTGCATGCCCTCTGGCAGGTCATGCAGTGGAGCCACGTTCAGACACATCTGCAGGGCCAAAAGGGAGTTAGCAAGTACACAGCCTTGCTGCTTTAGTAGCACCTGCAGTGTCATTCTTCTGAAATGCCTTTTACACCTAGAGTGTAAGGTTTACTCTCTCCTGTGGTTTGAACAAGGCACCTGTAAGTGCTCCAAGAATCAGTGCTTGATCCCTAGATGGCATACTTGGTTTGAAAACAAGCTGAAGGCAGTATGATGCTTTTACAAAGTGACACACTGGTGTGTAAGCCCTGACTGTCATACCACAAAGGCCAACATGACAAGAAAATAACTAGCTAACTAATGCCAACTACAGCAACACAAGAATGACCAGGATGCAATGATAAACAACCAAATCACATCTGTTGCACGACTGTATACATTTGAGATCACAGGGTCTTGTCAATGTACTATGGAATATAATTTGTCTTAATCGGCATTATCATAACCGCTAATTCTACTTCTTATAGATTGTTTTCACTTCAGACAAAAAATGTAATTGTAAAGCAGGATGGGACTGTGTTCTTTCTTGCCTGTATACACACAACACTGCTGTCTGACCTTTTCAGGACATAAATGGTTTGTAAATACAGATGGAAGACTGTGAACAAATAATATGATGTAGAATTAGAAACTAAGGGTAGACCAACTATGAGTGAAATTTTAATTACCACAGATGTATTACTATTAGCTAAATTTTAGCCAATAAGGCAAAACTAAATTCTGTATAAATAACAATAAAAATGTATGTCTGGAAACATGCACTGTTGGCACAATGTACAGAATTGAAAATCCTCAACATACATGTGAACCAGCGAGGTCTGCTGATGTAATGAGCAACCTCATTGGTACCAACACACACCAATTCATGCAACAACATATTAGTTGTCACAACTATGTGAGAGTGAGCAGCCTTGCACCAGCCCATCTATCAGATTCAACCCTAACCTTGTTCTAACAGGGGCCCCTGTGGCGTTGTCTTCTTTAGGGACAGGCATGCACCCCAGAGTCATCTCTTTGAAGGCACAGAGGCCCCGCTGGGCTTGGTAAAATGCCATGCCAGCCGAGTATAGCAATGTGGTTCTTTTTTTGGAAACCTGCGCTATAGTTCTGTTCAGCTCAGGGACTTCCTGAGGTGCACAGTGAAAAAGCGACCTGAGGGAACAGTGGTGAAGGCCTGTCTCATCTGGGGCTTTTGTGCCCAAGGGAGGAAGGCTCAGTGGAATCAGCGCAATAAGGGATCATGCTTGTCTGACCTCACAAGCTCACTGGGAGGGAGTCAGGCAGAGAGGTGAAAGGCTCATGAATCCTTAAAGCCCCAGAGAGAATGAGCTTGTTGTAGCAATTCACATCACCTCCTACTCAGATGTGTCTGATGTGTCAGGCCTGAACACTGTCATGCAAACAGAGCTAAAAGAAATGACAATACTTCAAAATGAGTGTCCCAATGCATAGGTAGATAGGTTCCTTAAAAAACACTGAATAATGATCAGAGGACTTAGAATATGTGTGCAAATGCAAAATGGAACCAGTGGGATTGAATGCTTTGACAGTCACCTGTCGAAGTTCCTCCAGCACTAAGGTGAAGACCCAGAAGTAGAGTATAATCTCTGGGGCTCCAGGTCCCAAGGGCGGCGGTAGGCGGAAGTCCAGCAGGAGCACATAAGTGAAGAGGCAGAGGAAGGCAAAGTACATGATGACATTACCAAGGAACACAGTGACAGCAGCACTCCAGAAGCGACGCCAGCGGCGGAGCAAGAAACGCCACCACACTGAGGCACAGCTTTGAGCTGCTGGGCCTCCAGCTGGAGAGTCCCTGGAAAACAAAGAGTGGGAAACACATTTAAGTATTTCTCCAACTCCTTTTACATACAAAACATAACTAACAAGAAATAATGATGTATATCATGTATGTATAGAGTTTATCCTGTCTTCTTAAATTGGAGAATGGGAAGATTTTTGATGTTGTTTAAACCATTGGATGGTTGGTTGGTTGATGAAGGTTGGATATTCAGATTTTATGTTATAGTTTCACTTATGTAGTTTATTTTATTTGTGCCTCTGTGACGGGTTTTAGCATGTCTTCAGCATATTTACGTTATGTAGTTTATTATGCTTATTTTATATTTAATATGCTTATTATTATGTTCAAGTTGTTCTGTGTTGTATGACTATTTTTCCTTGGGGAGAAATGAGAATAAGAGTAAGACATTTAACAATAAAACAACTAAAATTATGCTTAAAGTTAACAATTTAATAAAGATATATTTTAATATTACTTAACTACAATTTCATCATTATTTGTCTACAAACTCACAGAGAATCATCATCATCTCTTAGCAGTAGAGCATCTTCTGTATCCAGACTGTCCAGCTCCACAAACTGCTCTCGACCATTACGATTATCCAGCTCCTCATCGCTAAGAAACACACATGATAGTGTCAGCGCACATAACAAAGAGACACATGGGCACACACTGTATATCCACGTGACTAAGAAAAAGGATGAATCACCTGAACTTTATGAGGTTGGTCCAGATGAGAGGTGGACAGAAAAAAGACACCACAAGTTTGGAGATGGCTGTGTCTGTTGTCATCGCTCCCCACCAAATCTTTGTGAGGAGAGCCTGCAGTAAAAGATGAGTTTTTAATCATAATTTAGCTTCAAATCACAAAGGGTTATGTATCAGTGAAAACCTAACTTGTGTCTACCACAAGAGGGCACTATAAGCCTTAGAATATTTCTGCCTTTCCGTCTTGTGACTAAATCCTTAAAAGTATCTTATGGTGAGTTAGCCTAGCTGCTAAAAAAATGTTATTTCTCCCTTTTGATCAAAACATTTCACATGATGTGTGAGCCATTTCCTTCTCCACAGCTGTACAGTAGCAGTAAGGTCACTTAAATGATGGGACACCTGATGCTGAGTCATGGGTCTTTTATAACAGTAAGATCCAGTAAAATACACATTATCTTGACACATCAAACATGCACTGAATTTTAATTAACAACTACCCATTTTAAAGGCTATATTATTCCAACTGTGTGCTTTAAATGAAATATTACCTGTCTGTCAAGGGTTTGCTGCATACTAACTTTCATTGCTGACACTGAATACCAATTAACTATCAACGATGACTTTGTAATGACAAGGACGTCTGTTGGAGGGATGTTTAAGCAAAACTGTGCACTGAATAGGATCCAGTGAAATGCATATCTAATGACATGCAGTACCCTGAAAAAGTTTTTAATTACTGCAGGGCAACTTATTGCACTTATTAACAAAGTATTCCATTACAAAAAGCAGCAAAATAAACTACTCTTGTCATCAAAGGCACAACATGTTAAAACTGTTGGATGCAAGTTAAATATTTTACAATGGCTGAATCAGTTACACTGGAGCCAAATGAGCATATGGACGTGTCTCCTTGTTACCTGAACTCCATCATGGGCAAAGAAGGATTTGGCATCTGCCTCTGTTGCCAGGTTAAGGACTGTAGATTTGCTCCAGCAGTGTGTTCTCCTCACTAACAAAGCATAAGCCCTGTCTTCACTGTTGGAGTAACACTCTCCAAAGACATCTGCCATGATACAGGAACAGCATGTCAACCATTCAGCTACATTCAAATTCATATTTTATTCCCTTCCGGTGGGATCTGTTTGTGCTTGTGGAAGAAACTGGTTCGAGATCAGTGAAAAAAAAAGACACCTACATCTTTTGCTTGTTTGACCTTTACTTCTGATTACACTGTCAGCTGTTGTCATGGAACAGTTTAAGTACTCACCAAGGGCAAACTGCTCATACTTGGCCTCCTTCATGCTACGTGCAGACTCAGCCTCAGATTCCAGTCGTGCCATCTCTTTCAAAATCTTACAACCCGCCAGCGCTGCTGCAACAGCCTCAGGGCCCTGCAGGATTAAAAGAAAGCTGGATCCAAGAAATGGGTCTGAGAGTGGGATCTGAGAAATCTAGTTTAGAATTTTAGAGAGCTTCATTTTTTGCATCTAAATGGGGTGTGTCATGTGCATCTGGCTGCAATTAATACATTTTCAAGTTCACCTGCTGTTTCTAAAGGCCCGTGTAAATTTAAACTATGCTCACAAACAGTATATAATTAATCTTTCCCCTATGTTTACCAACAGCACTGATGTGAAAAAAAACTTTAACAGTGTCAGAATACATAAATATCTTAGATTTAGTTGTTGTCATGGTACATCTACTAAAGATCTCAGTTTAAGTGGGATAGCAGGTTACAATCCTGTGTTTTTTGGTGTTGCAATTTTTTACAACCTTGGACTCAACCAAATACAGTCTCACTTTGGAAATGACTAATGTGGTGTTTTTCACAGGAACAGAGAAAAACTACCTGTACCAATGTTTTTTCAAATGGAAATCACTGAAAGAAAACAAATCTGAATATATTCTGGAGCTTTTGTAAATGTTTGGTAGTTTGGCAAAGTATATGTGATTTTTAGTCAATAGGCTGAGACATACCCTAAACAACTGATATGCTTCAGAAGTATAAAGAATATTAATAAGGAATATATAATTTGATTTTTTTAGGGTAAGTTTATTCACTTTTTTGCCAAGAACTAAATGAGAAGATTCATACCACTCTCTTATCTGTCCGTTCAGAATAAAGCTAAAGCTAGAATACTGTTAGCTTAATTTAGCCCAAAGACTGGAAACAGGGAGAAACAGCTAGCACTGCTCCCTACCGTGGCACATAACCTCCTATAAAACCACAATTTGTCATTTTTACCCTTTGGTTTTTGTACAGATTAAACACATTGAGTATAATATGTTAATTTGAGAGGTGCTGGTAGGCAGAATATCTTTAATTTTGGAAAAAGCCATGTTAGCTGTTTCCCTCTAGTTTCCAGTCTTTATGCTAAGTTAACCATCTCCTAGCTCCAGCTTCATTTTGAACAGACTAATCTGAGAGTGGTATCGATCTTCTTCTCTCACTCTCAGCAAGAAAGCGAATAAATGTTTATTTTCAAAATGTTAAACTATTTTTTTAAACTCAAACTTAAACTTAAACTTGTTTGTCACATATACATGTGAAGACCAAAGAAGGAGGGTGTTTATAGGAACAAGAGAGCCAAAGGATTCCCAATGTACTCTTTTATATACAAAGAAAATCTTTAGCTGATCCCTTCTGGTAAGATGGCATCATTCTACATTTTGTTTAATGTATTATATTATCATTTTCTAACAGGCAAAGGCCCTACACTTTGTTGCAGAATCATTTGTAGGAATAATATGAAAAATTTGCGCATGAGGAGCAACATACTAAAACAGAAGGCTCTCCATTTGAAGTTACTTTGAGTGGTGTGGACCTAATATCTATTTGCTTGAATCATCAAAGATATTTATACATCACACTGTATAATGTTACTCCTGGGTTCATATTAAATTGAGATATTTTGCTAGCATAAGCCAGGCTGCTAGGATAATTGTGATGAGGCCTTCAACATGAGCTACTTCAAGCAATCAAATTATGAATGCAGATATCCCAGCCAATGTCTGAGTGGTAAAATGATTTGCAGTGAGGGGATGTACACACACTGAATGCAATTACCATATTTTCAAATACTGTTTGAAATAAGACACAGTAAAGGAGCACATCAGGGTGACCACTTGTGAGATAACAGTAGGCTAATTGGTTCCCTTAGTTCGGGGAAGGGCAATAAATAAATGTAAGGTGCCTTGAAATGTTGAAAACAAAGAGCAATTATCATTGATTGATGTCATTTAAACTATTCATAAAGCATCAATCCCATGTCAGGGCATATTTCTCATTAACTTAATCAGGATTTAGATACGCTTGCACTACCTCACCGTCCGTTGAATATACTGCCCCAGCAAGCAGCATGACCTTCATTTGAATAATGTTCATGGAGATAAGATAGCTTTTTAGTTTACCTCAGTTCTTGATAAATATGCCGCTTGCTGGGCCCTTTTATCTAGAGTGACATTTTCATATGGCAGGACTGACCTACACCTGCACTGTGCTGGCCCACATCCCTCTTGTTCACACTGAACACAGAATACAAACAAGAACAATATAATTCAGCTCACTTCAGTATTGGTATGAGTAGTATTTGCCAATGCCAGGCACATTTAGACTTTTATTGATTGAGCTACACAGAATTGAGCTGAAGCTGAACTGCCTAAGAAGCTGACAAGACTGACCATGGCCCAAAAGTAGTTAGCCATCTGCTGTCGGTTCTGAAGGACAGCCCAGAGGAAAAGATCCCTCCAAGGATGTTCGCAGCGCTCCTCTAACTCAGCCAGGTTCTTCTGGCTGTGGAACAGTCGACCCTTCGCCGGCTTCTCCTGGAGCACACACAAAATGCACCACATGTGATAAATATGTATTTAAGAAAGAGCAGTTGCACACAGTTTATATTATGTGCAATTATTACATGAGTCATTAAAATCTGTGCCAGTCATGAATTCAAAATTAATTACTTCCTCTGCCAAGGAGGTCATATTTTTCTGGTAGTCTGTCTGTCTGTGAAAAGGATCTGTAGGTACCTGATGTGTCTTTCCTGCTGCTTGGTTGTTGTTTTTTATGTTAACTTTTAACCAATTTGTTTATCTGTGTAAAGTTTTTTGAGTGCCTTTAAAAGTGCTGTATGAATAAAATGTTTTATTATTATTACTATGTCAAAAATGCATGAACTGATTTTGATGCAACACGTTTTAAACTGGCAGACCTTCAGAAAAAAAAAATGTTTCGATTTTGATTGTGATCTGGAGCTAGAATGATATTTTCTGAATGATCTTTTTTAGCTATACAGCATGACAGCACAATATACAATACACAACATAGAGGAATAAGTAATTGCAAATCCTGGAAGCATATTAACCGAATCATTTCTTTTAACGTAGCAGCATGTTTTGTTTGCAATGATAATTGGTTTTAGATAAGACAACTTCATAGCATGTACATAAAATAACATTAGATTGTTTCATTTATTACATGACTATGTCCACATTGTGAAAAATGGTGTGTTATTTCACTTATTGATTAATTTTTTGTTTTGTTCAATTTCAAGCTGTATTTTTCCATGAGATATAATACCAGCCACCAGTGGTTCCTGACCTGGAGGTCAGGGCCCATTTAGTGAGTTCTGAGGAGTCGTTAGTTAACTAACAGTTACAAATTACATAGTTCTGCTACACAAATGACCCTCATTTTTTCTTGACTTCACTCTCATCACTGTTTTTTTGTGAAAATGGAGATATTTTTACTTCTACCAAGTCTCATGTAATGGTCTCTTGACTTCCTGCTCCTCCCTGTTGAATTACACTATATTTTGGCACAAAAAAACACATAAAGCAAAAGAGAGATCATTCTAAAGTGTTAACCACTGGAATATCAGTTTAGGAGAGAAAGACTGATTTGTTAGGAGGGGCAGAAAGGTAGGATTACATGAAAAATTGTGAGGCCTTATTGATTAGATTTTATGAAGTCACTATCAAAGATTCAGTTTTCCAGGAAGTGAGTTTACCATTAAGTCTGTCTATTGTCTATTTCATTACATGTTTCAGGCCTCTAACACTTACTCAAATGAAATAATCTCAGAGGGTTAGAATGGAAAATCACTCTTTGCTCACAACTCACAGATATATTCTAACTGTGACACAGGGTCACAAATAGACGTTGCTTCATTTTAAGGTGTCACAAGCCAAAAAGGATGGATACCACCGCCAGGAGCAATACAAGATTGGATTTAATTCATCAGTTGAAAGGGTTGCTTATTGAGTGCAGTATTTATGATTGACTTAATCTGTGGAGACACTATATCACTCACTGTGGGAATCTTTTGGTAAAAGCCTTTGCAGGAGTCATGGAGAAAGTCTTTCAGCACTTTGGCGACCTCATACAGGGTGAAGCGGGGTTTCCGGTCCCCCTGCTCAGGCGGGTGGTGCCCAGGAGGGCCGGGTGTCCTGGCAGCACCAAGCAGAAGCTGTTTCTCCTCATACTTTTTGAGGAGCAGGTTGTGGAGGAGGCTCTTCTCTGACACAGACCAGTAGAGCTCCTGTAGACGACCGTAGGTAAGGAACTCACCCAAGTTCACACCGTTGTCCACAAAGAGGCGCACAAAATCAGGCTTGTCATTGATCAATGCATCCATCATCACCTCTTCAAGGTCGCATGCCTGCAGGGATCATGTTTCAATGTTAGAGCGACTCATAAAGCAACTGTCTTCTCTTCTTCCTAGTCAAAAGCTTTTTTAATTGTCAGATTCTACAGTTTACAGTGGTTTGCCACTCTTATATTTGTGATATCTGAAAAGTCATAGTCCCTTTCATACAGCTTGAATACAAATTTTGACAAATAAAAGTAAAACTGAAAGATATGCTCATGCAAAATTGATTTTTTAGGGATGGCAAGGTCGGGCCACCACTCCACACAGAAATTTCTTTTTATAAACTATTGGATGGATAGCCATGAAATTTTGAACAGACATTCATGGTCCCCAGAGGATGATTCCTACTGACTTTGGAAACCCCTGACTTTTCTTCTAGTGCCACCACAAGGTTGACATTTATGGTTTTTAGTTAAATGTCTCGACAACTGTTGGATTATTTGTTGTGAAATTCGGTGCAGAAAATGAATTGTAATGACTTTGGTGGCTTTTCATCAAGCGCCATCATCAGGTCGAAATCTTAATCTGTCTAATACTTTGGTTTATGATCAAATACCTGCAAAAATAATAAGATTCCCATCAAAATCAGCTGAACCTGGTGAATACTACCTGCTACCTGCAAGTTAGCACTGCTGCTGGCATGCAGATGCTAACATTTAGCTCAAACCACTGCTGTTCCTGGCACTCCCATCAGCCTCAGTTGTACTTGTTGTTTTTTTTAAACCTCACTGAATGTTGCACTAGAATGTCTGATGATTTTAATTACCATAATGACAAAAACCTTTTAATTAAATTACCATGTTTTTGTCTCACCTTCCACTCCACATCTCCATTAAAGATATCACTCTTGGCAATGTCCACTCTGTTCCAGGCTACAGCCAGCTTTAGTTCATCAAGGAAGTCTTGGGCTTCCTGACTTTGGCTCTTACAAGCTGACACACACACATGCACACACACACACACACACACACACACACACACACACACACACGCACGCACACACACCACACAAAATGTCAATAGGATCACAAATGCTCAAATGTCAGGGTTCTATATCCACGTGTCAAGTCACAACAACTGTAATTGTACAGCCTCAGAAAATTGCAAGTTTCTTGATAACATATCTCACGAGAAGTACTTTACCCTTGACTAGAGCTTTGAGGATGACCGTGTCCAGCTTGGAGCTCTCCTGTTCAGGGTCATGGACAGTAAGGAGATGCCCGTGATCCAATATCTTCTGGATCTGATTGGCAGGTTGACAGTCAGTCATTACATATCTTATTTCATTTGAGTGAAGTAATATGCAATTTTATAATCGCTAATGAATTGTTTTCTCAAATTACAATCTCTTTGCTGCATGTTTCAGCTTGAAAAAAAACATTATTTGCATTTTTTCCTCCTCATTCATATTCTTAATTAGGTCATCACATACAAATTTTGAAGATAAAGATGAAAATCCCACTATAGCTGCCCTCACAATCTTTCCCAGTCTGCCCCATTTTTCTGGCAATGTTCAAGTCTTGTGATGTGCATATCTGTGTATGTGCCTGCCTCCATGCTGCGCACATCGCTCTCACCAGCTTGACCCAGTTACTGATGTCTGTGCTGTGGTGGGCATTTGGAAAGGTGTCCAGCAGCAGCTCATGAACACTGTCCGTATCCCAGCAGCCCCTATTCATCAGCGTGACGAGGATGTCAGCCACACCTCCTGAGCCTGCCAGAATCAGCCATGGTGTCGAATTGCCAATGCCTTTATACATCCGCTACAGAAAGGGACACAATGTTCAGACTTGTAGACAAATTCACGAACTTCCTCATTTTCACTCAAAATGAAACTTAAACAGAGAATTATATTGATCAGTGTTAGCTGTAGTCTATAATCTCTTCGGTTATGGCTCTCTTTATGCAAATAAATTGGTGGCTCTGACATGCTTTCAAGCCAAAGAGATTACTTTTGTGAGAACAGAGGAACAGAAAGAAATCATTTGTTTCTCAGTCTGGCTTTGGCCTTCTCCTTCATGACATGGCACAACCAAAATTTGATTCAGAGCCTAATTCTCAAGTCTCAGCCACTGTTCAAATCCAGATTGTGCACAGTTATATAGCCAAGAGATATATGAGTTTCAAAAGGTCACTTCGCGGTCATGTTTTTGAAGTTCTTGTATATCTCAAACAGCGTACAGTGAAATGAGACCAACCTTTAGGATCCTGGGTTCCCCGTGTACCAACAGACACAGGACAGGGATCTCAAAACTTCCTGCACCTGCAAGCAACAAAGTCAATTTATAAAAATAACCGTTGTCTGGCCAAAGTATTTTGGTTCGATATAATGACAGAATTCTGCATTTAAATTGGACATAATACTGCCGTCATTTCCAAAATTTTCTCAGATTGCATCATTTGAGCATGGTGAAGAGCAAAAACTATCCAGTATTTCAGTATTAAACAACTTAGAGCAGAGAAAATAAAATAAAATGATTATTTCATGTTTCATATCTTGTCAATCATTTCACAGATCCTAAGACTGGGAAACACTATATTAATTTAAAAGAAAAAAAGTTGATATATAGCTCAGGATATTGCTTGATGTGAAATATTAGACTGGTGAAGTGTGTGCACCCACTAGACTAGCCTTAGCATACTTCCTGACTACTCCCACTGATTCTAATCACTGTCAGTGACAGAGGAGTTTGTCACAAGGTGCATAAAATGTGCTACGGTTTCCCTGGAACAATAAAACTACATTATACAACTTTGCACAATGGTAGCAGACACTACGAGATAAATTGTCCCCATTTTGTTTGTTTTCAGGCTATTTTGCTGATTGACAGTTGGTGGCAGTTACGTGCGAAGAAGCATAGCAGTCTTGCAGGCAATGAAGAAGACTGCAAGCTAGCAAACATGGATGTAAAAGTTGCCAATTTAAAATGTTTACATAATTGAGATGATATGAAAAAGAAAATGCATTCAATGCATTTGTTTGACTTCAAAGATAAACATTTTTTTGGTGAAAATTAGTGGATGCAAACATAATTTCATTTTACAAGAAAACTCCACACAGTACTGTACCTTTGTGATGGAGCACCAGTTATCTGTCTTAACTTTTTATTTTATTTTATTTTAAATCAAAGGATACAAAAGGAGTCTTATACAAACACACACAAAGATCTAACACTGGTGGGACTGGTCAGAAGCCCATAGTTTGTATTTCAATCTTTAAAATTTTTTTTTTTTTTTTTTACTTCACAGGAGCAGTGTCAGAGCATAACTGACATATTAAAAGAACTGAGTAGATGCATTTACTCCACTCTGACAATTTTGAGGCAATGCGAATCTATTTCACAACAACTCATTTGGAAACATTTAGTGGTCGACATTTTATATTGCAAATTAAGATTTTACCATATGAACCATATGAAGAGCTCATAAAATATGAAGCAGGGCTTTTTTTTACTAAAAACTACCAGTGTATGAAGCAGCTACCTGAGCTATGTACCACACCACAGTGAAATAATGCTTTATGCATCTATAATTTAACATTCTCAAAAGGACCATTTGTCAGAATGAGTACTTCTATCCTTTGGATATTTAAGTACATTTTACTGCTTATATTTATTTAAAGTCTGCGTAAGTAAATGTAAAGACAGGATTTTAACATTTAATGGAGTTATTCTTTTTCCATTACTGGTTCCAAGAAGTGGCCGAAAGGGTTTTTACCTCCATAACCAGTGCGCTGAAGAGAGATGTGTTTGAGCAGCTTCATTCTCATTTCGCTGGTGGCTCCTGATCTGTTTGGATCCTCCTCCACCAGCACAAAGTGAGAGTGGTGGCTGTCCAGGGAATACACTGACCCATGGGGTAAGTCTTGTGGCTTGTATACTGCTGGCTCATCCACCTTAAGATCATGAATGCAGGTACGCCAAAAACCACAGGACAGCACAAAACACATAAATGTTAAAGATGTAAATACTTGCTCATACAGTAGACATTGCTGCCAGTTTTTATTAGCTCTATATGAGTTGTGTATGTACAGAAACCTTGGCAGAGAGTAGTGCCTCTCGGTTGTGGATCATGTTCCAGGGTGCGATGCCAATTGCCACTACGCGAACTTTAGAGGAGGTGCTGGCCAAGGAGTGATCTCGCACTGCCTGGCCCAAGTGTTTGGTGATGCCAAAGCGAAGGCCGTTAGTCAAAATCCATGCCCCTGGTGAACAGAAAAGCACTTGCATGTGTGTGTTTATGCGGTATAGATTAGCTTTTCCGCATTTGGTAGCAAGGCCCACAGGGACTAATGAGTCACTATAATGTGTATGTATCAAACTAGATAACTGTGACCAGGGTTACGTAATAAAGCGCTGTGCTATATGTAGTGCTATTTAGAATATTGCCTTATATGGTCATAAACCATGATGGTCTAGTTATCCTAACATGCATTACAATTAATGGGAATATTTTACTAATGATGCAATTACCAAAACACCTCCAAACCATGAATGAAGATTTCCTGACTCTAAGTACTTACAGAAAAAATAAGATTTTATATATTTAAATGAAAGACAGGCCTCAGTCTTGGTGATGTGTATATTTGCTACTAGCAAATAGAGGGCATCAGAGAGCCCATCCTTGATCACTGACTGTTGGTTAGACAAACCAAGGCTCCTTGGTTTTCACCTGTGCTCTGTGCAGCCTTCACAAGTCCTTTTCTGAGAGTGTCCCTGAGCCAGGGCTTCATCTGAAACAGCTCATCTCCTCCCACCAGTTCCACCACCAAGTGTGGAGGAGCAAGACCCCACTCCTGTGTCAGCATCTGGTAGATCAGCACTGGGTCTGTGTTGCTAGACACCCTCATAAACTGCATAGAAGGAGACAAGTCGATATGACAATTATTTTATCATCTATTGCCATGGTGTAACCTACAGCATTATGTCATCTAGTCTGACCTTTCCTCTTGTCTTAGAAGAGCCAATGAAGTCAATGTCGCCCACTCTTCCAGTTGACCAGTGACTCTTCTCCATTTTGATTCTGCTGGCCAGACCCCTGGCTACATTCTCCACAGTCTCGTCCATAGTAGAGCAGCATGAACAGCCCAGGAGGACACTGAAAGTGAAACACATTTTAATTGATGTTTATATTGTATCTTGTAAATCTTTCTTAACCATGATTAAAACATCTCTAATATATCTGGAATCACCTGTAACCTCTCTGGTCTTGCACTCCAATAGTGCTGCGAGCACCTAAAGAGGCCTTGTCATCTTCAAATACAAACTAAAGACCTGCCTCTTAAAGAGTATCTGCACTTACATATTTTTAGTGTCTATTCTTTTTATCAGCTGTAGTTACCTCCACCAAAGAGGTTATAATTGTCCCATTTCCTTCCAAAAACAACTCCTTTCAGTGAAGTTTGTTAGAAAGTAAGCCATGGGTCAAAGATGTAAAGAATACTGTACGAAACACTAAATGTTTTTGATCCTGAACTGCAAGGCGTAGAAGGATTTCTTGTCTCCAGAGGAATCTTTCAGTACAAGTCCATTTCAAGCTAAATCTTTCACCATAATGCATTTTTGCTAAAAAATAAAAACCTTATGTTCTAGGTTTTTCAATATCCCTCCTACTAGTCTTACCCAGTTTTCACTAATATTTGGATGATCCTGAACTAATATTAATCTTCTTTTGTTGTTGTTGTTTTTAATGTCATATAATTTTCTTTATGTTTTAATAAAATTAATTAGATATCATTTAAATATAACCTAACTTTCTTTAATCTAACTTTAACCCTCACTTTCATCCTTGTACAGAGACCTAATATTCAGGGTAAGCAGTTCAATATTATCGTTGAATGTATTGATGCAGATCCAGATTAAAATTATTTTAACTAATTTAAAGGATTTTGCCTTGTTGGATGTATGTCTGAGGCTTTCCAGTTTTGCTGCTGTGTCGCTAATATACTGTATCAAGAATGTAGCACTTTGCTCTGCTTTTTTCTCTGTATTTAACATTTAATTAAGTATTCTTTTCAAGGAAAGTACGACCGGCTCTCATGAATAATTTAAATGGAAAACTATACTTGAAATTAGTTTAGGCTTGTTAGTCCAGTACAAATATTTGCTTCCCATTGCACATCTTCCTGCAGTTAATCACTGAGCTGATCTGGTTCCTTGCAAATGTTTAATTTCAGTTGGATCTGGTAGTGCATTATGCTCAGCACTTTGTTTCAAAGAAGAGCTTTTGTTGTCTTTGATGTCCATAGACACATACACGTATGCGCACGCACCTGTGCTCCTCTGACCACTCCAGTACATCCCCGCATCGCAGGCATCGTGTCTGCGGTTGCAGCGTCCCCTGTAAACAAATGAATACACAGATATTATGCCCATTTTCCACTAAACCCATTATGACTCACTCACCACTCTTTTCACAGATGGAGAAGGTTCTTAGAAGTACTTGTGGTCAATGCAAAGTTGGCAGAATTTTCATCCTCGCTTCATATGCAAAGTGCTGCCTGCCTGATGTTTGAACTAGAAATGCACAAAACACTGCCACTCATATACATGAAACCAAGCAAACTGGGCCACAATACTGCAGGCTCCCACCAGAACCCCTGAGCATAAAATCCCTCTGATACCATATCATTTGACAAAAGAGTATACAGGTTTTTATTAAGCAGTCTGGATTGTTAAGAATGCACTTATGATACTATGACATGGTTTGTATGTAGTTATTGTTTTACAATAAAAAACAGCCACAGTCTGTTTATCTCTGACTGATTCGAAATAAGACAGATTTCAGAAAGGAAGCTCATTCATTATTGATAAGATTATCCCTTTGCCTGAGTGAACACAGGCTTTTATCAGTCAGTCTTATTTGCATGGGCACTTGAGCTGCTTGTGAAAGATGATTAAAACAAAAATGCAACACAAGTGCACATTTCTTTGACAAAAAGCAGCAACCACAATTGTTGCCTTGAATTCAGGAATGTGTTTTAATAGTTGTGGTGCAATGGTTAACACACAGACTGAAAGTCAATTTGTGTTAAGCCATCTGATTTAATGTTAAGGGGAGCAGCCTGTTGTGGAAGCCTTTATTTGACTACAGGTCTGAGTTTGAGAGGGAGAAGTCTATTGGGCATGCAAACAGGACGATTTGCATGTAAAGGTAGAGGAAAGGACGCCCAGCTGTGTGAATGTGTGTGTGTGTGTGTGAGTCTCACCTAAACACACACCCTTTCGTGCACACACACACACACACACTTTACATCTTGCTTGAAGTCTGGCATGATGAACTTCACTTTTCTCAATAACAAGAGAGGATTTTCCTGGATGTCTGAGTCTATTTGTGTACATTAGCACTGCAGTTGCAGTATATAAGTAAGCGTTGAATTGTGCGGCCCCAGAGTCTCTCTTAGACACATATAGAAAAACATTCCTTCTTTTAATTTTAAAAGATATATTCTTGGGGGAAAAAAGTAGAAATATAATTTTTCAACATCATTATTTGTTATTTGATATTTGATATCAACACTTTGCAACATTGTAAAATCCAATAAACCTTGTTGAGAAGCAATATCACTGAATCTGACTGAGCATCTGGTAATAAATATTTTGCTATGAAAATGCATACTGAGGAACAAATAATGTAGAAAGTGAAGTTTTAAAATACAACAAACCCATCTTTTCAGTTTCTGAACTTTTTATCTCATGGTAAAAATTCAATCTTTAACTTAGCTATTAGAAAAGAGAGGTACAATGTTGCAAATAAAAAAGTGCAGGTCTTTGCAGGAATGGATTGATTATGTTTAAGAGGGAAATGCATAAAATATGCATCTACATCTGTAGAACTTGTAAAGAGGACACATAAATAAGTTCATCTCTTTGTTCCAGTTTTTTTCTGCTTGATCTGCAAGTTAAACTATTCAACAGTTTGATTATATTATAAATCTAAATATTCAAATTGATTCCATACTGACACAAAAATATATAAACTATTCTATCATGCAGCATAATCATATGATCATTTTGTTCATTTTCATTAATGCTTGTATTGACTATTCTCATATGGCATTATTTCCTTCGACAATATAGGATTGAACCTGTGTGTGATAACAGATGCACCTTTATGTGAAAACATTTGTCATTATGAACAATACACATTTTAACTTACCTGAGAGCATCTATCTTTCCACATAGCTCTGTTTAGACTCCCTGTTTAGACAGAAAAAAAGTTACATTGTACATACTCACCAGAGGTGTGCCTTGTCTGTCCTGCATGGCTGCAATGAACACTCCTCTCCTCCTGCTTACCTGCACACAGAGGTTTTCTTCACAGCCCTCAGGTGAACCACCTGGGCCATGAGGAAGTGGTGCAAAGGTGGGGCTTTCCCTCCAGCCAATCCAAAACACTGCTGTGCACCATTACTTTGCATGTTAATCAGCTACTGTACATGGCTCTCATCAGCAACACATACTTCCTACCTAATGAAACACTGTTACTGATCAAGAGGAAAGCTGCATATTTATTTTCTACATATTTCGGCATGATCATGTGCAGCTAAAAAATCATACAAAGTCCACATTTCAAAAAGCTAATAGGTGTATTTTTTCCTGTTTGTTTCAGCATTGTTCAATACAGTTCAATAATATATTATATATTATATGAAAATGCTTCATTAAAACATATTGGTTATAATATTAGTGACTTCTATTACTTTTTTTGTCTGCTCATTCATCATTATAGCACAAAGAATTAGAGAACCACAAGTTTTCCTGGGTGAGTATCTCAGTCTTAATGTGGCTCAATATGTAAACCTTTCTGTTTCAATTTGGGCATTTCGTTATGAAATTGCGTCGGAGGAAAGCAGAACTTGAATAAAAATGAGAAAACTCCCGCACACTGTCTCTCTTACTGCTGGAATAATTTATTAGTTTATGCTGTTTTAGTCTGTTTGAGCTTCATCAGGTAAACAGGGAAGCATCACAAGAGTTTCATATACCACAGAAATTAGTTTAACTAGTGAATGAAACATCTTGAGCAAACACATTAATATCCAGGTTTGTAAGTAAAGAAAACATCATACTAAAGATTAGAAAGGGGTTGAAAAATGACAAAATGCAAATTAATCAAATCTTACAATGTTATCATACATGAAACATCACAGCAACATCCATATTACCCCAAATATTTCTTTACGAAAAAGGTACAGTGAAGCTGTGTGTCTAGTCAATGGACAGTGGAGGCAAAGCTTAGAGAAGCAGGCTTGAGCCTGGAAGGTCGCCGGTTTAATCAGCAGGATCACTCTGGGTGGGAAAGTGAAAAGCCCCTTCCCTCATTACCTCTGCTGAGTTTCCCCGGCTGCTTCAATGGAGCTGCTCACTGGCTGCCGGATCAGACTGCAGCTTTATAGGGCAGCTTCCTGCTATGAATGTGAGTAAGAGCAGGATGATCTCAGCAAAACTTCTCTGAATAAATGAAGGTTAAAAAGAGCAAGCTACCAAACAAAATGTTAAATCAAGTAGAAATTATAATATGAATTACGAGGTAAGCAAACAGAACTGGGTTTCTAAAGCATATTTAAAAAATAGAACTCTAATGTGAGAGGAAATCTCTTATTTTCAATACTGTATTGCCTTTTTATTTACTGCACCAAGTCTTAAATAATATCTCATCCCCTGATTTGAACAAGTTTTCATTTTGGACCATATACTTACTTTAATCTCATTTTGGCCACAAGACTTCCTCTCTAGCTGGCAGGCAGCAATGCCAGTAGTGGCTACTCACTTTTCCCTAGTGGCTAAATTTCACTGCTTTATCCAGTGAAATGGTAACACTTTATAATACGGGTACAAATAATGCTTAACTAAAGCATGAGTCCTGATGATTTAATTCATGAATTAATGCAGGGTGAATCATGAATTTCTGTTGCTGACCATTAGCAATTGATCAAATCACCACGACTTTATGTGATTAGTTTACACTTAAAAGATAGTCAATGAATAAATCTAAATTCAGTTACATCATACATTAATTGTCAGTTACTGGGGGTATAATATTAAAGCATATATACAACTTGATCATGTACAATATATCTGTCTAGTGTTGCTAGCTTGTAAACATAGAATAAAGACCATTGAGTCATGCACTAACATGTAGCTGTTTGACCAGTGTGCCTTTTACTATACCTGGAATTCAACTACTTTGGTGATATATCAATTAGGCTGTATTCAGACCATATCAGAGGGTGCGGCCCACCGCTGCAGGGCTGAGCTGATGTTTGTGGGGTTGTGGGCTTGTTTATTTGTACTCTAGAACTTAACCGCTGTGAAAGAAACAGATAATAACGTGTGATGTGTGAAGTAACTTTGAATTGACATTCATTAACTGACTACCTATAAAGTCTTAACTAATCGCCTGGGGGCATTTGTTAATGGTGAGCAACAGGAATTCATGATACATCCTGCATTAATTCATGCATTAAATCATCATGCATTAGTTAAGCATTACTTCAGCATACAGTGTGAGTTGTATCCTTGTTATAAAGTGTTACCAGAAAAACAGCTGCAAGGTCGAGGTTTTTAGGATCCCATGTTGTTTTGCTCTTTCTAAGAATTTGCAACCATTCAAATTGAAAGAAAGATAAACTGTCACAGTGACGAGATTTCTAGAAATTCTCAGGACATTAACACATCACAGCAGATAGAAGGGCACGTTTTTATCTGAAGTAAATAATGACCGTTAAGATGTTTGGGACGGACTTTATCACACTCAGGCTATTTGCATGGGACAAGAGTCTTCTATTGATGGTCTTTGTGAGCTCCACACAATGAACGGATATCTCCCCCTCCTCTCATGCGCCAATTCAGAGAGTTTCAACCAATCAACAGCCTCTGCTCATTGTGTACAAACAGAGCACCGTGCACCCTGCAGTCCTTAAATCTCCCCGCAGCTCTGTGATGACCAGGAGAGACCAGAGGGAGACAGCCAACAGCAGCTTCCCCTTAAACTACACTAAAAGTCCATTAGGAGCATTTGGAGGATGAATCCCATCAGGCGCAGAGAGTCGGTGTGTAGGAGTCTGTTTGGCCCAGTGGACCACGACCAGCTGCGCCGAGACTTGAAGCTGAAGCTGAAGGAAATCACTGAACAGGACAGTCGCCGCTGGAACTTCAACTTCCAGACTGACACGCCACTGCCTGGCAGGTTTCAGTGGGAGGAAATCCCCGCACACTGCGCTGCTGCTCTCTACCAGGAGTCCGAGGAGTTGCAGGACGCAGCTGTCTGTTCTCCAGACACTGAAGGTGATGACAGGCTGGGCGCAGCGACCAACCAGGAGAACTGCTCCAGCATCTCCAACACACCCAAGTGTCCCGCTGAAGTGACGCCCGTCCGGAGGAAGAGGAGGCTCTCAAAGCCGGCAGTCAAGCCCAGAAGCAATGCACGAATTACAGGTAAGGAACAAGTCAGACACAGATTCATAAAGAGTTAATTAGTTCGTGTAATCCACGTTGATTCAGTAATAATTAATTGAATTAACATTTCCTTTTTTTTCTTTTTCTTTGCAGATTTTTTCGTAAAGAGAAGAAGGACTTCAGAAACAAAGAGCGTCCTGAATCATTTTCTCACAAGTTCCAGTGAAGCAGCTCTGTGCAAAACAATAAGATGAACATGATGAAAATGGACTATTTACATTTCTATACATACATTTCCATGGACTGGACCATGGTCTAATTTGCTGCACCAAATGGATTTTATTTTATTTTATTTTATTTCACTTATTTTATGTTCATTTAATTTTATTTTATCATCAATTTTGGCATTTGTGCCAAATTTGTGTGGAAGTTTGAGTTATTTATTTGATTCTATTTATGGACACTTTTATTTAACATTTGTTTTTGTTTTTCATCAGTATTGTTTTGTTTTGTGAGACTGAATATACATTTTTGTTTCTGTATGTTTCATCTCTTTGTCAGCTGTTTACCTTGTTAGTGAATTCTTGTAATATACTGAGCTGCTGCTGTTAACTGTATAGAAAACAACTATTTTGTTCTCGTCATGTTTGCCTAAAGTTAACTGAGATTCAGAACAAATGAGCATGTACATGTCTATAAATGTTGCAGTTTTAATAAACTGTTATATGACTGACACTAACTGCACTTCTGACTGAGTGATTGTGACATTTTCTGCTGTCTGCTTGGGGAAATATACTTTTGCACAACAACATTTTTCATATACAGGCAAAAACATAACAATCCACTGTCCAAATGAATTTGTTGACAAATGTTAATTCAGTGAGTTATTTGCACCCAGCACATCAACCCTGCTTATTCAGTCAATGTGTAGAGCACTCACAGCACTGTAATTTTGTTCCAAAGGACTCTATCTTGAGTTAATTGTGACACAGTTGTTCAGAGAACATCAATCTACAACCAGTACCTCACAAAGCTGAGTCCAGACTTGTTTATGTAAAGCTTTCATGTGAGCTGCAGCCCATAGATAGTATGCAAAAAAACACAGTTTTTTAATTTACTAAGATAATGTTTAAATGACAACATGTCTGTTTTCGCTGTGTGTTTGCCTGAAGCAAATTTAATTCTGGAAGAAATCCTTGCAGCAAACAGATTTCAAGCTTTCTAATCCCATGCTGTCAAACCACATGTCAGCTTTGTATGTTCAACATGGCAACAGTTTTTTCTTAGAATGTTCACCTGCAGTTTTAGGTATTAAAAGTACAAAAACACTCAATCTAAAAGCTGCTGTGATAACTTTATGGCATAAAAAACTCACTCTGGAGTTCTATAATTGCAGACACTTAGGTTTCAGATGACTAGTTTTTCAATATGACCGCAATCTTATGAAAAAGTACATCTTTGGTTTTATGCTGACTTTATGGCAACTACAGATGACTTAGCTAATAATAACTGTCTCTCTAAAGTTGTGGAAAAATCAATTCAAGTTGCGAGTTGGCAATCGAAAGAAGAAAAAAAAAAACGTTTTAAAGTAATTGCATTTTCTGGCTTGTATTATGAGATGTTTCATAATCACAATTATAAGGACTGTGCTGTCAGGCTTAAAATTATATCCGTTAATAAGAACTGTAACTGCCACATTAGCCCATTAGAAAGGTCACATCCCACAGAAAGCATATTCACTCCCACAGTGTTGGGGCTTCAGCTCTAAAGAATTTCAAGCGACCATCTGGCCGGAGAGCAGGACAATGGCCACAAAGCAGAGTGTGCCATCTATTTCACCTGCAAATCAGCCTTTGGAGCTCTTCAACCCCCCAGATCTTTCCTCAACTTTTCTCTTTTCACTTGGGCCCTTTTCATAGTCAAAGCATCTATTATCATTGACATGTGCCCAAACCAATTCTACTAATGTTTATTCTCACTTTGGCTCATGTTTATTCGTGTGCCACCTTCGCAAGAACACTGCATTTATATTTACATACATGCACAAAAGAAAGAGCAAACATCAGATTTACATTTTCAACTATCTAAAGACTAAGGATGACCATGTTAACTACTATTATTTCTGCACTGGTGATCTTATGATCTTAGATCTACAGTCAAACTGTCCCATGGGTCCAAAGGGTCCCATGGGTTCCCAGTTTCCCACCCACTACCTTAATTAAACTCCCTCAGCAATTTATACTACAAGCTGCTCAGTACATCACCAGCAAATAAATCCTACATTAACAATTAATACTGCAGTGATTGTGTTAGCTGATATTGCAGAATGTATGTTACACTCAGCCGTGGAAACAGCGTTAAACCTCAAGATTATAGCTTTTTTTTATCAGGCTTTGATCCAATTGTCAAAAATAATCAGATTTGCAATATGGAAATTGCAGGGAAGGAAGCCATCTAAGTGTAGTTTGGCTGTTCTTTGACATATACATCCAGTCAAGTACCAGTCAATGGCCTTATGTATAAGGCATTCAGGAATCAGGGATCCAAAAGTTTGGAGGATTTAAGTGAAACCCATCAAAAGCATTAAAAATGGTCCACACAGTTGCATCTTTGTACATTTATAGCTTAATAGCATCTTAGTCACCATCTGGAGTTACCCTACCTACTACTGATGAAGTGATGAAGAAGTGTAGTTTATGTATGACAGTATGCTGAACTACTATTGTATAACTTTTCTTTTTCCAGTATGTTTGTTCATTTTTCTTAACATGTTTTCTCTTTTGTTTCTTTGTTTTGTGTGTAAAAAAAATGGAAACCAATACATTTATTCAAGCAAAAGAAAAAAAATAGCATCTCTGTAAATTGTAGCCTTATATCCAAATATTTTTACATGAACTAATCAATGATGCATCTAAGGCAATTTAGTTTTACTGTTTAGATGGATGGATACTCCTCATTGTTTATTGTTTATGACTGCTGTAATGATTTCCTGTCCCAATACCCCAGATAGCACTAATTACCTCAAAAAAAAAAAAAAAAAGTTTTCAAACCTCCACACCCTAATGAAACTCTCCCCTCACCCACCTCCTGATCAACACAAAGGCCAACCACACTCAGCACACTTTAGGAGGGTGGAGCCCATTGCTGTGGACACTAGAGGCAGATGGTCATTTGGGCCTTTTCTCCACATGGCCACTTGTGTGAAGGAATGCCTGGACACCCCATGGATGGCTAGCAGGGAAAAGGTCACCATCTGCCGCCCAAAGGTCACTTGTCTAAAGACCATGGTATTAGCCATGCTTTTGGCTATTTCCATAAGTCAGCGAGGACACAACGTAGCAACCCCCACCTCACAGTGATAAAGGGAAATTCTGCTGCCAACACAAGTGAAGAGTGAATCGAAGAAAACAGCCACTTGAAAGATTCCTTTTGAACTGAAAGGTGAACCATCCATTTGATTGATGACTGAGGAGGAAAAAGTGTAGCTTCATGTTTTCTATCAAACCTCTGGCAATAGAAAAAAAAAAAAAAACTAATTTAAACTGAAATATTTTTCTTATCTGTTATAGTCAGAGTTCCCTAAAGGCACCAGACACATCACACAGAGGCATCATAATTACTACAATCTTTTATTGCTATAGAATATCTCTAAACATTTACAAAAACAAGTGAGACAAAATCAAAACGGTGAAAACAGCTTTTGATTGAACTAAAAGTTTTCAAATGAAATATTGAAATTTAAGGCCTCAGCATGAAGATACATGCATTTAAAATTTAATATTACTTCAAAAGAATATAGCATATTGAATCACAGTTACACAATGCCATGGCAGTGGCAATGTCTTTGGCATTACCCTGAATGAATTTCAAGTAGGTATAATACTCATAAAAGGCATCTAACAATTCCTATCAATTCTAAAGAACTTTGCACTCCAAGAAGATCAAACTAATGCTGATGTGATATGCTGAGAAATGAGTGTCGAAACGTTGGTTATGATGTTTCTCTCACACATATGTCCCATATATTCCACATGCTCTGATGAGACATTCCACATATATATCATGCTGTCAACAATCAGCAAAGCAGCTGCTAGCTGCTTAAATAGATAGATAGATAGATAGATAGATAGATAGATAGATAGATAGATAGATAGATAGATAGATTTGGTTTCAGGTTTCAGCTCTCCTCCTGACTGGTGGTGGGGTTGAGGGGAGGGTTGGGACAGGCAGCGGTGCTGGCAGTGTTAGAGGAGAAGGACGAGGGTGATGAAGACAGCTGGTCATAGCTTGGCAGGCTGTCCTGACTGGGGAGGACGTTGATGGTCCGTCCAAGCCGTGGCCTCGGCCTGCCTCCACCTTCGCCCCCACCGACGTCCCTCTGGTCTAGCAGAAAGGCGAGGGACTCTGCGATGCAGTTCAGCGTCTGGTCCATGTGTGTTATCTACAAGAGTTGAATCAAATATTGATGAAAGAAACCTTTCAAAATTACATGCTGGCCCAGATTTGAATTCACTGCTAATTATGCTTTTTAGTCATTCAAACAAAATTAAATACGTTTGGGAGCATCTGTGAGTTCAAACACAGGAGAATATACCAATTATGTCATTCATGTAATTTAACTGCCTTGTGTGAGACAAAATACATTATAGTACGCATGGTTTATTATGGTGCATTCAAGCAAAATTGAATTTCAAGAATAATTTGTAATTAACATTAAAATTCATTACAGGTTTAACAGACAAAACAGAGCTTTAGGATTATAGTTTTATACATGGTTGCAAGGCAGAAATGTGATACACTCTTGGGGTGGGTGTTGGGGAGGTGGTTGTGATGCAGCATTTTTGTTTGGCATTTTAACATTTCTGTTTTCTCACACCAGAACTAGCAAACTTATAAAGTTTTATATTTAAATTAACAAGAGCAGAGCCACATGTATAGTGGACCTGCAAGTGTACTGTCGATATCCTCTTGAGAGAAAGCTTATTTGTTAGTTTGGCTAAAGCAAAAAATTTGAATAAAAGACAAACCCAGCCAGATTGAAAAGTTCAATGAATATTGTTCTTATTTCCCACTGAGGTTGCACACGTCCCACCTTTTCCTCCATCCTGTTTAGTCTGGATCCAATAGAGTTGGTGCCTTTGTCTTTGGCTCTGTCTTCAGAGGGAGACAATAGTCAAGTAAATAACAAGACATGAGGATTAGGTTGGTGGTTTGCTCCATAGTTAATATATTTTAAGAGAGCAGTGAAGTGATTCATTACCTGTACCCGACTGGAACAAAGTTATCTTCCCTAATGAGTGGTCCAGTCTGAGAGAAACAATGAGAGGCTCAAGTCAGGGGAATATGTTTACATGCTCTCACTGCATCTGCATCTCTCATTTTCTTACTCTCTTCCCTTAATGAGATTTTGCATGCAAAAGAAAAAAAAAAAACATCTGTTCATGCATTACTCAGTTGATGTAATTCATATCAAGCTTATCTAAGTTAAATTATGTACCTTCTCTGCAGCTCCTTGATTCGCACCATGAGGTTGAGGTGACCCTGGGAGTATTGCTCAATCACGTCTCGAACATCATATGGCTTACGAGCTTGCTATAAAAAAGGCTTGGAATTGTTAAATCAAGAAATAAAACCTCCAAAAAATACAGCACTAGGGTTTATGCAATTTTCCTCAGGCACTAGTCAATCTATTTTGTGAACCTCTTCAAAATCCCTGCTTACTTTTTGCACACATGATAAATTAATATAAATGATAAATTAATCAGTCTTAATGAGCATAAGAAAATGATGACACTGAAAAACCTCCAGTTAGTTTCACAAGTACTGTGAAGATGCAGATGGGTTTTTCAATTTCAGCTTATTTTTTAAAAAAATAAAAGATGTCTGAAAAGCAACAGTTTTCCAATGCG
This sequence comes from Thunnus thynnus, assembly GCF_963924715.1. Classification (NCBI taxonomy): domain Eukaryota; kingdom Metazoa; phylum Chordata; class Actinopteri; order Scombriformes; family Scombridae; genus Thunnus; species Thunnus thynnus. The sequence continues at coordinate 8,687,416 of NC_089517.1, forward strand.
CATAAATTAAAAAAGTTATTCACAATACAATACTGTCATACTGACCTGGAAATTTCTCTTAGCCACAAAATAGCGCATTCTCTGGATCACCCGGATGGCTCTTCGGTGAGACTCGGTCAGTCTGTGAAAGGGTTTGATATGACCATTCAGTACACAGTATCCCTTGATTTCTATCTTTGAATTGTTTATGCCAAGGCTAAAAAACGTTGCCAAAGGCTACCTAATAATTATCGGGGTAAATCAACACAAGGTCGTAGCTCTCACCTGTAGCCCCCAAGCTGTGGGCAGACAGCAGGTTGTGTCAGTGGTATTGAAAAGTATCTAAATGGACTTAAGTGGCATTTGCAGTTTACATGTTTACATGCTGTTTAATGTGCTGCAGCTGGGCAGATAATTAGCTATAAACTACAAACTGACATTAATGATGCACTTTTCTCCAGTGAATGTTTATTTGGCGGCTTGTTCAACAAGCTAAGGTGCAGGACAAGACAAGAAGTGTTCCTGTTTGCAAGTTAGATAATAAGGACACTATAGCATGAAAGCTAATGTTAGCTAATGTGCTCTGTTGTGTTGTGTAGTAGGCCGGTTGTCTGGCTGTTAGTCAGTGTGATCACCTGCTCTGTCAATGATAGAACGCTGACGTTATGCACATATGGTTTAAAGGACGGGTTCACAATTGTTCAAGTCTGTCTTAAAACAATAGTCAGGTGCCCATATAAACACTGAAACAGGTTTTGCTTGCTGTAATCATTCCTCCTGTTCATACTGACCATTAGAAGATCCCCTCCTAATGCGCTTTCAATGTAAGTGATGAGAGCCAAAATCCACAGTCCTCATTTTGTGCAAAAAGGTATTAAAACGTTTATCCTAAGCTAATAGGAGGCTCCAGGCTTCAAATTAGTCAAATCCAGTCAATATCTGTCCAATTTACAGCCTTTTTAGTACAAAACTCCCTCTTTTTGTTAATATGCTTCCAAAAAGACTAACTTTGGAAGATATCCACTTGATTTGATTAAATCAGATTGCTGAAGTTTCATATTAACTTCAGATAAACTTTCTGAATACATTTTTGCTCAAACAAGGAGTACATGTTGTCTCCCATCACGTACATGGTGAGCACATTCGGGGAGGATCTTCTAAAGGTCAGTATGAACAGGAGGAATGATTGCAGCAAGCAAAACCTATTTCAGCGTTCTACGTAGATGAAATTCTTTATCTATTAGTTGGTATTCCAACATATTAATGCAAACACAGGTGGTGACATCATGAAAACAAGTTTTTTTGTCTAAAAGGAGAGCACAGAAAATGTGGTATTCAGAGTAGATATGACTGTTAAATAGACTATTTAATTTCATTTGGACTTTTAATAATGGAGCTTAATGCAGTGAAATGAGACCATAAATTACTTTCAGAAAATGAACATATGTCCAATATAGATTAGTAAGTAATCACTCAAATGTTCATATTTTGTAACTTCTCCAAGGGAAAGTATTTTAACAGACTGCAGTGGGTACTGTTGATTTTTGTTTTTCTGCCAAAATTCCTGTATCAGAGAAAGAGTAAGAAAACATAACCCTGTAAAACCCTGTAAAAATTAGGTGAATCTTCCAAAAACACTGTTTAAACTTGTTTTATTTTTCGAGTTTAAAACATCTCAGTGTCTCTGTGGATCAATGAATAGATGGTTGACATGGCCTTCATACCCAAACTGTTACTGTTCCATCTATGTAATTGATTTTAAAATACCACTGGTTGTTTATAAAGCACTGAATGGTTTAGAGCCAAAAAACATCTCTGATCTGCTGTTACGTTATGAACCATCCAGACCTCTTAGGTCGTCTGGGACAGGTCTGCTTTCTGTCCCCAGAGTCAAAACTAAACACAGAGAGGCAACGTTCAGTATTTATGCTCCACATATCTGGAACAAACTCCCAGAGAACTGCAGGTCTGCTGCAACTCTCAGTTGTTTTAAATCAAGACTGAAGACGTTTCCTCCTAAATCCAATAATTATTAATTTCTTACACAGCACGGTAACTTTTATTCTTGCATTTTATACCTGTCTTATTCTATTTTAGCTTGTTTTTGTTTGCTAATCACTTGGCTTTATAATGACTGTTTTTAATTGTATTTAAGTGTTCTTTCTATGATGTGTTTCTTTTGCACTTTGTCTTGATGCTTTTAATGTTTTATGTAAGGCACTTTTACATAAAACATTGCCTTGTTGCTGAAATGTGCTATATAAATAAACTTGCCTTGCCTCGCCTTACATCAAAAGCTTCTCACTTTTGGTTTGTTTGCCTTTGAATATGATCCAAGGTGAGTTACAGTTAGGACAAAGGACTGGTGTTTTGGGGGATCTGTGTGTATATCTGAAAATCATTAGCTAAAAGCCCAGAGTAATTGTAGCACATTTAGCCTCCATTATTATGTTGTGGGGATTATTGAGGTGCTATTACTCATCAGGGTTGATTACCCTGGAAAGCTGTGAATGAGTGTCAAGACTGCAGAGGAGCAAGGTCTGTGTGTCTCATAATGGGTCCATCTATTTTCTTCCACAGGCGATGCTATCATCTCATTTTCAAATGCAGCTTTCATAGTATTTTCTCAAATTACCACTATATCATGAAATGTAAATACTGTGCTCTGTGAGCTACTATACAGTAGAAATCCATTTTCCACCACAAAAGGATTATGTGGTGGTGATATAACCAGAAATAGATAGTGGGTTGAATGGGTACACACATTTTCTTTCCACTTTTATGACAGATGTTTTACAATTACAGAAGAGACTGAAGAGTGAACATGTCTTATCTTTACTCTGATGCTGATGAACATGTGTAAATCTGAACCTAACTCTAAGGTTATTATCTTTGAAGGAATAGTTTGACATTTTGGGAAACATTGTTTCGCTTTTCATTGCTTGCTGGGAGTTAGATGATAAGATAGATACCACAGTCATGTCTGTCATCTGTTTAATATCAAACTGGAGCTAGGAGTCAGTTAGCTCAGCGTACCACCAGTGGTGGAATGTAACTAAGTACATTTACTCAAGTTCAGTTTTGAAGTACTTTTATTTGAGTTTACTTTATACATCCACTCCACTGCATGTCAAAGGAAAATATTGTACTTTTTACTCCACATTTCTACATTTATTTCACAGCTATAGTTAGTAGTTACTTTTCAGATCAATATTTTACATGTAAAACAGATGATGTATTCTATATTTTTTACATTTGTAATTAATTTAGATCTCTTTGTAGAGATCTGTTTTCATCTTGACATTAAAGGGCTGTTGATCAGTGTCAAAAAATCCACATTAAATCCACTTTCAATGTTTCAATGTTTTATGACAATAAAACATGACTTTTTATATGCACTATAAACAATATATGTATACAGTATAATACATACATATAACACTTCGTGGGGATATTTTACATAATGAGTACTTTTATTTTCAATACTCTAAGTACATTTTGCTTACTTTTATATGTTTACTCCAAGAGTAAAAACGTCAACGTGCAGTTTTATGTGGGGTTGTAAGACGAAAAATTTCTTTGCCAGGATCAATAATTTCCTGGAGTCTTTGCTGGTTTTGCCCGGCAACCTCACAGTAATGACAAAACTCCTGGCTCCAGGTTCATATTAAACAGACAAATATTAGAGCGGCATAAATCTTCTAACTCATGGCAAGAAAGCAAGTAAGCATGTTACCCAAAATGTTGAACTTTTCATTATCAATCCCAAAGTTTGATTAGAGTCACGGCATTTTTTTAGCAAAAGTCGTTTAATGTATTTGCACTCTGTAGTTGCCTCTTTATGTAGTAGTCATCATTGTTACTGATGAAGTGGCCTCCAATGCACAAGTGATTCATAGGAAATGATGAATGCATGCACTGGATGTGATGTGAACGCCGATGCGTGCTCGGATTTCATGGGATGTGGAACGCATCATTTGATCTTTAGTTTAGTATTACTGCACCAGTGTTTACCATCTTCTTTACTCTTACTCTCCTTCTTCTTTTAAAACAATTTGATGAATCCTCTCAGTCAAAGCTATTTTTAGATGCACAAGTGGCTCTTCTTCTGTTGTCTGTCTAACAGGGTAGCCTCTCGATGCGTATTTGCTGCCCCCAGTGGTTGATACATGTGTAATTTCAAACAGAAATCTGAAGGATCATAATTTCACAGAGATTAAAAATGTTTTTAGAAGTGTCGACTGTTTAATTTAATTCAGCTACGAAGTTAAAAGTGCATCTGCTGTGTACATCTTGTATGTTTCAGTACTTCTCCTAATCTCTGAAAAGGTACTCTTCTTTTTTCTCTTACTGGTCATTTCCCTATTTGTAGAGCAGGGAGACCTTTAACAGTACCGTTTCTGTTTGATATTAACTAACTTGTTTCCATTGATCAACGGTGGCTGTCATTCTTTGATAGCTCAGAAAGTTAAGTTTATGATCCGTGTTGAGGGTAACACTCTAATCACATCATATTTCTCAGTAAGCACCAACATTTTCAGTACAGTTACGGTCCTAGTAGAAATTACTCTACTCTTGTTTCAACAACTGTGCTTCAATGTATTTTGCCTTTGCTTGTTGCCCCTTCAGTTTCAGCTTTTGTACTGTTTTTTCTCTTGCTTATTGTACAAATGTTTCATTAATAGAAATTAATAGAGACAAACAAAACAACATGAGAAACATGAAATATTTTTCAAGGAAGCTCTAACTTTTACCCCCCACCTACCTACCTACCTACCACAATCCCAACTTTCTGTTTCACTTTAAAGGCCATGTCCACTGTGTTATTGCAGGTGTCACTTCTGTTTGTTTGGTGACCAAAGTGTGGCAGTTTTGTTAAAATTCTCAATTCCCCATTCTTCTTCAATTTAGCAAAACATATTGCACTGTCATGTCAAAACAAAGTAAATAGAGAAATAGGACTTCTGTGAACCATTCCAAATAAGGAACCTATGCTGCATCTTAGATTTACAACAATGTTGTGAGCGTTCTCCACAGTTGTAGACAATTTGGAATTCAATCTGCGTCTCATCTTGAAATTGAAAAGGTTTTCACAGAAATTCGACAAACCTGCTGAAAAGAACCCCATTTTTCAAGCTTATGTTAACTCACTGTTGTCTCGTCATGGATGAAACAAGCAATAGTATTTCACAATGGTTCCATTTAGCATGAGATGTGAGCATTGCTCTATGAGAACAGCTGGTTACGTATTTAGTCAGCAGAGCACAGAGTGATCTTTGCCAACAACGTTGCTGCATGCAAATCCCACCCTGCATCATTACCCCACCGTTTAGACAGGAAGTCCCATGGGTCAAAACTGTCGCACCATTTGTTTCACTTACTGTGCACTTACATTACGATGCAGTTACTTAACACTCATTTCCTCATATCAGTCTCAGTCTCTCACTGTGCAAGTGCTTTAGCAAACATAATGCTGCTTTTCCCAAACAGAGAATCATTATAGAGCAGAGACAGAAGTGCTCAGGGGTTTGACAGATTACAAAAGTTAACACTTGCACGTAAGCACAGCATCATTACAATGGCAGAGTGGTGGTGATAGAACTCACTGTGACACTGAGGTGGCAGGAGCCAGTTCACTTTCTCGCTCCGACTCCAGCTCCAGGTCATCAGCAAAACTGCAGTTTCTCCGGAGGGGACCAGGTGAGTGAACGTCCAAAAGGCCAGGACTTCTTTTCACTGTAGATTCACACACAGGGATACACACACACACGCGCGCACGCACACACGCGCACACAGACAAACACAAACACACGCGCACACACACACACACATATATACTGGACTTTCATAATCAACATATCTGTGCAGCAAAAAATGTACAGTGATGCTACTGATAGAGCTTTGTTTACCAACCTGAGCTGGGTTTTTTGTTATTATTTGGTAATTGTGAAATTCATTCATTATATTGCTCTTTCTAGTTCCAAAGAAGAAATATTTCATACTGAACACTGCACATTCAGTATAAAATAAAGACATAAAATATGCCAAAGCAGCAGCTTTGCAAAGTCCCCAATGATTTGGAGGAGGTTTCCTCATTGTGGGAATGTTATGACCTCTTGTGACCTGTGACTCCTTCTGTGCTGTTTTGGATTATGACAGAACTATTACTTTCAGATGGGAAAACAGTTTTAGAGTTTACAGCCACATTCGTCAGGCCAATACTGGAAAAAAGGTGACACTAAGCCTGAGGCCAGGTAAGGCAGATGGTTTATATTATTAAATATTGTAGATACCATAGTGCCGTAGCTGATTATTTATTCTGTGAAGGCCTGATATATAATACGGTTAATTATTTTGTAGTACAGGAAGAAATTATACATAAACAAACAATAAACACATAAGACATAAACACATAACAAAACATAGACTTCACCTATCTATTAATCCCCCACCCACGAACCAAAAAACAAACACAAGCACAAAAACAAACACAGGAAATGCGCATAACAGAGCTTTGGTACACTATGTCTCTAATTTTGGTTTCCAAATCAGTTATTTTATATCTGCAAGAAAACATTTCTGTGTTGCCAAAGCAAGCATATAATTTTCTCTTTGAAGAAGCAATAACTAAAATATAAGGCTGAGGTTTGAATCCCAAATTTGGCAACATGTGTCAAGCTCAGTTAGGGCCTGTATCACGAAGTGAGATTAGAAGGTTAACCAGCTATCTTTGGGCTTAACTTCCAGTATCACAAAACTGGCTAATTTTTAACTGGGATAAATCACCATGGCAACTAATGCTGAACAGCTAACCTGCTCCAGAGCAGCCTGTCAACACCCTGACCATGGACCGATCAGAGTCATCATTCCTACAGGATCCTGACGATCCTGTGATATATATTTTTATAGGTCGGTAGAAACATTTTATTGTTTCAGGCTTTCTATTTCCACTCTGGTTTTAAAACAGAGCTTCTAAGAAATGGAGAGATTGTTTACAACGTTAATCACATGATGATGATTTTACATTTTAATCTTGCAAAGTTTATTTTATCCCCAGAGTGATAGCTGACAGATTCCATCACTGCAGCTCAGAGTAACATGAGACAACTGTCTGATGATAATGGAAAATAAAAATGAAAGATTTGTCTTTTATTAGAAAAATAATCCACACACTGTTAATTGGCTCCCATGATTATAAATGCATCATTTTGCTCAGATAGACCTCATCAGTGATTAACTACTTTTCCACACTTTGCTTCGGTAGCAGAAAGTCTGGCATTACTTTTAAGATTTTTTATGTGCATGACAAATTCAAAATGGTTTCTTCAGCATCCAACTAAATAGTAAATAACACTAACTCTATACTGAAGTACATATAAAATAATACCTACATGTATTTTAAGCCTTAGCCTACTTTTAATATGTGGAAATCGTTTCTAGTGTTTCTATATCTTCTTATTCTGTTGTATGATTTCAGACTATTGTTTACATGGTATCACTGTTTCATCTCATATCATATGAAGTACATAATTCATGGTTTTGATAAGGTGGCTCATAATTAACAACCCTGCCTCTATCACATGAACACACTCATTAGCTGGATAAGAAAACCCAGAGTTGACTGAACTAGTTGATAGCCAACTTCATGATACTGGTTATTCAGGTAGAGCTACATGAGGTCACAAAGATATCCATATTTTATGTATGCAACAAAAATAAAGAGGGGTAATATCAAAAATAAATATAAGGTAACTACTATATTTACTGCACAATAAAGGGGATATTTTTAAATCTCAGAGAGAACCAGGGAATCTCACTGACATCCAGAACTTTCTGAATGTCGTAGCCCTCTGCAGCGGTGAGAAGATGGCACAGTTGTTGTGGACGCCTGCTGTGTGTTTGAATCTGTCACTGCAGTGTTTTGAAACTGCGTCAGCTAGCGTGTGTGTGATACAACTGGTCTTGATTTTGCTTCAATTTCAATATGTGAATATACAAACATGGTTTGAAAGGCGTCCGCTGTAAATGGACTTTGAATGGAATGGACTTAATTAGCGCTGTCAACCAGGACAGATGTGACACGACAAGCCATGACAAGCCAGTTTCTCAGTAACAGAATACACAGAGATCCTTTAATCATGGTTAATGTACTGGGTTTGTGACACTGTGATACTACACTAAACATATGGATATATAAATGACTTACTTTTTAAAAACAGATTTAAATTTGAGTACATTTTTGACTGTGAATGTTTTTTTTTTCCTGAGAGAAAATAAAGATTGTTAATTTGTGTCCAATAATAACTAACCACATTCACCCTCTGAAATATTAGTGAGTTTTGACAAGGTCCTAGTATTTTTTTCTACCATTTATCAAATACCAACTTAAACTGTCATTAAATACCACCTGAATTATCACCTTCAACCTTTTAGTCCTACCCAGAACTCTCTAAACCACAGATGGCCTGACATCTTTCCCATGTGACGCAATTATTCGCTTCTGGAGAGAGAAAGCAGCATAAAAACACTCATGTCAAGACATGCGAGTTACCTGGAGATGGTGAGCTGAACTGAAGGGAGGACAAAGACGTCCAGGACTGCTGGCGATCTGAAACACACATTCAGAGAAACACAAACAAAATCTATGCTTTCTAAGGCAACAAAAAGGAAAATAACAGTGATATTAGTCAAAAATATGGTGCTGATATTATCTTATTTAAAGGGGACATATCATGCACATTTCCAGGTCTATACTTTTATTCTGGGACTCAACTGGAATATCTTTGCATGATTTACTGTTTTAAAAAATTCCTTATTTATCTCATACTGGCTTTTTGCAGCCTTTCAGTTCAGCCTCTGTTTGAAACAGGCTGTTTTATCTCCCGTCTCTTTAAGGCCTCCCTCCTGATGAGCCCACTCTGTGTTGATTGGTGCTGTGCAGCTGGGAAGCTGCCTCTCGGCCAACTTCCAGAAGCACCGAAGGCTACATAAAACAAACAGCAGGAGGTGAACTTCACTTGTTTTTCTTCTCAAACACACCAGTACATGTTCAAGCCTGAATCTGATCCAAAATATGGAATTGGACATTGCAGTTTTTCTGTTGAATGTAATGGAACAAAGATACAGGACAAATGCTCTATTACTAATCTTGGATGTGAACTGGAACAGTCTATGTCCGATGAGTCTATGGCCCTCCCTGTCATTGGGAAGGTTCATTAAAAACAAAATATCTGGCAAGATTATCCAAGTTCCTAGATAAGGAAACTAAGAGAACATAATAGCAACATCATTAGTTCAATGCCACTATGATTATACCTGCATAACCTGGTACAGTAGTATAACTAAAAGAACAAAAGATAAACTTCAAAAAGCTCAGAACAAACTAATGAGGGTCATCCTTAACCTCAGTCCACATGAGCCGAAACCATTTTAAAGATCTGAATTGGCTCCCCGTTGAATGTAGAGTTCAACAGTTAAAACTCATTATGGTCTATAAGATTTTACAAGGTTTATGTCCAATATTTTATCCACTATTTTCAGTTTGTTTGGGACTCTCATATGCCTGAATACGAGGACTAGTGAATTTAACCTGAAACAACCCAATCTAAAAAGTAAAGTAGGGAGAAGTACATTCCTCTACACGCGGGGGAGGAATGGAATAAAATCCCAAACAAAATTAACTCATTCTCTGAGTAGATAAGTTAAGTTAATAGATAAGTTAGTATAATGACACATCTTTTTTAGGATGTGTGGTGACGTTATTGCGATATCTTAATGAATTTTTAATACTGTTTGCACATTCTGTGTATTGTATTTTAATTTATCGAAAAAATTAATCAATTGCAAACAACCCATAGAAGAACCTTAGCAACAGATGGCTGTTTGTGGGCGTGCGTGAACGTTCTGACTGGGAAGTAGAGGACATTGTAAACAAAGTGTTCAGAGCAAGATGAAGCCTGGGCTTCTGACTTGCAGGGAGCATTTCTACATACGTTCATCTCAAGTTTTGGAACTTTGACCATAACATTTTAACATAGACATCCAACATTGCCAGTATGTAAATGAAAGGAAATCTCAAATAGCATGATATCTCCCCTTTAAAACACCAACATAACACATCACGACAAGATCATGCACTGATAAGTAACATGCTATTGGAGTAATTGAAGTGATAAAGTGATTGAATAGGAGGCTGTTAAAACTGACAGTAAGAGAGGACAGTGATTATACTGAGGACGTGTGCAGGATGTGGACACTAACAGCAGCTCACCACATCCTCCCAGAGTGTGGGATCCCGCTAAACCGGGGAGACACACAGAATATCGACAGAGGGAAAGAGAACAGAGAGGAAATAAGCAGTGAAGTTGGATAAGAGAGGCCCAGGAGATATACATCAGAAAGACATGAAATGGTAAAAGAGTTTGTCGTATCACCAAATCTGTGACCTATACTATACAGATACCTACAGATATACTTCTACTAAGAGCTGACAAGGAACAGTGGGTAAAGAAGTATTCAGATCTTTTACTTAAAGGTGCCTTGTGGGGTTTTGTGGTAAACAAACAAAACATATGTTTACCTCCTCCACTCAAAAATTAGTTTTGCTTCTTGTTCCTTCAATTGGATATTTGAGCTTCATTGCGCAGAATGTTTATGTGTATTTGCAGAGTTTGACACTGTTTTCACATTCATCTGTTTAAAGTGGAAAGTGTTTCTGTGTAAAAAAAGGCCAGCACCACTTGGACCAATCCTTCTTCCCCCTCTTAAAGTGGTATGTTCCATCTAAGAGAATGAAGGAGGACTGAATGAAGGATTGAAACTAATGAAGTCCAAAGAGGTGTGTTACTGCCTTTGGTTTTGGCTGTTGTGTGCGTTCATCAAATTGTTAGTACATTTAATATATTTACATACATATTGCTAAAATGATTATAGCTGTTTTTGTTGGCTGTTACTGCTGGTCATGCTAGTAAGGCTAGTTTTAGTTTAAGTAAAAAAAAAAAAAAAGATTTAATTTACGTGTTGTACAAGGTTTTCTTACTTTGTCTTTTTATTTCCCCTTTTAGAAACCACACACACACATGTAGACACACTTGTGACATACACCCTGTCAAGCCTCCTTTTTGGCAATAAAGCTTTTAAAACAGTCGCCTCAGTGGTGGGATGTGATCTTTCTGTCAGTCATTCTCTTTGCGCTCACCTTATATCTAAGTTTCAGGCATGTACGTACAAGCATGATTTGTGACATCACAACTAGTTTGGAAGATGATCATGGTTCAATATGCAAATTACACGAACATAAAGAGGAAACTTGAAGCTTTCAATGCACATATGCTGAGATTGCACTTCTCAATAAAGTAGTAGGAGTAAAGTAGGAGACATCTTGTTCAGTAGCAAAACTTTTGTAATGGAAAATATTCTCATATTCACAGATTCTGGATTTTTCAGTGAGGGAGAAAATATTATTTTATGAATTTCTTCTAGTAATTATTTTTTTTGTGTAAAAACCACACACAACAGACACAAATTATTATTGAAAGCTGTTGTTTTCTATGTCTTAAATAGAGCTGCGATGATTAGTCAATTAATCGAGTATTCAATTGACAAATAATTAATCTGAAACAATAATGATAATTGAATTATCGTTTCAGGCATTTTTAAAGCAAAAATGCCCAAAAAATTTGCTGGTTGCAGCTTCTCAAAAGTGAGGATTTCATGCTTATTTGTGTGTTTTCTAGGTTTTGGACTGTTCGTCCCACAAAACAAGACATTTGAAGATGTCCTTTTGGGCTCTAAGAAATTATAACAGGCATTTTTCACTATTTCTTATAGACAATTAATCGATGAATCAAGAAAGTAATCTGCAGATTAATAAATAATGAAAATTATCGTTAGTTGAAGCCCTATGGCCCTATTTTCCTGCAGGCGCAAGGCCAGCACTGGGCCAAACACAGTCTTTATGCAATTTTCCTCAGGCGCAAATCTATTTTTTTGCATCTCTGCCTGTTTTGGTTCTTTTCCCAACACCAAAGGAACGCGCTTGCACCGATGTGGGAGTAGAGGCGCAGCTGAGGCTGTGTTTATGCAGATTAGGCAACGGAGTGCAATTTTGCTGCTCATTTCGGCATGAAATTGCGTTTGCAATAAAACCTGCTCAGACCACCTCTTATTGCACAAGCAAACGCAGGGCAATTCACATGGCTTCAGTTGGCGGAGGTGCATGGACACGATGTCTCCAAAATCACAAAACACCTTTCATTTATATGAAATTTTGCCCCTTTCAGTTTGCTGCACATTTTTTTTCATTTACTGCAGATTGATATGAAAATCAAAACACAATTTTTAAGGAAGATTATTGCCAATAATATCCATGAGTGTAATCTAATGACCTGGAGTTCAGAAATAGGCCACCTTCTGCTGGATCAGTGAGTTTCCCACAATAACTTGTAGAATGTTGGATCTTTTCCATGTTTATTAAAAAGCTGTAGTCATCACACAGAAACTGGAATGATACGTTCGTTTCATCTACCATCTCTGATTTGAGAGAGGGGCTGTGCATCATTATAAACAGGGAAGGCACAGCAGAGGAAACTTCATAAATTATTTAAATCTTCTGACACAGCGATAGGATCGGGCAGGATCTAAGGTAATTAATGTTCTGTATTTTCTGAACATCAGTCTGGAAAGCTGTTACATACAGATAAAATGATCTGAAATAACGCGTCTGTCCTCAGGATTCATCCTGAACCCCATCAAATCTGTCTGGACATTTTTATCAAATAAAAGTTCAAACTGAGTTTAGAGAATTAAATTATTTTTCTCTGTCATGTAACATGGATTATTACAGTGAGTTTTCAGCTTTGCTACTTGCAGTCAGAATATTTGCAGTTGTCAGTTCTGCCCATTGTATCCATATAATCAGTGTGTAAAATAGCCTCTGACAGCCAGAGGTCCTGTCCTGTGCACACACTTTCCTAAACAGAGTATCAACATCCTATCTGCCATGAAGTAATAAAACATGTTTGTGAAAACATTTTAAAACAGGTTTAAACAAAATCCTGTTCACTTTCTGCACAGCTGGCACAGCATGGATACCGTCATCCATCATTTAAAAAATTTGGATGAAACAGTGATAACTCTTCAAACACTATCCAGCAAATTTCCAAACCTGATTTTGTATTTGTTTATTTAAGCATATTGTATATACTTTAAAGCTATACTTTATAAATGAAGGCTTTCAAATATGCAGATTAGGAGTAGACCTACAGAGTTTAAATGTATTAATTATCCTATATTAATTGTTTGCATAAAATAAAGAGCAGCACACTTGAAAACACATCAACTTTGTTTTCTTTCTAGCATTGCCATCATATTTGGATTGATGTATATTAATATTCGGGGTGTCCTGAATCTGTGTTTTGGTGCTTCGCACAGGTGTTTGGCTCTCACTCAGCCTCTCTCCCCTGTTTAACCTGTTACTGCGTTTAAAAGGGATCGGAGGAGCTCATGTGATCGGTCATTACTAAAGCTCGCCCCGACACCACCTGCTGATTCTGAATTCCTCCTACTAATAATGTATTCAGTCTCTCCTACACGTTGCGCCTGGCTGAGCCCAGAGTGCGCCAGTGCTGATGGCCAGGAAAAATTTCAAAGATGTGTTGGTCACACACACACGCCATGTGCTAGGATTTAAGACTTGAAACTGTGCCTGCGCCCTATTTCAGGAAAATAGGGCCTCTAGTCTTAAAACATGTCTGGAGGAGAGCTTTAAATAACTCGCAGTCGACATGAAACCCTCTCAACAATATGAAGTCACACTAGATTAAACCAACAATATTTAATCAGTATTGAAATTAATTAAATTAAATTTGAAAGACACAGGTTGCGTTTTCTAGAAATCCATCCACAACAATGTTAACCTGACAACACTATAAGCAGCTGAGCATTTGAGCCACCGTCACTGTGTGCATCCAGTCAATACATCCACACGCCAGATGGCAACATGGAAATTCAGTTAAATTATTCATAGTTAAAAGCAGCATGCCGTAGATGTACGATGTGCAGTAAGACCTGTAGAATCAATTTAGCTTCAAATCAAAGACACTGATTTTCATTGAACATGAAGCAAACTGATATGCATACATCTGTACAACCTGGCAAATTAAATCCTGCTGTTCTACTGAGAACCGGGTGCAAAGCAAAGCCATTTGCACAGTTACATGTCGGTGGCAGCACAGCAGTCACGCATTTAGCCAGCTTTTCAGGTTGGTGGCTGGTGTAAAAAGAAAAAGGTTATGTAACTGAGGATAACAAAGAGTATGATCCAATTAGATGTTTACATGTTACAGGCATTCACGAGTAAATGGATAAAAGTGTCCATATTTATCTCCTTTTGAAAAGTACTGTCCTCTCCAGTGTCTCATTTTGTTCGTCTAGTCTTGCATTGAACAGAGTATTCATTAATGACCTCTATGCAGCATTGATGGTAATAATTATAATGATTCATATAATTCTTATAAAGCTTTTTGAAAGGTAGGCTATCTAGTTGAAGATGACATTGTTAATATTTGGTACATCAGTTATATAAAGGTTTGGGACGTTCAAGAGAAACATAGTTTTTATCTTCAAAAAGCTATTCAGTTGTGTCTTTTCTCTCTTCTGTCAGCAAGTAAGTGAAAATTTAAGAGGAACTCACTCATATTTTCATTGTCCTCACAAATCATCCTGATCTTTTCACAAATTGTCTTTTGAAAAAAAAATGTTTTATGTAACTAAAATATAGATGTAATATGTAAAGTGTATGGTACAGGGAAGCAGACCCAGATGTGTTTCTTTGAGTCATTACTGCATTAGGGACAAAGAAAGAAAAAGATATTCTGTTAGGCTTTTTTTTAAAGTGGCTATAATCAATATTTCCTATAATAACAATGTATGGAACATTGTCGCTCATAGTAATGAACCTATAGAAAATGATCAGAGACTCTGCAGCTCCTCCCGACTTTAGCGAGTTTCAGCTCATTGTTTAGCTGTCCAGCTGCAACTTTACTGTTTCGGTTCACTCTCTCTGCTCTATAGCAAGAATGAGGCGCCAAACCAGACAGTAGCTGAGCAAAGATTGCGAGAGGAAACGAATTTATGCGAGAGATGCCGAAGGACTGTTAAGGTGTGTGAGAAAGAATAAGTCATTAACGTGTGCAAGAGAGGATGAGTTTCACATCGTGAGGATGTTAAGATGCACGGGAGAGAACGAGTTCCATGTGAGAGAGGTTGAAGGACCGTGTAGTTCTTGTGAAGGGTGGAACAGCTGAACCAGAGCCTTGAAGTGCCTCCGGTTACTCATTCTAATTCTATTTTACATGGTACAATGCAATGATTTGCAACAGTATTTAATTGAAATTAAAACCTGTGTGCTGTTTGCTGAAGAGAGTGTGCAAACACGCAATTATAATGATCTTGAGCACAGCCATTGTTTCTTATGACACATTGAAATGCTGTCAAAAACCCTTGACCACCTGCTGCAGAATCAGGTAAGGCAGTAAGGGTTCTTGATAACAGGCTTGTCATTTGAACCAGCTGCAGGACAAGGTCTAACCCACCACTTTGATAATCCATGTCTCATTTATTCTTTTTATATTCAAATTGGGAATCGAAATCGGAA
The DNA here is from genome assembly GCF_963924715.1 of Thunnus thynnus. NCBI lineage: Eukaryota > Metazoa > Chordata > Actinopteri > Scombriformes > Scombridae > Thunnus > Thunnus thynnus. Next base: position 8,703,050 of record NC_089517.1, read on the forward strand.
AATGGAAAAATTATTCATTATTTCATGATTCATTTTTGAATCTAACACAAAAAAACTAATAACAACTTGTTTCCCTACTTCAATTTTAAAAAAAACAGGCGACAGATCGAATTTGATTTTGATATTTAAAGGACCAGTGTTTAAGATTCAGTGGCATCTAGCAGTGAGGTTTCAGATTGCAACCGACTGAGTACCCCTCACCCTCCCCTTCCAAGCGAGTGGGATATATTATATATTATATTCCATTTCTGCCAAGTCTGTTATGTTTTTTCAAACATCCAAGTGAAATAAGAATAAGCAAAACATATTCTTAAGTAGTAATTTTTACCTTCTAAAAACTGAAGTAGCCTAAGTTTAAATTGACTTGATAAGAGTATACAGAATGAGCAGCACACAGGCTACCTCAACTGACACTGAGAAGATTCAGTATATGATTTGATTTGCTTCTTCCCATCTCTCTCAGCTCTTCATTATTGATCCTGCAGTACTGTACATTGTGTGAAGTTTTGTAAGTTCAGCAGTGTACTACTGGAATTCATACTCATCAATGCAATCTCATGTTTTATTGCTGCAATGTGCTCCTCCATTTTTAATGTCTGGACTTTGTCCCGTGACCATCCTACAGCTACAACCCCACAACTAAATATGGAATTTTCTCTAAATGTGTGGTTTGCAACCAATACAGCATCAGCCAGTTCTCTTCTATGCTTATTTGCATCTTTAGTGTTATCACTGATGATCATTCAAATCAGCTGTTACAGTGATAAACACATTTGTTTTATGGAACCACATGGAAAGGCTCCACAGGTTTAACATCTGTGTTGCATAAGTGGATATTTAAATGTGTTGTTCTGTTTTAGACAAAGTTTTTACGCACTGTAGTGTAGCAGTTTGTCTCTTTTTCAGTACCTGTGCCCACAGTGCTGTAAACGTCTGAGCTCATCTCCTTCCCATTGTCGAACACAGACTCGAAGGTGATGGTGGGAATTGTGGGAGAAGTTGGACCGTTGTCCTTGTCAATGCTCTTCAACTTCCTCTTTATCTTTACCTGTGCAAGAAATGCAAACATGTCAGCTTAACAAAACGTTCCTGAGGAAAAGAAGGGTTCAGACTTGAGTGACACACCAGTCAGACTGTGTGCTGCCTGATGTCGGAAACAGTTTGCTAATGTGGTTTTCAACTTTTGTGGTCAGATGGATGCATGAACACGGTATAACAATTCGATTGAGAGTCTTAGTGCAGCAGCACAAGAATCAAAGTACTATTTTATGTTGGTGTATTTTACCTTATTTATCTATTTTGCTGTTTTTGTCATATTTCACAACTTTAAGATGAGGCCCTGTAAAGTTTGGAGAGAACACGTCTGACACATAAACAGTATTTTTAAATATTTGCATTAGTATGGGCATGGATTTTATCCTACTAGCAGTGACATTGAATTATCAAAAATCTACTACTAGCTGTTGACTTGGTTTCACTTTTTTTGTTTTTGTGCTTTTCTGTCTTCATTTCTATTCTCACACCAACATGGACCTTTATTCCACTGATAATAATAACTTTTGTCTTTTAACTTTCAAACCAGCAAAGAAAGATGAGAAGTCCTTTAAGTGCTCAGGGGAAATTGACTTTCTAAAATTTCACGCCAACTGGGCAACTCCCATCAGCCGAAGAGGATTGTGTGATACAGTTGAAAGCTCCAGAACAGCCGCTGCATAGACATTGTGGTGAGATACTTTGTCACTGATTATCAAAGTCTGGCTTTCAATCCTTCCAATCATAAATAAATTGTGATACGCTGATAATCACAAACCCCAAACTCCCATGTGGCATTATCTTTTATCACAAACACAAACAAATCAACTCCGTTCTCAGCACCAGTTTCTTCCATCTCAGATCTTGCCAAACTAAAATCATTTCTGTCTGTTAAGGATTTGGAGACCATATGCTTTTCTTCCCGTGGTGACTATTGCAATTCTTTGTATATAGGAATTAGTCAGTCAGCTTTGTTTTGCCTGCAGCTGGTTCAAAACACAGCAGTGAGACTCCTCACTGGTTCCAAGAAGAAAGACCACATATCTCCCCTGTACTGGCCTCTTTTCACTGGTTACCAGTGGAATACAGAATTGATTCTAAGATTCTTTTATTTATTTTTAAAGCACTGAACGGACTGGCATCAATTTATCTTTCTGAACTCCTCTCTGCTTTTGCTTTTTATTTGTTCTCTGCGCAATAAGACTGTTTTAATGATTTTATCCCAATTTCATTCATTCCATTTTACATTTTATTCATTTTCTTTTGATCCTCATAAGTATGTCTGTGATTTTATTTGATTGTAATTGTCATCTCTCTGTTAAGGACTTTTAATTGTTGTTTTGCACTATAAATAAAGTGACTTGACTAATTAAATGTTGATTACTATCATCTTGTCAGACACTGGACTGTTCTATCCATTACACACACTTTCAACACCTTAGAAATGCTATCAGCGTGAAAACGTAGAACAGTGGTTACAGTGAAACCTATAAAAATCATTACCAACCGATTTCTTGGGCTTTGGGGTGTTCAGAGAGGAGGCAGGGATGTTGGGTCTCTTTCTCAAAAACATCTTGAATGTGGCGGAATCAAAGTTTTCCACTGCGAAACTTCTCCATGATGTCTGGAGGGGCAGGAAAATAGCAATATATCGGTTGGACAGGACAGATTTCATGCCAACATGTCTGCTTTGCAAGAAAAAGGAAGGGTTACATGAAAGGATGGTCTCAATAACAAGACCAGGGCCCTGAGACAGTTCTGTCCCTCAGCTGTGTTGTGGTTTGGTTTCAGTATTTCTTGGTCAAATACCTGGATGAGACAGGCAGCTGCAGGGATCTGTCTGTTGAAATGCTTCTGCCGTTGTTTCTGCTGCACCTTCAAGGCGAAGCCTGAACCCAAGATTCCCTGTGAGCAACATCACAGAAGAGTGACTGATTATGAATTCAGTCCTAATGATACACTTACAGGCAGTAGCATGATCCAAAAGACAGAAATCAACACTAAATTAAACAAAAATTTGTCTATTAATCAAGAAACTAATCAATAGAAAATTAATAAATGACAGTTTGAATGAGGGACTGAAGTAATTTTGTTGGTATCAGCAGTGGTTGCTTGCATTTCTCCATTTCATGTCACAGTAAATTGAAAACTTTTCTTATTTGACTGCTTTCCAGTTCAAAGTAAGCAGGATGTGACTTCCAGTAACAATTTGTGACATTTCATACACTAAACAATTACCAAATCAATCAGAATAATCTATGAAGATGTTTTCTGCTTTGTCCCAATACTGTTACTTTATAATTGTATCTGCCATTGTTGATCTATATCTCTGGACTTTAAGGTCTTTTGACTCTGCTCTGGCTCGTGCACCACTATACGACCTTAGATGTTGCAAGGGGACAGATCTCGCCCAGCATCAACAATCAGTTAATCAGAAAAGTTTTAAAATATATGATAAGACAGCTCCATTGTAATACTGTGAGCTGCAGGTCATCAATAACCTTCACTCTGAAGTACAGTATAGAATATATATATATAGTATTTTATGGCTTGTCAAGGTCTTTACAGCCGTGAAGACACAATATTACGAAAGCACGTATAAAGCTCAACACTATTTAACAGTAATCCTTTCAGTTCTTTGCAGAGGGTGGCAAAACATGACAGAACCAGCTTTGTTACATGATGTTTACACACAAATCCTGAATATGCTGAAGTCTAAGTAATATCTGCTAATAAAAGGTGTGACTCATGTCTACCTCCAAACATTAAAGCAGGTTGTACAATGTTTGGTTTTGACACATGCGGAGTGTTGCTTAGCAATATGGTTTAGTGCAGCTCAACAGGAACTCCAGAAGCTTCGGATAGTTCAGGATCGAACAGAGCGTCTGGTCCTGAACTATTCATTCAGACAGGAGGTTGAGGGGATGCATGCCAGTCTCAACAGGCTGAAGGTGAAAGAGAGGCTGCTGTGTAGTCTTTTAACCTTTTTTTGGGGAATACATGTTCTAAAACTGCCAAATTGTCTTTTCTCAAGAATAATCTATACAGGGAATAAGATCTATTACAAAAATAGACAAGTGACAATGAGTAAGATCGCTCTTCCACAACCCAGAATTAACGTTTCGAAGGAAACTTCTGTACAGGGCAGGGATTTACCATCATCTGTCAGAAAATCCCTGAATAACATGACCTTTAAAAAACAACTGAAGAATTTCCTGATGAGTCAAAGATAGATCTAAAGCTATCCTGACTGACACAATGTTTATTTAGTTTGTAGGGAAGCTTATTATTCTGTATTGTTTTTGGAGACACGGTTGTTACGGACATTTGGGGGCAGTGTGTATGCTGCATTGCTGCTGACTATGTTATGAACTGTGCCTGATATCAGACAGAATTATCAGTCAACTCGACTTGGTGGAGTGGGCGAATGTCTGGACCTAGGCAGTTACAAACTAGTACTGTACCATTTTTTACTCTATTTTACTAACTGTTTTATATGTAAATACACATATTTGTGTCTGTGCATATATAAGTGTGTATGTAATATTATTTCTAAAGACTCCAGGAAAAGTAACTGTTGCGCTGGTAACAGCTAATGGGAATCCAAATAAATAAATAAATAAAGTGCTAAAGTGGTGCTTTATGTACGGCAATGCTATAGATAGTTGAAGGACCAAAGTAATTATGGTTTTAGGTCAGTTGGAATTAATTTAAAATAAAAAAGTGCCCTATTTAAAACCATCATTTTATGAGGGATTGGCCAACTTTGCATGTAATAGGAAACATTAGAGAGGGATTAATAATGTTAAGAAACTGAATACACAACATAGAGAGCACATGGCAGACACTTCAGCCTATAAAAAGATGTCTCGCTTCAGTAATTTCTCTCTCCACTTACTGCAGGCAGTGCAAAGAAGGAAATGGCAAAGACAGAGAAACAGGATGCAATGGTCTTCCCAATCCATGTCTGAGGCACTTTGTCTCCATAGCCGATGGTAGTCACTGTTACCTTGGAAACAGAAAAAACATGCAAGAGACTTTATTTGTCAACCACTCTTTTGATTGTTGCATAGTTCCAGCCTGTCCTCACAAGAAGAATGACAGTATAGGTCTAAAACTCAGAAGGGCAAAAACAACCTGTAGTTACATTTACGCCATCTAGCGGCTGTAGTAATTATGACCCGGGAAGTGACGCAGTCAATGTAAGTTGACTTGATAAGATGATTTTCCCTTATTAGGAGGAGGCAGGTTGGGTGGATGGCTAGATAGTTAGATGGCAAAAAGTGGACTTTGCTACCGCAAGTGTCATGTTTCCAACCGCGAGTCAGGACATTTCTTTAAAAACTGTAACATTGTGGGTTTACTGTTGCTATAACAACAAAGTTTGCGTAACTTAAAGTATAAACCATGTTTCAAGTGATCATTTTAACCCAAACCATGATTTTCCCCTAACCAAGTGGTTTTTGTGCCTAAACCTAAACAGACCTTAACCACAGCATTGTCACTTCATAAACATAACTTTTTTTTAATGTTTTGTAGCATTTGTAAGGGTTTTGGAAAACAGCACATTATGGTCCTGTGGGTTGTTCTGGAGCGCATTACTACTGTCACTAGATTAGTTCACATGTGGACATGTTCAATGTTGAGATCAAAGAATCGGGATAAAGGGTTCAGATATGATTCAGATCATTTTGAACTATAGCAGTAGCTCTATAATATGCAATAAATTTAGCTCAATACATTTCAGATTTTTTTTTTGTTTGATTCTGTAAAAACTATATTTGGGAGAATAAAAAAGAAAACTAAGAGAACAGCATCATGATCCTTAACATTTTAAATGAATTAGCTGCAGAGCTGCAGAACTGAGACTTTCTTGAGATGTACTTAAGTCACAAAAAATAGGACGTGAGATCTGACTTGTGTGAGATTTGGCCTCTTAAAGACTTGACAAGACTTAATTTGAGGTGAAATCACAGATAAATAAAAATAAATAAGATAGCAATAGACCAACAGACATCATTTTAGGTATATAAAGACACTTTTTGCTCAGCTTTAGAAGGAAATTGTTCAAATGCTGCATCCTTTCATGTAACTGTTGGCATGACTGACTTAAAAAGACAAAAAACAGCTCTGGTTTATTGTAATCAATCATCTTTTTTTCTGTTGTAGCCCATGTTTTTCTTCACCTCCAACCAGAACTTTAACCTTTCCACCTGTGTGACACACATTTTTATGCACTGAGAATACCTGATACATGATGTAAGTGTGAGAGACTGATACAAATCTCGTGTAGCATGTAGTGCGTAAATAGAGTAAACAAGCCTCCAAGAGAAGTTGTTTTGACTCTTCTCTGTGTGTTTGTTTTTTAATATCAGTCCCTGAAGTTCCCAAGAAGCAAGAAGAGTGGGTGGTGACTTATTGTCTGAAAATAAAACTTCATCCCATATTCTCTACACTACTTGTTTTGCTTCTTGCATTAGCAGCCCACTGGATGTGCCCAAGGGTTGTAACAGAACTCCTACTGTAACAACAGAAGTAAAAGATATCTTCTGCAATATGGGAAAGCTACTAAAACAATATTTAGAAGACAAGACCTTGAAACTTTCATTGGAGCAAAATACAATTAGTGTTCATGTTAATGTCACAAATATACTTAAACTTAACAATTGATCTATGGAGTCTGATCACAACTGTGACATTAGAGTCGATTCAGGTTAAAGAACCCTGAGGCAAACGTGTGATTTGTGATATTTGGCTATACAAATAAAATTGACTCAACAGGTTAAGTTAAACAACCAGTTGACACAACTGAGTAGCCTGAGTCTAAGTCGCATGTTGAGGTAAATGTTAGCATCAGCATCAGCATGCTAACACGCTTACAATGTTACAGTACAGCATATTTACAGCATATTAGTACAACAGTACTAATATGCTGATGTTTAGCAGGTAATATAAACAAGGTTCCCTTTGTGTAAACACCAAATACAACTGATGTCAGAAACTAAAGTAGCAAATAACTCGGGAGCTCAGGGGCTCGGGGGTCCTGACTGGTTTGGACGGCCTGGTGTCTGAGGGCCTATTCCCCCTTATATCCCCCTTCAAGTAGAAAGAAGATGCTCCTCAGACCCAAATGAACGGACCCCTCCTGTAGCGTTGGGGGCTGTTCTAGAGGGTATCTGACCTGCAATAGGCCAGCACCCTCCTACAGGTCTGGGAGCAACCTAAAGCAGGAGAGAGCAATGAGAGCTAGGAGGGGGGAGGAGGAGAGCAACAGACAGACAAGCAAACAAACTATAAAAAGAAGTGGTTGGATAGGAGTGGAGAGGGCGAGAGGGAAAAAAAAAAAACTCTGTCCTGAATCATCCTGGTTTCACCTTGGCGCCTAACCAGAGACCCCCCCCCCCACCACCACCACCACCACCCAGCTTTCCTTTGTTATTTTCTTTCTCTCTTCCTTCTCTTTCCTCCCTTCTGCTCTCTTCCCTCTATATCCTTACACACACACACACACACACACACACACACACCATGTGCATTTTGTATTAAGCCAATTTATTATTTACTTTTTTTTCATGTTATTGTTTTCCTGGGGCTAGTGTCTGGTCTTCTTTGCTTCTCCCGTTTGTACTGCCCCGTGTCATACGTGTTTTTTCATGTTAATCACTTATCCTGCACTCAATTTGTGCTAATCACATATCTTGCAATAAATAAAGGAAAAACCCAAAAAGTTAGCAAATAACGTGTGAATTTAACATCAATTTAATAATTTATAATATATAAATATATGAATGAAATAATAGAAAATTGGCTGAAATGAAAAGCACTTTTGACTGACTGAGCCCTTAAGAGACTCACTCTTAAAGGAAAACACACACCCACACTCTCTCTCTCTCTCTCTCTCTCTCTCTCTCTCTCACACACACACACACACACACATATTCTTACCACTCCCCACCACAGAGCATCAGCGTAGTTTCCAAACTCTGTGGAGCCGCTGCTGTCGACTGCATCTTTCTCTGCCAGGTAGACAAAGTACGAGGAGAAGATCAGGCTCAAAAAGCCAATGTACAAGGTAGTGATCAGCTCCTGAAATACACATGCACAAACGCATGACACAACTCAAACAACAACACATGGATCATTTCAAAAAACATCATACGATTATATAACTGATGCCTAGATATCTGTAAATATTTATACTGACTATTTACTCATGTATTAAATGCCTCCTGATTGCCACAAAATATCAATTACACCAGTTCACCAGTGAGCAGGCTTGATGTATTGTGGCTGTGTTTTGCTAATAATATGACATATGGATGTGAATATTCATGCAAATGTGCTGTGAATATGATGATTGAAATCTTTTTTTAGAATTCTGCTATCCGTTCTGGCTTGTGTCATTTGTGAACGGATGTGTGGCTTCACACTCATTTTAAGCTCAGTATGTATTTGTTAGTTTGGTAGGATGATGTACTTTAAGGATAAGGCTGAAATTATTCTGTAATACCATCACTTTACTATCAACAAATCCCACAAAAAGACCAAAACTAACAATGCTCTAGTCTTTTTCTCCATACTTTCCAACGTCCCTACCCTGTCTGTGGCACTCAGCCCTAAGACCACTAGTTCTTACTGAAGATGTAAATCTATATATATATATATATATATAAATATATATATATACATTTTTTTTTTTTTTAAAAGAAGAAAGAAAAGCTCTAATTTAGAAGAGCAGGGCACTGTTTAGCAAGCTTTACTCAAACAACAGTAATTGGTACTTTGTTGGGGACTATTTTCAGCCACAGATTACATGTAACATGCATTTAGTGTGATAGTGATGGCAGCAGGACAGTGTATGTGAAATTGACTCATTGATCGATGATCATTATAGCAAAGGAACCCAGTGAAAACAGTGTGGCTCACTGATGTGGTTTTAATAGTTTTTGGACAACAAAGGAGCTCTATGGCACTAATGAATACAATATATCAGGCTATGGACACACAGTCCATTGTTCATAGGATTCATTCGTTGCTAGTTTCGATCTTTTCATGGGATTTGTTGACTATAAGAAAAGCAACCTTATTCTTTAACTTTAGGGGGCAAACATGGCCTGCAGTCATAAGGTAATCATGAAGTAATGATGCAGTATGACTCATTATGGTTATCCACTTAATAAGAAAGTAATTATTAGTTATCGGTTTTCACCTTAAATTAAGAAAATGGGTAACAATTTACTTTAAGTCTCCCCATTTAGCATATATATAAACATTTAATGAATGGTTTACAACACACTATCTTAAAGTTGTAAGCAGATATAAGTATTTATTAATGTATCTGTCAACAGCTGTAAGTCTTGTAGACACCAATAATTGGAGGCTGGTGTATAAACAGATATGAATGATAGCATAGGAAAACACACTTAACATAATATAAAATATGTCTTCAAAGGAGAAGTTATGATTGATGATAAATATTGTACATTAATAAACAATTAAACATGTTCTTATATCTGATTATAAATGCTAAATAGAACTTTAAAATATAGTGTTGCCAAAAAGGGTATATAATGAAGATTCAGACACATCTAGGAACTAATCGATCAGTCTGTTCTCAAGTATCTTCTCATTATTTATACATTATTTCTTCGTAACAGAAAAAATCTATATCATTATGCTCTTTGCAGCCATAAATGCAGCAGAGTTTAAATGAAGTGTAATTTTAATAAAATCACTGGTGGTGTGTTAAATGCTTGAATTCAGATGGCCAGTAAATCACCATAAATCAATCTAAATCCCAGGCAGTTGATCCCTCCTGCTGTGTTTAAAATAACTATGAGGCATCTTGTTGCAGATTCAGTAAGGAGCTGTCTGTGATTTAATCAGGAGGTCTAATTGGGCTTGGCTCTTATCCTGTCTGACTGTAATTGGACTACTGCTTTGTGAAAGAGCTCTTTAAGTGAATGTTCTCTTTGCACTCACCTACTACGTGATTTAAACTGTGTTTAACCACTCAAAGTGCGGGAGCACTCACTGCACTAAATTGGACTGAATTCCTGATGAGTGGAATTCTTATTCGGTCACTCCCAGATTTTTCTAAGTGTCACAGAGAAGCAGCAGCAGATTATTGCAAAAATGATCCAGGAAAAGGCTGTTTGCCTCCCTTGAAACAGTGTAAAACTATCCTTTACATTACTCTACTCAAATAGTACTTATGGTCCATTGGTGCTCTGCATTTCTTCATACGGCTAAACAAATTTTTCTTAATGTTTCTTGGCATCAAACGGTGTTAGTGGATGTGAGAACCTGTAAAACCTTCAACTAACATCATAGCTTACAACTTATAAGTTCATGATTCTTGAAAATAACAGCTTTTAATGCATTTAGGTACAGCTGCCTTGAGTCAATACCAGAAGTTTAGTAGATCTGGTGCTGCTGCTGTGACATGGCAACCACGTTCAAGAGTCAATACTTTCCATCTGCCACTGAGCCAGCCAGGAGCAACTGTGCAAATTGTGTTTACAAGCCACAAGCACTAGTATGCTACTCAGTGTGTATTTAAATGCTGTTGTAACACAAAGACTGGACAGTAATTGGAGTAAATGAAACTCACTTTAAGGACTCCAGCTGTTAACACAGAAGGGCTACAGTTGCACAAGTCCATGTTACAGTCTTGTGTTGACTTCACCGTCTCAGCTAGAAAATCACAAAGTAACAAATACTGAGGATACAACACACCAGTATCCAGATGGCTGAAAGCAGTGTGGCCTCTGCTGTACAGGCTGTTGTATGAGTCCACACTGTATTTTTCCTTAGGGCTGTTGGGGCTGTGTGGGGCCTAAACAGAACATATAATAACTCTCTAGCCACAATAAGAAGTCGACAGTACAGAAAACAAACAAGAAGAGCCCAGTTCTAATGGAGAAGTTGATGACTCACAGACCTCTGATGCCTTCAAAGTCCAATCAGACTTAGTATAACCAGGCCTAATCTCATTCCAATCCCTATACGCTCACTCTTCCCAATCTCCCACCTGTCTGCCTTTCCCAAACCAGCTAGAGTGGAGTGGAAGTGGACAACAAAACCCACCAACAGCAAATCTTGTTATTCTCCACTACACCAGACGAGAAACATACATACATACAAACATACATGGACATGTTTATGTCCATGTATGTTTGCATTTAAAGGGGGACTAATCATGCATATTTCAAGGTCTATATTTGCATTCTGGGGCTCTACTGGAATATCTTTGCATGATTTACTCCTTATGTATCTTATACTGGCCCGTTATGCAGCCCCACAGTTCAGCCTCTGTCTGAAATGGGCTGTTTTAGCTCCTGCTTCTTTAAGGCCCCCCTCCTGATGAGCCCACTCTGTTATGATTGGGCAGCTCTGGAAGCTACCTAAATGAACATTAGTAGTAGGATATCACTCCTTTTTCTCGTTCTTTACTCGAAATGAAAACTTCTCAAATACATATGTATACGTTCAAGCCCAAATCTGATCCTAATTATGCAAGTGGACAACGTCAACAGCCCCCGGAACAACCTTAACAACCAGTGGACGACTGTTTGTGGGTATACACGAACAATCTAACGTCATTACAAGGAGAAAGTAGAGGTGACACCAAGCATTCAGAGCAGGTTAGAGCCTGGGCTTTTGATTTGCAGGGAGAATTTTTACATTCACCTCATGTTTTGGACCTTCACTATGTTTAACATAGTCTTCTGACATCTTAACAGCATATAAATAACAGGAAATTGCAAAAAACATTTACCTCTTTAAGATATGGCTTACCGATATCCAATTTTTTTGCTTTCAAGTGACACCGATGTGAATTTTTTAACAGAAGTTTGAACAAACCAAATCTGATTTTTTTCATATTAGATCTGGAACACTTCCATATGTGGTCTTCATTCATATGCAATGCTGTCAGAATGGTCAGATAGGAATTCATGTGTTTTTTTTTTTTTTTTTTTTTTTTTTTTTTAACGTCTCACTTCGCTTGCGCGTATTACCTGTTATCATCATTCATTGTTGGCACAGGTAAAAATAAATGCCTTCTCATTCTCATTCTCATCCTCATCATCTGTATCGTCTGCCAAGCTGCACAACAGATAATCCTGGAAATGTATGCTAGCACAGCCGTTTCATCCATGTTTATGATTTGACTGCACAAATGACATTATTGTTGTCATTCTTTCATACATACAGCTCACATTTCAGTTAAATCTGCGCATGCACGGCATTTTATGACTTCAACGGTGTTCACACTGGAGCCGGATACATGTCACTTACAAACATGGATGTGAACCATCAACACAAAAAGATCGGATCTGACTAAAACTTTGGAATTGGCCATTAAGACCTGTGATGTGAACGTAGCCATAATTATGGTTGAGAGTGGCAGGTGCGTCTCAGTGTTTATTGGATATTCTACACTCTTTCCCTTAATACAGAGTGCCCTCCACAGCTGTTGGAGTGATTTTATACACTCCGGAGAGAAGCTCTAGCTGGCAGGGATCAGTTTGGCAAAGGGTCCCAATATCTCACTGCTCGACACTCTCTTTCCTTACAGCTGAGGTCAATGGCTGTTGATGACCAGCCTCAGCCAGGAGCAATGTGGTCATCAGCCAAGGCCAATACAAGAAAGCACAGCGGGCGGCACTGGATGAGAAACATCCCTATTGCTCTGTTCACCTTCATCAACTCTCTTTTTACACAGACATTGAAGACAACTACCGTTCCCACTGGGGATAATCACAACCACCCCTGTCTCTCAGCTGAATGATACCCTGGAGGAAACTGCAGCCCTCTCTGGCAAAAGAGCCTATTACCCTAACCTACTGCACATCAGCTCTTTTCTTCTGGCTCTGCTGAATATCCTTTTTTCTGTTATGTGTATTCCCTCGTGGAGACTCTCTCTACGTGCATAGTAATGAAAAAAATAATACATGATGTGGAGCGGCTATAAATCCCCCGACAGAAAGCATCCTGCTTACTTATAATAATCAGAAGGCTTCATGGTTTTGGAGCTGGAATGTGATGTGCTTTTAAAAGCTCTGATTGTGTACCTGCCGATGGATGAAGACAACAGAGCCCAGGAGACGCCAAGTGCCTCCTTGACGGTCCACGTGGAGCATACGCAGGATCTGCAGGAAGCGAATCCCTCTGGAAAATAATACGGTGTTTTAATGCTGACATTACATGTACACCAAATGCAAGTGGTTATGTATGTATACACATACACACTGCAAGGACAAATGTATGTGGACACCCAAACATTGCATCCATACTGCACGTGACTGTTGAACATCCCATTCTAAAACCCTGGGCATTAATCTGATGCTATAACAGGCTCCACTCTTCTGGTTTCAGGCTTTCCACAAGATTTTGGAGCTTGGCTACAGAGATTTGCTCTAATTCAGCAACAAGAGCATTAGTGGGGTTGGCCATTGATTTTGAGTGATAAGGCCTGGCTCTCAATCGGAGCTCTAGATCATTCCAAAAATCAGGGCTCTGTGCAGGCCAGTCAAGTTCTTCCTCACCAAACTCAGAAAACAATTTCTTTATGGCTTTGAGCACAAGGGGCATTTTCATTCTATGCTTTATCATTAAGATTTCCCTGAATTGAAACTGTGAAAAACAGCCCCAGTCCAAAGTACACAATGTGTGGTTTGGCCATAAAGTGCATGCCTCAATATATACTTTCTTACCTTACAGCAGAGGTGGCAAACACCTGGCCTTTGGATCCCACTGACAGCACAACTATTGAGGCAATGACTACAATCAGGTCTGTATTGACAGAGATTGAGAGCCGTTAATTATAAATATGGTATAAATATGCAGATGATGTACAACAAGAGCAAATGTTGTCCTCCTTATCTGGTTTGAAAAGTTAAAGAGGAAAGTGCAGATATTAGAAAGCAGAGGGAGAGTGCTCCATTAACAAATGAGCACTGGTTTTCATTACAAAATGATTCTATAAATCAATTGAGGGTAGAGAGGTTACAAATAATGTGAACACTAATATTCATTGTGGAATATTTAAAAAACACCTGGAGGTTGCAATTTTAAGAATACAAAGCTGAAGATAGAGGGAGAAAATTGCAGTGACAGTTTTAATTTCATGCAGAATTTCGTCATATGTCATTTTGGGAGGAAGCTCAGGATATTACAGATATTGTTTAAATATTGTGTGTGTGGGAGTAGAGTGATATGTCTGTTTGTGTTCATTTGTATAGAAGAGTGTGTGTGTGTTTGTGTGGAGTTCCCACCTATAATGGATATTGGCTTCCTGGCAAAGCGTAGTCGGCCCAAGATGCCAACATATTTACTGCGGCAACCTGCTGACCAGAGGCGGACAAAATATTCCACACCAAAGAACACCACAAGGACGATTTCCTGTCAGAAAAGTGCAGGGAGGAGAACAGACAAAAGATGGAGAAGGACAGGTTGGAGGAGGACAGGTGGGGGGGGGGGGGGGACCAAACATCAGATGTTGTTGCAGGTTATTTAGGGCAACAACACCTGAACAGCTGGTCAGACTTGGGCAAAGTGGGCTTTAAAACAGACACCGTTTTTAGAATTATAAATGTAACTGTTGCGCACCTGTTCTCTTTTTGGTAAAGTGTGGCTTGTTTTACAAACTTGATTGTGTTGCAGCAATTCATTAAGGATTATTGACTCTCACTCAGCAGATACACCATTTGTCACTGTTTAATTTGCACCACATCATTGATTCATTCTTTAATTCACTACATGGACCTGATAGATGGAAAAAGTATTATGTAATTATGTAATAATTGTGTATCCTGACAAACAGTTTCAGGATATTTATCTGTATTTTGTTCATTTCAATGTGTTTACTTAAGAGAATAATTTGAAATTTTGGTGGGGAAGAGAGTTAGATATGATGATTTATACCACTCTCAGTTCAAATATGAAGCTACTGGCAGCAGCCAGTTAGCATAGCTTAGTCCAAAGACTGAAAACAGGGAAACAGCTTGCCTGGCTCTCTCCAAAGATAACAAAATCCACCTAGTAGCACCTGTGGCGCTCACTAAATGAACATGTGACATGTTGTTTGAGTAATCCTCACAGAAAAAAATGTGAAAATGGCCCATTGTGGTTTTATGACTGAGATTATTTCTTGGCTTCCCCCCGTGAAACTACACACTACAATTTTTGTATGGATTAGGCAATTTAAGCAAAATATAATGTGTTAATTTGTGGGCTTTAGTGGAGCCGCCAGGCAGATTTTGTTACCATATCTTGATTACTTTCTAATTTTCGTCTTGTTTTTATTCTCCTAATTATTTTTCTAATTTACAAGACAATCACTAAAATAAGGCACCGCAGCATGTGTCCAATGCTAAACATGAAGCTCATACAATCAAAGCTTCTCAATTAAGGCTGCTCTATTTCGATTCCATGCAAGTTTCCTCCAGTGCTCCTTGAGGACAAATGGATAAAAAAAAATCAATTACAGCACACAATTACACCAACATGTGGAAATTAATGAACTGGTGTGAATGAGAATGCAATTACCTCCACACGACTCTTAATCATTGACAAGCATTTGGAAATGAAGCTGTCTGAAAGTGAATCAATAGCCTTTCATAGATTTTGAATGGTGACATGATCCTTTTGCAGTGAATGATGGGGAGAGCCAACTGGGGGATTCAGATGAAGATGTTTGCCATTTTGTTCTGTGGGAGACACTTTCAGCTCGGAATTATTGGAAGAGTTTTTCCTCATCAGAGCCAAAGATTAGAACATCAGTGATTATAAACTAGCACATCTTGTAAAATGAAAATTGGATTAATAATATGTTAAATTCTGCTCTTGGAATCTAAAATGTAAAATTTTGTATTTATTTATTTATTAACTGAGGATTTCTACTTCAAGGTTGAAAAAAAGGTCTATCAAAAGAAGCAACGCATTAATAATCAGAAGGGAAGCTGTTGTGTTTTTAGTTAAGCTTGACGGTTCCCTCTGACCTTGGAAACAGCAGTTGACAAACTAATCTCGTCTCAATGTCCACTTACTCACTTGATCCAGAGCTTTAGACTGTATAACATGATCTTCATCCACAAATGGAGTTTTCTTAGTTGTCATCATCAAACTGTCGACATTTGTTTAAAAGGGTGAGCTTGACAGTTCATTATTGACCTTGGAAACAGAAAGCCATGTGATATGGTCAGAAGCTCCTGAACTAGAAAGTAAGTGGAGCTTGAGTTAACTGTTGTTTCCATGATCAAGAAGAAACTGCAGGCATCATGCAGTTAGTAGTAAAAAAAAAGGTAGTAAAAGTGCTCTAATGGAAAGTTTCAAAATTTGCTGGGCTTATTATTAAAAAAAATGAATGAGCCTAATGTGATAAAGATGACATGTCTGTGAGTCAACTTTGATATGTATCTCAAAGAGAAGGCACAGTGTTTCAGTTTAGAATATTAATTGTAACTCTCATTAACCCTGAAATGAAACTAAAGGCCAAAAAAGCCTTTTTGACCTTCGTCACTTGTGTATCTCTCAGAACAGATACACTTCCATTTTATCAAATGTATCAATCTCCGATGACTCGGAGACACTCCAGGACCCCCCACATTTTTTTACGCCCCTACAAAAGATAATGGGATTTAATTAAGGGACAGAAGCAGTTGAGACGCCTAAATCTATAGAAGAACTGTGGCAAGTTCTCCAAGATGCTTGCAACAACCCACCTGCCAAGTACCTTGAAAAATTGTGTGCAGGTGTACCGAAGAGAACTGCTGCTGTTTTAAAGGCAGAGCGTGCTCACACCAAATATTGATTTCATTCAGGTTTCTTCTGTTTACTGAACTTTGTATGAAGTTTTGTTCTGTTAATTTCTGCTGTCAGCTTGCCTGGTGAAGACAGCTCCAGGGGCTACATTACGTGCTGCTGACAGGACAGCTGGTCCTGTGGACAGTGACGGCCGTATGGAGGTTGGAGTCAGTGTGGATTGAACGGATAGAACACTTCAATAGTGCTTACATGCATCTCACTTTTGATGTGGATTCTCAGTAAGCCTGAAAACTAGCCTGACCGGGACCAGGGTAGTCTGGAGGGAGAAGTTTCCATGGTAACTTACATCTGGCTTAATTATGTAAACCACCTTTAAAATAACTTCAAACATTTCCTGAAAATAAGCCTGATTTATTGAAGTAAGCCTGTCTTGCTGTAACTGGTAATCTTGCTGCATGAAACACCACTAAGGTCATAAATTATAAATGAGTTATAAATTAGGATCAGCAACAAAGACCACACATAACTCCCACCCAACTTTCTGTGTCTACCTATATCAGTGGACACCCCCCCATCCTCCTTTCTCCTTCCTCACCTTCTTCTCTCATTACAGGAATCACAAGGGGGGCGATAAAACTAGAATAATTCATGTAGTCATTTCCTCACACTGAGTCACAGTCCTTGGGTTCCTCTCTGCGACACTTTCTGTCCTACACTCCATCATCAATCCCTTTTGTTCATCTCCTCATGCACAACCCTAATTTCATCCCTCTCTTCAATCTTAACCCCTTTCATGTCTTCTTTTCCCTAACTCTCGTTCATCCTCCCACTTTATATGTCCTTCCAATAAAGTAATTAGCATTCAAAAGTGACTTGATGGTCTTTGACTAAAAGTAAAACATGCTATGTTGCCAGGATTTCTTTGCAGTGTGACCCAGAATGAAATAAAATGTAGCAAAACCTTTTCGTAGCTAACAGTCATTTGGGATCCAACAAACAAACATATTCTTTGGAGAATTTGAATCTTTTGGGCAAACTGCCAAGCATCTGACCAAATACACTGTCAGCCTGTGCTGCATCTCCAAGTAAAGAACAGCGTAGTCTCTGTTAACCTTGAGTATGCAGGAAGAAAGAAACAAGACAAAGAAGATGCTTCTGTGGTGGGGGAGGAGAGAAAGAAAGATTGGCAGGGTCAGAGCAAATCTCAATACTAGAAAGCACAAAGTACAAAATAGTCCCTTTGGGATGGAGGACGAAAAAGATTAATGTTTGAGATTTTGGAAGGTTTAGTAGCAGTGCAAATATTAATTATTCATTATCTGTGTAGAAGCGAATAATAAGAAGATTAAGTATCTCCAGAGGGTGAACTTAAGGCAGAAAAACATTTTGCCATGAAATGTATATTTCATGATTTTGTGGTATTTATTAACACAATTCATGCTTTTCTTTTTAATTGTTTTGAGTCATACGCAGGAGTCTCTGGCACCAGACGGAATCTCTCTGGATCCAACAATGAACCTGGAGGATTTGAGATTCTGATGTGCCAGCTCATGAAGCACCATGACCATTTCATCCCATTATCCTCAGGCCAAGGTGAACTTGTCATATGTGGCACACTCTAGTCCTCCTCAAAGAAAATCCTCAAGTCCTTTTTTATCCTTTCTAGGGGTTTTCTTTTGTCTGAGCCTGAGTGATTCACCCATCACCCAAACAGTGCCTGTGCTCCACAGCTGGTGCCTCAGGGTTAAGTTTATCCTATTTACTATTGATTTTAGAGGAGGAGCCTTCGCCCTCTTAGGCCAGCGGGACACCCCGAAATTGTTTGTCGAAAAAAAGTCTATGTGGTTCCAAAGTAAGTTTCCCAAAATTGTTTTTTTGTGAGGCAGCAGTTAGGTCACTCTACCCATGAAATTGCTTTTCAAACAACAGAAACTGAGGGCTTATATTTGTTGTTAAAGAAACATCTTCACAATCATGGTGCTTACTGTTGCAGCACCAGCAACACAAAAAATTAAAATTATACAAACATTATAAAAACTGTGATAGAAATTAATTAAGCATATTTGTTTACTCTCAAATTGTTTTGTGCTTTAATGAATTATATCCAATATATGAGTCATTTCAAAGACTCAATGTCTAGTTATTACGTTGTTTTATATTAAGAGCATTATTATAATCTCTTAATTCATTTAAATTAGTTGTTTGACAATAAAAAGTTGAAATGGGAACAAAACTACCTCTTAACTACTTCATATATCAGAATCAAGCCTCCAAATATCAGAATCCAACAAAAATAGACAAGACAAAAGTGCTGAACGGATGGGCAGGTCAGATCAGGATACAGCAGAGGGAGCAAAGGCTACAAGCTGAAACTACAATGTAAACAGTTCTTTTATAGAGTGAAAAAAGGTACAGCTTCTTTCTGAGATTCTTCAAAACTACAATCGCTCTACTTGTATCTTTCAGACACATGTACTTCATGGACCAATGATCAGGATACACTGTGGAGTTTTCTGGATGGTGGATTTATTAATTATAAAAATTTAACTTGTAATGAAAGCACAGAGGTGATAAAAAATCTAAAAAGTATGAACCTGTCAGGGAGCATTAGGGATGTTCGCTGGCTGACATCTGTGGGGAGACTTCCTGTTAGAGCTGTTATGTCTTGGAGTTGTTATGTTACTACAAAAAAATGCCCAATGGTTTTCTGCAATGATGATGAGACACAGCAGCATCTCTTAATGGACTGTTACAAAGCTCAAGAAGTCTGGGATAAAGTGAAAGCTGTTGGTGTGCACTTTAATTTATGTTGCAAAATGGTAATTTATTGTATTATTGATGAAAAAACTGCCATCTAAACATACAGACCTGATACAATTAATTATATGTGTCGTATGTTCAAAATTATGGAAAACAAGATGTGCCGTGATAATACAGCAGACTGTAATCCAACACTGATACTTACTGACCTCCGGAGGAGGAGAAGTATGGACAAATCTCAGCACCTCCCCTGGAACATACTGGACTTATGAACTGACAGCACTTTAAACAAGAGAGTCTATGAGTCTGAGAGATGATGCACTTTATTGGTGTTTTGCACTTTGGGACTGGTTGCACTTTATTGTTAATGTAAATTATTGTTTCTTTGTTTTATTGTTTTGTTTGGTTGTTTTTTTGTGAATTTTAATTATGTGAAATTCAATAAAGATCATAAAAAAATGTGATATTTCTCACCCAATAACATTCAGTGAATCCTTAAGGCATAACCAACATGTGGGATGCATCCTACCTCATAAAATATCTATAAAGCTGATTGTTTTTTTTTTTTTTTTATGTTTTGAAACCTGCATTATTTACATTGGCTGGCTGTCTTCCTTTTCTCTTCTTGTACTGGTGCATGCCTTTTATGTAACATACTGGTAGATACTATCATTGGTACATACAGCTAGTGCGTGTGAAACTGCATGAAAGTGAAGCATACACCTGTTATCCTCATTTTCATTTGGCAGATGAGCAGCTTTGACTTGTTATGCACCACACATGAGGTAGTTTCATATGCAGGCCTCCCTAGAAGCTGAATACATGTTTCCAGCTTGAGTAAAACGGTCCATAAAATATTTAATGTAGGAGATGAATTTGCCTTATTAGCACAAAAACAGTGTTTCCTAGTTTTATGCTCACACTTTATCTCATGTTAACATTCATAAAATAATGCAGATTAATTATTTTGTAAATGTATTCTCCAAAACGGAACACACTCAGATGATATTCACTGCTGCTACCTGTGGAGCAGTTTCAAGGTAAAATCATGTCCAAAGGGGGCCGCCAGGAATGTAAGCCTATTTGAGACTGTTTTAGTCTTTCCCAAAAACACAGTCTGGACATATGAATATATTCTAAAGTGACATTTCAAGACTACAGTTAGGAATTGGGAATCTACACTGTTGGAAAGATTAATCTCATTGCTTTTCTACGATGTGTGCACACGGTCACACTGAGCCTGAACAAATCCAACACACTAGAAGAGATCATTTAGGGATCTTCAACCTTAACATCCCTGCATTTAAAACAGTAACATTTCTGAGCAAAATCCATTCATATTCATTAAATAGACTCACCACTATCAGTGGATTCACTCTTACAGGCAAAGTAAATTGTTGGCCCATTCAAACCCTCTTGAAAGTGTCGACCTTTGAGGGAACACAGACTCAGAGAGTCCATATATATCATGCTAGTTGTGTCATTTTATATCCCCAATCTTGTCAGAGTATAAACTGCCTGCTTTCAGTATCACCTTTATTTTGTGAGGATAAACACATTAATCTTGCAGTTCCACTTTCTGGTCTTATTGTGGCTTTAAAGTCTCTAGTTTTGCAAAATAGTCATCACTCATCAGACCCAAAACTCAGCTCTCAACTCTGAGGGTTGGGATGGTCCAGTAGGTGCTAAAGTCATGTAATGTGATCTTTAACTTTTTGTCTTAGAGGTAGATCAAATCTGACAGACAATCCAATGAAAAAACGTTTTACGGTTAATCTCAGGTGTTACTTTTCTACTTGATCAAATTTCACACTCACCACCCAGAAGAGAGTTGTGTGAGCCAGAGCCTGGTACTGCTCGATGGTAGAGAGGACGCTGAGGATCAGACAGGCGAGAACTATGAGAAACCTGTAGGAAACAAAGCAGATTATACTGTAGTCTTAAATTTGTTTTACATTGGTGGTCATTCTTATTGTCTTGTAGTTATTTATTCTATTTGGATAATGATGCTCTTGGTTACTTATCAACTTAATTTTCCTCAAATCAAAGCTTTACATAACTTTGTCATCATTCAAGTCAC
Source organism: Thunnus thynnus (assembly GCF_963924715.1). Taxonomy (NCBI): domain Eukaryota; kingdom Metazoa; phylum Chordata; class Actinopteri; order Scombriformes; family Scombridae; genus Thunnus; species Thunnus thynnus. The sequence goes on from NC_089517.1 coordinate 8,724,693, forward strand.
TCAAACACTTTTCATCATTCCACCTCATATTTATGTCAACATCTCAGATTTTGATTTAAACAGCGACAGCTTCACTTAAGTTTGGTGTCTGATTCAAGTCTGAGCTTTTGAACAACTTTCCAAATAAAGTTTCTAGACAGCATAACATTACTTTGTATTTTTGTCATGAAAAGTATCTGACTCAATTTGAGCAAACATTCAAGGACAGCCCTTCAGAGGAAATACTGTGAAACCTTTTGAACTCAACCATATGAATGTGAAACGCATGATAAACTCGTCAAATAATGAGCGCACAGGTTCGTACACACGTCTGAGGACCACACACACACACACACACACGCACGCACACACAGTATTAACAAACACTAAATTGCTCCTTAACATTCTCCTTATTCCCCCTCAAGGTCACAAGTGTTTCAGCTGCAGCAACAATAAGACGTCTGTAACTCCTCAACTTGCGTAAGATAAAGATATTTTATTTCTTTGAGATAAGGCTTCAAGCTGCAATGGCACTATACCAGAAAAAAATAACACTCACTTGCGTGGCCTTGTCTTTCTCCTGAGGTTTTGACTTCAAATCTTTCTCAACGCAAATTATAATTTTGAAGCACACCAGGAATCTTTTGACGACTGTGCTTCTGTTACTTGAAAAGACAACAGTTCATACTTAAAACAAAGGCTTAAACACTGTCTTGTAAAACAAAATTAATTATAGTAATCATTTTTTCACTGCTGTTCATACTGTAAAAGACAAATGGTGAAATTCAGTTCAATTTGATAGTAGTGGAGATCTCTTTGCAATATATGTAGGTGATGAGCCATTCTCAAACCCTTGACCCTAACATGTGCTTCAGTCCGCCCAGTTCCTGTTTTTATTTCATTGCATCATTGCTTCCACTACCAGAGTTGAAGATGAGGTTATCCTTTCACCCCATTCCATCTGATCATGTTTGTCTGTTAGCAGGGTAAGTCAGAAAATTAAGAAAGAATCTGCATTAAACTTTGAGGGAAGGTTGGTGCTGAGGCAAGGACAAACTGATTAACTTTTCATTTCAGTTGGCAGGCGACGTGGTGGTGAAAGGCATATTTTCTGAATGGAGTCATATGGCACCATCTGAGTTTATCAGCTTATAGAAGAGTAGCATATTCCAATGCTTGGTAAAAACCAAACAACATGGAGGCATGGAAAAGCTTATTCTTTAAAAGCTAAATGCATTGCCAATATTTCAAAACTTGGGACAGTGACAGAAGTCTAATGCCTACTAAACAAAAATTGAGTTAACTGAATCAAATTTGATCATTTTTCTGTGTTTTGCTGTCATCCATATATGTTTGTCTATGTTGATATAAGTATGTGGTTAGTATGGAATTATGAGAACTTGAGAAAACTAATATTTTCTTAAACTACAACAACAACAACAACATTAAATTAAATATTTTAATGTAATAATTAAATATTAACCAAACAAAATATGGACATAACTGGCATTACTAAAGAAGTAAAAATTTTTCAGTATTTCTGGGGGCTTTTTTTGTTTATTGTATAGGAGACTGTATACATGAGACAGGAAAGAAAGATGGGGAATGACATGCAACTAGACTCGCATCACCAGTAACACTAAAACCGAGGACATTGCAATTACATGGTCAGCGTCTTAAAACCTCAGGCCATCAGGGCACTTCATGAGCCATGATAACTCATGTCAAAATGTAACCATTCATTGCAACATTATGCATTGTAGTTTGGCAGTTAGGCTAATTATGGTTCTGCTCATGTGAAGCTCTGGAGAAAATCTGAGCAAGCTTGACACAGACTGTCCCTGAGCTCACAAACACCCCCTGGCAGAACCTGAAATAAACAACATTTGATGGACATGAGCACATTAAAAGAATTGTGCCCAACATGTTGAGTGCCAAATGTTTATTTGGAACAGAGAGACAGTTCATGGACATACATGATTGGAGGTTGTATGAAACATGAAACAAAAACATGAGCCTGTCTGTTCTGCAAGACTCAATGTCCTGTTGAAACAAGTTGATACTGGGGCATGAAGGAAATCCATAGTGGAATTGGCCTCATCTTAACAATACTGCACGCTGGAAGTATTTTCTCTACTGTCTCTAGTGTTCAACTATTGTTCGTAAAACCATTAAGCCCTTACGAATCACTCCCTTGTTCCTATATGAGCAGACTTGATGGAAACTATGTGTAGGGGGAGTTATAGTTTCCAGTCAGTGTTTGCACCATGAAGACTCTTATCACCTCATACTACAGCTTGAGTTTATTGAAGACTGGCCAGGAATCCAAATACACCCGCTTGTGCGTGCACGCCACACGTCAACACAGATAAAAGACAGAGGGGAGACCTTCTCAGGGAAGATGGGCCGGTGCGTGACACAGCTAACAAAGCAGCTGGTCCTGTCTGAAAGAACACAACAAGTACACGATACAACGAAATGTCTCAGTAGTTTGGTACCTGTCTCTTTTGCAAAGTTACATCTACAGTCTGGAAATAGAAGCAAATCTGTCTATTTAGAAAAGCAGGGCACATTGGGCAAAAGATAACACAACTCACAAGTTAGGGAAGCAGCAAGTAATTTAAAATATTATGTTCAAATGTGACAGAGGCAGATAAAAAGAGGATCAAAAGAAAAATAATATCAAACTTTCCCAACCAAACACCCCGGTATGCTAATGGTTGTAATTTGTCAATGAAGTTCTGCTTAAATTATTTCAGAGCATTGGAAATGCCAGTAAACATACATACTCAATATGCTGACCCATTCACTTCAGCTTTATTTTTAATCCATCTGAGACTATCTGACTCGTCAGACCCTCTTTACTAACTGCACCATCATATTTCACTTCCTTTACCTCAAGGCCTATTAGATAATACAAGCTCTGTGTCACTGTGGCACCCATGGGCTTGGTGTAGGAACAGACAAAATAATACATTGGCTCTGCTACACAGACACAACTGAACTCTAAACAAAAGCTCAAAGCATTCCTCCTATCTATTATTGATGGACAGATTCACTTGCAGTCTGTTGTGCAGCCAGTGTAGAGACAAAGCTGGGGACAGGATAAGAGTTAGTAATGACGCTGCTGACCATGTCACTGGCTGTTACCATCAAATATTCTGTTTGGAACAACAACAGCAACAATCATACTTTATTTTTATCACTGTTATGAAGTGCTTTAGAGTGATAAAGAGGGAAAAAAATCAACACTGCAAAGTAAATCAACCAAAAGAAATGCAATTCACCCCTTGTCTTGATAGCCAATTGGAACCTTCCTCAGTTTATAGGTCTTGTCAGTGTTCTCCACTGACAATCAGTTTTGTAAAACAAGGTTGAAAGAAAGATGTTGGACTGAGGCAAGAGCAGTGAAGTGATTGTCTAAGACTGCTTTTTTCATAAAAGCACAGATCCCTTTTTCCCACAGTTACTTAAATACAGGACATGATACAAACAGCTATAGTCAAAAATTCTGCTCAAATTGAAAAGAATAACAACACATGAGCGCTTGGCTTGTTTGTTAAATAATTAAAAATTGTGTCTGAATTTATTTCCTACAGCTTGATACTGTTAGACAGAATGTCTAGTTCAGTTTAATGGGGCTTGGTCTGAAACAACACTTTCTGATTTATCTGAACTCTCCTGGCAGACTCATCTACAACCAGCATGTGGGGTGGATCCAAGCTGCTCCAGACCCAAATACTGCATTTACTGTTTGACTGTAGCAGACAAACATCAAGGAAATGTGTTAAGGCAGAGAAGAAAATCATAAATGAACCGTGGATAAATGCTCTGTCTTTCTAAAGTGAGCATGGAATATACTTTGTTAGAAGTGTAAAGATAAATATATATTGTGCTCCTTTTCAGAGAAGTGCAGTGTGATTTTTTTCCCTACCATAATAGACCTGACTCCCCTGTAAGCATACTGTATAAGCACACACACACACACACAAATGGACATACATATGCATGCGCAAACACGCACACACAAGGGTATTTCTGATAAGGACTTGGGTCACGCTGACGTTCTAGTTCTGGGTCAATGATAAGGCCATGCTTGTTCTTAACTGCTTTTCTCCCACTCAAACACTTGCAAAACAAGGTAACACACTGACCCCAAAAACCTGCTTCATAGTTAAATATCCATACAACATGCTCTTGCAACAAGCACCTGGCTGTATTGTCGAATTGAGACAAATCTGGAGAGAGTTTTGTCTATCTTCAGCTTTGGAAAGACCAGTGCTAAAATTAATGAATTGGCACTTTATATTCTGTGCTTAAAACTGAACATACAAACAAAATTACAACTGTGAACACACTGCAGATCAGTGTCCTTTTTCATTTTCATTTATTTTCATTCAGTGCCAATATCCAGTGCCAATGCAGGAAGTCGTGTGCTCTATATATAGAGTGTGTGTGAGTGGAGTGGTAGTCGCCTTTTAAAGCATCAGATTTTCATGCAGGAGACCTGAGTTTGTGTCCCATCATCATTTTTTTGCGTATTTATTTGCTCAACTGTAACCAGATGTTTTATTTGCCCTACCCAAAGCATAGCTTATTGGTAATTTTATATCTGTATCTAATTTTGTATTTTTGTCTTGTAAGTTTGTATATATTGTGCTTATAGTTTACATTTTCATAGTTTTCATAGATTTATATTTAATCCCCTACTCTGTTTAGTTATCTATCTATTAGGGATGTGCAGAGCGCCCAGTATTTGTATTTGTATCTATATTTGTTGAGGAAAATTATTTGTATTTGTATTTGTGTTCTAAAAAAAAAGTGGAGAGAGGCTTAAAAATCCTGTTTTTTTATTACACTTTTAATTTTAGAAAATTAAAATGTTACAATAAGTCTTCATGAATAAACTAGCTTACGAAGGAGGTCCCCACACTGGGTCTTGAACTGGAGTCTCCCAGATCATAGACGACTGCACTGACTACTGTGCTAAAACTTTACTAATCGCCTCATTGCAGACAGACCTCTTCCTATTTATACACCCATAACAGAGACAGCACAGCATGTGGAACTTCAAAGGCGATTCTCGCTTTACACTTTTCATTTATTGCCTATTTTTTACAACATAACTTTGTGGAAAGGAGAAAGAGAACAACAGATTATGAAGTGTCCCTTGGGAGCACTTTCCGTGTGTCAGTAGCTCAGTTTTATCTCTGGGGAACACCACCAACTCCAGGAGTGATGTCCAAATTAGGAAATGTGCGTCATGCAGCAGGTGGATGTGACTCCCCTTGATGAGACCTGCTGATAGACATAACAGCGGAGCAGAGGAGAGAGACTGAGATAGCGATGTAACCGACCTGACATGGGTTTTTTTTTCTTCCTGAAAACAAATAAATAATTAAATATTTGTATGAAACAAATATTCGAAGAAAAAAAAAAACACTATTTATGCTTTGCCGAATAACGTATTTGTATTCGGGCACACCCCTACTAACTATCTATCTATTGTTGTGGAAAATCCATAGTGTAATGCAATTGTTTTTGATTATGTGTTGAAGATTTATGATGTAATACATATATATATTTTTAAGCTTACATATATTCTTTAAGTGCACATATACTCACGTATTCTTAATGTATTAGACATATGTTCTTTATTTGATTGCTCTGTACATGTCCTTTAAAGCTCATATTCTCTTGTTTTTGAGACTGTTTAGCTGATTGACACAGAAGGGCAGTTGGTGAGGGGCAGGGTGCCCCCACCACTAGCATAAACAGACAAAGTAAATAAACCTGTGAGCTCCTCTTTAGTATTATAACCAGTGATATTTTAGGGGAGTTACTGGGATAAATAGGAAAAGACCAATGAGGATCAGGAGATCAGGAAATGATCATATCATTTTCAAGTATAAATGTGATGAATAAAAGTGTTTGCCACTTGTCAATTCAATAAAGACCTTGTACTTTTTTGACAAATGCGCCTCTGAATGATTTTTGTTTTCCTTAAGTTCATTTATTTGCGTTTACAAACAAGGATTGGGCAAAGTAGGCTGCAGTACCGGAGGACATGGGACCTTGGAGCCTGTCGCTATACAGACGTGGCCACAAAAATAGGTAAGCAGTTTTGCTTTATAATATAAATCTGTGTGGTGATATCGCTCCGGGTCCTAGTGCCATCCGGCTGGTAAGGTAGCATGAAAGCTCACCAATAAAGAACCAGAAGAAGTTATAATCGATTGTAACAAACAGGGGTAAGTTGTCAGAAAACTAACCAGTCATAACGTGTGAATGGTGAATTGGTGTGAATGGTCATGACTAGCTGCTTTCACCAGAATAAGAGTGAAGTGAAACTATTGCAATAGGAACCTTTAACCCGAAGGTACTGAGGGTGTCAATAAACCTGTTAGACTGGTGAGTCTAAGAAAGTGAAGACTGCAAAGCCAACCCATAATTGTGAACTTGGGTTGAACCGCTCATAAATTTAACTTGAGCCAGGAAGTAAACATTATTCGCGAATACTGCTCCTTTGGCCCGGGAGGTCTGCACGGGCAAATAAAAAGAGTTTATCTAATATAAAATATCTTTGGGGTAACCCACTATGAGTAAGAGAAACACACTCAGTAACAATAATAAAAATAATAACAATAAGAAGAACGCTAATAAGAAATAGGATAATTATGGTAAGATAAACTGTGGTTGTGTATCTAGAGTGCAACTCTATAAAGTATATTTGCAGTCTCCATGAGCGGGTCCTACTAAATATAAAATAACTAGTATTATATGATAACTAACCTAGAAGATCAGGAGTTTCAAGTATAGGAGAGATGAGGAACACATTGTTTGTGTTTCTACTGAATCTTTTAAATTGTTTGAAAAGCTATTTTTGAGTTTATTATTGAAGTGATATTACACATTGTTAATTTCAACTGGATACTTTAAATTGTTTGAAAGCTTTCGCTTGAGCTGTGTTGAAGTTGACAACACATTGCTAATTTCTGCTAAATATTTCAAATTGTTTGAAAAGCTATTGTTGAGTTATTGAATTGATACACATTGCTAATTCCTATTGAATATTTTAAATTGTCTGAGTTTATTGCTGAAGTTGATAACACACTGCTACTTTGTGCTGGATATTTTAAATTGTTTAATAAGCTATTTTGTAGCTTTGTTGTTGAAATTGACACAAACACACTGCTCGGTTCTGCTGAATAGTTGGAATCGCTTAGAGATTTATTGTTTTGGGATTGTTACTGAATTGGCATAGTACAGTGCCTTTTGCTGAATATATACATATATATATATATATATATATATATATATGCCCTTATTGGTTACTAAATTGACACAGCACAGTCACCTATTTTTGAACTGGGGTACAGTTTTGGATTACACTAAACACATTTGTCTTTCCCTAATTAAAGTATTGGGCCGTTCTAAATGCAGTTTTGAACTGTTTTACAGACTTTGGTGTACTTTAAGCACAGTCTTGATTATTGGTAAAATTAAAAATAATAACACAGTTGCGCTCTGATTAATTAAATTGCTTTAAGCTTGTTATTTGTCTGTTGTCAGTTAAATTAGAAACACACAGTTACCCTCTAAACTTTTCTGCTGAATATTTTGAATTGTTTTGAAAGCTATCTTTGGGCTTTTTGTTGAGTTGACAAATACATGCTAGTTTCTGCTGAATATTTTGAATTCCTTGGAAGGTTATTTATTATAACACACTGCAGGAATACGGTAGAGGGTAATAGAAGAAAGGTTAAAAGTGCTGGTTAAAAGCTTAAACTAACTTATCTAAATTTCCTTGTATGGCTTGATCGTTACGTCACATTCCGTACACAATATCACAACATCGAAGGCCTGACTAAAAGTACGTAGAGGTCAAGTGCAGACTGAGGAGCAGAGGAAAAAAAAAAAAAGAACTTGACTGATCAATCTGAACTTCCCTGTCCAGATTGATTGACACATTACTCCAAAGCTCGAGGCCCGAATGGAGAGTGGGAAAGTCAGTGTAGGTTGGGGAATGAAGCAAGATCGGAAGAGCAAAATCACAACTACTCAATAGATAATCTCCTGAGAAGGCCTGCATAAATTAAACACAGTCTATTAGATAATTAAAACTCTTTCTGTCTCTTACTTCTAAAAATCTTTAAATTTGCCTTTTACTGTCACAGATACCCTTTAAATATTCTGATTGCTGTTAAATCAAACAGACACACAGATTGGAAACCATAGCCATGATTGGAACCTGCAAACTAGATTCCACAAGCATCGATTTATTCTTCAACATAGGGTGTAAAAAATATTATGTTCTAAAATAGTGGATCAGGGTAAATGGATAAGTTCTGTACTGTACAAATGGAAACAAGGCATTGCTTAGCCAACTAAAAACATTTGTACAATTTAAAAACAGACTATTATCCATTAAAGCCAAATAATCTTACAGTCACGCATGAAATGAAGAATTGTCTACTGGCAGAAATTGTAATAATGATCCATAATAAACACATTAATAATGTTTGCAGACTCCAGGGGATGCTGTATAGAGACGATAGTCAAGGAACGCAGACCATTGCACTCCAGACCCCTTCTGGGCACTGGACATTAGATCAACTCAGCTAGAAAGATGCATACCTCCCAAACCAGGTAATCAAATCTATTCCTTGTAAGTGGCTACAAAAATGAATGCTTGTACGATAGACTAGATCAATGGTGGATGTCTAACGTTAGGTAGAGTTCAGGATCTTAAAAATTGTGTGTTAACCTCCTATACTGATAAATTGCAAAAGAGAGGATTAGGCAAAAGCATCTTAACCTCTTGCATATCACCTCAAGATCTCAGAGCCCTGTTGTTGTCCACATCCTTTGTTCAACATACTCTGACAGTAAAATTAGGACACACTCAATAATGCGTAAGTATAAAAGTAGAGCAGACCCCGCAGAAGTACAGAGGTCACACTTGGGCTTGGGCCTCAGTGGGACCAAGCTTTTGGCTATTCACTAGAAGTAATCACCACTCAATTCCCACAGGTTAACTCAAAAGTAAACACCAAAGACTCATTAAGAACTCCAATGTATAGTGTAAAGAAGATAGCTACAGTAATCGGACCCCCACACCTAGCGAACCGCAAATCTACTCCACACTTGAACCAATTACTCCTACCGCATTAACTCACACTGAAGTTGTTCAAGTTCAAGTAAGAAGACCCAGCCAACAGTCTAATGAGAGACCAAAAAGAAACACTAGTTCTAATAACCTTATTCCTGCATTTACAGAAGATAATGTAGGAAGAATATTACAAGAAATAGCTAATAACATGTAGAACTAAATGATTTCTTAGATAGAGTCACGTCTTTTTTTCTCTAAAAGAAATAAAAACATAGCATCTTGAAATAGATGTAATTTACCAAAAGGCACAGGCTAATTATTGGTACCAATGGACTCACTACACAGGTACACAAAATAGAATGAGCAATTGTTATGTCTGTTCAAAAGCGTGATAAGTTATATGTCACCAATACTAAATTTAGTTGGGAAAAATTTAACAAAGACATGGCTAAGTATGCATGTGAAGTAAAGCAACAACCTACATCCACCAAAAGGTCCACCTCAGATTTTGCTTTGCCAGATTGCGCTACTTTCTCACCGGAGAGACCTTGGGAGGAGACAGAATGCCTCATGTCTTTAGGATCCAGAGAATATCTGTATATCAGTAATTACTCCTCAGGAGACGCAACAGGTAACATGGGAGAATATTGTCACAAATTAGATATCCGGCTGCCCACGTCACTAGAAAATAACCATTCCAGACAACATATCATCATCCGCAGTAGGAAAGTTTGAATGTTTTCCAAAGCAGGGACAGATACCAGTTGGGAGTGTTCCAGTGCACCAATGTGATTTGATATGGGATGCAACTGAGAATTGCACTGAAGCTGGGTTGAAACATTCTATCACAGTGAAAGGAGATGTAATTCTAATGTCACCTCCACTTTGCCCTTATCATCATCAGACTCAGGCAGTGGCTGACCAGTTTTGGATGTGTAGACAACAGTGCCTGCGTTCCACCCTTCCTACAGAGATCTATTAACCACACAGATGGCGCTCTAAGCGCTTTGGGAGAACAACTACCAGCGACTAGCACTGCGACGTGGCAGAACAGGCAGGCCCAAGATTGGGTGTTGGCAGAACGAGGTGTGCGTTTATAGGTATATACATTCACGAGAACAAAGAAATGGACAATGACATTAAAAGATGTAGATGTGTCTAACTCAGAACGCACATTCTGAATTAAGTAATTGTACATAAGATAATTTATCGTGACTGATGGAAGTCCAGGAGGGGGGAATGTTGTGGAAAATTCATAGTGTAATGCAGTTGTTTTTGATTATGTGTTGAAGCTTTATGATGTAATACATATATATTTTCTAAGCTTACATATATTCTTTAAGTGCATATGTACTCACGCATTCTTAATGTACTAGATATATGTTCTTTATTTTATTGCTCTGTACATGTCCTTTAAAGCTCATATTCTCTTGTTTTTGAGACTGTTTTGCTGATTGACACAGAAGGGGAGTTGGTTAGGGGCAGGGTGCCCCCACCACTAGACAAAATCAATAGTCTGCCAAGCATAAACAGACAAAGTAAATAAACCTGTGAGCTCCTCTTTAGTATTATAACCAGTGATATTTTAGGGGAGTTGCTGGGATAAATAAGGAAAGACCAATGAGAGATGTAAGAGGGATCAGGATGTGCTCATATATCATTTTCAAGTATAAATGACACTGTATTGCTTGACATGTCAGTTGCTCTGCTCAGAATAACTCAAGGTCTTTGCCACTTGTCAATTCAATGAAGACCTTCTACTTTTTTGACAACTTCGCCTCTGAATGATTTTTGTTTTCCTAAAGTTCATTTATTTGCCACCACACTATCTATCAGCCCATCCTGAAAATATAAACCACAGTATAGGTTGAAAATGAAGCCAGCAAAAACAACCTATAGTTACGTTTAAGTGACAGATGCCATCTAGCAGACATGGTAATTATGACCTGGAGACGTGATGCGGTTCAGATGACGTCAATATAAGGTGACAAATTTCCATAATTGGAAGTGGCGGGTTGGGTGCATGGCTAGATAGATAGATGGAAAAAAGTGGGCTTAGCTGAAGGACATCGCTGTTCACTTCCTGTTTCCAACCGCAAGTGTCACGTTTCCAACTGCGAGTCAGGACACTTTTTTAAAAATTGTAACTACGATTGTCTCGGTGTCTATTGATGATGAAGGTTGGGTAATTTTAAAGAAATTGTAACTTTAACCCACACCACGTTTCAAGTGATCATTTTAACCCAAACCATGATCTTTCCCTAACCAAGTGGTTTTTGTGCCTAAACCTAACCAGACCTTAACCACAGTGTTGTCGCATCATAAATATAATTACTTTTTAACAGTGATTTGTAATGGTTTTGGAAAGCATCGATAGAGGCGGCATATTAGAAAATGTTTACTATAGATATACTGTAGGTTTCTAAAAATATGATTTTCTTAGCCAGACAGCAACCATCATGCCAATGACAGGCTGGAAAAACTCAAGGCAAATACAACCTCAAAACATACTTCTATCATCTACTATAATCTTATTTTTCAAATTATCAAGAGCAAACACACCAGCGGAAGTGACATTTGCTACTGATACCATGGCTTGTGCAAAATAATATTGATTTTGTACGTTAAGAGACGCTCTGTGGTCTTTCCACCCATTTTGTGCAGTCTAAGCTTTCTTGGATCCAGCATGAGGTGGTCATTAGAGGAAGGTTACAGCACTTCTTCATGCTTGCTTGCACTTACATGATATTTGAATTGTTGATATTAAACCTAAGATGTTCCCGTAATCATAGCAGCCACTGACTTTCCTATTATTGTGTATTGTGCATATTCAGGGTGATGTTCTAATGTGTTTCAGTTGCACTGTGAAATGCTCCCTCTGAGTCACTGAGACTCTAACCTGCTCCGACAGGCTGCGTTCCCCTGCGTCCCCTCCGACACTGTAGGGTCACAGGGTGGCAGCGCCAGACAGGGCCGCTGCCTCCTCCACAGCACACACACTGCCAAGTTTAGCTGCCTGCTATCAGTGCCAGCAAGTGGGGACAGACAACACACATGAGGGTGAGCTGGAAGATCATATCCTACATTCCTAAACCACTGCCTGAAAATGCCAGTCTGGTTCCACTGGACCGTCAGATTCACAAACGTGGGTGGAAAAACAAACTGTGAAATGTCTCTTTTGGCAGTGGGTAGGGAACCCTCACTACTAACCACATTTCATTTGTCAAAAAAGACAGCTCTTCAAGCTACCTGACAGAGCTGTCACATTGATTTTTTGGTGGTGAAACAATCTGACATCTTCATGATATTGGAGCTTTAGTAGATAAAATCCGCCTCATTCTGGACTAAGTCACATACCTGTCAGACTGTCAGAAAAAGAAAAGAATACTAAAACATTTATTGTAAGGTTGAATAGGTTGTAAATGTTCTGTCGTCATAGACTCACTGAATGCAAACCCCAAACACCTCTGTGTTGCTGCGCTCAAACTGTTTTGCAAAATGAAATACTCACTGATGCTAAGGAAAATACTTTCCCAAATGAAAAATATGTATAATATTCCTTTAGTGTTCCTAAGAGAGCGTATTTTATACGATATTCTCTTCTCTGTGGTGAGTTATATGGTATTTTTTAATCTGCTATGGCTCTTATAAAATATCGCTATAATATTCCTAGAGGGACCCCCAGTTGTGCTGTGATATCTGTGCAGCATCTCTCAAAAATTCACAGGATTAACAGTTCTTTGTAGTGCGGGCTTCCAAGGCTCCGCACGCGCAATTAACTCCCTGTTTAATTAGGATCTTAGAGTTGCAATTATACCCTTGAATACCCCATGGATCTGGATGATTATGAAAATAAAAACACTCACACTGTGAAGTGATACACGAAGCATTTCCAGCCAGATGGCCTTTCCAAAAAGTTATACACGCGTCCTTGGATGAGGGCGCGGGTGAGGACTGGACGGACCCCGGTACTGTACACCGACATCCGCACTGACATCCGGGGATGAGATAAGTACGGGTGAAGGTGAACTTGGGGTATCTCGGTGATTGTGTTACCTTCCTCTTGCATGTTGTCTCTTTCAGAAAACGTGTCGTTGCCCACAGGTGTCCCCAGTTCAGGCGCGTTAAAAGTGGTTTCCGACAGCTCCAAATCCGGTGGTCTTTTTCCACGTGCCACACCAGAAGACCTCCGTGTGTTACCCTCATAGGGGGCGGAATTAGACATTGCAGCTTCCCGGCTTTCTTCTGTCGCTGGGTTAACTTTTTCACAGTTAGGCTATTTTTCGGTCACTGACTCAAACGGACAAATGTTCGCCCATGTGCGCCCACCTTCTGTTGCGCGCCTGATCGCACCAGGGCGCATAAAATTGCAACATAAACTGGGTTATTAATGCTCTAGATCACCAGGATGGTGTTTCTTTAACTTAACTTTACTGCTCTCTGGGTTGTTGAGGATATGGCGAGTCTCAGCCCTGAATGAATTTCCCCTACCTCTTGCAGAGCACTTATCAGCCTGGAGAGCTGTGGGCGCCAGGCGGTGCGCTGTAAGTCGCCAGCTGTTCAGACATTGTACTGTTTTGCAAAACCGCTTTAAAAGCAATGTGCAACTGATGAACTCAAGCCTCAGCTCTGTGTGAAAAAACAACACACCATTAACTTTGTTTTGCCCACGATGCACTATTTTCGCCCATATGCAAACACTGAATATTTTTGAGTTTGAGTTTATTAGCATTCATGCTCACAGTAACTGAACTGAGAAGCAGACTTTACATTAATAAAAAATAGAAATATATCTATGAATGATTGTACACCATAAAAGTATTAAACTATACATATATCTATATGCACACATCCACCCATACATTTACACTCATCCATGTGTATTTGCAAATACAACCATACACTTACATACAACAATGCATACATTATTAAAATGCCATAAAACAATAATATAAAATACAAACAAACAAAAAACAAACCCAAGAGTTGTGGGGAATGGGGTGAGTAACTGAATAAGTTTGCACCAGCACTTGATGTTGCCCCAGCCACTTCCAATATATTTAAAACAAAAAGCACTAAACGCACAAAAGACACTTGACTTTGCTAATTTTTTGCAAACTTGTTAACTCAAATGTCAGTTGATATTATACATATATAATTAAAGCCTTGCTAGTCAAAATAGATTAGCTGATATATTGACTTTAGTGAAATTCTATCACTGTCACATTTATGTATATAATCATTATGCATATTAAGATATTGTATATAATATCTACAATATATAATGGTCTCTCTTGCAAAAGAGATCTTGATTTCAATGAGATTACCTGATTAAATAAAGGTTATGTAAGATATTAAGATGCACACATAAGTAGCAACCAAAGCTCCTACATACTGCATGGTGTTGCAACACTGTAGAAAAAGCTTTTGCAGCATTTGGGTAATCATACACTAAAAGAAACTAAAGGCACAGCCCTAAGCCAAATGTTATCAAACAGGTGACCCCACCACCAAACTTCAAAACACAAGATAGGGACCTGCTCTCATTCTTGCACTTATTTACAAGTCTGTCAATAGAAAACTGACATTTCAGTTATTACTGTTTTCTGATGCTGTTAAAGGATTGTTTACATTACTGTAATTTCAGTTATGACTAATATGTTTTTAATTTGTATTCAAGCTGTGCAACAATTTATGTGAATAACCCTCTTATTTATTTTGTCAAAAATGGCAGATTGGGATTTTAGTGTTAAATCAGAAAAAAATGAGGGTTTTTGTCTGTTTGTGTGTGTGTGAAGAATAACTTGTTCTGTTATGACACCAGCTAACAGTACATAGATTGTATATACATGGTCAGATAGAATGCATTTGGAGTTAAAAGTCATATTTTTCATAGTTGTATGTGATGTGAAGGACACATTTTCATTTGTTAATGCTGCTGTTTTCAGTGACAGATTCAAGCATAAGCTTCCTGTTCTGAAAGGGCTTTTTGTACTATACCTATAGTGTTGCAGACATAGACATGTATCACAGTTTTCATTCTGAAATGCATTTGTAATTTCCTTTGCATCTATAATATATTTTCACATCATTTTTTAATTTTTGTACGTGTTTTCATTAAATTATTTATTATCAAGAAAAGACAAATCTCTGAGAGGAAAGAGTCGACTGGCAGAATTCACTTGTGCAGAAGTGTATAGAACAGCCTCCCATTGTTTGAGATGACGTACAGACTGAGTTATTTTCTCTCATTAAGCTGTCAGCCGGAAGTAAGTTGGAAGTTACTGTGTGAAAGTCTCTGGTATGTTTGGGAATCATATCCAGTTTCCTTTTACATACCTGTCACCAACAATACTAAGAGGTGCAACTGCTGAGACTGTAAATATGATTTCAGATGGTGCAACTTGGGTAACTAAGTAACTTTGGCATTGTGTGCATACCTTTCCATACTGTTTCCCACCTAAAATGTTTCCTATCTCTTACTTCCATCCACTATGTGCTGTTCAAAATAAGAAATAATAGAAGCTCACAAATGCATGATAAAATATAGATCTAGTATATTTGCATTGTTGCATACCTGGAGCAATACAACATGTTACAGCTTATAATTTCAAGTCTGTTCCTTGACTCATGTGTGATTTATTACAGTTTGGAAGTTACATCTTCAACCCTGGTGTCAGTGTAATCCACAGAAACTCTGGGGACACATGCAGCTTAGTTTGACAAGGTTACCCTGTGGATTTCTTTTTTCTTTTTTTTTGCAGTGACCTTGGCCAAGCTAGTCCAAGGAGGAGGACACAAGTCAGCCGGAGCAGATTTTAATAAGAGTCGAGTGGCATCCATGTGATGACAGCTTCTGTTACCGGGTAGATATTAACCACAGCTCCAACTGGTCGTTGCTGTTAGAGGCAACCCACTACATTAATGTTTTTGTTATTAGTAAAGGAAGGGCAGTTATTGCTGTGTATGTTATTGAAGGTCACCCATCTTCCCATATTTGATAGTGTGAAAGAAATTCAACATTTAATTTCTATTAATTTCTAAGGGTATTCCCTATTTCAAAACAAGAATTGATTTTTGAATTAATTGATTAGTCAGCTGACACAAACAATACATTACAGTAAAGTAATAAGCAACAATTTTGATAATTGATTAATTGTTTAAGTCCTTTTTTTAAACAAACGCACCAAAAACATTCACTGCATCAAGCTTTTTAATTGTGAAGATGTGTTGGTTTTCTTCTTTGATGGAAGTTAGTACTGTTGGCAGACAGAACAAGCTATTTTATTACCAACAAGTCCTTCAAATTAAACAACCAAATTAGGCTCTTTACCACTGTATATCAACTTGGATTCAGGCATTTTTACTATTTTCTGACATTTTACTGATCAAACAAAGAAATAATAAATAAAGAAAATAATTGGTACATTAATAGATAATGAAAATACTCATTAGTTGTATCCCTTTGCCAGCTAAATATGTAATAGGAAAAGTATTTTATTTAAAAAGAGTAGATTCAGGTTGGTATGTATATCCGTGTTGCCCAAAAGAAGAAAATTGCAATGGTAAGATTTCTCAAATCAAACCAAAGCCGTGCTGTATTTGACCTTTTTTCACCCAGGACATGTGTTGAGAATACGTCTATTTGACAACTCTACACTGCTCTCCACACATCACCTATAACATTCACTTTGCATCATCCTTAACTCATTCTCCCATGAGGCGAATAATATTATGCATATTAACCCGTATCCAACAAGCAATTTGGAAAACTGACTTTCACCTGTAGAGGAGAACGCCCTCTATTGAAGTTGACACCAGAGGGCAGTCAGAAAGCTATTGGAGTCTGGAGTCATTCATTGAGATAAGGTGGAGAAATGCTGGAGCCCATGTGTTTCTCATCCCCCCTCCACAAGGGCATACTGTTTAGAGCAGGCAGTTTTTTTATTAACTGTTATTTACCCAGGCTGATCCAGATGAGATTAAGGGAGTCTTTTTTGCAAGGCCCGGCTGACAAAGCAGCAACTCATAATTTAGTTGCAGGGAAAAACACACTGTAACACTCCATAATAATTAATTGATGACCTCAAGTAAAAGAAAATGGAAGCCAGAAAGAAAGAGAGACAATGAGAAGGAGAGGAAAAACACAGTCAGAATTCAAAGTTTTACAAATGAAATATCAACAGTTTTCAGTAGATTCAGCTTCCTTCTCATAAATACTTTGAACTCATAGGCAGTTACATACAGTTGAAATGTTTCTGCAGGGGACTCAACAGACAGCCTTTCCTAGCAAGCTCTGTCCAAGCGTTCGGGCCAGTCAGTAGAAATTAGTCATGGGATCTCAGACTGTATTGTCCTCCATATTTATGAGTAATATAAACGCATAAAGGGAAGGGGAGCCATCACTCGATGGCCTTATAAACAAATGATCAGTGACTAAGCCTGTTCATGTAAAGACGTGGCTAATCACGCAACAGCACATAATGTGTAAAGATGGGTGAGGGTTTTGCATTTTGTGATATAACCCAATTAATAATGATGAAGAGTCTCCAGCATGTGCGTCACTGAGTCGATGCTGTTGTACACATATTCACTGTGGCCCAATTCAAAGGCTGCATCCTTTGAAGTCTGCGTTTCTAGACCAAATATGACAAGGCTGTCCCCTTCCAAAAGCTCCTTTGAATGCAGCCCGAGAAATGGGTCCCGCTTTCGCCTGAATGTGAATGACACAATTGGTGTATTCCTTTGCGACCTTTATTCTACGTGCAGATAATTGAAGCTGAAATGCGCTGAAGACTGTAAAACAAAGAGTCAACTGTCATTTACTTCCTTTGAAATTGTAAAAAAACTATTTTGGTGCCCATCTTGTACAGCTTGTACAATGACTTGCATTGGCTATAGAATAAAGAACTATGTCCCCCCTTTTTTGTTGTAAGTTGACTTTCAGAAATAACAATATAAATAACAATAAAATAACAATACCAATTTATTTTTTTAACTTTTTGAAAAATGTTAATTGCTCCTAGCAATTACTGCAACTTTGTGATAAATGGAAATTAAGTCAACTGGACGGATAAATTACTCACTTTGATGGCTGATGGTAAAACCAAACAAAGTAACTCTCCCTCCCAACCATAGACCGCATATAAAGATGGACGTAGCGAGGTGTGACATCACACATTGCTTTGCATTGGAACCAGTTTGAAGCCCAGAGTTGCAATTTATGATCGGCGCCATCTTTTCTGTTTGGAGCCAGGACCTTCCAAATAAGGAGTACGGGGTGTTACCTTTCACACTCTGGAAACACTCCCCGCTACGTCAGACCAAAGCAAACGCTACACATTAAAATCACTGGGTTAAAATTTTACCCAGTTTGAGTCAATATACATTAGCACGAATACAGCACTGGGTTAACTTTACCAAGTGGCAATCTGTTATTTTGACCCAGTGTTACACACAACAAGTTTTAGCTAAAAACTCACATATTGTGTCTTGTACAAAACGATGTGCATGAGACATTCAAAATATATGCCTTCACAAGTTATTAACAACTAGTGCAGTGCCCGTTCAAAACATGCCTGTTCAGAACGGGCCGATTGATTATTATTTCTTGAGAACTGCATATGTATGTATCAAGTGACAAACGTATCAATTAAAATGATAATGAATTAATAAATTAAATGGTTTGAATCCAGACAGAAACTTCACCAGTGAGACTAAAGAGCGGTTGAACCGTAGAAGCAGTTTACAGCCTTCCATTGGTTGATTCTGCTGCCAATCAAACATGTCTGCACTCCTATTGGCTTGTTTTACTGCCTCCGCCTTTGTTTTTTTCTCCCGTATATGCTCGTTCTTCTCTCTAGGGCAGTTTAACTGAGCGGGATGTGTGCCTTTGTCCTGCTCAGCAAGTTAGAGCCCAGAAGCCCCGTCCCACTGTAATGTGACAGTGTTTATATCAAGCAGCCCCTGGCACTCAGACACAGAGCTGAGAGGTTAGCTGTTCACTTGTTTATTCAAAGATTATTAATATTAAATGTGTCGCGTGTCCATATTGCACCAAATTCAACACTGCACATCCTTGAGTCCCCACATGAGTGTGAAGTTGATCGGATGAGATGTTCTTGAGATGTGCAAAGGACGCAAATACATACAGACAGACGGAGATTCCTTGATTTTTAGTTAGATGAACTGCAGTGCCCGTTCAAAACATGACATCCTGCAGTAAGTCTTGAACATACTTGCCAAGTTTCGTTCACAGTACACTTTTCAATAGTAGTGCTTAAGTCTCTTAAACTTTTTCAAGTCATTAACATTATGGATGTAATCCAACCTCCGACCACAATGTGGGTTGCAATGGCAGAGTGGCGCTGTCTGTATTTCCGCTCGTTGACTCCACGGGCAGAAGAAGAAGCAAATCAACATTGTTTATGAGGTATTCTTATTTATTTCTTGAGAACTACTCATCCAAAGAATTTCACACTCGACACTGTACTTCAGCAATACATCTTCCAGGTATGAAGTAGATCGGATGAATGATTTTTGAGATGTGACGGACAATCATACATACAGACAAACAGTTGAGATTACTTGCTTTATATAGAGAGGCTAATAACAAATCATGACATTTAAGTTTAAAAAGAGTAGATTAGATTATAACAAGCTTTAGTTTGGGCAAATAACCCAACAGTAAAATAAAAAATAACACTAAAACTGAAAATTTTAAACCAGTGATTTTTAATATGTAGCTTACTGGGAACACTGAGTAGTGCACTAACTAGCTAACTAGCTAAACTGTGCTAACAGGGCAGGTTTCATAATCAAGTAACATTAGACTTACCAAAATATTGCAACAATAATCCAACTCAGTGTGAGTCCCGGAGCGGGGAGAGCAGCAGGTGAGTGACTGACAATCACAGCTGTCAATCAACGCAATGCAATGAACCGCACATCTTGCCCAGTGCAGGGCTCAGTTTAACGTTTGGAAATGCATTTTGTTGGTTTGGTGTTGTAGCTCCACTGCTGTAATGTCTAAGCATCAACAGTCAACTTCTGTCTCCAGAGATCCAGCATCCTCTTTACACAGCTGTGTGACCTCAGGCCCAATAAAGAGCATACAGCCTGAGCACCATTTAACTCTAGTCCTCCTGTGTCCACCAGTTTTCTGAGGTGCACTGTTCCTGTTCTACACAGCACTGCAGTTGGCTCAGGGGCCGCACTGTCACTTATTTCCATTCTTGCACCGTGAACAAGAGGCTCCTGCAGCAATCAGTACGAAGAGTTAGTAGTAGCAGTCATTACACATTTGAAAAATGTCCATGATTTAAAGATTACCTGATAAAAAAGAGATAGTGCATTCAGTCTTAAATTAATTAGATCTGTTAGAAACAAAGATGCATCAAGATCAAGATTATTAACTCTTCTAAAGATAAAAGCAGCTACTTCTCTCCAAAGTAAATCTTTTGATCCTGTCAAGTATCTCTGTATAAACTGTAACCGTAGCGTTGCTGTCCTACTGGCTAAGTGAATCAGGCCTTGCCCTCCCTCTTCTCTGGGCAGAAACAGTACACTCTGAGGAACCCAATGTAAATGATCCCAGAAAAAATTAACCATCCTTGCCTGCAGTTGCACTAACATGCCAGAGGGAGGCTCTACACATGCCAGCCTATGTCACAAGGCAGAAGCTACAAGTTTGTTTATTATCAGGACTCTGAGGCAACAGCCATCTCCACTTAAAAAATCCTTCCCTCTACTTTTTCTACCACATTTTCCCATTTTTTTGATACAAAAGTGTCATTTCCAAGATACACCCATAAATATCTAAAGCCATCCCTTTTCCAGGTCAGGTTCTGAGGTAACAAAGGTAAGCTGTTAAAGCAGTTACCAACAGCTAAAGCTTCATTCTTTCTCCAATTTATTTTGGCAGCCGACACGGCCTCAAAATTATCAGCAATTCTCTCCAATATAGTTTTATCATTTTGATTATTTACAAAAACAACCACATAATCAGCATATGTAGATAAAACAATGTTATTTTTGAAACCAGGTATGGTTAACCCCCTAATATGATTCCATTTTTTGTAACATAGGTTCAAAAAAGATTGCATAAAGCATTCCAGAAAGAGTACAACCTTGTCTAATATACCTTCGCACTTCAAATGGAGCACATAAACCACCACTAAGCTTTAGCACACTCTCAATGTTCTGATACAACACTTTAATTTTACCAATCAGACCATTGCTGAAGCCGAAACTCTCCATGACCTTTCAGAGATAGTGATGTTCAATTCAATCCTGGCGTCTTGCAAATTCCCCTTTTTTGGCAGCAAAGTAATCACTACTCTGTGACAGGAAAGTGGTAAAACACCCTCAGCCAGGCTTTCATTGAAGACTTCTAGAAGATTGTCTATTAAAATGTCCCAAAAAACTTTACTCCACAGTCAAACCGTCAATACCAGGAGTCTTCCTACCATCCATGCTCTATAAGGCAAAGTGGAGCTCTGGTACATCCAAAGGTCTTTCAGGCAGCAAATTTGTGTGACTTGACACTTTGGGTAATCCTTCACAATAGGTTTGTAGAAGGTCTTCATTTTTGGTGTGCTCACTGTTACAGAATAAATCTGGACAGCTGGCCTTCAGATCTGACTGGGATCAGTGATTTCCTGCCCTGTGTCTGAAAGAAGAGAGTGAATGAATTTATTCTCCAGGCTGAAGAAGAAACAAGAAGACATATCCATTTCAGTAGCATTCAGGAAATGTGACCTCACTAAAGTTGAAATTATACCTTCCACGTCCGCAAGAATGTGAGGGTCTGCTAGGGTCCGTGTGACATAAATTTCATTATCAGAGGGTGTACGCATAGGGTTGCAAAGACATCTGCGTACCTGCAATTTGACCGCACGGACCTGTCCACACCATTCCGCGCAGTCACAACGCTGTCTTCCTGTAGACGCTGATCTACTGCGCATGTGTGGAACGCATCCTCCAAGCAGACTCCAGAGAGTAGTATAAACAGAGCTACTATGTGTCTGTGGTGTCCGCAGCTGTTTGTGTCGGCTCGGGACTATATCTGTGGCTTAAAGCTCCATGAGCCTTCATACCTTGCATGTCTGTTAAGGCCATTTTTTAGAATCAAGGACTTCAAAATGTCTTTGATTTCCTGTGGACTCAAACATTTTCTCAAGGTCCACTATCTTTGTCTCTCTTTTTCTTTCATAGAGTTAGTGATGTCTCAAGTAACATTGAGAGTATGCTGTTGACAAAACGATTTAATTTCTATTTTACCACAGTCCCACCACTATATAAAAGATGAAAATTCTTCCTGGCTGAGTTTTTCCTACTCCTTTTCCAAAAATTGCTAAAAGCATTTTTTAAGTTTTTTTCATGGAATAAAGCTGAATTAAAATGCCAATATGCACTTCTAGGCAAAAACAATTCTTATGAAAACATTGCACATGACTAGTGAATGCTCTTTCAAGCCAACAGGCAATACTTTACACAATTTAAAAACATTAAAATGATGTTTGAAACAATGAAAACAGTGAAGCTAAGGAGAAAACATCCCTACAATGAAACCATATATACTGTTGCTCATTCACATGTATGTGTACAAGCTGTCATAGTGCTCTTTTAGAAGCTGGATGGGGTTTATTATGATTCTTGTCTAAACTGCTATTCTCTGTACAATTTAAATCACCACCAACAAATAAAAAAATCTCCTGGTTTAAAGTCTGTCAACTTGGTACACGCTACATCCAGAAAAACCTTCCTTTCAGCCTCTTTAGAAGGAGCATAAATGTTCAACAAAACCACATTAAATTGAGTTAAGTTCTCTTTTGACCTACAGCACTAGTTTTTCTAACCTGTACACCTCCTAATCAGTAAAATCAGTCATCTTTGTTTCACTGGCTGATGTGTAAAAAGCTTCTTAATGAGAAAAATCCTCAATTTCCATGCCCTTCATCATTTTTGTTTCTTGCATAAAATATTTGATCCTTTTGGCTGAGCATGCCCTCCTCTCTTGACTAAGTTTTTTAATATCAAGCATATCACCGATGTCAGGCACAAACTCCTCACTATCACTAATGTCTGACTGTGGTGCCACTTTCTCTGTCTGGCTATTATTGGTATCTTGACCCTTTTTTGCTTGAATTGCCCAGTTGTCATTCTTTGTTTTACATTTATGAGGTACAGGTTTCAGGACTACATTCTCATCTACCATGATCTGTCTACACCTCATCTCCCTTTATCTGTTCACCTGCCGCTGCAGTTTTGTCAATGCCCTGTTTATCACACACACACCACTGTTACTTGTCTCCTGTGTGTTACCCTCACACACAGCACTGTCTGCCTCTGTTTGTTTCTCACACCCAGCACTTCTGTCGGCTCTTCGCACACAGCACTGCCTGCTTCTGTTTGTTTCTCATACACAGCACTGTCCACTTCTGTCTGCTCTTCACACTCACCACTGTTATTTGTTTTCGCCGTCTCAGTATTTGATGCTTCTTTTATCTTTCTTTCCTGTCTTTCCTTCCTTCCTCCATCTGTCTGTCCACCAGTTTTAGCAGTATAGCTGCCGTCAGCTTTACCAGCCTGTCCCTGACCACTAGTTCCCTATCCTGGGTCATCATCTCTCTCTTGACCCTTCTTACTTGGACATGCTCTAATCACATTCCCCTCTTCTCCACAACCAAAGCACTTCATAGTCCCTGATGTCGCATACAATATATATTCATAATCATCCACTTTAACGTGAAATCTCATGTTGAACTCCTCATTCCTGTTGTTTAGAATCTTGTACAACTGCCGTCTATGAGATACATATTTCATCAAGGGCGACTTACACCCTGTGAGTACTTTCTTGATGGGAGAGACTATCTTTCCATGTCTGGACAGTTCTATTTTTAGAAATTCATCGGAAATAATGAATGGAGAGGCATTAGACAGTGTGATTTTAGTTGACGGTAGTGAAAGTGGCAAAATGGGAATGTGCAGATCCTTAACAGTAATACCGCGTTCAGTTACATCATTAATTTTCTCAACTCGATCCAGAAAGATAACCACAGCGCTATTCATCCTTTGCAGCAGATTTAACGCTGCTGTAGCAAACCACTTCTCCCAGCGCTAAACTAAAATCCTCCACTGAGCAGGGAAACGCGGTGCTGACCTTAATACCGTGTCTCCTACTCAGCTTGCTCAAATCATCAGCCATGCTGCCAACACTTGGCTGGCCGGAGGAAAACTACAAAGAGAACTCTAACTCTGTTTAGCACAACACAACATAAAACTAACAAAGACTAAGTTTCCAACACAAATCCACATAAACGAAAGAATTTAAAAAAGTAACAATAGGAAAAAAAAACACTCACTCAGAGTCGCTCCCGCATTCACTCCACACACTCACCATCCACTCAGAGACAGAGAGAGAGTGAGAGAGAGAGAGAGAGAGAGCAGTGGTTGAGTGAGCTAGAGAGTGATTGAAGAGAGGGAGCGGCACTAGCGAGAATGAAGCAGTGAATCAGATAAATAAACACTTTCTGATTGTTTCACATTTACATTGTAAAGCACAAATAAACATGCCCACACCTCCGCACTACCCTGTAGGAAAGAGACACACAGACAGAGAGCAGAGGAGAGAGACGGAGACGGCGATGTAACCTGGTCGCTACACTATGAGACCCGACCTCACACCCTGTACGCTTTTATTGGCTGGGGGCTACACACTGCCCAAAGGTTGATGCCCAGAAACGTCCCAAACACAGAAAATTTAATAAGAAAATGCAGGCAGAGTCTCTGTAGATACATACACTGTCACACACTTCTAGTGGGTCATAAGTGATGATTGAGAGGGATTATTTTTGTATGAGTCTTGACATTAATTTTTTAGGGAAATCCCACATAGTATGACTTTAACATCACCACTCAATAGCCCTTGATTTATGAGAGATACTTCAAATAAAGGATTCAACAAAGAGCTGTAAACTCATCCCAAAGTTCTTGCTGACTTTTGCACATTTCCGGCAGATTTTCTCAATCTGTTTTAACTCTTCCCGACGGTTCTTTGTTGGGTTTAAATCAAGGGATTGTAGAGGCCATTGGAGTACACTTAAGTCAACGTCATGTTACATTTTCCACATGAAAGTATCCACTTGGAAAAGGCTAAACTGTGGCTCAGAGTGGATGCTCCTGGTTAGAATGTTGAGTTATGCAGTTGAATTCAGTATATATACTACTGATATAGTGACAAAAAAACATTCTCCGTGTTATAACAACCATCCTTTACTATTTATTTCAGTCAAGATAAATTAGTAGATCATCAAGTAATTTCCTGTGATCCCTTTGCACTATTTCCCCTCTTCTTTGTAAATGGAAACAACATACTCCTGAGTCTCTTCAAACTGAAGATTGGAAAACATGAAAGAAGTCCACTTTCATGTCATGTAACAGAAAGAGACAACAAAATAACTCCATTAAAGACCTGCATCATCCAAACATGTTTTCACAATCCTTCTTCTGCTCTACAATACTTCCTTTTATATCACTATAAATAACATGGGCACTGAAAACACTTGTTTTCTGATTGGCTTGCAGTTAAATATACCTTCTTTTGTCCATCGTGAATGCAGTACATACTCAAACAACATTCAGAATTGTATATAATATGCTATTAAGATACAGCACAGGAGATTAGTACCAGCTGTGCGGGAAGGCAGGCACAAGGGGCATCACAGTGAGAGTGACTAGTGGACATTTGGGAAATGTCAGCATCTGAAAAGACATAAACAGAAACACAAAGAGAGGCAGGGGATGTGAGTGATGCAGGAGCTGTGACATTATTACTGCATTGTGAGAACTAAAGAAATCATTGTAAGCATGGACATTACAGTATGTGTGAGTTTAATCATTCAGCATATCTGCATGTAATGTGGGCATTACATCTTTAATCGACTTTTAATTTAAAGTCATAGTAAGTAAATTCAGTAAAATTTATTCATAATGTGCCTTTCGAAACAAGAGTTACAAAGTGCTGTACAATAAAAACCATTAAAGAAAATAAAAATAGAAAGTTAGAAATAGAAAACAATATAAACTGTACAGAAGGTAAACACACATTACAAAACAAAGTGCATACAAAACAAGTGAGTTTTTAATAGCTTCTTAAAACTCTCCACTGACTCTGTGTTTCTTCTTATTTCTAACTAAGGGAAGACAGTTCCAGACACTGAGAGCTACAACTGCAAAAGCTCGGTCACCCTTAGTTTTTAGCCTACATTTTGGGACAGCCAGAGGGCCTTGGTCAGAAGACCTGAGGGATCTCAGAGATCTCACTGGACACAAGAGACCAAGAGACAGGATAATTCAGAAACGTAAAGTGGAGGCAGCCCATGTAGTGCTTTATAGGTGATTAAGAGAATCTTAAAATCAATTCTGCGGTCAATGGGCAAACATTTTAGAGTGGCCAACACTGGTGTAACGTGTGACCTATGTTGTGTCTTGGTTTAAATTCTACCTGCCACACTTTGGACCCACTGGAGGTGAGACACAGAGGAACAACTCAGGTTGATGAATAGTGCATTGCAATAATCAAGATGGGAGGAGACAAAAAATGTGTGACTTTTTTCCAGATCTTGAAAGGATAATAGAGATTTGATTTTGGCATTGTTTCATAGTTGAAAGAAACAGGATTGAACCACTTTCTTTACATGCAGCTCAAAGTTCATGTGTTGGTCAAAGAAGACTCCTAGGTTTTTTTGCTGCTAAAGGACTGATACACTGTTGTATTTTATCAGAAATGCTCTCAGGGCCTATAATAAGGACTTCTGTTTTGTCAGAGTTAAGCTGGAGGAAGTTATATGATGTCCAGTCTTTGATAGCACTTAAGCAGTCTTACAAGTTAGCAAACTTACTAAGGTCATTCGGTTTGAATGATAGGAACAGCTGTGTGTAGTCCACATAACAATGATAAGAAATGCACTTAAAATGACTGAAACCAAGGGGAAGCATGGGAGAAAAGAATGGGACCAAGGATTGAGCCCTGGGGCACACCCCAAGTCAACAGAGCAGATGAGGAGACATAATCATCAATAGCCACAGAAAAACTCCCATCTGACAAATAGGAGGCAAAACAGCCCAGGGCAGTCCAAATTGTATCCACCAATTGCTGAGGCCTACTTAGGAGAATAGAATGGTCATCAGTGTCAAAAGCTACACTTAGGTCAAGCAGCAAGAGAACTGAACACTCCCAGAATCAGCACGCATTACGGTATCATTTGAAACTCTGGGAAGAGCAGTTTCAGTACTGTGCCTCAGACAAAAACCAGACTGGAACTTCAAAGATCAAAGATGTCATTGTTGTCCAGGATGTACATAGCTACTTTCTCCAAGAAAATGAAAGTTTAGATGTAGGTCTATAGTTACTGGTCATGGGTCAAGGCTTGTTTTTTTTTTGGCTGAAATCCCGAAGTGGGGTTTTTGTGTTTCCTTATAAACTCAAGTAAATATATGGACCTGGACTGAGTTATAAAGAATCTTGCTTTCTTATTACCTTCACCTTAATATAATCTTTTGAAAATTAAACTGGTGGTGTGATGAAGATTATTTCAACTAAGTGTTCTCTTCCTTTGCTTTACAATAATTTACAAATTAACTTGTGCTCTGAAACATCACCTGGGGTCATGTGTAGGCTAAATGCATGTAGAGTGGCTGAATAACAGCTTTTTAAAGTAATCAGGCAGACAGCCACAGCTAAGAGAGCTATTCATAATGAAGAGTATGATTGGTCCTAAGGAGCTGAAAAAAAAATTTAAAAAGAGAGGTCGGACCAATGTCAAGAGGACTAGAGGAGGGATGCATTTGGAGACAGTGGCTGTGAGGTCTTTCAAAGAAATTGGGCTAAACTGGTTCAATAGAAAAACACTGGCCAGATAGTCAACCACAGGAAAGAAGGCAAAGGAAGGTAATATATTTGACCTTATGTCAGTGGCCTTATCCACAAAGAATGATAAAACATTTCACAGTTGTCATTTGAAAAGACCAGTATAGGAAGAGGGCTAGGGTTCACCAGTCTATCGATTGTGCTAAACAAAGCTCTAGGATTTCTCATATTACAGTGAATTGGAAAAATAGGCAGTTCTTGCCTCTTTCACTTTTTGATTAAAAGATGAAAGTAATTGCTTCATGTTAGTAAAGTTAACCGCCAGCTTAGTCTTTCTCCACCTACACTCTACCCTTCTGCACTCTCTTTTTAGACAACATGTTACTAATCATCCAAGGCGATGAGTTGACAGTACAAATCGATTTGTTTTTAAAAAGAGTGACCAAATATAAGGTTGATAAACAGAGGTTGTTAAAGAAGCAGACTATTGAGAGGAGATTTGCAGTGGCCAATGGAGAGCACCTTACAGCAGGCAACTGTGAGCCAGGTGATATGGCAGATGGACGTTGGGGCGGACTGGTCAGAGCATGGCAGATGGAGGATGGGTTCACAGGCAGCCTAGGGGAAACGGCTAATGAGGTGGGAGGACGGCCATCTAAGTTAGGATGGACAGGGGAAAGTGGACAGTCTAGGACTGAGGCTTAAGGGTGCAGGGCTGGCTGGCAAAACCTGACTTTCTGAGAAGGGAACGATACTTAGCCCGGGCTGTTGCTACAGTTGAAAGCTCCAGGATTCACCTGTCCTTCTCTCTGAGTTCAGCCTGCAAGCAAGTGACATCTTCGTTTCTGAAAAGGTAAGATGGCAGTTTCCAAACACAGCCATAGTTGTTGGCAGGACTGCATGCAAAGTTAACTTAGCCGCCAGGTGAAGGCAAGCTGTACAACTAATGGCTGTTACAGGTAGGGCAGGGGTTAGGTGTATCCTCTGTGTTCAGGAGTAGACACAATTAAGGAAAAGAAGTCCATAGGCAGCAGGAATCTGGAGTAATATGCACAGGTACACACGCAGCTGAATTATGGACTTCATGAACATCATGGACTTTTTAAACCGTAAACTGACTTAAGCATAGCTTCAGGCAATATGTTTTAAAATATCACTTTTCCATGCTACCCTTTTGCATGTTTTTGCACATGTAGATTAGATATACAGCCATTTCAGCAAGAACCACTGCCACTGAGAAGAGATTTCAGTCTCAACAGACTCCCAGTAAAACAAAGCTTAAAAAATATATCTATAGTTCTCACCAAGTCTGTGTCACATGTTGGTCATTGATTAAACCACATTTCCATATTTCTGCATGGTGATAAGCATTTGTGACATAGTGTGCACTGCTCATACAACTTGCAGTGCAGGAACAATAGATATCTGTTTATTGGCCTTCCAGTCCATTGTATGGATATTTTCAGTCCCCAAATAGCCATTTTAGGAATTACTGGGGAATTAACCTCTGTTTTCTTTTACTATACCCTGATTGTGTCAATAAAGCACATAAAACATCTACACAATGTGGGAGCTTGCCCCTACCCAGAGCAATCCATGTACCTGATTAAGCTGTAGAGTGTGAATCAATTTCAAAAGGGATGATTTTTAACATCCTGCCCTTGAAATCAAACCTGAAGAACTGCCTGTATCTGCTCCACAGCTGGAGACTTAGCAGTGGTAAACCCATAGTCCACGCTGATATGTTGTCTCATCTAATTAGCATGCTGTGTCTCAGAAAGCAGATTACCAAATTTGTTGAGCCCTCTGAAATGCACACAGTCTCTGTTCAAAATACTAACTCAACTTGCTTGTTGTACTGGCCCAACTCCCTGATATCCCCCTCAGGCAAAGATTTTGGCACTTGACACTGCTTTGTGCTACAGGTTATTTCTGAATAAGTTTTCTTGTCACTCAAATGCCAAGAGTTAAGTGTAATTGCTGCTGCTGTGTCCTCAGGGTGCTAGTGCTCACCATGCCGCCCGCGCTGCGTGGCCTGCAGACAGAAAGAAAGGGCAGCCTGGGTTTATGATTTTGTCAGGAGAGAGACAGCAGCTGTTGAAGCATGTTGCTAAAGCTGGTGTAAAACTACAACTAATGTACATTTCAGATGCAGCTTCAAACACCTGGAACGTGTAAGGATAGTGACTCTCCAAATTCATGCTACAAATTCCCACAACATCTCTAGATTCTTCAGTGTGAAGTATGTAAGACGATTTTTAAAAGGCAGCAAGATTGCAAATTTAGAAAATACACATTAAGTAATAAACACAGTCCATATCACATATACAGTATCTATCAAATAATTGTCATGACCCCTCCGCTCCACTAGGTGTCTATGTGTCCTTTATTTTGCTGATTCTTCTTTGTTTTGCAGGAGCCAGGTCAGGGCGGAGGGTCGCCATTAACTTCATGAGCCACACCTGGGCCCGGTGTGGTTTCTCAGATAAAGGCTCACCACCTTGCCACGGAGTCCTGTCTCTCTCTTTCCCATTGTGGGTGCAGCTGTTGTTTTGTTTGCTGCAGACGTTTTCACACATCCATACATGCTCACAAGACTGATTACTAACTTTCATGTTTTTTTTTCCATTCTTTATTGTCATTTTGTATATAAATATGCTTATTCACACTTGTAAATTCATCTGGTCTCCCATTTTTGTTGCAGCCTAGACGCCCGGCTGTGACATTGTTTAATATTACTTTGTGTGCTTGACAAGTTCTGAAATTTCCAGATTCCCTTAGCTACAACTGTCTTATCTTATTATTTTCTCTAGACTAGTACAACATTGCAAAATTGGACCCTGCCTAAAAATATATTCTTCTTCTTCTTTTGGCTGCTGCTGTTAGGGGTCGTCACAGTGGATCATCCATTTCCATACCTTACTGTCCTCTGCATCGTCTTCTGTCACGCCAACCACCTGCATGTCTTCCCTCACCTTATCCATAAATCTCCTCTTTGGCCTTCCTCTTGTCCTCTTGACTGGTAGCTCCATCTTCAGCATCTTTCTCCCAATATAACCAGCATCTCTCCTCTGCACATGTCCAAACCATCTCAATCTCGCCTCCCTTGCTTTGTCTCCAAACCAACCAGCCTGAGCTGTCCCTCTAATATACTCATTCCTAATCCTGTCCATCCTCATCACTCCCAATGAAAATCTTAGCATTTTCAACTCTGCCACCTCCAGCTCCTGTCTTTTCACCAGTGCCACCGCCTCCAAACCATACAACATAGCTGGTCTCACTACTCTCTTGTAAACCTTCCCTTTCACTCTTGCTGGTACCTTTCAGTTGCAGATCAGTGCTGACACTCTTCTCCATCCACTCCACCCCACTTGCACTCTCTTCTTCACCTTTATTCTGCACTCCCTGTTCGTTTGAACATTTGACCCTAAGTATTTAAAGTCATCCACCTCCATCACCTCTACTCATTGCATCCTCACCATTCTGCTGTCATCCCTCCCATTAATGCACATGTATTCCATCTTGCTCCTACTGACTTTCATTCCTCTTCTCTCCAATGCATACCTCCACCTCTCCATGCTCTCCTCTCCCTACTCTCACCACAGATCACATTGTCATCCGCAAACATCATAGTACCGACTCCTGCCTGATCTCATCCGTCAACCTGTCCATCACTATTGCAAACAAGAAAGGGCTCAGAGCCAATCCTTGATGTAATCCCATCTCCACCTTGAACTCATCCGTCACTCCAACCGCACACCTCACCGCTGTCACACTGCCTTCATACATATTCTGCACCACTCTTACATATTTCTCTGCAACTCCCAACTTCCTCATACAGTACCATACCTCTTCTCTCAGCACCCTGTCATAAGCTTTCTCTAGATCCACAAAGACACAATGCAACTTCTTCCTACCTTCTCTATGCTTCTCCATCAAAATTCACATTCACAACACATTCAAAGCAAGCATCACATCTGGAGTGCTCTTTCCTGGCATGAAACCATACTGCTGCTCACTAATCATCACCTCTCCTCTTAACCAAGTTTCTACTACTTCTCTTTCCCATAACTTCATGCTGTGGCTGATCAACTTTATACCTCTATAGTTACTACAGCTCTGCACATCACCCTTATTCTTGAAAATCTGTAACAGCACACTTGTTCTCCACTCCTCAGGCATCCTCTCACTTTCCAAGATTGTGTTAAACAGTCTATGTAAGAACTCCACTGCCATCTCTCCTAAACATCTCCATGCCTCCACAGGTATGTCATCTGGACCAACCCCCTTTTCATTCTTCATCCTCTTCATAGCTGCCTTTACTTCATCCTTGCTAATCCACTGCACTTCCTGATTCACTATCCCCACATCATCCAACCTTCTCTCTATGTCATTTTCTTCATTCATCAGCCCATTATTCATCAGCCTTATGCCACATCTCCTTGTACTCTTGTCTACTTTCTTCATCTCTCTGGCTATCCCACTTCTTCTTTGCCAGTCTCTTCCTCTGTATGCTTTCCTGTACTTCCTCATTCCAGCACCAAGTCTCCTTGTCTTCTCTCCTTTGTCCAGATGACACACCAAGTACCTTCTTAGCTGTCTCCATCACCACTTCTGCAGTAGTTACCCAGCCATTCGGCAACTGTTCTTAACTCCTCCCTGAACTCCTCACAACAGTCTTCCTTCTCCAACTTCCACCATTTGATTCTTGGCTTTTCCTTCACTTTCTTCCTCTTCTTGGTCTCTAAGGTCATCGTACAGACCACTTTCTGATGCTGCCTAACTATGTTCTTCCCTGCCACCACCTTGCAGTCTCCAATCTCTTTCAGATTGCACCTCCTGCATAAGACATAGTCCACTTGTGTGCACCTTCCTCCACTCTTATACGTCATCCTGTGCTCCTCCCTCTTCTTGAAATATGTATTCACCACAGCCATTTCCATCCTTTTCATAAAATCCACCACCATCTTTCCTTCCACATTCCTCTCCTTGACACCATACCCGCTCATCACCTCCTCCTCACCTCTGTTTCCTTCACCAATATGCCCATTGAAGTCCACTCCAATCACTATTCTCTCCTCCTTGGGTACATTCTCCACAACTTCATCCAACTCACTCCAGAATTATTCTTTCTCTCCCAGATAGCAAAATTGCTGTGGCCCAGATCCAGCCCACACCCAACACTTTCTGCACTTTCATCTGGACCACATACCATGTGGAATGATGGCACTTGGGCAGTCCGCTCCTGTTTCCCAGATCTGGTGATGGAGGCAGCTAAGAAGGTACTTGGTGTGTCATCTGGACAAAGGAGAGAAGACAAGGAGGCTTGGTGCTGGAATGAGGAAGTACAGGAAAGCATACAGAGGAAGAGACTGGCAAAGAAGAAGTGGGATAGCTGTATGTGAACCAAGAACAAACCAGATAAACCAGAACTGGCCCACATCAAGAATACACATACCTGAGAGCACCGCATCTTTACCAAAGAAGACCTACATTTGATTTGGGATATTTGGGCCATATTTGCTATTTTACATGGGCCGACATTCAGAGTTCCGATTCTCACCTCCACACTCCTTCCCTTCCTCCTCTGGTAACCCGGGTCTTGACTGATCCAGCGTGGAAATCAGATTTATGGTCCGAATATTTGATTTGACATAGGTTTTATGCTGGATGCCTTTCCTGATGCAACCTCCCCATTTATCCGGGCTTGGGACCGGCACTAAGAATCACTGATTTGTGCATCCCCAGTGGCTGGGTTCCTACCTAAAAATATATAGTTGATACAAAAAAATTGATGAATGGACACCTTCAAGCACATGTAAGCCAACTAGTCATCAGGCTTGAGAATGTCTCCTCTGCTATCATTGATCAACTGTATTGTAAAACCGGCACCCTGCAGTTATGATGATAGTATACAGCTATCATCATAACAACATAACTGGTAGAGAATATTGCCATTTCCTTTTTTTCAAACCAGTTCTATATTTAGCTTGTGCCTTGTGTTCTGCAATACAGTTTTATGTAATATGAATCCCATAGAAATGTGCCATAAGAAAAGATGGAAAGAGTAAATACTAGCACCTATATGTTTTTACACAATAGTACAATATGTTTATATATTCAAAGGGAACAAAATAGTCATGTTTACTGCTGATTTTCATATATTTTATCAAGACCTGTGAAAGCCACAAGTCAGTGGAATGCCCTACCTGATGATATGAAGAACTGTAGTTCTCTCAATGCATTCAAGACCAGACTGAAACATGTACTAAAGACCAATCAGCTGTGTGACCATTGAGGGGGTTGTTTGTTGTTTGGCTGTTGTATGCTTTTTGTCGGGGACTACAGATGCAAATTAGCTTAAAGCCAACTCTGGTGCAGTGCATCTTTAATATTTCAAACTGCACATTGTCCCATTCAATTAATAAATAAATCAAATCAAGATATGGGAGCCTGTCCTCCTGATTATCTCAAAATCTAATACTATGCATGATATTAAATATAACTTGTGTCAAAATAATTATGCTATATTTGCAATACCAGTGTCTGATCACTGTGCTTTGCTATGACTCATAACCAATGAAAAGACCACTGTCTGGGGATTTCAGGCTGTGCACAACCTCATGTTCAGAACGAGACAGATAGAGAACTGTATGAAAGATATTGGTGGGGGCCCCATCGATTCAAGCATTAAAAGTGATCAGTCAAATACTGAAATCAAATCTAAACCTAACAAGGAGTTATTATCAGTAATAATACCAGTGTCGCATTACCTACTTACTGCAGAGCAGTCAAGATTAATCAGATCAAGATGACTTTAAAGCATTAGTTTGTGTTTTTAAAAGACACAACTAATCTAATCATTACCAGGTTTCCAGGATGATAGAATGTTCTGTATCTGAATTAGCCCTTTAGTATATTGGTCAAAGATTAAACATGACCATGAGCAGCACTGGGATATGGATGTGGAGAGGGGTGGAGGTTTACAAGACTGTGAATCACTATATAATTTTTGCATGTAGGGCACTCAGATTGCACAGTTATATGAATGGTTTATCAGCTGTATAGTGGCTTTTTATGACATCTCACTGATTCAGCTTGTCAGGTTCTGGCATGTTAACAACTCGCATGTGACTCACACTGTTGACAACATAAGCAGGAATTATGCTTCTCCAAAGATATATGTAAATGCCTCTACGCAGAAAAGGATATATAACACTTATTTAGTCAGGTAATCTCATTGAGATCAAGATCTCTTTTGCGAGAGAAACCGGAGAGAAAACAAGCATGGCCGGGCATAACAAAAAGGACTAAGACACACTGTACCACACACATAGCTGGACAAACAAAAACACATATAGCGTCACTAAATTGACTCAAAGTTTAAAATTGGCCAGTGGGATGAGACATTCAAGTTTTAAAATCCTATGTAATTCATTCCATTTTTTTAAGGTGCAAAGTAATGAAGGCCTTCTTCTGCAAGTTCACTATTTAACTGAGGGGTAACTAGGATCCCTCCCAGAAGAGCCAATGCTCACTCCTAAATCTCTACAATGTGTTGTTCAGACCTGAACATCAAGTTAGTTGACTGGTTGATTCAGTTCCTGTCCAGAGGTACACATTTGCCTATGTGCAGCCTGAAGAAGCATAATACCAGCTTCACATGTCATTATACACATAACTGCAACCCAAAGCATCTTCCAAGTACATGACAGTGTATTGGGCTGTGAGTTTAGTCGAAAGCTTCCAATGTACAACGGCACTGTATCTGTGTGCACATGAACAAAGGACTAGTGAGTGGAGCTTAGTTATCTGAGTTCAATAAGAAACAATCTTATGACGAGCTTGGCTCTAGAAATATTATTGCCTGAGTTGCCAGTCCTTATCGGTGGTTATAGGATTAAAATACATTTGACTTGCACTGTTTTTTCCCTTATGTGACATTGATTTTGTTTGTCCAGATTACTGTGGTCAACAACTGAATATCAAATTCATACTCTCTAACAGTAAGAAATGCAAGATATTACCATAACAATTAAGATATTTCTCTTAAAACATGTTTTCAGGCATAATGTCCACTCTCAGTATGTCACAGATTTCATTTCATTGTCCTGTTTGCAAGACAGGACAATGCCTCAGCTGCTTGGCAGAGCAATTTGTAAGACTCTGGTCTTCAGCCCAGTGCAAGCCTAGTCAATATGCTCAGCACTCCGAGCTGTGCATTGTGTGGGGCTTTTGTCTTGTGCTATGGAGCAGAAGTGGTCCCTTCCTATCCTGACATCACACAGCACTGTCCTGTCTTGGGTGGAAGATGAGCAACTGTGGGAAGGAAAGTGAGAGCCAGAGAGAAAGGGAGCAAGACGAAAACAAAGAAATGGAGAGAGTTATGTATAATGAATAGTGTAAAATGGAACAAAAAATGAAATGAGAATTTTTTAAAGAGAGAAGACAGGGAAAAGGCAAGAGCAGCAGATTGTTTGTATGAGATAGCTACAGGGAGAAACTGCAGTAAGAGAACAAGGGACTGACTGAAGTGACTGTGACTCACTGTGTTTTTATTGCGATCCCTTTATTCAAAACTGCTAAACTAATTGGATCAAGTCTATAAGTGGATCACAGACCAAACCTTGACGAAATCTCTGATAATCCGAGGTGCTGCTGTAACTGAATATTTTCAAGCCTGTGGGTTGTTCAGTGTTCACTGCCTCTACCATTAATACCTAATAAACGTGTTTGGTTTTGATGCTACCTATAAATGTGACCAACAATCTGAAAACAAAAATCAGTCCACCTCATGAGTCTAAAGGTACTAATGCCCCTAGAGGATATTGAAGTAGGTTGAGGATGTGATGCATTTAAATAAAAAGCAGCTGAGGATCTAGGGAGGGTTGATACTGACTCATTTGTTTTGTTTTCAATGGATGTTGGAAAAGTGAGAGCTCTATATTTATATTTTGAAAGTAGTGTTGTGTATCTTTTACTTATTTAAACCAAGCACATGGCAAGTGGGAACAAAGACCTGGAAAATGTGGTTCAACTGTGGTTCAGACAATTATCTGAGACACCAGAAGTGAGAAACTCTACTGTATGGGCACACAGAGGGGTGGACAAAATAACATGTACCATAGACCATCT
This sequence comes from Thunnus thynnus, assembly GCF_963924715.1. Taxonomy (NCBI): domain Eukaryota; kingdom Metazoa; phylum Chordata; class Actinopteri; order Scombriformes; family Scombridae; genus Thunnus; species Thunnus thynnus. Next base: position 8,761,790 of record NC_089517.1, read on the forward strand.
ACAATAAAGATACAAAATTATAATTTGGGAGAAAACTCAAGAATTGTCAGGTGGCATCCAGCATTACTATTCCAATATTAACTTAAGCCATAGGAAACATTATTGTTTTGCAGTCTATAGTGGCCATTTTGCCATGCCCACCTAGTCTGCAAAGGTATATTTTAGTTTTTAAAGCATCTTTGTGTTCCATTTATTTAAGTGCAACATTACAGTGGATTAAACCATTGCACTGACATGTCCAGGAGGCTGTGAAAACATTGAATATATATATATATATATATATATATATATATATATATATATATATATATATATATATATATATATATATATATATATATATATATATATATATATATATATATATATATTTTAAGATTTAGATCATAACATCAGGGCAGGTGAATCCCATCACAAATTTACATCTCAGACGGTCCATTACTGATTTAAATGTTCTATTCCTTATTACATTATGTTATTAACATAAAATTACACTATAGTACAGAGCCAAAAGCTTGTTTTAATCAAGCAGCAACTCCCACGCCTTGAGGCTGAAGCCAGTGCGAAAGTACCTTATACAGTCTATGGTTTCAATCCAATTTGCAGACTTCTTCACATCTTAACTAGTACCAACTTTTTCTATACCTGCATACCAGACTGCTTTACAGCACCACCACTTGTCATAAATAATGAAATATGTGGTGTGTACCTATATTCTAGCACCAAAAGAAAGAATAACATCAGATGTAAACATCACTTTAGTGCACCTATAATTCACTATTCAAAATATACATAAGACTATCGTATAACTTCAGTGATATCTGATTATACAGTATACAACAAGTGATGATATAAACAATTTACTAAATACAAGTATGTGCTTAACTGGCAAAGACCAAAATCCTCTTTGACGAATCTATACTGAAAACTCCTTTTCACTGCTGACTTCATAAGATGCCCCCAATTTGCAGACTTAAGAACCCTAAAAAATATGCCATTATGTCCATATAATGAAGGGTCACAAGTTAACATTTACATTACCCACTATGCAGGATTCTGTGATGATTAAAGGCAGTTCTGTCCTTTTGTCAGCTGTCACTGGCTATTTAAGATACTATTCACTGTTCTTTTTGGAAGTGGCTTCCTCAGAGTTGAAAAGATCAGTTAATAGAAATAAAAAATTTTTGCTCAAATTTGTGTGAATAAAAGCTTTGAATGCTCATTCATTCTGTCCTCTCTGTGAGTGCATTACATTATAAAGCATATCTTACCAAGGAAAGACTTCCCATGGGGTTAATGTGTGCTAAAAATGTGCATGTATTTGAGGCATGTATTCATTTTAAAATGTTTGAGTTTAATGCTGAAAGTAACAAAGATTAGTGTAATCAAGAAAAATGTTGTAGCCTTTTAACATTAAAGTCATGTTCATGTTCAGTTTTTTGCACATTTCCCTGTCTGTTTTCTAGAAGCTGTTACAAAACCAATGGTATTCATCTGCTTATAATGTAGGAGACAAACAAGTATTGTTTCAAAGTGATGGTCATGCATCCTGAGCTGTGGAATCAGCTAAAAATATTCCATGTGAATAAATTGTGAGAATTTATACTTCTCATTAATGGGGTTAAAAGGTTCAAGATTTATTTTGTCATTATATAATACAGGATTGCAACATGAAATTCACTTGTAGCCCTCTCCCTGTTACACACACAGACAATGTATTTATCCATCCATAGATCCATTTTCCACCACTTATCTGGGACCAGGTCACAGTGTCATCAAGCTGAGTAAGTAACAATGTATTCAGAAATATTAAAATATTTAAAATTAGAATAGAACAAAACAATCAATTTGGTAATAAAATATGACAAAATATATAAAAGTAGCACTAAAGAAGAAATTAAAAAAGAAAATCTATATTATATATACAAGGAATATACAGTTACATGCAGTATGTATACTGTATATACCCACAATTTTCTAGAGCAGTGATTTCCTTGAAGGGATTCCAGGGGGTCCCCAGAAAATGGGGAATATTTCAATTTCACTATTATTTCATTTACTAGAAGTTAACCCAATGAGAGAATGTATAAGAATGAGTATTCTGTCCATAGGTTTTATACTCTTCACTGTTGATCTACCAATCTACAGTATAGACAGTTATGGAATAAATTAATCTTATCACATGGGAATCCCTGAGACTACATCTTATCAAATATGGGTCTGCAGCCTGATGTTTATTAATTTGTGGGTCCTTGACACCAAAAAGTTTGAGAACCACTGCTCTAGAGGAGCTGATCTCAGCTGACATGCGGTGAGAGGTGGGCTACACTCTGGACAAGTCACCAGTCTATCACAGGGCTGACTTACAGAGACAGACAACCATTCACACTCACGTTCAAAATTAATTAGAGTCACCAATTAACCTAACCTGCATGCTTTTGGTCTGTTGGAAGAAGCTGGAGCACCCAGAAAGAACCCACACAGGCACAGGGAGAACATGCACACTCCACACAGAAAGGGCGGTGGGTTCAAACCCAGAATCCTCTTGCTGTGAGGCAACAGTGCTAACCACTGCACCACTGTGCCATTTTAGAATATGTGCAAAATAAACCAAATATGCAAGTTATAGTGCAAAACTAGAAATACTGCCTCATGGTTGTATGCCTCTGCCAACCAGTCAAGTTGCAGTTTACATCCATGTCTGTCCAGACTCATATTTGTAGTGAAGACTTTGAAGGAATCTAATAAAAGGTATTAAGTGTAGTTTCCTTGTATGTGTTCATATTCTTGGCCAATAAAGCTGATTCTGATAGAACACAAAGTGGTAGCCATGACAGTAGACAATGCTTCAGATATGATGTTGCTGCAAAGAAGCTATGAATTCTAAAACGTGGATGCTTCACACACATCTTCAACCCAGCAGCACAGAAGATCAATACAATCATCACAGTTTCAAGGTGGGCGCCCAAGATTAGTGTCACCAATTCAGTAACCAACCAAATGTGAAATATGGTCACAATCTCCCCTTCTGTTCCTGAGTTATGGCGTTGAATAATGGACAGAAAAGTGTTTTTGCAGAACATTAAGGTGTCACAGTAAAGTTGACCTTTGACCTTTTGGATATAAAATGTCATCACTTCATCATTTTATCCTATTACACATTTGTGTGAAACTTTGTCATACTTAGCATATGAATACTTGTTATGGCCAAAAACGTGTCTTGTGTACTTTCTACTCCTTTGACCTTTGACCACCAAATTCTAATCAGTTCATCTTTGAGTCCAAGTGGATGTTTGTGCCACATTTGAAGAAATTCTCTCAAAGTGTTACTGAGATATCGCGTTCATGAGAATGGGACGGAGGAACAGACAGGGTATGTATGGATGGAGAACTCAAAAAACAATGCCTGCGGCCATGGCTGTTGTCAGTAGTCGTGGGAGTGTGGGTAGTACAAAGGTAATGGTATGTAATATGCATAAGAATACCAAAAATAACAGAATGTAATGTAAATTCCAAAGATGCAGTGCAACATGTATAGAGGTGCAGAAGAATGCGGTGGAATTGAGGAGCCTCACAGCCTGAGGAAAGAAGCTGCTCTCTAGTCTGGTGGAACAGCAGCAGATACTTCTGTATTACGTGCCAGACGGCAGCAGGGTGAACAGGCTGTGGCTGGGCTGGCTCTTGTCTTTGAGAATCATTTGGGCTCTGTGTAGGCACCTCATCTCACTGATACCACTTATCCTCAGTAGATGTGTACCAATGATGTACTGAGCGGTTTTAATCACTCAGTGCAGAGCCTTCTGGTCCTGAGCTGTGCACATCCAATGCCAGTTTGTTATGTTTCCAGTCAGGATGCTTTCTATTGTTCCTCTATGAAAGTGAACAAGAACTTATGAATTTTGCCTTTTTAAGTTTCCTTAAAAAGCACAGCCATTGCTGAGCCTTCTTTTCCAGTGTGGATATATATGATGTCCATGACAGGCAGTGGTGGAAAGTAACTAGGTACATTTACTCAAGCACTATACTTAAGTGCAGTTTTGAGGTATTTTTACTTTACTTGAGTATCTCCATTTGATGCTACTTTATACTTCCACTTTATTACATTTCAGAGGGAAATATTGTACTGTCTACTCCACTACATTTATTTAACAGTTTTAGTTACTTTTTACATATGAGGATTTGACACAATGGATAATATAACAAGCTGTCATTTTTAATGATGAAACCAGTGGTTTTCAACCTTTTTGGCTTTTTTTGACATCTTACAAAAAGCAGTGTGTAGTCGGGTCACATTGAAGGTATGAGTTGTTAACAGCTCCACCAAATAGTGATTTTTCCCTCTAAACTTCTCACATGGTTTCATTTCAATACATTTTCAAATGATCCAATATTTCACTAAAGTCAAAGATTAGAGAAAAAGTCTAAAGGTCAGGAAGCACTGGACTAAACTAGCTAATTGTGTGTTAAGTCGTTCAAACTAGCTCCACCTCCAGCAGCTACAACCGTAACATGTTGCTTATATACTGATGCTTAGATCTTAATAATCTAATGAAGTCATATATAATAATATATCAGACAGAGGGACCAAACCACTACTTATACTTTAATACTTTAACCACATTCAGCTGCTAATACTTATGTACTTTTACTTTTTTCATGCAGGACTTTTACTTATAATAGAGTATTTTACATTGATGTATTGGTACTTTTAATTAAGTAAAGGATCTGAATACTTCTTCCACTACTGATGACAGGTCCTCTGTGATGCTGATTCCCAGGAATCTAAAACTGTTCACCTGGTCCTCCTCCTTTATCTCCTTTATCTTAAAATCAACATCAACTCAACAGTTTTGCTGACATTGAGCAGCAGGTTATTCTGTTAATTTCTTCCTGATGAGGTATCATCATTGATGAGACAGGATAAATGACAATAAGATAAACAAGCAAATTATAAACACCAATTTATCACATCTAATCTGTATATATCAGAGAGGAATGAAGAATGAAATTTTAGTCTTTCCCTCTATTCAAAAAATGAGCACATTATCTTGTTTAAGAGACAGTTATAGACAAGTGATAGTCAATTAATATTCCAACTAATCAATAGACAGCATTAGGCTGGTTTAATCTAGGATTTCTCTCCATTCCCTCAGCTGCCCTCACCTCCCTTTGTCTACTGTAATATACTTGCTTGTTGCTCAGCGCAGAAGTAAATGAGTGCTGACCTTTCAGAGGAGGATTGTATTTGACAACCTGTTGTTGTCTTGAAATGATCTGTGAAGAAATACCACTCAAAGAGTTAATTTTCAGCAGAAGAGTTACACAACTCGGTACAGAAAGCACTGAGAAAACATTACTTAAGATCACGGGGAAAGAGAATTCAAAACCAGGATTTTTTATTGATTTTTTTGTTATTTATTTTATTATTAAAATGTGGCTTGGTGTGATACATGCACACTCTGAACATGTGTTTTATCTAGGACTGAAGTGAGCCCGGGCTGAAATAACATTCAGCATCATGGGTAGGGTCCCATTGTATTGCCATGGGTCAATATTTATAATACCCTACCCATGTGGAGAAAAGTGTGTTTTTTGTGGCAGACAGACAGTGTGAACTGTGAAGTGCAGGGAGAATAGTATGTTTTACTACTTTTTTCAGCTGTGTCTGGTGCATCGTGCTGCTCCCAGTGTTGGTGCTTTCTCTCTATTAGTTTGACTGCATTTTGGATTTGATCAGATTGGCCTTTTCCCAGCCTGTCTGGCCCACTGTGTGGGAGACAGATCTTAAGAGTTGTTTTTGTTTTTTTTTTAAATATTGTCTGAAAACACTTGTAATAAAGCATAAATCTCACTTCTATGTGGCTTTTCTGTGTCTGTTTTAGAGTGTGGACCCTTCTTCACCTCATTCGAAAACAAATGTTCTGCAAATATTTCATGCCAGAGGTGATCAGAACAGCCCAAAATGATCCCTTTTGATTAAGGTCACTTTTTTGAAAACATATTTATGCACACCAGTCCTGTTTTGATTCTGGACCAAAATTTTTGACATGTAGCCTACTGGCAACATTTTTTATGATGTGGCCTATACAGTAAATGCTGCTTAGACATCAAGACATCACATACATCTTATTTAAGGACACATTTTTTCCTTGTTGCCCTCTTGTGAAAGTCCTTTCAGCTAAATTTCTGGTATGAAAGGTTTTTATAAATGAAGTTGCTATTGCCATGTTTTGTAAAATATTGTTAACTATGAAGTAGGAACCAACCCTTAGATACAATAATAAAGTTAATAAACTTTATTTACTTTAGCACTTATCAAAACCAGATATTACAAAGCTCTTCCTCAACGACTGGATGTGTGTCCCAGTGAACTGAAATTAAATTGTGAGAACTGACCATGGAAGTATATAGAGAGTTGAATTTTCAGTGAGGATCATATACAGTTTCAGACCAACTGAATTCAATTTCATAATACATTCAGTTTCAAGTTTATTGGAATTCAGTTCCAAAGTAATAAATTTAATTTCAAATTATGCCAGATTCAGATTCAGGTTTTTTGAATGCAATTATTCAATTTAAACAATACAAATTCAAATTATGTTATTCAAATTCAGCTTTTAATGCAAATATTTAAGTTGAGCAATTCAAATTCAAATATAAATGATTCAAATTCAGTTTCTAGTGACACATATTTCTTCCCATATAGAAAGATATGTGTTGACAGAAATGATTTTAAAAAGCTACCAGTATATTTTTACACTTCCACATGACATACACAAGCACTGTAACTAAGCACTATATCAAAGGCACCTTTGCAGTGAGGCGGTTTATTTGAAGTCTCTTTGCCCTGCACACTCTTTCACTGTGGGATCACTGTAGGATTTACCAGCTGCTAGTGTAGCATTTCTTAAATACGTTAGCCGTGCACAGTAGCTTCAAGATGCTTTGTGGAGATATATACAGTATTTGTGTTTTTAGCTCACCCTCCACTGCTGCTGTTGGACTTTTGTTGGTTGTTTGTCATATCAGCTGTGGCCTTAAAAGCCATTTCAAGACATAAGTGGAATTTTCGTGTCTTGCTGTTGGAATTTTTGGACAATTTCAACTCTTCCCAGACTCTTCCGATGTACTGGGATGCCAGGAGTCACTGCTTCACAACAGCAAGATAAGAAGGCTGCTTAGTGCTTTTTGCTATTGGGTGTTTTGGCTGTGTTCAGTAGGTGTTTCTGTGTTTGGTAGTTATAATTTTTCCGAGGCTACTTGTCATTTTAATGCTGTTCTGCAATGCTAATACTGGTTGCAAATTTTAGCTCTCATGCAGTATTTTCATTGGTATTAATATTAATGGACTTATATCTTATAGTGGCTGTGATTTTTGTTTTAGTTGTGGTTTGACATACAGTAGTATTATGATGCTGTTTATTTATGTTGTAGTGTGAAGTATGGATAATTCGAGTATTATGAGTGTTATCAGCTGAATTAGTTTATCAATTTCCCTGTACCATGGGTCAGCAATTACGTTCAACAATGGGCCATAAAATTAGTTAATAAAACTGTTTTAGGTTTGTATATCTGTGGGCATTTGTCATAATTCCCATCAGTATAGGCCTAAGTCAGGCCTAATAGAGTGATAGCCAGTGGTGGAAGAAGTACTCTGATCCTTTACTTCAGTAAAAGTACCAATACAGCAATTTAAAAATACACCATCACATGTAAAAGTCATGATTAAGTAAAAGTACATAAGTATTGGTATGCATCAATGTTAGAGCAGAATATTAGTGTTGTAGCTGCTAGAGGCGGAGCTAGTTTGAACTACTTTATATACAGTTAGCTAGTGTAGTCCAGTGGTTCCCTATCTCTGGGTTGGGACCCTCCAAAGGGTCAACAGATGATTAATGGGAGAGGAAAGAAGAAAAAAACAAGTTCTGAGACACAAAACTGTTTTCAGTTTTTGGACATTTTTCTCTAATCTTAATCACCATTTGGTGGAGCTGTTAACAACTCATAGACATCTGAAATGTGACCCCGACTATACACTGCTTTTTGTAAGAAGTCAAAAATCAAGTAAAGTACAAGTACACACACAATAAACAGCGAACCGCTTCATGACTTCAGTGCTGTATTGACACAAATCTGTTCTGCTCAAGAGTCATGTAAAAGATCTGATATCATCTTCAAGATGGAAAACTTCATCTTTCGTTACGGGGCCAAAAATTTTTGTTGGAGGCCAGATTTGGCCCATGGGCCTCTATTTGCCCACCACTGCCCTAAATGTTGTTGCTGTTGTGTTTGGAAAGTCTACTATAGACTAACAGCAAATTTTGGTCATTATAAAAGGTGATATTTTCCTTAGGGATGTAAACATGTTTGTTGTGCTACACACAGTCCATACATAATTATTTATCTGAAATATTGGCTAAAGGTGAAACTCAATATTGCCAGATAGCATATTCTTTGCCACACACTTCATATTCACTGAAGCATTGGAGAAATACTTCAACTCAAAGTAATAGGTTTATGAGACAGCTTGCTTTACAGTTCTTCATATCATAATTACATCTACACTGCTGAGCTCCTGGTCTTGCACCGCTGTTACACTCCGCTGCACTCATTGTCAACGTTCAGCTTTTATCCATGTACTGATGGTCATCTGCTGCTTATCAACACTACACAACATTTCATAAGAAGAGAAGCCATGAATTGTTGTGATTTTGTTATGCGTAGCCTAAGTGAATAATTATCTGCTGCATAGCTGGTGTGTCTTAGCCTGCTGCTGCATATCAGATGGATTTCAGGTCTTGCATTTACACATTTCACTTCACTAGATATTTTCCACACAATGGTTGGTGGTTTTTGTTTATTATCGTCACTTCTCAGACTGTGCTGTGTTGATTTTGGTGTCTGCATGCAGCCAGTGACTAGAAGCCAAATATCAACTCTACATATTCTATATTCACACTACATACTAAATCTGTTCTATGTACCTTTTGATGGCTGAACTAATGCTGCATTAAGGCCATTCAGTATTTTCAGCAAAGGGTGACTGGTGAATGCACACTAGAAACTAGAAGCAGGTCATGGCAATGGCATATAGTGAACGGAAGATGACTGCACTCAGGTGTACCCTTGTAACTTATTAATGATATCGCTGTTGTTTATCAGGTGTGCAATATTTAAGGCTGTATTTAACACTTGAACATGCCTTGAGGAAGACCAAGGGTTTTCAAAACGTTGTTATAATAAAATCATTGGAGCTCAGTGGTCAACTTCCACTCAGTGTTTTCCCCCACGCAAAGGTAGTAAAGGCTGAACAATGTTAAAACTTATAAAAATGATTTTTATTTACACTATTATTGTTAGAGATGCAATTACCTATTATTTTAATTATCTATTAATCTGTCAAATATTTTGTAGATTAAGTGTTTGGTTTATAAAATGTCCAAAAATGTTGGAAAATGTTGATCACTGTAAACAAAAGCCCAAGCTGGTGGCATCAAATGTCTTCTTTTGTCCCAACCAACAGTCCAAAACCCAAAGATATTTCATTTACTATCACAGAAGGCTAAAAAAAACAGATTGAGAAGCAGGATTCAGTGAAGTTGGACATGTTTTCTTAAAAAATGACTCAAAACAATTAATCGATTATCAATATAATAGCCAGTTAACTTTCTGTCAACTGAATAATCTAATCATTTTTATTAATTACTACTGCAAACAGTGTACAAAAAATGTGTTCAGAGGGTGATTAAAAGTTTAAAGAGGTAGTCATGTTTTTACCACAAGATGTTCCTTCTTTCAGTCATTTTATTTTCAGTTTATATGGGTTGCACCCCAAAAAGAATGGTACATAACACAAATACTAGACCTAGACAACAGCTAACCATACAACCAATCAGACTAAGATGAAAAAGACACTTGGATACCCTTTGGGGGTAAAGATGTGGACTTTACCCTTTGGGGATCACTTGTATCCCAAAGTCGCAAAACCTTTTAATATGATTTCAGCATAGTCGTCTCCAATAAAATCTATAACAGGACTCCAGACAGAGAAAAACCCATCCATGTCTCCTTGGACAACATGTGTGAGCCTGTCCAATGGGAGAAGTTGTAGAACAATATAAAGCCAACTTGAAACAGATGGTTTGACATCGTCTAGCAAACACTGCAAGATTAATAACCATGCACAGTACCACAGAAGACTAAGGCTTCTCTTTTATCTGTTTAATTCAGATGAGGCAGGGTGTAGGCCTAAGATACATTATACAGGATTACGCTTGATAGGACAGCATATTATGAATGATACTTGCTTACCTATCATAGGTCTCTTTTCCCTGATTATAGAAAATGCCTTCTTTACACTATTCCATGTACTAAGAATGTTATTCACAATAAAGTTGTCCATAATACCTGGTAATTTTTTAACATTATTTAAGAATGGTACAGTTGATAACGAGAGCAAGCTATATCCTTGTGATTCAAGGTCTAAACATATGGATTCAGGGTCTTGAGCCACCCATTCTGAAAGATTTTTCAGTTGTATTGACCAATAATAATATTGAAAGTTTGGTACTGCAAGACCTCCATTTACCACTGGCAGCTGGAGTTTCTCCCATCTCATTTTATGATGTCTATTTTTTCCAAATAAACTTAGACATGATCCTATGCAGATCTTTAAAAAAGCGACTTGGGATGGTATTTGGTATCATTTGCATAGGAAACAAAATTCTAGAAAGTATATTCATTTTAATAACAGCTATCTGTCCCAGCCAGGAAACTAGAAGTGATGACCATCTAAGTAAATCCAATTTACCTTTTTAAGGATAGAAGACAAATTCATTTTAACCAGAACCTCCAGTTAGTAGGAAATGTGGATTCCCAGATATTTAAAGCCATTGCTTTACCACATTGATCTTATAGCCTAGAGAGACTAATACATTAATTGTTTGTATCTAGCACAGCTGGAATTGATTGAGAAGGACTGCAGAGAAATAACAGTATATCATCCGCATACAACAAAATAATATGCTCCCCTTTCCCACTGTTAATGCCATTAACATGTGGGTGTGTTCAGCCTATGCCTGAGGTTCAATGGCAATGGAAAACAAAAGTAGGGACATTACACAACCTTGACAAGTGCCAAACCCAAGAGTGAACTGGGGTGATGTGAAACCATGGGGTTGCTTTTGGGGGGGGGGGGGGAGTGCTGATAGCATATTACGGTGTGTAAAGGTGTTCCCAGTGATACAAGGTGTTTGGACAAACACCGATTACATTACTTGCCCACCACCATCTCCACCGTTGTTTTGCTTTTTTTTATAGAAATAAAACCCATTTAGTTCATTTTCACATGTCAGCGCCCTTGTTCATCAATTAAAAAAAATTCTAATTTGTAAAATACTAAGTGTGTTATCAACACTTAGTAAGATGCTACAATTAGGACAGATGCTACAATTGTAAACTGAAAGTATCTTCTCCATGACCGTAGGTGCAGAGTAGTGGAGTGAGACATCTGTCCTGCGTTTTTATGGATCTTACTGCTTTTCTTTGCAAGACACACCCTGCATACCATTCAAGCACTAGGATTGGCTAGGTGTCTATGCTTGCACCGCTAGCCTGCTATTTCCTAACTGTATGTTCAGTGGGTGTCTGGTGTTGAGTAATGGGAAACGTTAATTCTTAAGGACTGAGTTAACAGTTTGAGTAAAGCATAGAGGCTGCATTATGTGTATCTTCGAAAATAGTGATATGGGGCACTGAATTTTTCTTTCTTCCTTGTCAGATCTCTTTTCCCAGGACTGCTGCTGCTGCTGCACTGAGGAGCTGCACCACTGCACATTGGCCACAGTGCACCACAGGATTGATAGACATGTTGCTGAGGTCCCCCATTTGAAATGCAGTTTCAGGATGTTTTGGAGGTTTGCACCATCCAAAAATAAAAAGAATCATAGGGCACCCCGGTGTGGTGTCGGTGCTGGGAGCTGAGGCAAGAGCGGCTGGTGCTGGTAGACAGTGCAAACCTCCAAAATGTCCTGTGGTGTGGTGTGGCCAGCATGTGGTAGTGTGGCTCCTTGGTGCAGCAGCAGCAGCAGTCCCAGACAAAGAGATCTGACAAGGAAGAAAGAAAAGGGCATAATGAGATTCTTGAGCTGCCAGACGGCCGCCTCGCCTCTAAAACAACCGACTGCTTTCCGTTAATTTATCTCCAGCAGGAGGAGACCGTAAAGAAGACAGCAAGTGAGAGAGAGAGAGAGAGAGAGAGTCTTGTTATGTTGTGCTAATTCTGATCTCATTTGTGGTCTGAGAAACAGTAAATTCATCAAATTCAGTGCCCCATATCACTATTTTCCAAGCTACACATAATAGAGGCTCTGTGCTTGACTCAAACTGTTGACTCATATTCCTTCAGATTTAACAGTTAGGAAATAGCAGGCCAGTGGTATGAGCATGGATGCCTGGCATATCCTAGTGCTTGAATGCTACACAGGGCGTGTCTTACCAAGAAAGGCAGTGGGATCCATAATAATGCATCTGTCTTCCCTCCTGCACTCTGCTGTAAACACACCTAGCTGTTAACGAGCAGCTGCTCTCATGTCTCCCTGGGTCTCAGTGCTTGTTTTCAGCAGAAACTCTCCTGCTCTCTACCTGCTCAGCCTGCTCTCGGTGTCTCTCTCCAGATGGCAGGCAGATTACTCCGGGTTCTGGTTCTAAGTGGCGGTCGTCCTGTGGCTCATCCCCCTGTGTGCCACAGACTGGTGTCGCTGCAGTCTCACCGTCACACACACACTTGCTCTCTCTCTCTCTCTCTCTCTCTCTCTCTCTCTCGACCACACACTCGCTATGCACTGAGCTATTCCATAAAGGAGCTATGCCACTTGTATAACACATTTTAGTTTGGAAAAAATACAGTAAAAAAAAAAAAAATCCCTGACCTTTAGGCCCGGCAGGCCGCCAGGCTTGCATTACTCTGGTGGAAACCCTTATTTTATTTTCCTCACACTGCAGACTGACTGGTCTATATGAGGAAGGTTCCTCAGGGTTTTTACCTTGCTTGGTATTAAGGTAATATAAGGTAAGGTAAAATATTAGGGACAATATGTTCCTACTATTTCTAAAGATAGTTATTAACAGGATTGAGAGTGGATTGAGAGCTGCAAAGGATACACCTGTTCTTTCTTGTAAATGTTAAAAAAAAACCCTGCATTTCGTTATCTCTTCAGTGTGGGCAGTCATGTTAGGTTGTTATGACAGTCTTGAAATTAAGACTTAAAAGGATAATAGTTGAATTCTGTATGAATGAATGAATGAATGAATGAATGGATAAACTTTCGAAATTCAACTGAATTGGTTTGAGTAGGGTGTGTGTCTGGCAAATGCAGTGCCCAGGTAAATATATCATGCTTTGTTGATCTGCCTACTGTTTCTGAGAGGTTTCAATAAAACTGATTTGTCAAAAGACAAGAAATCAATGCATCAATTACAGTAATCATAAACATTAATGCACATAGCTGACAAATAAATACTTAGCCTAATAGCTGTTGTTGGCACATTAAAGAGTCCTTGTACTTGAGCAACTCCTAATTTTTATATATATATTATTGACTTTACTCGTAAGAGTATAATAAAAAAATAAATAAAATCAGTTCTGGTATAACATCACATCCTATAAAAAGCCCAGCAATTAAGACTGTTATTTATTACATAATATCAATGCCTGTTTTTGCATCCTTTGGTAGGAGACAGTGTGTTTACTTAGGGCTGGTACTATTTTTGACATCCATGTCTTGCCTAATCTCCACAATTAAAATTCTTTTAGAAGTATACTTTAGCTGCAGACATGTCCAATAGCCTCAACATATTTTCAAAACAGTGAAGAGACCCATAATTCTTTAAAATTGTCTGTGCTGGGATGACAAGAAACGATCTTGACAATGGCTATAGTTGACACATGTACATTTATTTGGATAGACGACAAGAAAGAAAAATGACTGCTGTATTTTTTTGGTTCCCTAACAGCATTTAATAACCACGTTTTCATGGCTGTCATGCATGAATATAAACTAAATGAAATCATGCTTGTGGGAAAAGAGCACTATCTTTTTTCTATCATTAAAAATGACCATGGCAATTCATTTTCTACAGACACTAATCTGACTACCTTCAGCTGTGTTATGCTCTTTCACTGCTAAATTGAATGTGATATTGTCATATGACTGCACCTACATCTGAGAATTTCACCACACACTTGAGGATTGCGCTCTCGCTCCAATGAGTTGACTTGAATTTTCTGAGTGCCATGAAATGAGATGTGAAAATGATATACCGTATGCGCTGAAAATCCTGACAGGGACAGGGACAGGACTGAAGTAACCAAAGACATTCCCCCATGCCTGACAGCCAGGCACTGGCATAATGTGGCTTGAAATACAGTACAGCCTACTTTATTTTCAGGAGACTCACCTCATGCTGCCAAGTTCCCATATTTTCTGGAAAAATTTAGAAACACAGTAACTTCATGGCATCTGATGTAAATGCTTAACTTTAACAAGTGAGAATTTTGACCAAATTCTTCAGGCAGTTAATTAAAAGGTATGCCATAATCTATGTAAGTTTCTGAACTGAACCTTAAAGACATAATTTTCTTAAAACAAGAAGATTTCTGCCGGTTGACTGTTCCCCACACACTCATTAGTTACTGGTGCTAGACTTCTCATTTATAGCTGTTGACGGGCCAACAGTTTTGCCAGCTAAAATAACAACTGGCAAATTTTATCAGCTGTAGCTAGCTAGCTAGCTAATTAAGCTAACTTTATCTCCATGAGCTGAAAATGTGAAAATGCTGTATCTGGCTAATTTTTTATGCTTCTGGCTGACTGACATTAAAATGAGACTGTTAAATCTGCACTTAATGGCTACTTGCAATCCAGAAGGAAAGGATTTGGACAGTTCCACATTTTTTGTTCTTCAGGCTCTGTACTACAGCACATTCAATTCGAAATAAAATAATTAATACTATATTAAAGTACCAAGTCTCAGCATTAATTTGAGTAGGTTTACAAATGTTTATTGAAAGAACTGTGTGGGAGATATGGCTCTTTTATCACATAGTGCCCTTACACATAGTTTACTGGTACAAAAACAATTGGACAGATACACATGAAAATAGGAATTAGGTGACAGTCAATGATATTCCACCTCTTCACCCTGTGTTATGTAAAAAAAAGAGAAATGTCCAAGTGATTTCTTCTTGAACTCCTGTTTCATTAAAAGGAATATAATTATCCATTATTTAACATAAAAAGCAAAGAGAAAAGTCCAGAATATGAGATGTATGTTTTTTAATCTTTCCTGTCCCATAAATCAATATCGAGACCCCTCAGATTTATATTGTAACAACCCTAGATGGACTAAAATACCAGCTCCACTTTAACTTTAACAGTAAATGCTGCTTATGCATCAGTTGATCATCATTATCAATCAAATAAATAAATCTAATAATAATAATAATAATAATAATAATAATAATAATAATAATGACAATCAGTCACAGGGGCCATTTTTCTGCCAAACAAGTACTTTTACTTCGATACTTTAAGTAAAATGGTTGCAGGACTTGTAATGCGTATTTTAATATTGTTGAATTGGTCATTTTACTTAAGTAAAGGCTAGATAGTCAGACATGCGAACAATTGCTGCTTACATTAGATCAGATAAATACAAAAACAGACATTTATTCTACCACATGTCAACAGTAAATAAAATTTAAGTGAAAGCGAATTCATGCTGGAAGTGAAGCTCATACATGTAGAAATGCCATGTCAACATCTATCTACATCACCTCTCTCTTCTCATCTCCTGTATAAGTGTATAACTCATCTGTATGTTGTGCAGTCAAGTATAATATCGTATACTGCAGCTCTGCTCCCGCTGACAGATTATGATCTACTGTTGCATTGTGATAAAAAGAGCAATGCTTAGATTTCAAGTTGATGACATGCTAGAGGGCTTAAAGAGTGGCAGTTCAGCATTTCCCCTGCATTGATTCCTCTTTTATCTGACATTGTTGTTATTGGGGTTTTTTTCTTCTTTTTTTCACATTCTTGATTTGGTAGTGTTTGGTTATGTATGAAGAGGATGAACATAGAGGTTTAGTTATGTATGATGGACCATGGGGCAGACAGTTGGACTATGTGAATCTTTAAGTTGGTTGATTAGTATCTATACTAATCAATCATATAGAAAAGGGGTAGGACTAGACAAGCATGTTGCTTCTTCCTACTCCTTTACGGACATGAAATATTTAGTTATGTTGTTTATTGAGAGTCTATTGTGTATGTTTATTCATTTCAATTCAATCTCAGTGGAGACAGGACAAATTCATAAGGGGCTTTGCCCATACTTCTCCTGTAAATGTCTTATTTTATCTGATCAACGGTACAAAATCCAGAGGGCTTCAGTTTTCTATATGTATGACATATAGAAATTTAAAATCCTCACATTTGAGATACTCCAACCCCCACATGTTTGGCATTTTTCCTGAAAAAAAAGACGATTATTTGATTATCAAAATAGTGGCCCGTTTATTTTCTGGTGACTATTTAATTAAGCAACTAATCATTACTGCTCTAGTTGCCAAATTCGTAGGTATTACAGCAGCCCGGCAATAAATCCTTCCTTAATGAAGATTATAATGTTCAGTTTTTGATAAACTGTCTTAGAAGGGTGTTATTTCAACTTTATTGTCATTTTGGAAGGTGCGGTTTGTGGTGATGTTAAATTGTATTGTGTTATACTGAGAGGTGTTTCTAATATTTTGTTCACCCCTCCCCTTGTATATCTGTATCTACAAATGTATCTACAAATTTGATATTGAGATTTTATTTGTCTCAGATACTTAATAAAAACCACTGTGTTGCCACTTTTTGGGTACACCTATTAGTGCCTCCAACCCAGCCTGAATTGGGAATGGAGTCAACATTGGAAATGTTGGACCCTGTTGACAGCATCGTAGAGTTACTGCAGATTTGTTTGCCAGATATCCATGCATCTCTTGGTAGCTCCAAAGGAGAATGAGATGTGTGTGTATGTGTCTAGAGATCTCAGAGGAGATAGATCTGCCCCTGCACATTTGGTGAAGGCAGAAGGGTTTGAGAGCTCAGGATAATTGGAGACTTTGTCTTTAAAGATGAACCTGACACGTATGTGTGTGACATTTATTGAGGGACTGCAGCAGCACTGAACAGAAACACCAGGGGACCCTAGGATTAAAATAGGACTGAAACATAAAATGCATAAAATACAGGTTATCCTACACAGCTATTGACTGTACCAGATGCTTCAACTAAGTAGATCATGAGCATCTAGTTTGATAATCAGTCTCAGCACAGACAGAACAGAAATGTCGACTCACTAACTGATCTGCTGCTGATATCTGCAGACTGCTGGGTGGCTACAGTTAGAGACAGACTGAACAAAGTAGAATCTGGAAACTGTTCACTCAACTCCCAGTGCTTCACGTCTCATAACCAGAGATGATATCTCACTGTAGATCGGTGTGCAGTCATTTTCAGTCCTATAGATGTGACTGTTAAATTCACTATGAGACAGCCAGAGACAGCTAGCTACCTGGAGTCATGACAGTCTCATAAACTGGGGCAAATCAGCATGTAGTATTCTATTCATAGTAACTATTCATGTCACAGTTTACGGGACTGTCGTGACTCTAGACAGCTAATGTAGCTGCTATCATCTACATTACTTTCTGACAAAAAATAAACTTTTGTGCCTAACTTGATTTTCACGATTTTGGCATTTTACACATTGTACGGAAACTATAATATGTATTAAGCAAATGCATTCATTGTATTGCCCAGCCCTAACTGCATGTTATGAACACATTTTTGAATGGAATAACTGAATTGCCAAAGTACACCGTGTAGGCTAACACACCACTAGAGCTGCAACAATTAATCAATTTTTGTCAACTATTAAATTAATTCACTATTACTATCTTAATAATCAATAAATCGATTAATCATTTTTTAAGAAAAAAAATCCAAATTATCTGATTCTAACTTCTCAGATGTGAATATTTCAGGTTTCTTTTGTTCTCTACGGCAGTAAATGAATATATTTGGGTTGGGGACTGTCAGGACAAAACAAACATTTGAGGATGTCCTCTTGGGCTTTGGCAAACAGTGATTACTATGTTTCACCATTTTCTGACATTTTATAGATCAAACAACTAATCAATTAATTGAGAAAATAATTGACAGATTAATTGATAATGAAAATAATTGTTAGTTGCAGCCCTACACACCACTGCTTGGGTGTGTCATTGACCAGGGGAAATTTCAGTGCTCACATGCTTACACGCATACATGATACCATGGTTACCAAATGATGAAATCATGCTAAAATCTGCCCTCACAAAATGCTGTGGTTGATCTGTTTGCTTTCAGACCACAAACAAATTGCAACAGTGAGTTTGCTTAGATATGGACTGATGCCCTTCTTTTCAAGCAGTCTGGGTCTGGTTGCTGGTCCACACAAAGGTTCTATTGACACCTTTCACACTAGCACAAATGAACCACACTAAACAGGCAACACACCATTGATTCATTGAATTCATTTTAAGTAAACCAAACAGGTTAGGCGTGAAAGAGTGTAGGCGCTTTAAGTTACAACATTAATTTTTGTAGTTGTGTGTCTTAATTGTGCCCTTGAACAAAAGTTCACCTAATGCATTAAATATTATACTTTAAGGGGGTGTGAAAGCAGAGAGCCTCATTATTCGTCATTAGATGTAGTTATTGTAAGTGCATTATCATACACTCAGAACATTAACGCTGCCCTGCCTGATAAAATATTTGATTTCCCAATGAGATGGACCTTCAGTATCAGTATTAATGAGCAGTGAGATACTCATTACATTCAGCAGAGGGAAGATAACCCTTGCTTAGGCTTTTTACTAAGACTCTTAATGATAAAATGTCATGAAAATGGCACAGCCTCTTTAATGTTCGTACTTCACTACAGACCAGTAACGAGCCTTGATAGCTTTCATAACATTGGTCATTCTCATGTACTTCAGCAACTGTATAATAAGCCTTTTATTCAGGAGTCAGTTTAAATGTATTCAGTGACCTCATGCATGTCACACTTTACATGTGCTCTTGAGGCTAGAGATTCATCACATGACGCACAGCCGTGCCACTGATCCTTATATCTGATGCATCCTCTTGACCAGAGCTCCCCTCCTGCTGTCCTTATTCATAGATTCTCTCAAGGAGAAGATCTAGCACAAATGCAAAAAGTAGAACGTCAAGCTGGTCTGTTCCTCACTAAATTTTAACACATTATAGATAAGTAATTGTTTTTAGAAGTTATTTAAACAAATGAGGACACAATGACAGTGCAGTAACACAATATGTATGTTTTGATAATCAATTAATTGTTAGGTAATTTTGAAGCAAATATACCAAATATTTCCAAGTCACATCTTCTCAGTTGGGAGTATTTTCTGCTTTTCTGTGTCTTATGTGGTAGTAAACTGACTATCTTTAGGTTTAGGACTGTTAGTCAGACAAAACAAGAAATCTGACAACATCATCTTGGGCTCTAGAAAATTTAGATTTTTGTCATTTTTCACAATTTTCTGATATTTCAGTGACAAAATGAATAATTAATTAATAAAGGAAAGAGAATCAGATTAATTTAAAATTAAAGGTATACTATGCAGGAATTGTTGGTTGGTGCCCTATGAACAAGATAGAGAGAGAGTGGTGTTCAAGAAAACTAGAGAGTGAATGAAGAGAGCGAGTGGTGCTGGCATGAATGAATGAATGAATGAATGAATCAGAGTAATAAAAAGTTAATTTCTGATTGGTTCACAGCAGTTACGTTCTAAAGCAAAAAATAAACACGCCCACTCTGTCCTGCATGTGTGTGTGTCGGTCAAACAGACACACCGACAGTAAAGGAGCAGCACACAGCAGGGAGGGAGACGGACAAGCAGGGGAAACACAGAATCAAATAAAAACACAGTGATATAACCTGGTCACTACACTACAAGTCCCAACCTTGCATTTGTGTGCTGTTATTGGCTGGGGGCTACACACCTACTGCCCAAAGGTTGTAGCCCAGAGGTGTCCCAAATGTAGCAAAATAAGTGCAAGGTCTCTGTGGATTACCCCACCATTTCTAGTGGGTGATGATTGAGAGGGTTTACTTTTGTATGAGTCTATACAGCCCTATGAACAAGATAAGACAAGATTTTTTACACACATTTTTAGTAAAATCCTGTATAGAATACTTTTTAAACTTTTTCAGTTGTAGCCCTACATTGTAGCACAGTTAAATGACAGCTGATATAAATGTTGCAGGTAAGTTTGAATTGTTTAAATTAGTTGAATTTCTGAAAGATTGGAAGTACTTCATGACCCAGATATCATGTCACATCATGTCAGTAAATTGTGCCCTGCCCATGGGAGAAAAAAAAACTCTATGGTGCAATCATTCACTGTTTTTATTAAGAGAAATGTTTGCAAATTTCGTTTTTGGATATTTAATTAAAACCTGGCTGGTTTGCTTGTCTAATGTCTAATGTCTAATGTCTCATGTTTCTGTTACAGTTGCAATTATAACAATGATACTGGTAAGGCAAAGCAAGTTTGTTTTTAGAGCACATTTCATACAGAAGGAAATTCAAAGTGCTATACATAATGTAAAAATAATATAAGAACAAACATGGAATAAAGAAACAGAAATAAAAACAAGACTTAAAGAAGCAAGTGAAAGTAATAGAACAGTAAAATGCATACAATTAGATAAAAAGTAAAAGAGGATTAGAAATTATGACTAAATGTTTAATTTAGATTTAAAAGTATTCAGCATTGGTGAGTAAAATGTCATCAGAACCAGGAGAAATGATGGCCATAACTATATGACAGCTAGACTCAGGTTATAAAAAAATAACTGCATTTTCCATTAAGTGCAGGGCTTACCATAAAGAGATCTTTTATGATTGGGAAGATATTCTGGGGGCATATGAGCATATCCTGATGCTTTGAGTGTACAACAGCTGGGTAACTGTACGTCTGAAATTGGAAAACTGGCTATCTTTCATTAAAGCTTTGGGGACATTAATATCTTTGCCAAACAATAGTCAGGTTTCCAGAACATGTGCATGTTTGTGTGAGGAGAAAAATGTTTGGAGAGGAATATTCTTTCATCCTGTACCCTAGGTGGTAACAATACACACTGGATCTATTTCAATGAGAATAGGAAGTGAATTATGAACCTGAGTTGTTACTCAGAAAAACTCTGTCAGTCACCATTAATTTTGGTACTGCAGAGTTGTTGAAGTTATAATAGTTATACTGCTGAATAAATCCTTTGCACACATTGTCTGCAAGTGAGAATTTAGAAGCCTGAGTGCAGATTTATCATGTTGACTCTTTGCTCTCAGCGGTATTTCTTGCTGGCAGTTACAGCTTTCTAACGCAGCCAGGCACCATCTAGAAATCTGGAGGTTAGGTATAGACCATTAATTCAATGAATTTTGTTAATTAGCCTACTGCCTCATGCCAAACCCTTAATAAAATACCCAGGGACTTATAGTCAGAGGTTGCAAATAACTTTCTAATGCAGTCTTGCCCTATTTAAAAGCAGGATTTGTTATTTTTTACACCAGCATAGGGGGCTGTTGCTGAGGTTGTCTCATTTAGAAAAGGATCAGTGTTGGGGCAGTTTGACAGATGTTCTCACTCAAAAAATCTGTTATGTCAAGGTGATTCCATATTCAATACCATCTGTTGTTGAACTCTGACACATCTGGAGGAAAGCCGGGGGGATCAATTCTCGATGAATCCTATCTTACTGCAAACCTTGATCCAGGGTAGGTACTGTACCTGCCTATATAAACTGACTATAGTACGTGTCGTTCAGAATGCATTTCCTGTAGGTTTAGCACCTCATGTCGTTTTGTGTGTGTGTCTTTAAAGGGTGTTTCTGTGTTGGTTGGGAGGGTTGAAAAACAAAGTACTTAACCTGAGCCTTGAAAACACAAACTGGCAGCCTGACATAAAGAGGAGTGCTTTAATGGAAAAAAAAATCTGATGGAATTTAGTGTAAGATGTGCTTACTATTGTGGAACACTGTATGAGAAGGACAACAGCTACATGAAACTCCACTTACTGAGCTTCAGTGACATTTTGACTTATGTGTTTCTCAAGTGGCAACCACCATGATGCCTGATATAGCTTGTTACTCTGTGTAGATTTCAAAATTTTGTCCAAAAACTGTTAAAAATGCATCAAAAACCACACTGTTGCACTCTGGTCAAGAGGTGATATGTTCCTCCATTACAATCAACACGGGTACTGTATCTTCTTTTGATTCAATACCACACACAGCCCTGCTTCATAAATACTCAGCAGTGCACCAAAATGTGTATTAATCTGCTGCTGAAAATAGTCCCTAACAAATGTATTAACATCTTCTAAAAACTACAGTGCCCATCAGTTTTAGTGCATCATTTGATTTTTAAAAATGACCCTTCCAGATTTCTGACTCATTAGATTTTAATCATCATTAGATTAAAATAGAAATTGAAATAGGATGCACACTCTACTTAAATATGTTGTAAATTCCACTTATTGTACGTATTCAGTTTGATTCAGGGCTTCATGTAGTACTTTATACTGAGCATCAACACTTTTTTTGGTACTGTATGAAATATGCCCTTATTGCCAAGTCTCAAAATCCGTCAAGTACTGCAAGCTGCCACTGAACGTCTGATTCATAATTTTGTTTCATTATTTTTTGAACATACAGTTTCCAATTCAAATCAAAATTTTGCCAACTTTTGAAAAAAATGTACAGCTGCTTATGTCTAAACAACATTTAACATTTGAGAAGTCCGTGGCTTCTTCTAAATGAGAGTTTTTAAGAAAAACATGTTTAAACAGTATGTCACAAAGTAGGATATCGAAAAAGTATTTGCTTGATTTTGGCACTGAAGCTCAGGTATTGTATTGCACTAGTACCAGTACAATGCCCAGCCTTAGCTAAATGATAGTAATAACTTTATGTGTTTAGCACTTTTTTCTTAACCCAGTTACAAAGTGCTTTAACAAAGGAAATGAGAGACTGTAATAAAATTATCCAGTAAAAAGTAAAAGCAGATAAATTACATAAAAATATTTAATAAAAAAACATAATTGTAATATTCATCAGAAGATGTAAAATTGTACAAATCAGTTTAAAGCCAGTTTGAAAGATGAATTTTTAGCATGAAAATACTGCAAAGAACGAGAATACAAATAAAATATGTGTGTGGCTTGTAAACAGTAATGCGTTCCACAGTTAAGGTGCCAGTACAGCAAATGCACAATCACCTTTGGTTGGAAGTCTATACTTAGGAACTGCAAGACGGGGTACTAAGTGTCCATCCTTGTACCTATTTAGCGGGTCAGATACGTAGCTTGGAGCTAATTCATTCAGTGCTTTGCATGTGATTGATATAATTTTGAATTGTAAGCTAAGGTTGGAGTAATGTGCTCTCTTCTTGTGGTTCCAGTTAAGAGCCTAGCTGCTGCATTTTGGACTAATTGTAGATGATTGGTTGCTTAATTAGCACAAGTACTATACCTCACAGCATAAACTTCTTGGATTCAAATCTCTGTCTTGGTCTTTCCTGTGTGGAATTTCTATGATCTTGTCTCAGTGTGGGTTTCCTGCAGTTGCTCCAGTTTCTACTGGCAGCATAAACACATCTCAGCCCAGGTGATTTCAGAGATACACTCCAGCTCTCCCCCGTGACCCTGAATATTTACCTTATGAAATATTTATTTACATTTATTAACCGCTTGTGATGCTGCTCAGTATTCATGATTAAGGAATGACTATCACATCAAGTCAAGATAGCCTATACATATGTTTGTGATTAACTGTGAGTTCAGTGCACCAAAACAGAGGGTTTTTTTCAGACAGAAATCTCAGCATATAGTGAAGCAGTTTTTGAGTGCTATTGATCAACAACCCTGCCATACCCCTGCAGCGCTATTATAGCCATAAGACAAAAATTGCAAGGAACACCAATAGTGGGTTTTTTTTCTTGTTTTTGGACCACACAACATTGGATTCCTGTAGATGTTTCAAATACCATTATTGTCCTCCACCCTGCATTTTCTCTTGGGAATCCTCACTACTGTCTTAAATGCTGTTCTGTTACTCTGAAAACTCCAAGGACCTTTTGTGAGATAGTCACTTCAATGACTGAGGCACAAAAGAGGAGACTGAATCTTACCCAGAAAGCACTGTATGCATTTATTGTCTCCTTTACACAGAACACAACAGTGATATCTAAGTGTGAGCAAACAAGCCAGACTCACTGGATTTGCATTTATTTATACAAATAACTAATCTAAAACGCAGTATATCTCACTTTAATGTGTAAATTTTAGCATTTCTTATCATTCTCAATAATGAGTCCTGCTTAAGGGTAAGTTAGTTCCATTTTCAATCCATTGCTCCCTCTTGGACCCTGCTCAACTGCTTTGAAATTGGCCATTTGCTTTATGAATTTTGCTACATATAACCATGTGCTAATGGGAAGTGAAGGCTGGCATGTAGAAACCATATATTGTAAAAAAAATATGGACGTAGTCACCATGACATCACCCATTGGTTTGTGAACTACCGTTTTGAAGCCTTGAGTTTAGCGATTTGACGATCAACATCTTGGATTTGACTGTCACCATGTCTGATTTTTGAAGCCAGAAGTGACCATATTTGGACAAGAAGGTGGAGCTGACCGTAGTGCTAGCTGCTAGCTTGGTTGGCACGGTGCATTTTCAATCTACAACAAGACTTTTTTAGGCGACCAAAATATTACAATTAACTTTAAGGAACTGAAAACACACTGTGAAATAGCAGCAGCTACGCCATGGTTACGTTTCATAATCAATCCGAGTAGCGACTTGTCAATCACAACGTACCCACGCCCTAAAGCATACGCTGCTTTATCATCTATTTTACTCTATATGGGGCCATAATTTACAAAATGAACATCATGATGCATTGAAGAAGACTTGATACTAGCAATTGAGACCATAAACTCATTAGGAAAGTACTGGGATCATAAATCAAATGAGAAGTAGGGTCATTTTCTCATAGACTTCCATACAATTGGACTTCCTTTTGCAGCCAGTGGAGTCGCCCCCAGCTGGCCATTAGAAAGGTTGCAGGTTTAAGGCACTTCTGCATTGGCTTCACTTTTCAAATCAGGAGCTACCTGCTTGGTAAAAACACAGCATAAGTGTTTTTGAAGGAGAAGAGAAATGTTTGAAATGAGCAAACCTGAAAACCCAATAACACCATTTTATTCCTTTTGGCAGATCTGTATTTGTAGCCCAATAATTTCGGTGTCCATGTGTGAGGCACTAGATGACTGGCTCAGTATAACAGTCTTCACAGCAGGCATATTGGGTGTGGGTCAGATGCCTGTAGGCTGCTAATGATTAATGAATTCCGTCACTGTCATTCTGGGACTGTGGTCACATAGACAGAAGCTGTCTGTCGGCCTCAGCCTGCTCATCTCGCTGCAGAATTCACTTAAAATATGCTCTCAGGGTTCCATGTAGGAAAAAATACTGGATGTTGTTGAACTGAAGAACAACACTTGCCACTAATTAGGGATATAAATACATTACTGTGTGAATCTCATATTCCCTGAAATTCAGTCATCAGTGCATTGATTATATGACTGCTGGTTGTGAATTTTCTATTCATTTGCCCTATTTGGGAGTACTAATTTTAAATTTAGTAGTTGCTTGAATGCGAGAATGGTCACTAATAAACCTACATCCTTACATTTTGTCAAGGACACACCTTACCGGAAATGATGCTCTCCCCCCCATTCTCCTTTGTAATGAACTGCATGTCACTGCCCCAGTATTAAGGGTCGCCCTAAAGACTTTGGATTGGTTTTTCAATGCAGGTTTTTATTTAAACTGTCTAATTGTTTCCACCCAGTTTTAACAATGAAACCTGGGAGGTTGTCCTCAGTGTCTATGAGCGAAGTGTTTAGAGAATAACGTTTGAGTCTAATTTGGTACAAAACCCACAGTCTTCCTTCTTTGCAAAAATATATACTAGATTTTATTGCCCTCCACTTACTAGGGCTGTAGTCAACCAAAGAAAATCTTTGTTGACTGAAATCGTACATAATCTTCAACTAATTAGTCGTTCTCTATTTATCTGTTTAGCGTCTTCAGTTTAGGCTAACCCATTGTTGCTAACTTTGGAGCTAACTCCCTTCACTTTTCCAGCAGTTGGGGAAACAACAGGCGTGACTTTTCTTGGTCTTGAGAAGCTGCAGCATTTTTTAACTGTTACACTGTAGTCTGTACTGTACATTTACTCCCAGACTGACAACTTACCATTAACCTTTTCCTTTGCTCTGCTCGCATTCACCATCACTTCTCTACTGCTTGCTCTTTCCCACTCGCTACGCGAACATATTACGCAGTGCCCTATTCCTAAACGTAGCTATGCTACCAAGAGTTTCCCAGGCAATGACACAGAGGTTGACTCACGTATTGCAACAGCGCTGCACAGAGGCTCCTAAACACCATTGATTTCCGAATTAATGGATATTTGGCATTAAAATATATTTTTTTGGCCTGGCAGGGGTTCTCATTTTTATAATTATAGGAGAAACACTGATTCAGTAAAGGTGTGTTTTGAATACACCCCTGTTTTCACAGGTAATTTGTTAGTCTGTCCCTCCCACCGCTGGAAATAATGGATTAATCCTGGAAGGCACCACAAAGGTCAAAGACAACAATCCATCTTACAATTTACAATTTCACTTAGCAGACGCTTTTATCCAAAGTGACGTACATCTGAGAGTTGATACAACACAAACAAGGATCTAGTCAAGAGAGAACAATGTATGTGCCATAAAGCTAAGTTCTGTGCCTCTGTGCAAGCCAACAGGCAGTGCACAGAGGCAGATTTTTTTTGAGTCCATCAATTGCAGAGATGTTCTTAAATATGCGCTTATAGAAAATTATTGATACATAAAGCAAACCTCTTTTGGTAGCAGCATAATGGCAAATAAAGTAAGCCTATCTCAAGTCTGTTACAAAGTGCATTGTAATTATTGATGCATTAAGTGCAATTACAGAAGACCAAAACATTAAACTGTCAACTCCCAACAAATACAACCAGAATCACAAAATGTGCCTATGAAAGCCATTCCAGAATCTGTCAACCCTCACTAACAAACTCATCTAGTGATGAGGAAAATGCAATATTCAATTTTGTCATCATACCTTACAACAAGTCTACAACTGATTGCTCTCAAGTAATTTCCTGGAAAAAATTAGATGTACGACACTAAAAATGCCAAACAGGACTGCTGGTTTTGCCTTTGTGGTTCAATTACACTCACTATTTGATAAAGAAAAAGTAAATAGTCCTATAAACACATTTGTTAAATGGATAACAACATAGAATTAGTTCAGTCTCATTGAGCAACCACTGAGTGATTTAAAACTGTGCGTGGAAAGCTGTAAAATATCAGTGCCTTACAGAAATGTCAGACACAGTTATAAGGCCACCAACATACTGAATTTGAATCCTAATTAGCTGATGATCTTTCTCCAGTTTATTTGGCCTTTGGATAGCATGAAATACTGTACTCACTGTATATGCTGACATAAAAAGCCCAACAGTAAAAAATAAAAAAATATTTCTACAGTTTTCTTGTTATGTTTCAATATGTTTTCTGATTTACAGGAAGTCTATTTGTTCACTGCTATCCTATCCTATGGTATTAAAAAAAACCTTAAAGTTTGCTCAGAAGGCTTTAAACTGTTGTGTTGAAACATGGCTAAAGACTGCAAACATTTTAGCGGTGTAACTACTGTGTGTGTCAGGTACTGTAGTGCCCTCTAAACCTGGCAGTGTTGGTACCTTACTCTGCCAAGTGAAATTATTTAATTTTTTTTCAACTGACTTATGTTAAATTTTTTGCTTAAAATTTGTAGTGACATGTGGACGCTTGTTCTTGCAGTGCACTGATTTGTTTGTATTTGGGAAGTGTGTGGAAAGAAAGTGTGTGTCAGGACTGACAAGGGATTACATATCTTTTATTTGGACTTTAATGTAGAATTGTTTATCAAAATATCTTGTTGATGTTAAATTATTTGCTGAATAAAAAATAAAACTCTTAAAGAGTTAATTAAAGATGAATAAATGATGGGTAACTTTCCTTACTGTTAGTAAATGGCTTCAAATTGCTGCTGCATTCTTTGTCAATGTGTCATGATGGCAGTCAGTTAATAAGGAGAAAGTGTGTCTTCAACAAATTGAGATAAACATAAACAGAAGCAGCAGTGGAAGCAGTGGTGCCATAAGTGGTACAAGATCTTTCTTGTGAAATTAGGATTTCCTTTTCATGTAGCAATTAACTTCAACCAAATTCATGTTGGTAAATAGATGTACATATCAGCAACCTACTGTGGAGCATCAGCAAATCTTACTCATATGCCAAAATATTAAGCTTTAACCAGAGAGAGGTGCGAAAGGAAAGTAACCAGACATGGCCATTCTCATGTCATAACAGATTAGTCCACACACAGCCCAACCTCCTCAAACACCCACACACACTCTGCTTCTCTCAGATCTAATTTTTATTCCCTGGTTTCTTATATCCAGTAGATTTGTGTTTTGGGAGTTTTTAGCTTTTGAGCAAACATGAAGCTGTGGTAAAATCTGAACTTGAAAATTATTTTATACTTCAAAATATACTGTCTTCCTGAAAATGAATGTCTTGACCAGGTTAAATAAAGCAGTTCTGACATGAGTTTGTTTCTTCTACCAAAAAAGGAATAATGGTACATCTTCACTTCTGTGTAAAAAGGATATCTCAAAATGTAACAAGCACTCTTAACTGAAATTTAAGGACAACTAGTCCTATTATACTGCATTCATACACTGATTGCAAAGTCCCAAATTATATTATCTATACTCTAATGTAAATGAAGTTGGGGGGGGGGGGGGGGGGGGTAGTTGTTAACCAAAACTTGGGAGAGACTAAGCAGCCAGACATTTCTCTGTAGAAATGGCTCCACCTTAATGGTCCACCTTAAAGGTCAGTCCACCATAAGTGAGCCTGGTCAGGTTAGGCTACCCCATTGTTGCCAACTTTGGCGCTTTGGTGCTCATAATTCTGCAGCGGCGCACCACTGCTGCAGAATGAATATAGGGGAAACACTGCCGCCAACCCCTGCTGTAGTTACTTGTTTGTGCAAAGCAATAATGTTATTCAAACTATGTTATTACTATGCAATTCACATCATTACAATAGCTTTTGCCTGTTCCCAAATTCAATATAAATTATGACAATTTCATTTTACCTCTTCAGTGAACATGCTTCTTCCTCTCTCTTATTTCCAAAGTGGTGTTGATCATTTCTTCACAACGCTAGGCTCTGAGGAAACGGAAAACGATCCAGTTGTCTTTGCAACAGTGGAGCAAACAATAATACCACTTGGAATCACTACGAGGAGGGAGAAGTTGTCTGTTTCCACTTTAGGTGCATGTAAATGCACTGAATGACCTCAAGCTGGAGGACATGTGGTATGAGCACTGTCCATGGTGCTGATAGGGGTGCATGTTGGCCCAACAGCAGTGTAGTTAGGATTCAGCTGTATATTTAACCACTGCACACAATACTAACCAGCCACCTTAATAAGACATTTGCTTGTACTACTAGTCACCTTGTTTGATACCAATACACTCCCCTCAGATCACTTTGGCTTCTGACTCACTCCTTGTAAAGATAACACCAGCATCTTTGTATCTCTTGTAAATGCAGCAAGCTTAGTCTGTCGATTTAAGTGGGTCAGTCATTTATTTTTCCAATATCTGTTTGTTGTGCCAAGACCCATAACTATAAATGAATTCAGGGACACTCATTCTTGCATCATAGAAAATCCAGGTATGATTTATGCCCAACTCAGTTAGTCTGTTGGAAAGCCTGATGACATAAATGAATTTATTGCCCTGCCACACACATGTATGTGTATGGGACTGGCTGGCCAATCTAACTCCCACCAGCTCAGATGGGTAGTTAACCTTGGTCATACATGTAGGTACACACACACATACACAAAGTTTGCATTGTGTATGGAATTGTACTAAGTAATACACAAAACACTAAGGGTTGCACAATACCAATGGATAGGCGAAAACAATCTCCTTTAAAGGAGTTGTTTTCGAAAGTTCTGGTTACAATCTCTGGGAAAACAAAACTTTTGCCAGATCGGCTTGAACTACGATGGTCATAGATCCATCCAAAAAGCATTAGGCCACCAGACAAACAGGAAACACCTGGAAATATTAGGAGAGGGGGGAGCAAAGTACACCACACACACACAGCAGAAATTAAGAAATGTCCAAATGGTGCAGAGACATCTACACCCATTGGTCAAAGTCCAAGTGATCATTTTTCTCACGAAAGTGTCAAAAACAGGCAAGAAGTCACATCCACTTTTGATATAAATAGGTGTGGGTGTGAAGTTGAAGGGGAGCTGCATTGGTGATTTTCTGAATTCTGTATGTTCGTGTGTAATGAAATAAACTCCCGTTGGTTGTCTGCTCATCTCTCTGGTCTCAGCGTTTGGTGTGAACATCTTTAATATAGCATGATTTGAAACCCCTATATGCCTACCTTGAGCAATATATTCCGTGTAATCAGGAATCAAATCCATTCTGTTGCATGTAAAAAAATTATTATTCCTGCCATAATATGTGGATAATCTGTCAACAGACGTAGCATAAAACTCTGTTGCACACTGAGGTCAAAGTGTTGTCAAGCATGTGTGTTGTTTACATTAGCTACACATCCACTTCCACTTTCAGGTTAAATAGGGGTCTATTTGTGAATGCACAAGAATCCTTGT
The DNA here is from genome assembly GCF_963924715.1 of Thunnus thynnus. Lineage (NCBI taxonomy): Eukaryota > Metazoa > Chordata > Actinopteri > Scombriformes > Scombridae > Thunnus > Thunnus thynnus. The sequence continues at coordinate 8,792,764 of NC_089517.1, forward strand.
TGAGTGTAATGAAGTGCCACTCCGCTCTGCCTTAACAAGACAATAAATGGTCAAGGTTGCCGTATCCTTTCAGACGGTAAAACTGGAGATGGAGATAATTCTCTTGTCGTAGGTACAGTCAATATTCCACACTTTATGGTGATGCTTTACGAAAACCTTTGCATGAATGCTATTGTGAAACTGCAGAGAAACTTCCAATTACTGTCATGGCGTTACTTTGTTGTATGACCTAATTCTGTCACAAGAATTCCACCATTGACAGTTATAGGTGGTAATGACAGTAATGCAGTGTTAAAAGTGGCTGAAAAAGCTTCTTCTTTTCCTTGACAATGACATATACTGTATTTATTTCTGAGTATATGAGGAAAATGAATTTCAGAAGTGTAAATATATAAATAAATGTGAATATATTGATAAATTAAATAAATATGCAATGAAAGAAAGTATATACTAAATTGTCGTGAACTTTTGTCTCATTTCCATTTAGCTAGTTAATGCATTTTTTGGCAGATTGGCATAGCTATCCACTGTCAAAAAACTTGAGTGTATATGCATCCAAGAAAAATTGAGAGATTGCTAGTCAAGGTGGTTTGAAAGACATTCTCTTCAGATCTTGAAAAGGTGTAAATGCATCCATCTCTCTAAGTTGCGTATTTAATCTTAATTCCCCACAAGTGTAAGTGTGAAAGTAGCAACTTCCACGGTCATGCTTCTGTAAAAATGACGAGGTATAATGATGATGAATTCATCAAAACACTGAAATTATTCAATTTGCAACATTTTCTAATGAGACCAGCAGAGCAGCTGCAGTGCTTTAACTGTTTGTGGTAATACAAACATGGTAAGGTGCTGTTATATGGAGCGTTTATCCCATCCATGAGCACTGAAACAAATGAATGATCCATGTGGAGTGTGTAAGTGCCCATATGGTGAAAAAACATTTCCTCCCTTATATGTGTGTCATTCATATATTGTGTTAGTTGCTGGTTCGTTGTGAGCCACCTAACTAAACCATTTATGGCACATGTCATACAGAAACATTAGGCAGCCAATGATTTTCTCTTTTTCGGGGGGTCTGCAAACAGTTTTAGATGCATTACCTCCACCGTCTGGACTGGGATGTGTTAGGACCCACCCAGATACATCAAGCATGAACAGGTGCAAATTGGATTTCTTATCTGGCTAATGGAGACACATGTGGCCAAGTGTAGATTAATATGTATTCAATCATTTGTAGATTTTATCTGGATGTGAGACACAACACATGAAGTGACAAGTGTAAATTGGTTCTTAAAGATCTAATAGATTAAAAGGTTAATCAAATGGATCAAAAGATTAGATTTTTGAATACTTTGCATGGTGCTTAAAAAGTATTTACTGCTGGTCCCAGGCCAGTAAAACTGCTGAAACCAATTGAAATTCTTTTTAAACATGCCTTAAAGGTTTTCGACAGGAAATCATTAAATCACCATCATTGTAACATATTGGCCAAATACAACCTCATATGTTTTTAAAATCCCATTCTGTTTTCAGAAGTTTGATTGGTATTTAAGATAATTCACAATGCTGCTTCTCCACCACTGCAGAGCTTTTTTCAGTCTCACTCTGAGCAAATAAGCAGACCCTTTCGATCTGTTCTAAACTCAGACTTAAACATCCCTCTGCGGCAGACCGCCTTTGCACAATCTGCTTTTTCATTTACAGCCATCAAACATTGGAATATGCTTCCAGCTGAGCTTAAAACTTGCACAGGCTTTCATTCTTTTTCCCATGGTGCAAAAAAATGGATATTGAGCAACCAGTCATGTCGACATTAATTTGACCGTGATTCAGATTTTTAATTGTAATGAATGGTAATTTTAGAGCTGTACTGGATGAATGTGCTGGCATTTATATTTTGATGTGTGCTTGTAGATTTGTCTGTATAATTGTGAGTGTAATAGAGACTATGTAATGGTGTTGCATGTAAATTAATGTTTTGGTGTCTGGAGATTGTGCTATGTGTACCTGCCCAGGGACTGCAGATGAAATTAGTTTAGTCACAAACTTGGGAGTGATTTTAGACTCTAATTTAAATTTTAATTCTCATTATAACAAGGTCATTAAAATATCCTTTTTTCATTTCAGAAACATTGCCAAAGTCAGACCTTTTTTAACTCAGAAAGATGCTGAAATGCTTGTTCACACTTTCATTAATAGCCATTTAGACTACTGTAATTCCCTTTTTTACTGAATTACCTAAAAAGTCTATAAGAAAACTACAGCTAGTCCAGAATGCTGAAGCCAGAGTGTTAACTAAAACATAGGAAATGGATCACATCCCCACACTGCTTAAGACACTACACTGGCTATCTGTATCTTCTAGAATTGATTTTTAAGTTATTTTACTTGTTTATAAAGCTTTAAATAACCTTCCTCCTCCCTACATCAGAGATTTTCTTTCATTTAATTTTCCAACCAGATCACTAATTATTTTTTAAATGTTCCCTATGTATCTCATAAAAGTAATGGTGAGGCTGACTTCTGTTTTTATGGAACACACTGTGTCTGGATATTAGAATGGCAAGCTCTCTCAGCATTTTTAAGAAGAAATGAAAGCTGCAAGCAGCGATGATCGGGCCCTTGCACCTTTGTGCACGTTGGGGCGTGCCGCAGTCGAAGTGCTGTTATTGCAGCACTACATTACATTATATTACATTTACAATACATATACCAGAGGGTAACAGACATGGATATACATTTTCCTGAATATTGGACCTTGCATGTAGGAGATAACTGTCACTTCCTGTGTCTGCTATGTGGTGCTAGAAAACACGCACTAAATGTACATTTTGTTACTGCATATCAACACTCTAAATTTTGTGTAAATCATAGGAAGTTCCTAACACAAGGCTTTCTTTCTGTTGCCACTAGGCAGTACTACACAAGTGGGTCTTTAATGCAGCAATACATTTATTGGAGGTGGCCTGACATGCATATGCATTTTCATGAATTTTCATGAAAATTGGATGTTGTATGAAGGAGTTAAATATCACTTCCCGTGTCCACTACGTGGTGCTACAGAACACCCACTAATTGCACATCATTTTGTTATATATATCGTGTGTAGAACACACCATGTAAATTTCATGTAAATTGGATGATGTTAGTCATATAAAACTGATTTCCTGTCGTCAGTAGGTGGCGCAATGACTATGACTCAATATTGACATGTAGATGTGACAAGTGGGTAGCTCTGGGTCTGAAGCGAAGCCAATGGGGAAGTGCCTTAAACCTGCATTCTTTCATTCTTTTGAATCCACTGGTTGCAAAAAGAAGTCTGATTGTATTGAAGTCCATGAGAAAATGACCCTACTTCTCACTTGATTTATTATCTCAGTAAACAGTTTCTGAAAGAGTTTATGGTCTCCATCGCATGTTTCAAGTCTTCTTCTATACAGCATGATGTTCAGTTTGTAAATTATGGTCCCATTTAAAGTAAAATAGATGATGTAGCAGTGTATGCTGTCGCTACCATGGTGACAATGTTGATTACGTAAAATAACCATGGTGTAACCCCAGATTCGCAGAGTATAGGTGTAGCTGCTGCTATTTCACAGTGTGTTCGCAGTTCATGAAAGTTAATTGTCACAATTTGGTCACCTAAAAAAGTCTTGCTCAGTGTTTAGTTGTGATAAAAAACCCTCTAAAGTGTTGGCTGTTTAGTTTTTTCTAGTGAGTACATTTTGTTTTAATGGTGTAAGGCCTGTTTTTTGCTAGTGAAAATTAGCATTTGCATTAGCATTACCACAGTTAACCATAGACTGTGAATGCACAGTGGTTACTTCTGTCTCAAAAAATCTAAGCTGGCAACTGTCAAATCCAAGTTGGCGATGGTCAAATCACTGAATTCGAGGCTTCAAAATGGGAGTCCACAAACCAATGGGTGATGTCATGGTGATTACCTCCATATTTTTTTTTTTACAGTCTATGAGATGTGATTGGGCCTGGTTTCCAATCAAGCATGTTAAATCTGGGGCAGATTGGACAAAGTCCAGTGGAGTTACAACAACTTCCTGTTTCATGGCAAAACATGCAAATTGACTGGCACGCCACATCAAGGGAGTTTCATTAAAACTCTATAACTTTTCATCACAAAGGTCTTAAGATGACACCAACCAAATTTGAAGTCATTCAGGTCAAATCTCTGGCTAACACCTGAAAATGGCAAAAACTGCATGAAAATTGCATGAAAAGTAAATTCAAAATGTCTGACTTCCTGTTGGACTTACGGTATGGCTCCAAGAGGCTTTTTTTAAAGTCTGAACATGATACATGTGCCTACCAAATTTTATTCATCTACGTCAAACTTAAAGGTGGGGGCTTTGACTTTGAAATTTTCTATCATAGTGCTATCGAGCCATTTTGCCACACTCATGCCCACAACCCATAAAATATAAACTATTTCACCACTTCTGACGCATGTGCAAAGTTTCATGAGTTTTCGAGCATGTTTAGTCCCTCAAAAAAGCATTTCTTTTGGAAGAATAATAATGATTCCTTCAAAGACAATAGGTCCTTTGCACTATTCAGTGCTTGGGCCCTAATTAATGACCTTTTTGATTGATATTTTTAATCTGGCTGCCAATTTTAATTTGGAGTAATGTTATAGCTTTAGCTTTTAGTTCTTTTAGTTTTTAGAGTTCTAATCTTTGGTTTTTATATCATTTTATTCCTGGTGTTTATTTTATTGACTTTTCTTCTATGTTATTCTATTTTTGAAACTTTATTGTTTTATTGTTGTAATTTTAAGTCTTGCAAAATTTTACTTATTGTTGTCTATTTTGTTTTTATTTATTTTTGTTTGTCTGTGGTGTTTGTGTTGTTCTATTCTTTCTATATGAAGCATTATGGGCTGCATGTTTGTATGAAGAAAGGTCCTATATAAAGTATAAATTGAGTTGAGTAGCTAAATCTGGCATAAATCATCTCTTCTCATTTTGAGATTAATATTTTTGTGCATGGTCCTTGTTTAATAAAGAGAATAAATAAATAAATATCTAGGCCCTACACTACCAGTACAGTGTTTAAAAATGATTTTAGAGTGAGGGTTTTGTTGGCATCCCCAGATGTACTGTAGCTCCCATCTTACCTGTCACAGAGAAAATATTCAGTCCGCAGGCATGTATATTTCTCCTGCTTCATTATTTACTTGTAAGGCGCCTTTGGTTTTCCCCTTTAGTATATTTCTTAGCCATGTTATTAATCTTAATCTCTTCTCCTACAAGCTACAGTGAAAATGTTTAGAAATTTTCTTTCACGTAACTGTAGCCATTCTTGATGGCCGGAAAACATCTCCAGACAAATTGGTTTCACAGTCCCAAAACCGTACATCAGAATGACTCTGATTTTAAAGTAGGGCATTAATTATTCAGATTTAGAATATTGAATAGATGGAGCAGCCTTTTTTTAATAAGACTGTTTTTTTGTTGTTATTTTTTTACAATAATTTTCTGTTCATCATCAACATGATTTGGCACAGCTCCAGTTTATGTGTAATTCTCCTGCCAACGTGTTGCTTATCATTGATGAAGACTAAACACACCTCATTCATCTATATCAGCCTCTTTTTTCAGCCTTTTCTACGCTGTTTTCATTTCAGAATCAATTTTAAAGTTTCAGTGATTACTTGGCTCAGCAAGGTCTGGCTGCTTACTGCTTGTCTCTTTATGAGCCAGAGTGCAGCTGTAATTCTATAAAGTGTGGCCTGCAAGCTTCTCTTGCTTGAAATTGGGGTGTAAATAAGATTCTATCCTTTAAACGCTGTTACAAACCAGGTACTGGAGAGCCACTGATAACTGTCATGTTTTCTAGTGAACTGCAGTGGAGTGTGGTAGGGGGGGAAAGCCATCTATCATAGTACTGTAGATGGCCAGTTTTGGTCTCAGCCCATCTGAAAAATAAGTTTCATTATGGACATAAAATTTTAAATCAGTGTTCAACAGTGTGGGAGTTTTCTCAATTGACACAGCAAAACATAATAAAAAGATGTTATTTTTCAGGGTAAAGGATGCTTTTTCCTTCTTGAAACTCATTTTCTTGTTGAAGTTATAGGTACTATTTATTGCTTTGCCTGTCTAAAGTATAACCCAGATGCAACAGATTCAGGTGAGTTCTCTTGGGGATGTTAAAGGCTTGTTCTCAGGAATGTGAGGCAAGCTACACAAAAAGAGAAATGGTCACTTTTTCATAATAAATGTGGAATATATGCTGTTAACTTTTTCTAAGTATGCACTTAAATGAATACAATACTTTACTGTTATGTTAACAATATCTCCATGTTGTAGAGGTAATGATAAACACATAATACCCTAAAATGAACGTAGTAATGCGTTTAAGTAGAGGTCATAATATTTAACAATTCTCCTCTTTGCCATTATGGGTAACAGCCAGGGTTAGGGTTCCTTTTGTAGTCAAAGCCATATTTCACCCACATGGCTTATTGACTTTGTCAGCATAAGCAAAATTGCAACGACTTCAAAGGATATTTCATTGTATTACATGTTTCATTCAGAAAAGCATGAGCTCTGTTAGTTAGTGTTACACAGCCCTTCAGAAAGTTTCATTTCAAGTTGATTCTTGTTTCAGTAGCCTTTGGCAGTCAGTATGCCTAAACTCTTACAGATTCTACTCCTGGAGTCGATTTCACAACAGTCTTTTATCATTTTAGAAGTGTTATAAATGTTTTTCTTTCCAAGTGAATGAACAAGACAGATGGCTGTTCCGTGTTGGGTATTCAGACAGGAGTTATAACGCTGACGTTCCCTGCACAAGTGTTATAGTTTGTCAAACAATATCATGTGATGTCATGTTTATTTCATGTAATAAAAAAGGAACCTGTCCACAAGCAGACAGATTATTCTTTGATGGCTTTCTGATTTAGATTAGGCTGACAGTTACTGCTTTAAAACATGACCAGGCGTCTTTATGCCTTCAGTTCTTGTCTATTGTAATGTTACTTCCCCCAGTCTCAATCTGACAGTGAAATTATATTTTCCTGTTTTTGTCTGTCATCTACAGAAGCCCTAAGAGGCAAGTGAGAAAAAAAAATCTGGTGATCCATTTTCTAAGTCTGATCTAAATTGTTTTGTCTCCTGTGTTTATGACTTTAGAACAGGTGAAAAAAAGGTTTTGTCAGGATTATCTTTCAAAGTTCCTTAATATTTTTTTTTCATCTGTGAAACAGGTGGAAAAAAAGTTTCTTTATTTTTCATCTGTCTTCTTTCTGTCTTCTTTTCGCAGGTGATTTTTTTTTTTTTTTTTTTTTTGTCAAGATCATTTTTCTAAGTGTTTGTTTTAACACTCATTTCGGCCACAAGAGGCTGAAGTGTATCACTACCCTGTGTTCTAAATAGGACTAAAAGCATTCATGTTTACTTCCAGGTGAATTTTAATTTCTCCATGCAATCTAAACACAAGGTACATATATTGTGTATTAGCAAGTTATGTAACATTACTGTCATGTATTTCTTTTGGCTAGGAACTGGCGTTAATCTGCCATTAGTGTTAGATATAATGACGTTATCCGTCAGCCCTCTAGCTAGTGAGTGAAAAACATATTGTTCATGGCTAACCAACAGCTACAACCTAGGTTAAGTCAACTACATAGTATGGAATGGTAAATTAACTGTACTTGTACTGCGCTTTTCTAGTCTTCCGACCACTCAAAGCGCTTTTTACACTACAAGTCAAATTCACCCATTCACACACATTCATACGCTGAATGGGTACAGGGGCTACCATGGCTACCATGCAAGGTCCCAACCTGCCCATCAGAGAGAATCTAATCATTCACACATATTCACACACTGATGGCACAGCCATCAGAAGCAATCTGGGGTTCCATATCTTCCCCAAGGATACTTTGTCATGCGGACTGGAGGAGCTGGGAATCGAACTGCTGATCTTCCGATTAGTGGATGACCCGCCCTTGTTAATCACTGAGCGATTAATCAAATTTTTGTGCTTTCGCCAGGAAGCAACTGGGGATCCACATAGGAAGCGGGACATGAGCGCTGTATAAGCATGTTCTATCTGTTCAATCCACACTGACTCTGATCTGCATTCAGAGGCAGCCGTCTGTCAGCAGCAGTTCCTGGGGAGCTGAGAGGACAGCCACCGACCAAACTGCCTCCACCAAGCTGACTGACAGCAGAAATTTACTGAACCAAAATAGTTTCATGTCGGCACCATGGTAATAAATAGACAGTGTTTGTATTTATTGATTCATTGATGTTGTTTCCTTGCCCACTGTAGCGAGTGAGAGGAATCTGCCTGTAGTGAAACGGGCAAGCTCACAGACAGACTGGGAGCCTTGATAAGTCAATGAAGATACTAGGGATGTGCAGAGGGCCCAGTATTTGTATTTGTATCTGTATTTGTTGAGGGAGCAAAATTATTTGTATTTGTATTTGTATTTGAATAAAAGTGGAAAGAGGCTTGTTTTTAGAAAATTAAAGTGTTACAATAAGTGTTCGTGAATAAACTACCTTATGAAGGAGGTCCCCACACCAGGTCTTGAACTGGAGTTCAGATCATAGACGACTGCGCTGACTACTGAGCTAAAACTTTACTCATCACCTCGATGCAGGCAGACCTCTACTTATTTATACAACCATAACACAGAGACAGCACAGCATGTAACTTCAAAGGTGACCATTGCTTTGCACTTTCCATTTATTGCCTATTTTTTAAAAACAACTTTGTGGAGAGGAGAAGGGGAACAACAGGTTATGAAGAGTCCCTTGAGAGCACTTTGGATGTGTCAGTAGCTCTGATGACCAAATTATGACATGTGCGTCATGTAGCAGGTGGATGTGACGGCCCTCGTTGAGACCTGCTGAGACATCACAGTCGAGCAGAGGAGAGAGACTGAGATGGCGATGTAACCGACCTGCACACTGGTATTTGACTTTTTTTCTTCTTCCTGAAAACAAATTATTTTAAAAATATTTGTATGAAACAAATATTCATAAAAAACCCACTATTTGTGCTTTGCTGAATAACGTATTTGTATTTAGGCACACCCCTAGTAGATACCATTAGTTCAAAACAGATATACAGCAGGACATTTGTTTGATTTAAACAGCTGTTTGTGCAGCTTATACTTCACTAAACACATCAGGAATAGACTTGGAGCTTAAAACACAGGGGGTCTCTGTGAGACGCACGTCACTTGCACATGTCTTGGAGTCTGTGTGGATTGATACATTTAATAAAATGGAAATGTTTCTGTTCCCTGAGTCAGTGAGTAATTGTTTTACATAATCGTAATCTCAGTATTGACCAAAATAAAAGTGATTATGATTTTTGCCATAATCGAGCATCCCTACTGCATGGCTAACATTGGTTTACTGTAATGTTAGTCAAGGTAACAGGTACACTTCACCCCATATGAGTGGGATGTTTTACCAATAAAGATAAAACAAACAAAAAAAAAAACCTTATTAGTGGGACATTTGGACACTCGCTAAGGGAATAGGATTTTTTCATAATTTAATGATAACTATACACAGCGTAAAAAGCACTTTGGATATGTTTTGATTATTGCAATTTCAATTAATATGGTTATTTCTCATATTTATGATATTGAATTGGATGCTGTTTATTGAATATTGCAATTATAGTGTGATCAGTTGACAGTTGAATGATTGGTACTTAGACAATTGATTCACAAACCTTTTCATGTCAAGGACCTCCAAATTGACATGTAACATGCCGTGGACCCCCATTGGATAAAGGTTTTACTCAGGGACCCATATCTGAGAAGACAGTTGTTAGGTATGATTACTGTAGGTGGGAAGATAACTGTGGAGAGAGTTAAAGTTCTGATCAGAATAGTCATTCTTACACATTGTGCTAACTTCTAGTGAATAGAATATTAGTAAAATTGAACTACTCCCCATTTTTATGGGGACCCCCTGGAACTCCCTTACCTTGCGAGGCAGCTGGATTTGCGAGATTGCAACATCACAAGATCACACAAGAATCCATCTTGTCATGCTTCAAGCTATGCGCTTGTGTCCGAACTACTGGTGGTTTGGACCAATCAGTGTTGTGAATCCAGCTGCCTCGCAAGGTGAGACAGTGACAGTATGCCAAGTATTTTTTTAAAGTGCCTGGCCTTTTCCAAAGAATTTCCATGGATGACTTCTCAGATGGTTCTGTGCCACAAACCATCTGGCGCATCAGGTTAGGAACCCCCTGGGGGTCCCTGGAGCACACTTTGAGAGCCAGTCAGCTCATTTTTGTTTGTTTAATACCTCAGAGGGAATTCTAACATTTGACTTGTGGGTCCAACAGTCCAATCCTAGAGGTGCAATCCATGTCGGTGAAGGAAGAGGCCATGTAAGGTTAATAAGCTTTGTTTGTTTATTTAATGAATAAAATACTTAAGTAACAGCAAAGCAACTATGACTCTGAATGATGTGATTGTTTCATAGAGTGCAGAATGAGACCTACACACTGTTGGGGAGAAATTCAAAACTGTGCGTAGGTAAGGTGTTATAAATTATGACCCAAGCTATCCAAGCATATTGGAGCGGTGAACTAAACTTGATTTTGTTGGCAGATGAAAGTGGTCAGAGAGAAAATAAAAATGTGTTGTTAGTCTTACCTCATGAATACTTTTATGTGAAACACATTAATGATTGTACAACGTGCAGTGCATTAAAAAGACCCAATTTTAACTCGCTCTCTCAATACATTATAATTATGCTTCTCACTTTAAGTAGTGGATTTTCCCTTTCATTTTTTTACTTTAAAACCCTTCCCTTTGTTTGTCATGATATACAATATAAGATTATTGCTGATTGGAGTAGAGTAATTTAATTTAAATTTATCATTCTTTCCCTTGATAAAATCTATAAGAAAAATTAAGTGTGCACAACTTTAGGGTACAAGCACACCTGAAGGTTCCATTATTGGCCAAGTAACTGAACCTGATCAGATGAGGACATGACAAGTTTGTAGCTTTTCAGTATTGTGTCAGAGTTGTACCTATATTTTTGGAGGACATAATCAGACAACCTGATTAATTTCACTTTATGCAATCTCTAGACAAGGTAGTACGAAGTACGCCCTGATCCCTTATTTTGAGGGGTGTAGTTCAGTAGAAAAGATTTTAGATCAGACTTAGAAAATGGATCACCAGAATTTTTTTTTTCTCATTTGCCTCTTAGGGCTCCCGTACTCATCGCTACAACCAACCATTAGCTGCACTTATGGATGCTAAGAATTACCACAGCTAACACACTTACCATGCTCAGTATTCATCAATGTTGTTCTGTGTTGACTTGCAGTCCCAGGTAAAATTGAATAAAACTTTATCTCTTCATGACCTATAGGCAATTATTAACAATGCTAGGCATTGTGCAGACACTTTGAAATTAAAAATGCAATATAGTCATGCTAACATGCTAGCATGTGCTCATTGGCATTAAGCTCAAGGGACAGCTGAGGCTGAGCTGAGCCAAATATGACAATAGATAGCTTAGACTGATGAAAGAGCCGAGTGTGACTAACCATAACCCAAGCAATAGGACATGGTCTAACAAGATCTTACTTTGAGTTTACATTGTAGTTTACAGTGTACAATTACATAGCTCCCTGGGACTTTAGAATCTGAATATGTGTAGGCTATAGAACCACATTAGAACTTCAATGTATGCCTTTGCTGCACAGGAGCTTGCCTCTCAGAGATTAAAAATGTGTCTTTGCATTCATTTTTATAGTAGACTAGAATAAAATAAGCACCCGTAGTATAAAATGTTATTTATTTTAATAGAATTTCCACCTGCCCATCCCTTTTTAAACAATTATTTTAAGAGATGATGAACACATTATCTTCAGAGCAGACCTTGACTGTGAAATTAATTAGACAACATAAAATCCTTATGAGGCTTAAAACTCTTAAAACTTAATAATGTCACCATTTTTTAGATGCACCAGTGACAATGTAACATCAGGGCTTTCACAAAGTGTTCATAAGCATTGAGCTGCCAAATGGGTAAACAAATTAACCTTGTTACAATTGATAATAAACTGTTAATCTGATGATTTTCGAGGGTATTCTTACAAACTCTGATCAATAACAGTTGTCTCTCTTTTGGTTTAGTTGCATCAAAATCTGAATATTTAGTCTGCTCTTCAGATTGCAATATGTTCAAAACCCACAGCCATTAAAAGCATTACTATTGTGCAATAGCATAATGTACAAGGAAAGAATAAAATACAGAAAAAATATGTATAGCTGAACGTGTCAATACATTTAATGACAAACTTCCTTTGTTGGCAGAAAGGAGCACATATTGTAGGACTGTTTTATATTTCTTATTCAGTGTGTTAACATGCACAGTTTGCACACTCTTAATTTGATTGTAACCAGATTAAGGAGATAGTCCAATTATGGTAACTGATAAACCCAATAAAATTGAAATCAGGGTAAGTATAATCCAATTTTCAAAATTACTTGTCTGTGCTGGAATATAGAGGCTACTGTTTGAAACTTTGGACATTATATCCTCCAGAGAGCAGTATCAAAGTGCACAGAGAAAATATCAACACAATTCAGTTATGTTGGAAAACAGTTAAAGGCCACTGATCAGTTAGATGTGAGGTTCACTGACTCCTCTGTCTCCAATTCACCAACTAACTCTTAATACTGAAGCTTCATTTTCATAAATTTTTTCTCAAAGTTTCTTAAGTGTTTTGTTAAAAAAAATTCTGAAATGTTCTGGTAATATTACAACTCTCAAAAAATTACAACTTATATGCTCCTACATATTATTATTATTATAGTCTAAAAATTATGACTTTATTCTTGTAATATTGTGATCTTGTAATCAAAATATAACTCTTAAAAAATATCCTGACTTGTTCCTCCATCTTTATAGTGTTAGTTTCTCTCAAAATGCGACTTCATTCTCTATCTTTATCTTGTTTTCTTTCTCAAAAATACCACCAATATCCCATCATAATTGTCAATTGCTTGTGATAGGACAAAAGAAAATGAGGAAACTGCTTTGAGAGAACATTTCAAGTAACAGGGCCTTGGTTTTAATAGTGGGTTATTGTGCTTTGTAAATCAGTAAACAGCAGCAAGATCCATAATTGTGCTGATAATTTTGTGCTGATAAAAAGATTATTCCTGCAAGGTATTAAACACATATTGCCTGACAGCAACCCAACTATTATTTTAACTTTTTAGGGAATCACTGTAATGTGAAGCATGTTCTTTACTCCAACTATTACCTTAATTTGGTTACACACAGTAATCAGGTTATTGTGTGCATGTTAACATACCGATTGAATATTGCCAATACACATTTACAGAAAAAATTTGAAAATTTGAAATTCAACATTTGCTTTTAATGATTCAGTTCCTGAAGTAAAAAAAAGTCAAGGGTATAGTGTCAAGATGCGTTTGCTGCTGTGCAATTTCTATCGCTCATAAACTGAGTACATATTTGAAGCGAGGATAGTATGCATCCCGACTGAAGTTTGTAAGCTTACATGACCTCCTTTTTGAGTTTCACATGATTTTCATGTTGAATTGTATGGGTGCCTCATTTGGACTGGCCTCCTCAGTTTCCTCTTTACGTGGAACATATTCAACCTCTATACTTGACTTCGTATTGTCTTTCCCTCTACTCCAGAGGAACAGAATTACCAGACAGAAGAGGACAACTCCGAGGAAAGAGATAAATCCCATGGTGGTTGCAATAATAAGTGTCTTTACATCAAATGGAAATGGAACTGTCGCCCGGGTCACATTAGCACCTTCATCGCTGGGCTGGTTGGAAATGAAGGCAAATGTTTTGTTTGGCTGATGGGGCCAATTGGGAGAATAGCTATGCACAAAAAGGTGAGCGGCTTTGGTGTCATTGCCTGCTGCATTGCTTGCAATGCACAAATACGTGCCGTTGTCCTGGATTTGGGCGTAACGCACCTCCAATGTGCCCTCATTAGACACAGAAAGTCTTGACCCCACAGTTTTGGTAGTAATGTATTCCTTCTTAGGAGAAAGCCACATTATCACTGGGACTGGATCACCCTCAGCTTGACAAGCGAAATGGACCGTAGTCCCTTCATCCACATGGCTTTCTTGAACCTTGTTATTCACAATCTTTGATTTCTGGCAGGTGAAATAGTCAAAAGGGAGGATGTCTGGGAAGTCCTTGAACTCCTTTCCTTTCACAACTTCAGGTGAAGCACATATAGGCTGCTGTCTGTTAAAGTTAAGTCTCCACCGCCGACGGAAGACCCAGAGTAAGCGACAGTCACAGGCCAAAGGGTTATCATACAAAGCCAGGGTCTCCAGATTTCCCACTGAGTGGAAAACAGACTCCTCCAGGGTGCTCAGGCTATTGCTGGATACATTGAGAACACGGAGATGATTGAGTCCTCGGAAAGAGTAGGGCTCAATGGCAGCTAATCTCCCACCAGCCAAATGAAAAGCCTGGAGCTTCTGCAGATTGTACAGTTGGTTTCCTTCCACAGTATGAATAGGATTGAAAGACAGATTCAGAAAGCGAAGATATCTTAGGTGACTGATGGCTTGGTAGGGGATGACAGTAAGATTACAGTTTGTGATAGACAGTGATGTGAGGTTGAGTCCAAACAAGCATTTTTGGGTCATGGTATCCAGGGCAGGCATATGAGAAATCTCCAGCACTCTGAGCCTATACAGCCTCTTAAAGGAATAATCCCTTATGACAGTGACGTTCAGGTAGCGTAATCGAAGTGACAATAGGTTATGCAGATGGCTAAGGGCATCAGTGGGCACTGAGGCCAGATTGCATCCCTCAATGTTGAGGCTTTCAAGGTTGCTGAGGCCATGAAACGATCGTGGTGAGATGAATACTAGGTCATTGTCACCAACCTCCAGAGCCCTCAGGTTGTATAGCTCCTGGAACATGTAGTCGAGCAGAATGACAATTTTGTTCTCACTAATATCCAGCTGGGTGAGGTTGGTCAGGCCTGTGAACACCCCCAGCTGAATGAGCTTCAGCTGGTTGTTGCGCAAACCCAGAGTTCGTAGGTTCAAAAGGTTGCTAAAAGCCCCAGGCTCAATGGATGAAATTATGTTTTCGTTAAGTTGAAGCTCTTCCAGCTGAGGGTAATTAATGAACTCCTCAGGCCCCAATGTTTTCAGACGGTTCTTGCTGAGGTCCAGAAGCCTCGTTTCAGTGGGAATGCCCTCAGGAAGAGCAGCCAGTCTCCGTCGATGGCACACGACCGAGCGCTCTTGAGCGTTGCAGTCACATCGGGAGGGGCAACCGGTGGTCGAGCCAGAAAGGACAGTGCCCAGCATCAGGATCAGGATGGGCTGCCAGCACGCCACCAAGTAGCTGTGCCCTCCTGCCTCCCCAGACACCATCCTACTGCTTACCTGTGGAAACATGAAAAAAGAGGGGTTGGTAGAGTGAAATGATTGTACAGAAATGGCTATGAAGAACAATGCCATGTTGTACTTCCATAAATTTCCATGAATTAAACAGATAGAAACATACAATGAAAGGAGTTATAAAATGATATCAAAGTCTGGCATTGATTCTGTCAAAAAGAGTGTGTCATATGGCACCAAAGACAATAAAAAGACAATCAGGAACTTTATGTCACATTTTATTTTTAATTGACAGTTTATTAACCATGAAACCACTTTTGGGAAGAAACAGCTATGTGATTTAAGGTTCACATTTATGGATGTAGATTTGGCTGTCCAAGTGTATAACAATAAAAAAAATAATGTTTCTAATTGTTTTCCTTAAGTACTTTTATTATTTTTTATCATTATTATGTTTCATAAAAAGATGATGATGATATAATTGTAAAGTTTTTACTGTGACACACAGACACATTTTTCTTTTAAATCCATAACAACACAACCTCTTGAAAAACTAACTTGCTTTTGCGAAGTCAGAATTTTGCTTTCATCTGCAAACCTTTTCCTTGCATAAAATTTCATTATGGTGACTTTCCTCTCACAAGTAAGAAATCAGCCAATCGATAAAAGGGCTTGGTCACACAATATAACCACCCTGCTGTGCGTCTGACTTCTGAGTATGCTGAAAACAATTACTGCCACTATCAGTGACACATTGTCTCTACTCATACAAACCATTTTTAATTAGCAGCCAAAAATGCCATGGTCCATCTTTAAAAGCCTCACCAAAACATTTGCAAACTTAACACATCCCATGCCACTGCTGAGCTGTTGACCTTGCAGTGATATAAAACAGAGATTGCTGCCAAGCAGTGATAAATGGAGAGAGGGAGATTGTCAGAGGACTCTAAACCCCTATTTGATTTTGACTCAGGGGCACTTTAACTTGCTAAAACCTTCAAGCTCTACTTCTCACATCAATCATGCGATTTTAGTCACTGCTACAGTATATCTGTAGGATGCACTCTTAGAAGAGTCTCTTGCAAAGTAAGAGACATGACGCTATGATTTGTTTTTAGCGAGAAGACTGTTTTGATTACATAATGAGTGCTTGGAAATAATTGATGTTTTCACTTGGACATTTTTATCTGAGCAAAAAAAAAGCATCTGAAGGCCTGAGGTTGTAAAAAACAAAGCAGATCATTAGTGTATGTGATGCACAAGTAGTGTAACTACTGTATGCTGCTTTACAATTTGGAAATTAAATTCAACATAATCATGATATTATTAAACTGTATACAGTGATGTATAGTGATGCATCTGCTGATTTTCAAAGAGGAAATTCCATTTTGAGAGGTTAATGCAGTCTCCATCCAGATATTCATTATGATGTCATAATTTGTGTGAGTGAAAAGGGACTGTGGATTCTTTCCGTAACTCATTCACCACATAAGTGTCTTTGTAAGAGTACTTCAAATTATTGGTATAGTGCTTTTTAGAACCTCTTTGGCTGTCTACCACACTTTTGTAGCTTAAATTTTTTTTTAACCTTGATAGTTAAGATAAGAATGATTTTGCTTTATTGCACCAACACAAATTACACACCACTCCCGGTGAATCAAAGTTGTGGGGCTGAGGCAGCTCGGATTGTGGTCTGAGTAGTTCCAATGGAGCAGTAATTGCAGCTTCCATTTTTACTTTCTCCAGAACTGTTAATTTCTGTTGGCTGCGTATGTCAGACACATTGGGCTTGAGTCCAGTGTGTATGGGGCATTGTAAAAAAGCAGACTGCATGAAAGCAATAATGTCAGTATCAGTATCTCCTTTGTGACCTCCCACTCTGTTATGTCTCACACTAATTATGTGAATTTACAATGAATAGCATGAAGGCTTTTCCAATGGAATGGTGATAAATAAATATTTTCTGAAACAGCCATTCAGTGAATTCAAAGACAAAAATCTTATACATAGTGTAAACACACATCTAACTTTGATCTATTGTGACAGATTCTAAACCTTCGAGTGAAATGAAATATCATTGAGATATTCAATGCAGAAAAAGGGTGACATGTTTATCTGTTTGACCCAGAATATTATTTTTATCTTGTCAAGTCAAGAATATGTATGAGTACGAGGCTCACTGATGTCATTGCTAATCGAAAAACAACCAAGTGCAATTTGTGGTGATTTTCTTACTCGAGTACCATGCATGATTTATGATTCAGAGTGTTGTAAGGGCAGGGGTACTATCTGTGTAATCTGGCCTTACAGCCCTGACCTACTCAGTGTATCACCACTGTGATATGACCTTGAGCTAAAATTCTGATAAAAGAAGTTAGCAAATAGCCTCTGCATTACAATAGCCCAGTACTTAATATACTTTTTTCAATCACGTTGTTTAGAGTAGGGTTTAAAGAATTGTCCTCTTTCAAGATTGGAAGAGTAGAGAGAAAAAAATTCAATTTTAGCCCTTGATGCATCACTCCATGTATCTTTTGTCCCCACCCTGATTCTTTCTATTCCTCTTTTGATAGTATTGTGCAGGTGAAGAATACGAGTGGACAAGCCTTTTCTCTCCTGCCCTTCTATGACTGCTTGCGTTTTCTCTGTGGACCTCTCTCCCTGTCACAGTCTTCTCTCAAAAGCATGTCTCAGCTCACCATTAGTCTCGTGTTGCCTTGAATCTCTACATCTCCTCTCTTCTCAGTGCTATGTGGTTTGGGGAAATATAGAGAGTGGTGTGCACTAGTAAAGGGTAACTGAATGTCTGCAGTGCCTGTATACATGAGAAATACTGCAAAGGTTTGTCTTTAGTTGCAAACCAATTAGCATTATTTGTCACTTCCCTATGAACTGTATGCTGTATTTGTCTACCATTTCCCTGTTGGACAGTTTCAACTTTTGACTGCTGTCATAAATCATCAATGCAGCTTGAGTTCTGAAAGTATTTCCCTTGATATATTAAGTAGTTTAGCTTTTTGTTTTGATTGATGTGTCTGCTGTTTGGGCGCAGATGATTTGTCTATTTTTTTCGTCTTTGTAGCTGAGAAATGCTGCTTATCGCTATAAAACAATATGACCCACCTTCGTAGCAATGTTTGGAATTGTTACATCAGAGCCTTTTTTCTGAAGGACTTGTGCTATTTTGTCTTGACCCTATACACGCTTCAAATTTTTATGAAACACCATTTTATGAAGTGAAAGCTGCTTTCTGCACTGTTGGTGATTTATTTGGTGGACAAAGTTTTTTGCTTCTCGTTTGAATTTCAGTTTACAGTATGTACTGCAAAATTCAATCTCATTAAAAGAATAAGAAATGTATACAATCATCATGTCTTGTACACCCCACAAACGTTTCAGTAATGCTTTCATTTCTGTTCCTGACAATTCATGAATGCTCATGAATTGTGCTCAGTAGATTACGTCTGGCTTCAGTTTTCTTCATTATAGTTGTGAACAGTGTGCTCATTAGCTCCCCTCTTATACGTATCTTGTTGTTAAGCAGCAAACATGCCCCAAACAGCTTTGATCATTCTGTGATTGGTTTTAGAGAGTAGTGAGGATGAAGCAAAAAGAAAGCTACAGCTGCAAAGTAACAGAATAAATATGTATAGGATTTAAGAGATGGAGATTTCTTCCACTAGTATGTTTGTGTTCAACTGAAAAATTTAAAGCAAACATTTAAAAGTCAGAAAGCAAACAAACAAGAAGATCTTGTGGGCTGCATAGAAGTGTCAATGTTGACAGAAGATCACAGTGGAAAAGCTTTTCGGAATGGTATGACTTTAGGAGACTGAACTACACCTGCAACATGTGATATCTATTCAGCAAACATTCGCTTTTTGGTGCATACTCTAATTATCAATACAAAAGGTCCCATCTTCATTCATCTTCTTACTAAATCAAAATTTAATAGGTGTTTATTTCTAGTGTCGAATTTACTGCATCATCATTGGCATGAAAATATTTAAATGAAAGCTAAATCTTGCACATGTACAGATCTAAACATGCATCATCTTAACATACCAACAGTAATGATATTACTGTACAAATATATACTGACTTGCAAATTATAGTAATATTACAAGAAATATTTGGATATAATACTAGCTTATTACTAGTTAGTGTTAATCAGCCTGGTTAGGCCAGTAGGGCTGAGAGGGCAGTTGGGAGATCATAGACACTTCAGAACTGTATTGCAGCAAAGGTTGCCAGCTAACTGACATCCTACAGAAGAGTGAGCAGTCAGATATGAGAAATCTCATGAAAACAACACCCTCAAGCCAAAGATAAAGGGAATAACCTATGCAAACCTAAAAAGAAACTGCATGACCTGATGATCAACCATGCCCGGATCAAATGCTTAGAGAAGGACAAAGTACTCCTAGAAGCAGAAACACACCTGCATGGGGTCAGTGAACCCTTGATCTTTCCTTTTTTGACAGCAGTATTCTCTAGCCAGCAGGGCTCTCAGCCAGAAATACATATATTTCCCTTAAGAAGTTACTGCACAGATGAAGGAAGGAAAAGAAGTGGTGCCAAGAGGAGAGTCTGAATAATGATATTGATCACTATTGAGGACAAGCAAAAGCACAGAGGAGCCTCTTTGAAGGAATTGTTCATCCAAAAATGAAAATTTTAGACAATATTTATTGTCTTAAACTGTTTGTTTGTATTTCTCAAAAATGCACAGTTCATACCCATGCTGTAGCTATGTGACAACCTGTTTCAAAACAAAAGGGCCAAGCAGTGATAGTTTAAAGTTCCAAAGAGGGAACAAATTACCCTGAACCTACTCAAAACACCTCATGACCCATAATCCAGCATAGTAAGTGTTCACAAGACAAACAAATGCATGGAGTCCAAAATATTTAAAGAAAAAGATTTATACCAGTACTTAGAGCAAATTTTCACTAAAACTAGTCTTCTGCAGTGTTTATACAAAATGACTTCTTGGGCTCTTTAAGAAGCAGTTCAAGGAAGCCTAAGACGTGGAAAGGTATACACTGACAGAGCTCTGTGCCATTGCGGGGAATAATTATGTTATTATGTAATTATAATGCTGAGGTCATACAATAATGAGAGGACTAATTAAATGGCAATCTATTTGCATTCCCCAACCAGTTGCTTTGGCACAAAAACTATCAAAGGTGTTCAAGAATTACCCAAATGTTTAGTTCTGGTTTTGGAGAATCTTAAGGTGATGTGGAGCTAAAATACAAGAATTTATTCAAATAAATGGATACTCAGATATTCAGAACAAAAATGCCTTTGCACTTCTTAAAAAAATTCAGGCAGGTACTGAAGCACAATAACACCCACCCCAAGTGGTCTACAGAGCAGAACCCAAAAGGCATATCTCTGAAATACAGTATGGGACATACACAATGCAGAACAAAGACAATCAAAATATGAAAACTATGGAGAGTTGGGAGGAGAAATCTGTGCAACTAGTAACAGCAGTATTAACAGCATAACCAATTGAAGCAGCATTAATAATCAGAAGAGTAACTGTGCAAATATGAACTGTGCAACTTGTTTTCAGTGTTTTCAGCTATGCCTGCTTAACTAATGCTTTACTAGTGCAGGTGGGAAACCAGTGGATCCATCAGGACACTTAAAGTTCCAATAAATGACATTGAGCCTCACTGGATGTCAGCAAACAACTATTTGCTATGTAAAGATATATTAGAGTAATAGTGACCTGGGCAGTGAATGAAGTCACACTCCCTTTGTGTGTGTTGTTATCCAAGCTTCTCTGTTCTTTTTTTTGGTAGCCACACTAGCCGCACATGCATGTTAGTGCATATGAGTCCCTCCGTGTCCTCCATGTCCATTTCCAAGATGGCACCCGCATCACAAACTTCCTAAAATTACAGCTAAACAGTACACTAAAGTATGTTTCTGAAAACATTTAAGTATATGCAATTCACCACATAATCTTGGTCAATATTTGATCAGCACTGCCTAATTTGACAGTTTGATCTGAGTTTTGAGAGTTGTCGGCTTTCTTTCTTTTTTTTCCCAACTGTGTTGAGTAAAGAAGACATGTTTGTTTTGGTCTGAGATGTTGGTGCTATAGTGCGACATCTAGTGGCTGAATGTTGTGTATTGCAACTTTAAGTAGCTTAAATTTAGTCAGTTAAGTTCTTTTTGGCATTCCTGCTGAATAGTTCTCAGTTTGACATGTGACACTGTAGATGAATGATCACAAAGTTACCAAGGGACATGGAGTACTTGATCATAGAAGCCTGTTCCATAACTCAACATCACAACTGCAGTTAATGGAACTGAAAATAATGGTTTCCATTAGGCTGTCCGTTTGACTCTGTCTGCCTCAAAGTACCTTTAATTGTAGGGGCAGCTGTGGCTCAGGCGGTAGAGTGGGTCATTCACTAATCAGAAGGATGGTGGTTTCATCCCAGACTCCCCCCTCCCCTGTCATCTGCCGTTCTTTTGCACAGATTAATAACTCTTATTGGCTTTTTACTCGCAAAGCTTTTATTGCACTTACAGTAACATAACAAGTGTAGTTGTTGTCAACTTTGTCTCTCCTCTGCTGCACTGTGTGGAGCACACACAGAGGGCTCAGCCGCGCTCTTGCTGAACTGCGGAGAGCAGAGGAGAGTAGTGCGGCCATGAATAACTGCAAAAAACAGCAGAGACTCACACTGAGCTGAAATGAAACAAGTGCACATAAATTAGGTAAATAATATAGATAAACATAGTCTCTACTGCATTTTGCTGTCATTTATGGTCCCTCTACTCTCTGCGCAAAAGATGGAGAGACTCCAAATGAAGAAAAATATTGCCGTAAAAAGTGTGATTTGCAACACAATGAAATAAACGATAGAGCATAATATGAAATGATACACGTTTTTTTTACCATCACATGATATATATCATCATATTGTACTGTCCTATGTGAGCATGTGTGTGAATGGGCGAGTGAGCAGCAGAAACATTGTAAAGCGCTTTGGATAAAACAGCTATATAAATGCAGCCATTTACCATTTGCCATTTACTGCACTTTGACCAACACAGCATTTGACCAACACAGCATTCATCCAGTTGTCAGGAATCATGGCTGGTAGTGGTGGGCGCTGGCCAAACAGTTTGTAGGCTTTTATTGTAATGTAATACTAATTTAATTCCAACTTTTATAAAACCTGTTAGTGCACCGTGTATAAATCTGTTTTTCTAATTGCATATATATATACAAATAAAAACAATTCTCAAACAATAAAGCAATAATTAATGTGAGCTTTTTACAGTGAATACTGCAACCCATTTCACTGCTCACCCTTTGCTGTGAGGAGTGAAGTGCTTTTGAAAATGTATTGTTCATGCTTTATTCCTGCAGGGGCATGCCCCCTTGCATTAAGATTGCAGACTGTGTACGCACCTCCACAGGACCAGCGCTATGTTCAAAGACACCCCAAGGGTGTTGGCCAATAGCAAGTCAGTAAGAATTGCACCGTTCTCACAAGCTTGTCCTCTATACTACTGATCTGGAAATAACCAGCTTCAAGATCAGAAGGCCTCTCTTCTCCTGTGTGGTCAGTGGACGAGACTAATCTAATCATCTTTGATCTTCTGTAGTGCATCTAAAACAATTCAATAGACCCTTTTTTGTGTGAACCACTCACCTTATCATGACCTGATAAGCGTCAGCTCACCAATTCCTGCCACAACATTTCTAAATACAACCCAAGAGCCCAAGTCAGCTGGCACCAATATTTTCTTAATTAATTATTAATTATACAAATTGGCCTTTTCACGCAAGACATTTTGACATGTCACAGTAGCAAAAGCACGGGTGTAAGTAATATCAAAGTTATTGATGACTGAAATACATCTAGGGTCCTAGTATATAGACCCTTTTCATGGCAGACATTTTGACTTGTTAAAGCAGGAAAAGCACAGGTGCAATTACTAACATTAATGATGGCTGCATTGCATTTAGGCTCTGGTATTGTGCATTCTCACACAGAGTTGGCATAATGGAATGGTGCCATTGTTAATGTTATTTTGACAAGTCAAAATGTCTGCTGTGAAAGGGGTCTATTGTGCATCCATCATAAATGTTGTTAATAACACCTGTGCTTTTCCTACTATGAAAAGCGAAATGTCTGCTGTGAAGAAGGCTTATTATGATTCTCTGGAATCACAATACTAGATAAAGTAACATATGTGGGTCACTGCAGAAACAAGCATAAACAAGAGTCATTTTTTAATTTGTGTATTTATGAAACCTAGTAACCCAGTAACTAGGTTACAATTACTGGCAATAGAGACAGTATATTAGAAAATGCTCCTATGTGTCGTTCTGGAAACACTCCTATGAGTTGTTCTGGAGTGCAGGTACAATCAAACTGGTTGTTTCATTATGAGGATGTGTTGTCTGACCAGTAGTACCAAACTAAAGAGGACTAAAGAGGAAAACATAGCTCACAGGCTGTGGCTGCTAACAATATTGTATTGGGAGTAATGAGAATAGAAAGAGTTTTTAGAGACCACTTGGAAATATACAGAGGTGAGAACATCATCAGGTGCTTTCGCTTGCCCAAGGAAGCTATCTTGAGCCTGAGTAACTAGTTCAGAAGTACTGAGCCCTGCCAGCTTAAGAATTCACATTCTCATCTCAGTTCTGCTACAGTTGCTACAGTGTTGAGATTTTATGACACCAGAGGTTTTTTTTTAAAGAGGACCTATTATACTCATTTCAGCTCTAATTTTTTTTTATTTTTGGACTCCACTAGAGTAGCCCTGCATGATTCAAAGTTTAAAAAAAACTCCTTATTTATCTCAGTAAATATACTGGCCCTTTATGCAGCCCCTCAATATACACAGTTTCCGTTTTAGCTCCTGTCTCTTTAAGGCCCCCCTCCCGATGAGCCCATTCTGTTCTGATTGGCCAGCTTTACGTATCAGAGTTGTGTAACTTTACCTTCATTGCAAACCAAATATTTCCTGCTATACTGCTTCAAATTAAAAGCTTTTAATTGACTAACTAATGGGAGACTTTTATTGTGAATTTACAGGAAGTAAAAACATGTTCCTCACTTAGCGGCGCTAAAAACCGGTCGAAACAACAACATATGGAGCTATTTGGAGCTATTTGTTCAGCGGATCAGTTAGAAATAATGCAGGGAGGAAGAATACAAGCAGAAGCAGAAACAGCCACAGTAAGATGTTTTATGGAGAGCTGCAGACAACCAGCACACCTCCAACAGGTAAACTACTTATTTTACTTTGCTGTACTGTGTAATGGCGTCGTGGCCTGGCCTAACTACTCCCGGAGCGGAGCAGCGAACTTGTGCGCTGTGCACGTAGCAGATGTCCATATAAAGAAATCCGTCACGAACTGATATCAGCTCGGGCTGAACAGTTTGAAGCTGCTGCTCTCTGCCCACAGGGATTACTGCTACATACGTTTACCTCATTATTTGACACGTCGGACACTTTTAACATGAACATCCGACATTGTGACATTATATATTTGTCTGAAAATAAGGAAAAGCATAGTACTTCTTCTTTATATTGTTACGCTCTTTGCTTAATTTTCAGAGTAAAATGTTCTTGTAACTGCTGAATTCATTCAGAACCTTGCAGTGTGTGCATTGACAAAGAAATTGTCAATATGCCAAAACAACATGAGTGTGTCTGCAAACACACATGCACACATAATTAGAGCACATATGGCCTGGATCCTCTGCCATGCATGCACACAAAGACTCGATAAATCCATAAATACAACAACAATTGACATGGTATGTTGGCATCTCAGAAAGGGAAAAATGGAGTGCTATTAAAACAAAAGAAAACCAGTAAAAATTGATTTACAAAACATCACTCTCAGCAAACAAAGTTGCTATTTGAGTTGAGAGTTAGAGGTATGTGCAAAGGGAAATCACAAGTACTTAGAGTTCTGAGAAGACACCTACGTGTCACGCCCTGAAGAAGACTCCTGCTGAAACGTGGGTGTCAGCCATGCTTGAATAAAAGCTTTTAACTACACTCAGAACTCTAAGCACCGTGGATTTCAATTTCTTTATTGTATATAAGAATACATATTGTGTGAATGTATGTATTTTATTACTGGAAATTGACAAACACAACAACCACTTTTGGAGTTGTTCACTTCAGGTTTTCAATATATCCTCAATGTACCACATTTATCTTTTTTAAGACCACCACTAGAAATCATCAAAAATCCTCAAACTCTAAATATAGAGAGGCTCATTCTGTAAAAGAATGATTTTAACAATATTAACAAACAGCACTCCTAAATCTCCGAGTATGGTGAACTTTATGTACGCTAACAAGGAATGACAAGACCATGTGACAGACAATCACAAGGTCCGGCCATAAGAAACAAGAATAGGAAGAGCTTAGGTGGTTACCATCAAATAGGCTTATTCTGATAAACCTACATTTTATTTTTCAAGAAGTCATTGTATTAACAAATGAAAACAGTTTTGCAGAACTGTTAGTTTTGTTATAAAATTAAAGCTGCATTAAGCAATTTTGACCAATAGAAAGCGGAAAGTAGGCATTACAACAAAGCCCCAGCCTCTTCTTGTAATTAATGTGTTAGCCTCAACATCATGGCCCATATGTTGGCCCATGGTTACTTATTCATTCAACAAAAATTGGATTCTATGCTTAAATTATACTGGACTCTTTTTACAACCATGTGAGAAATGGACCAGTCGTCACTTTCTCTTTACTGCCAGTTTGGCCTCTGGTGTCTTTTTCAATTTCTTGATGTTTGACTGTCTTTAACAGGTACTCGACTCTCCAAAAGGTACTGGCTTCTACTCTCTTTCACACTGGGCAGGTAGCGTACAGTCAGTGTGTGGGAGCTTCTGAGCTGGAAGCTTTTGAGCTGCCCACGGTTTTTATATGGGGGGTGGGTAAGAGCCAGAGCCAGACTCAACCAGACATGTTGATGGACCAAAACAATTAACTGGAAGAGGCTGAAAGCTGCACAGAGCTGCAAACTGGGCTATTCATTCTCTGAGTTCAGCAATACTACCAGCCCTTCACATTACAGAGAGTGATTTGATATCAAACATATTGCTTGATGGAGATTTAATTTGGCATTAGACAGTTTTTTTCTCAAGTTTTCCTATTTGTTTAGATAACTGAAATAGATACTGTCTGTTGCATGAGTTCATCTAATTTACTTACGTCATTACGCCATTTTTCCCGGCAACACATTAGTTGTTTTTACGAGATCTTATACATAGATACATGAGTTGGAAGATAGTCGAATCATATGGGATTTCCTTTCCTTCTCTGGCTCAAAATCAACAACATCAGACTGAAGACGTCATTATGATCCACATGAACTTCTTTGGAAAAACAGGCCCTAGAATGAGAAAGTTGTTATACAGTATTACCATGCAGATCTGTTTCTTGGTTCATTGACAAAGTCTAACAGTAATACTACAAAAGAGGCTCCTTTCTTCATTAACACCCATTCCTCTTCAAAGTCAAGTAGGATAAGCTGGAAATTACACAAACCTTTATCCCCTACTCAACATCAGGGAATATAAGATGTTTTGGACTGGAATTGAAAAGGAAGGGCTAAATGCCATCCTAAAGGCAATTTACCTCAGACAAGCCTATTACAGCCCTTCATAGAAAGCACAGTGAGATATTTTGAGAGATTGTCTCACTAAATCACTCAGACACCAGCCACAGTACAAATATGAAGTTAGAGTGCCTTGGCATTTTTTTATACTGATACAATGAAACTTGGACCATTAATTTGAGTATTGTGTTCAAGTTGCTTTCACCAGTTCTTTGCCTCTTGGTTTCCTGATTGCAAATAAATCTTGAATATTGTGCACCACAGTGTGTTGAAGCCTCTTTAGGCGGGTTTGTCATTGATAGAGAAATATGGTATTAAGATTCCAGTGGCTGACTTGAATGAGTTAGTGCCCCTCTCCTTACAGTTTTGATAATACAGTGTAATAATTCATCATTCCCATTCTTTCTAGTGGAAGAAACCTGACCAATAGTGTCAGATAGATTATGAATACTAGCCACACAAAAGGATGGGAAGGACTGACAGGCTTCCACTACGATCAGCTCAGATGTATAATATTGTGGGCTCTGCTGTGATAGAGCATGAAGCCAGCCAGTAGCATCAACATGAGGCAACCTCAGTCCTCCATTCTACTAGCCCCTGACTCTCATATTTTGCATAAAGCTGTTATTATTAAATTGAAATGAGGAAGGCTGCTGCAGAGCAGCAGTACTGTGACCTTCTGAATACATTTGTAGAACGCAAATTTGAATATCCTGTGACAGATCTGCCTCCGTCTGTCACCTCACCATCCAGCAGACAGAATAAACACGTGGTCTCACAGTCTTCACCACAATCACTTTCACTATTTCCCTTTGAAGGTGGCTGATGTTACCCATTATGTGGCAGATGCAATCCAGATGGATTTTGTTTCATAAAAGGCTTGAACAACTGAAGTTTTCCAACCAGTATATATATTGCTCTTTTATTATTTGACATTATAAATCACTGTTAGTCCTGGAGAGCACAGGATGCAGTGAACTCTGAAACAAATATAGCCAAGTACACAACAAAAGGCCACTCGTGGTTTTCATTTTATTATATTTTAATGTCTCCCTTGAATTTGCCCACAAAATCAGTGTTACTGATTGAAACTGCCTCCAACATGTTATTTGTCAGCTTGACTATTATTTCATTTGAACAGGGAAAAAATAACTTAAATTCTACTCTAAAAACATTACCTTGGCTTTGATGATCCCTATTTTAAAGAAAATTGGCTATTGTTCAGCATAATGTAGTCTGCTACATCACAGAATATTAAGCATGTCACAGCATGGGACAACGCTTTGTGAAAAATTGAACAGCAGCACGGCTTTGATTGTGTCTGGCTGTTTAGTCGAAGCCTATACTGAAGTATGCTGAAGTATACTGGAGCCTATACTTATTGTATGTGTGTGTGTGTGTGTGTGTGTGTGTGTGTGTGTGCACACTGTTCTAATCATTTCACTATTGTTATTAGTTGTATTATAAGTACTGGTAAAGTGATTATACAAATGTGTCAGTTGTCACATCTTAATACAATCATGTAATATATCAGTTAACTGTGTCAAGAAACTTTTTCATCTTTTTTTCCTTGACATGGGACAATGAAGCATTCATTCTGCGATATGCTTTTTTTCCCCCTACATTATACAGTATCTATGAACAACATAGACTCACAGACTTATTAGTCTAGTTTGAGGGTAAGAATCCTTTTGGATCCTACAAACTTCATGAGCTCTTATAGAACCCTGAAAAATGTCAGATATTTTTGCTTCAGTGTTTAAATGGACTGCAAATGGTAAATGGACTGCATTTATATAGCGCCTTTTCAGTCTTCTGACCACTCAAAGTGCTATACACTACATGCCACATTCACCCATTCACACACACACTCATACACTGATGGCAGAGGCTGCCATGTAAGGTGCCAACCTGCTCATCAGGAGGGGTTCTAATCAATGACACACACTCACACACTGATGGCGCAGCCTTTGGGAGCAATTTGGGGTTCAGTATCTTGCCTGAGGACACTTCGACATGCAGACTGGAGGAGCAGGCGATCGAACCGCTGATCTTCCGATTAATGGATGATCTGCTCTACCTCCTGAGCCGCTGCCGTCCATTTACAGATAATTCAAATGTGTTAGCATGGTCTCTTACATGCACACACATTATTCTCATTCTGTTGGCCACTAAGTGTCCTCAGAAAACAGTTGGGGATTATGTTCTGACACCTAGACAATAGGTTCTGATTTCCAGTGGAGGTGTTTGATTGAAGAGCATAGGCTGCTGTCAGTCTAATATACTCAGCTGTAATATATATAAAAATCCATCAGTTCTTGCACAAGACTTAGTCAAGCAATTTTATGGTTTAAACTGAATGCAATTGCCTAAACCTAAATAAAATTATAGTATGTTAGTAGTGGTTTAATTGCTTTTCATTCATCATGTGGATTATCTCAACAGAGCATTTATGAATACTCAAAATGTTTTGTTGTATAAAAAATAATGTCACACTGAGCATTATTTTGGACAAGATGAATAAAATGTATACTGTAGTAATGCAAAACAATTGTGATGTTCATTGATTTGTATCTTATATAATCAAATTAAGGATAATTCCATTAAAATTCTGAGTACTATATATTCTTCAGTCTTGATATACAGTCCTAACATACACCTAAATGTAGATTGTACAATTATCAGCTTGTGCTGGTATCACATGTACATACAAACAGACTGGGATACTTTTAGAAAGGCAAACTGAGCAAATTGATCAAAACTATGGTTACTGGGCAAACTGTTTTTTTTAAACAATCTACATATTGTCTATCAATCAGTTTTCATTAGATGTAATCAGGAATTCCAGTCATAAACATGCATTTCTCATTTCAGTCTATTGCAATAGTGTTGAGTACGTTGGAGCTGCAGACATGCATAAATAAATTGCAAAGAAATTATTCCAATCAGCCATCACAATTAACAGCTTTGTCTAGCTCATAAAGCCTAGACGTGACAAGCAGACCCTTCACTCAGAGACTGTCGGAGGTCTGTGGCTTGCAGAGGTTGTTACTGCACTGTTAAAAACAGAGAGGAAGAGACCCCTCATAGCTGCCTGCCGGAGCGTTGCAGCCATGATTATGAAGATGCCAATATAACAGGCAAAAGAAATTAAGGTATGAGAGATTGTTTATTTGGCCTGCATAAATAATCATATAAAGTCTTTCCCCCATCCCCCCATGCCAGCTCTCCCCACCACCACCACCACCCATCTATCTGACCTGTAGCAAATCAAACACCTGCATAGGATCCCTCATCGCCACTGGAAATAGCCAACAGCAAAAAGCAGCAGGGAATGAATAAGTGTGATTTTAGATGAGTTTACTGGCATTGGAGGGAACATGAATGGTAATGAGGGCAGATTAGGAATCAACAACCACCCTGGCGAAACACTCAGCGAGAAACACAAAACAGGCACTTTCCTGCTCAACCTCACACCTTTTAGATGTGATTAAGAAAAGGCAGGACATAGGTGTGTTTGCATACCTCCATGCACACACATGCAATATTAATATTTATACCTGTATTTATATATAGACACCATGAAAAATATCAAAGCTAATTACTATACACACTTACGCTACATGCACACATCATATGTGTGTGTTCCATACATAGTACAAACCCAGATTTCATAGCACAGAACAAAATGAACCCATCTGGATGACAAAGCACAAATAAGATCTGGATCCCTCCTCAGTGAATAAATCGTCTTCTTTCCATCTCTACCATTAACTCCGATACACAATTTTATCCCTGACATTAATTTGCTCCCTGGCGATCCACTGGCCCCACCACTGCACCATAATAAATCTGATCCAATGCCTCAGCGCTCAAAGCCCACCATAGAGACAGAGTTCTTACCAGGACTGTCATGCAGAGAATTCTAATTCAGGCAGCTCCATGTTGCCAAGGAAATTCAAAATGCCTCCGAAAGCATGGAGACAGGGATGCAGGATACAAGACAGCCTAGATTCAAATGGGAAAGAGAGATATATGCAGCGATGAGAATCCCTTGTCTGAGGGGCATTTGAGAAATGCCTTCGTCCTCTCCAGATGCGCTAAATCCGGCTGCACTGATAGGCTGACATGTAAACACACAGGCGGCTCTGCTGGCTCACACACGCTCACATACATGCTGCACCTAGCAGAGACAGAGAGGAAGAGGGAGGGGCAGCTGATGAGAGAGGTGGAAGGAGGAGCTGCAGTGCACTGGGAGAATGAGAGGCACAGAGCAGAGGCAGCGAGGAGAGTTGAAAAGAAATAGAGAGAAATTTTCTCTGATTGCACTGGCAGCATCTTCTTCTGATTTTTGTTTACTGTAGTTTTCCTATTTATGGCAGGATTGGGATGATCTGGTTAACTGGAAGGCTGCGTGAGAGAGGAGGAAAATCAGACTGGTGTGTGTGGTGACAGAGGAAAGGAGGTTAGAGAGAGAGAAGTATGAACGTGCAAATAAAGCAGAGGGATGAAGATAAGCAAAAAAAAAAAGTGAAGGGGGTTATGAAGGGGAGGAGGGAGTGCTGAAACCACAGAGATATACAGCAAATGAAATTCAATTTATGCAGTTCTGCAAACCTATGCTGGTAATGACAGGCAACTTAAGACTGTGGTGGTTAGGGATGGATAAGTACTTTTTTTCTGTTTTCAAGATTTCTTGCCAGAGTTCTGGATTAACGCCACCCGTAGTGCAAAGTGAGGTAATCATAACACAAAGTCACCTATGCCGTGAGGAGTGGGGGTTGGGGGTGAGAAGCAGAAGCTTAACGGTGCTAATGGGTATATGGGGCTGGCGCACACATGCTGGCAGTGCCAAGGAAGCTCCACAGTTGGGGACTGTTTATGGGAGATTAGGGGGCCAAGGATTTAGTGGAGTGGTAGTAGACATGAAGGGCTTCTGGCCACTGAATGAACCATGTGACAATGTTGGCTTAGAAAAAGATATGTTTTATCTGATAGATTTTTATTTTTTACAACTATTTGTTGACATGTTTTTTTTTTTACTTTGACTTATTTATATCTAAAAATTATTAAATTTTATTTTAAGACTAAGGTAGGGCATATACCTTCTACGAGAAAATCAACTTATCTTTTGTACTAAATCTGTTAGACAAACAGCAGTACACAGAGCTGAAGACAGCCAATGTTGGAAGATCTCTGTCGTACAATAAAACATACAGAGGGGAAAGAATTATTCAGGCAGTTGGAAAAGAGGAAGCACTCTACTCCAATACAACATAAAAGAAATGTATGGCTGATGTTGGCTCACCAACTAGAAGCTAATCTAAAAGAGATGAGTTATGCTCCATGGAAGAAATAAAACCAGATGAAAGGTGGGTGTTGAGGAAATTTGAATAGATGACGCCCAGGATAAGAACCAGCCGACATGGAGCGGGATGACTTATTCGCATTTTTTACATTTTGAATGGTGTCCTGCTATAGCCACTTAGAAAAGATTGGACAGCTGATTCATGTCATCTGCATTCATATTCAAAGCAAAAACATGGTGCTGTGAATCTTAACTTTTTTTCTGGGTTAGCAGATAAGGGCCTCAGTTGCCATGTAGTGGTGACTCAGACCTTTAATTTGTGACCGGATTTGTTGTTATACAATTTAATGCTGAGTGAGTAGTTATGTGATTTTAGAGGCAAATGACGGGCTCGGAAACCATGTAGCACTTTAATGTGTGTGATGATCTTTTTTTTTTTTTTTTGTGCATGTCAAAATGGCTTTCTTGACTCACGGGTTTCAGATCACCTGCAGTTTAGATTTTAGTCACTATACAAGCACTATCACAAACTGAACGAATGCTGTTTAGGAACAAAACTGCACTATAAGCTGGTAAACATCTGTGCTTTAGCTTTTTAGGTGATGTGGGGTTTGCATCAGAACATGATGATCATAATAGCTGACTTAACTATAAAAACTCCACCTGCAGCAACAAAATGTGTTTTTGTAAATAAGGGAATCCCTGAACACAATGTTAAATTCATGCTTTTATGCTCCTTTAGCAGTGTGCATGGCAAAATGCATTATATTGCAACAAATTAAACAATAAGCACAAAACCTTAGAGACGTTTTTCCCAATCACCTAATTCCTAGGGAAAGCATTCTGTAGCGGCACTGTACTATATATGGCCGTGAACACTTGTCAGTACATTACAAATTCATGATCATTTGAGTGGTCAAATCTCTGGCACTAGACTCTGCGGGGACATCCTAAGTCCCTTAAATTGCATCCACGTTTCCCTCACTTGTGTCCTTTCCTTGCGTCTTAGTCCCTCCCATTGAGGATGCATGGAGAGAAGCCATGTGAGGAGAGAGGGAACGAGGAAATATGTGTTTAGAGAAATGAGACGTCCTTTCCTCTGAAGTGTCATGTGAAATGACGTCTGTTTCTGATGACGGGGGCAGCTGATCACAGCTGGATCAACGACTTTTGATGGTTTGTGTCTGCACACATGAGCACTGTGCTAATACTAATAAAGGTACACAGTTATCACTGCCAGAGCAGCAGTGTTTTCTCTCTGCAGCCTGTAACCTGTTTAACAAACACCTGCACATGAATAAAAACCTACATTCTGTATTTATATTGTGTACTGTGTCCTGCTCAGACACACATGAACCATTTCTACTGGCAGAATTTATATTATCTATTAATTATTTGTGTCTGTATTTATTGATATTCTGATTGTGAATTCATTATTTACTACCCCAGATTATGATTAGGGTGTCTTTTGAACACTGGAAATTATTTATTAGGCTAAATGTTTGAAATTATGTAACTCATATCAGACCCGACGCTTAGGAATTTTCAGCCTCATGTGACTGAATGGAAATGAATTATGTAAAATATAAATGTGTTTAAATAGTGTTTATTGCTGACAGACAGACTCTACCTGACTTTAATTTTATCCATGATATTTTAAAAATTGTATCATGAAAAGAAAAAATCTTTCTAATAAATGAGGAAAATTGTTTATGGTTCTTTGATCTTTTGTTGATCAGACCGACAATTGACAGATTTAATCGGATAACAAATAAAATATAGGGAGTGATACATTTGAGTTTAATCTGTAATCTGTCTCCACTCAGTGATGTTGTGATGTATCAGATCAGTCTGATCAGCTGCAGCGTCCAGTCAATAACTGCAAAGGAGGCGTATCGGTCAGTAAAAGACTTCAGCATGTATCCTCGCTCATGGCTCCTCAGAGATCCCTCCTTGCTCCTTGCTTCTCAGAGCAAGAATAAGCACTTTGGGAGGCCTTCAAAATGGCGGACCAGATCGACTTGTGGTTCAAGCGAGGATTGAGGAGTGAGGAAAGATCAAATAAGGGACTTGGGATGTACCCTGTGAAGCTACAACCTGGAAAACCTCCTTTCACTTCTCAGCCAAGTCTGCTGTCACCTTATGAGCCAAACAACTTAGTATCTTAAAGATACAGTTCCTTATTTATTTATTTTTCTCCCAGTTCACTGTTGACATTTTATTTTAGAGAGATTGTTGGGTTTCAAAGCATCAACACTTGGAATATATGGAAATAAAGTAAAAAAGAAAAGCCAGATTTTACCATGGAGCAAGAGGGTTCTCTGGTCTTTTCTTTACTTTTCTGCAACAACTACTGCTGATGTTTTAGATTTTTTAGCAATCACTGCAAATAGGTCAATGTGACACCACATAGTCTACATTAAGGCAGTTTTGAAGTAAGAAAACCTAACTCCATCTCACACCATAATGGCAAAAAAAAAAGATGTACAGGAACATCTCTACTGACTGCTTTATTGGTGTTTTGATCTGACACCAAACTGTATCTGTTTTCAGACATGCTATTTCTGGTATTGAGTGTCTCCCTGGCATCTGCTAACATGTGGTTGGGTTCTCCCAAAATACACACAGCAGCATCCCCTTAAGTCTTTCTCTATATAACAACTGCTACAGCCCAATGAAGAACCAAGTCAATCACAGACAGTGCGAGTGATCAGCTGTAAAGAGGCTTCTGCTGATTGCACTCACTACTACACATGGAAGCCTGAAGGGCCTAAAGAGTCATTTTGACTCATTTATGTCATGTTCAATCATGATGATGATGAAGAGTTGGACATGGGTTAAACATAGAACTTTAGAAAACAAGAAGTTAGCCTAAATGTTCATCGCTTTAAATCAGATTTTTTGTTTATGTGCAGAAAAATAAGATACAAATAAACATGCAAGATGTGTTCATAAAAAACTGAAAAGTTCACTTTAAGGGTCGCATGACGTTTATTTACCTCCATTATTAACTGAAGGAGCTGTCTGAAAAACATCAAAGACTGTTTCTGAGGCTTAATGAGAGTAAGTCTGAGTTTGTTATATTTGGCCTCTGTGACTTCATCTAACAACCTTGTCAAGCCTTTTGCCAAAATTATTGAGAGATTCTTCAATTAGGTTTGATAAACTCATTCAGCAAAATTTTAAAAAATCAGTAGTGAGATCTTATTTCCTCCAGTTGAAGATAATATCTAAAACCCCTGACATATTTCATTTTCACCTGTGCTGGACTCCCCTCACTGGCTTCCAGTGTGTCAAAGAATTGATTTTAACATCGTACTGGGGACACTTCATACTGTATATCTGAGATCTCTTTATTCCCCCATGTCTCCTCAAGATTGTTTGGTCATGTGAGTTAAAGCTGCAGGTTGGTCTAGGCAGAAGTATGAGGCTGTGTTTGGCGGGTTATTTCACCCGAAGGTGAGCAAAACCTTACCTTTCTCCTTAAAATAATACCAAAATTTGCACTACTAGCATAATTTCTAAAAACTACAATTAATGGCTGAAAATATTTTATTCTGCCATGGCTTGGATTTCTTGTAATACTTAATTAATCCTACTCTGGAATTTCTTTTTCACCATATTATCATATGATATAAGACACAGCCCCAAAACAAAGAGGGCATACAAAAGCATACTGCACATTAATCGCCCACCTCTGTTGATAATGAGATGGATATCATTCCCCACTTTCTTCACACAGAACAGAAGACATCAGATCTGTAGATCTGTGGGTGATCTGTTTTCTCGAAAACAATGAAATTTTGACATAGTGCTGGTATTGTAGAGTACACATTGTGATTCCAGATTAAATTTAACAGCTGAATGGGTTGACATACATACATACATGAATCATAAAGTCACATTTTCACAACAGAGACAAGCAAGCTGCCTAATTAGCGCAAATCCAGGAGAAATGCTTGTGAACAAAATGTCTTGCAAGGACTATCACTCACATGTGCCAACCATCAGTGATGAGCTGAAAGTAGGTGAACAGTGGTTGTGTGAGCCAGAAAGAACCTGAATGTTTACACGATAATCTTACCGGTCGTCCTAAAGATAGAAAAAAAACATGAATTTGACTTGCTTACAAGACCAGTGCAGTTTCTTTTGTCATCATTCATGATTGGTGCCAAAGCTCAGATTAAAACACCAGGACAGGCCTCACAGGACTTCGTCAGTATTCAGGTAAAGCAAATGTTAAACAGCGTAGATATGGTGCTCAATTATTCAGTTTTTGACAGATGGTGACTAAGAATGTGTGAAGAATGGCAACGGTGCAGCTGGATAAGAAGACAATGAATGACTGGCAGCCAGATATGCATGGAGTAACGAAGCTAATGTTTTTCAGTATTTAATTAATTGTATCTAAAGACAGTCAAATACAATGCAGTGATCATTAAAGTGTACAATATATCACTGAGGTGTACAGTACGGATGTACAGTGTGAATAAGATAAAAATGGTATTTATGTTTTAATTTAAAGTTCAGAGTCCATCTTATAAAGGCAAATTAACATTTTCTACAAGACCTGGCAGTTTGTCCTCTTAGATGCTAAACTTGTCCCCAGTGCAACTGTCAAATTTATATTTGTATTTATATTTTGTCACAGCGTTGCCACAAAGACTATTGCAATTGGATTACCAAACTGTAAGTGTAAAACGCCAAGGACACAGCACTTACACACCTTTTCATGTGAACTAATTGAAATTTCTTCCAATTGTGAATATGTTTCTCACTGTTTAGCTTGCTATTCAGTATACTGTGATGGTAAAACACATAATCAAAGTGTTTATGAGAAGAGCCTCTACACAAAATGACATTGCAGTACAATCCATAATCCTACTGTAAACAAAACTGTGAACGTTACATCCGAAAGTCAAAACTGCTTTGGCATGATTAAATAAATTAGTTTTTAATGTTTATTGAAACAGTGAAAGTATTTTTTTGTTTGTTTTACATCTATAAAAGTTACAGCAACAGGAGTAAAAAGCCTGTATTCATTATATTATTGTGATCAGATGAGAAATGTACAAGTGCTTATATTTCAAAATCCTTATATCATACACTTGTACTGTATATGTAAATAGCTGTAATATGGTCAAAAAACACTGATCTAGTTTTTAATCAAACCTTTTTTGTGCAAAAGTCCCCTCTGTAGGTAACATTTGTTGACACAAGCTTCAATCAGGTGTCCAAAATTAATGAAAGAGCACCACCCTGTGGATCAGCACAGCAATGACTAAGAATAAGTTAATTTAGCTACAGCTGCTTACTGCAGGCCTGAAGACAAACCGTACCAGAATGAGCGCTATTACATCCAAGACAAAGCATATTGTTGTGTACAGCTCATTACAGCTTAAAATCATGTAAATTGTACAAAAAGTACATATACATTTACAATATTTACAGGACACTATGAGGAGAAGAATCATATATTTTCTTTAGCAGCAGTGTTATCATTTGAAACATCCAACTGCACAGCCAAACACTAAAACAATCCCACATAGCTGCTAATATTACCACATGCAGCTGAGACATTTTTGCAGGGACACGTGCAGTTTTATTCAGTGAATAACCCTCAGAACAGTGAAAACAGACAGCCTCTTCTGGCATGATGCTGACTGCACTGGGAGCATGTCAAAGAACAGCTTATGTGTGCGCTAGTTGAGCGTGACATACGTATCTGCTGAAGACTTTTTTTTTTCATTTTCTGCTGCAGTGAGGGAATATGGAGAAGAAAGAGAACACCTGTCCCTAAAATTACGGAGAATGCCAGTGAGCACAGCGCTGATTGTGTTCAAAGTGTGTATAATTGTGTAAGCTGTGAACCATGTCCACCTTCCATGCTTGGCAGTCATGCACCGT
Organism: Thunnus thynnus; assembly: GCF_963924715.1. Classification (NCBI taxonomy): domain Eukaryota; kingdom Metazoa; phylum Chordata; class Actinopteri; order Scombriformes; family Scombridae; genus Thunnus; species Thunnus thynnus. Next base: position 8,831,005 of record NC_089517.1, read on the forward strand.
TTCATATGACCTTGATTTACATGAGAGAATCTAAACTTATTTTGTGTATTTTCAATCATTTCACTTGCCAGTGTAATTATATTCAGAATGTATAATTTTTTGGGATCATTCCGCTCAGATTTATGCCATATTTAATTTGCTGGAGTCCAACCTCAGTCTAAAAGGGTTCCTACATTTAAAAGGATGAATGTTTTTCTTAAACACATATTGCATTAGTTGGTGTTTTTTTAGGGGATTTCTCCACAGCAAGCCCACATCAAAACTCAAGTATTGTCCTTTAAATATTTAAGCTGGGAAAAACAACATTAGCAAGCATAAAAATGTACCAAGCATAAAAAAATCTTCTTTAAGGTTACATGGAAAATGTATGGTCACACCTCAGTAGCCGGCAGATGCCAGTTGTAGATGGTTTATCTGGACAGAAAATCACAAAATTCCACCTTTATCAGCAAACTCGAGTTCCTGTTTCGCAGAACAAGGCTTATCGACTTTTCTGTTAGGAAGTGTCTTGTGAAATCATTGATACAGTGTCGTCTCAGTTATGCCCGTTCTGCTTGGTACAGTGGCTTGACAGCTAAATTTATGAACAAACTGTAGATATGCAAAATAATACTCGGTATTTATTAAATGCATCCCCTTGCACTCATATTGGTAGTGATAAATTCAGAAGGGTAGGACTGCTGTCAGTACAGCTCAGAGTAGAACAACAGACGATGCATCATATGTACAATATTATGAATGGATATGCTCCTCAATACTTGTGTTCTCAGATAACAATGGCCCATAATACCAGGGCCACTGTGTTTTCATGTAAGTGCCAAAAGTGAATTATGTAGGCAGAAGTTCCTTTTTTTTTTTTTACATTTATGCCATGTTGTGGAACAGCCTTCTGCTACGAATCTATTTTTCAGAAATGAGAGGGGCTTATAGAGTTCAGGTCAATCTTATAATGAAATGTGCAATGACATTGTTACTTTAGCTATCAAATAGTTGTTTAGTTTTTATGTTGAATGTCTTTTGTTTCTTTATGTTTATTTGTCTTTTAACATCTTGGGACCATGTTGGAAATAAGTGTTTTCACTTTAACTTGGATTTTTGTTTTTGTCTCTGTAATCCATAAATAAATCATATCATATCACATCACACCATTAGATAAACATTGCATATTTTCTGCTGTTTTAAGTCACACTATACATTTATGTATATTTTTATCTTACTAATTCAATAAGAAAGTGATTAATACATAAAAAATAACATGGTGTATAAAAAAACACAACATGTAGACATAAAATAAGGACAAAACAAAGAAATAAGGACTAAAAAAGCAAAATGTATACATATGGGAACAATACAAATTTGTTCTTTAGCTGAACACCTCATTAAAATATTTGTCCAAACACACTGAATAAATACAGAACTTCAATAGTCTTAAAGTCTTTTTTCTCACTGGTCACTGCGGTCAGTAGTATTACTGAGTTTTCCTGCAGCAGACCAGTATGTGCATGTTATTAAACAAATGCAATCTAAATATGCATTGCCATATTTATGCTTAAATATTCCTCATGCCTTGTTATTTTACATAATAACCACTGTGTAATGTATGGAGAGTGGACAGAAATACAGAAACAACTGACAACAAAAGCTTCAGAAAGCTCTCCTAGGTTTGCTGTGACACAGTTGAAACTGTTTCATGAAGGTTTTGTCACATTTTCTGTCTCATCAGGCTTTTTTAGGTTCCAAATTTGACATGACTTTGAGGGTATGGAGTTCCCAATGGACGATAAAGAAATGATGGCATATGTGCCTGTCTGCATATGAAGCCACATTAAGAGCCTCTGTTGTAGTGGGATGTATTGCTGTACTGAACTTTATTTTACCCAGATACTTCTCTTTTCTCCAGAACTTACCATCAAGTTTCAGTAAACTTTTGATCTTTGGACGGGGAAACAGCTTCCTGGTACTTGTGTTGAATTTGCATAACATTTTCTAGGTGCTTTATCATCTTAGAATATGGCAAATGTCATGAGTGAATAGAGTTTGTGCCATAAGGTGAACCTGGCCCTTCAAAACTGCTCTTCATTCTTTTCTTATTAGATCACCATTCAGGGTAATCACTGACCTAATGATTCCATTAGTCCACTCCATTAGACTGTGTGATCATTGTTTGAATAGGAAGTAATTACAGGTCTATCCTCTGCAAAGGCAAGGTTAGACCACGAAGAATAGAAAATTGTGGAACTCAAGTACTGCTTCTAGAACAAAACCAAAACGAGGCTCACAGGGGTGGCAGAAACTGACAGATAAAGACATTATTAAAAGTAGTGTCAGTGTCAGGTTTTGAACATAAATCAAACAAACTTGTGTTTCCATTTTTTATTTTCTTTATTGGTCAATAATTTACAGGCAGCCATCGAGTACAGTCAGAATGTATAAATGAGTTTTGTACAACATGGTCTCAAAAAATAATTAAAGGAATTTGTCATATGCATTGAAAAGCCATTAGCACATTTTTCCACACAATGAAAAACTGGCCGCTCTCAAGTCAACATGTACATAGTACACGGTCATGTTATTACACTGTTTTGCATACATACAGTATAATTAATGCATATAAAAAACTAGTAAAACAAGACTATGGGTCTACAACCATGCTAGTGGCTCTGTGAGGCTGTGCTTTTGCACCGTGGTGCTTTGAGCTAAATGCTAGCATGCTAATTAGCTGTCTGGACCAAAGTGGTGGACTGACAGACAGATAATGCCATCCCTAGAGCCATGCAGATTTGTTGCATTAAATCTCCATGACTTCAGCCTTAGCTGAGCTGCTGATCAATTGCTTGATAAACTTCTCCTCCCTCTACAATATTTCTGTCCATGAGAAAAAGAGAACAATACCATATCATGTTGCTGCAGGAGAAATGCACCCCATAAGCCTCACAAAGTGCAGGCTGGTGATCCATGAGCTGAGCGGAGATTTAACAAAGTTGAGTGTTTTGATGAAGTGGTCAGGACTGCTGACTACTTCTTTCCTGTCTACTTAGTTGGAAGGAAGAGTTTTTGTAATGTCTCATCAGTCTTGTGAAAAGCATGGCCGAAGTAAAGCTCACACACCACCATCATTATCTGATGCCAGCTGACTTACGTGACAGCTGCTTCTGGCTACTTGCTCTAAGTATTTTTCTCCCCACATCAGCAAATAGGCCTGAGACTGCTCAAGAGAGCCATGATTGGGACCTACCTGCCTATGGAACAGTTCATTTATGTGGGACCCTGGAGGGACCAATCCCAAATTTACTTGGACTTGTCACAGCCACATAGTGGTAGGTTGTCAGGATAGCCAGATCCATGCTGGAGTGTCCTCCATATCTCCTTAATAGGGAATTTGAATTTCTTCCCTCTGGCACGACACCCGGTTGAACAGGGTGAGGAACTCTCCATGTGATGAATGTGTTTAGCTCTGGTTAATGTATTTTATACTAAATATTCAGGATTCTACTGTCAACAATGTTTATTATTAGGATGATCTATAGATAGATAAAGATACTTTGTGTCTTATGTTATGTATCACGTACGTTTTGTTGCTGCAAGGAGTATTTGTCCATTTGAGACAAGTTGAATTGGATAGAAATTAATGCTGACACATTATCACACTCTCAATTATATCTTCTTATTGGTTAATTAGACTAAAAATCTTTCTCTTTTCACTGTCAGTTGTGCCATTATTTGTTATCTTGGGGGCCTGTTGAAGTGATCTGCCACTGAACTAGCTTCACTGGTTTTCCCTTGATTTGTGAATGTGAAATACCTGAAAAAAGCAGGTAGAAGTCCTCAAACAGTATAGTTTACTATCTAAAGTCTATACTGCCATGTAAAAATATTACATTACATATAAATTTGTAATAGATAAAAAAGTATGAATGTACTAATACAAATATCTGCTTTACAAGGAAGTTTCTCTTTCACAATGATATTTATGTATTAACCTGCAAGCAGCATTTAATGTATTCACTGGTGCAGGTGGCGCTGAGTCTAACTGCTGTACTAAAATTATTCATCATATTTTTTATCAGCTTATCATATATTTCGATATGTGCTTAATCTACAAAGTAACTAGAACCTACATTCATCATATAAAGGTAATTGATTAAAAAGAACACTGAGTACACAAAATGAAAATTGTAAAAACAGTAAGAAATTATACTTAAGTACAGTACTTGACAACTTTTTCTCTGGACAAATGTACAGACTTTGCAATGGCTATTTTTTATGCTTTTGGGAAACGTGAAATCAAAATTCGCAAAGACTATCATCACAAGAAAAAACAGCCTGGTCTCGCCAAATGGCGTATGAATAACACACCAAAGTCATATCTTGTGTTATCACTATGCATTTTTTTGCTTTTCACATGTCATTTCATGCCATTTATTAAATTCAGTCGCCATAAGCGACCTATAGTTATGTTTGAGTGATAGGGAAAGTGACGTATTTTAATATTTTAATCAATAAAGTGTGACTTTTTTTTCTTTTAGAAAGTGATTTTTGGCTGTTAGGAGGACGCAGCTTGGATGGATGGCTAGATAGTTGGCAAAAAGTTGTTAAAGCAGCAGGAGAGCACTGTTCAAGATCACTGACCGAACATTTTTAATGTCACATCGGGCATTTTACTGCCATTAAACTGGACATTTTTATGGAACACAGATTGGACCAAAACATCTAGTTTGGCGTTTGTATTAATATGTCAAATTTGTATGTCTTAAGACAACAGAAAATACCCTGTTAGCACATCCATTTTGAACATTTCAATTCATTTCAATTCAAAACACTTTATTTGTCCCCAAGGTAAAATTTGCAGAGACACGCAGAGTAGCACAGTCAACACGTAACACAATACAGGAAAATTTAAAAATGCGTAAAAGCAAGGCTGAAGGCGTGTGGATCATTAAGGCTTCCGTGCTATTGGTTTGCGTCAACATAACCACCCCTTTTTGATGTAGGGGCTGCGTTGGGCTGTATGCCTATGTTGTGGTCATGTGAGCACTTGCTAGTGGGTATGTTTGGGCTACGTACCTATCACATGTCATATATGCAACTGTGATTTAGTATTTGGGACGGTCCATTTGTGTGGGGTGAATCAGTTTGTACTGGTAATTTTGAACTTTTTGAAGAAACTTTTTGAACAACTGTGGTTGTTTCTTTCTTAGCACAAATGTGGTGTTTTAAACAGGAAAAGAGTGCTTCCTATTCAACAGTCTGTTCATGAAAGGACAAATGTTAAATTAGATTTTTTTTAACATAATAGTCACAATGTAAAATATTATTCACACCACTATTACATTAAAACAATACCCCTTGGCTGCACTAAAAATGTTGCCATTAATCAGAGAGGATCCCGACCACATTACATTGAACTCAATGGCTTGCAGAACACCAAATTCTTTTCTTTTTTCCCCAGTCTACTCAAAAATTCATCAGGTTAACATTTGTGTTCTAATACTGCCATCTAGTGGGAACCTAAGTAAACACACCACATTAAATGAATATATCAAGTATGATATTGTATACAAGCTACATTTTTTTCACAATAAGTAACCAGTAACCTACAAAAAATGCAGCTGTATTAACATCTGGAAAATGCAGATACATTTACATCTGTTTTTTGGGAGATGTATTAACATCTGCATTTTCTGTCACTGTAAATCAATATTATTTCTTAGGCCCAATTCAATAATATTATTTCTTAACCTCAATTCAAACAAGGTAGGTTGAGTGAGGAATTGTTTTCTCTCTTGCAATGATTATTTGGTTTGTCCATTCTGGGCTACTGTAGAAACATGGTGGTGCAACATGGCGGGCACCATGAAAGAGGGCCCTCTCCCTCTGTAGGTATAAAGGACTCACTCTAAGGTAACAAAAACAAAACTATTCTTATTTTCATGGGATTATACACTAACTAAAACATACTTATGAATATTATATTCAAATTCTACCAAGTCCATTCCGGTAGATGCCACTAAATTCGACACACTGGACCTTTAAGACGTACAAATTGGATATACTGTATGATTCAAATGCTGAACCAGACGTTTTGGCCCCATCTGCATTCAATACATTTTTACTGTCACTTTGGGCATTTTACTGCTGTTAAACTGGACATTTTTACTGTCATGTTGACACATTTTAACCAGACATTTTTACTGTCATGTCGGGATATTTTACCTGGACATTTTTACAGTCACTTAGGGCGTTTTACTGCCATTAAACTGGACATTTTTACCATCACATTGAGACATTTTAACTGGACATTTTCAACATCACGTTGAGACATTTTTATTGCATTTTACTGATCATCTGAACCCAAACCATGATCTTTCTTTAACCTTAACCAAGTAGTTTTTGCGCTTAAACCTAACTAACAGCCTTAAGTGACACATGAAAAGCTTAAAATTCGTAGACATGCGAAATGTCCTTAAAGTGGCGTGCTATTTATACGCCATCCCATGAGATCATGTTGGAAAAATAGCATTTGTCAAACAGCATCTCTATTTAAATGCCTAAAATGACCTTATTTACCTGACTAGTACCTTTAGCAGCCACATGTATTATGTCCCCTGTCTGTTGGGAGTAAAGGCAGACGTAATGTAACATTATAGCATCACAAAACCTCTAATGGAGGAGATCAATGAATGGGTCAACAAAGCATCTGTCTTGAACACAGGAGACCGCTTTTCATTTTCTGTTATGATCTAACAATCAATGTTTTCTTTTAATCATGACCCTAATCTTACCTTGTTGTGCCTAAACCTAACCAAACCATGACCAGCAGTAGTGGATCAGAAAATCATTTTGAAAGGCACTAAAAAATGAGTGCATTATATGGTATGGGTTGTTTTTGGAAGGAGTGTATTTAGTTGTTTAGTTTGAAGTATATTGCACATTATGATTTAGTTACTATTAGCAGCCACTAGTCATTAAGCATCCATAACCACAGAAAATGGTATATTAGACTTGAAGCCCTAAACAAACATAGCTTAGGTTGTAAAAACACTTATTCCCAGAAGCAAGTGTTTCTTTCTGTTTGTCTTTGAAGAAAGTGCCAAGCTCCCAGTAGATGCACTCAGAGTTCCCTCTGTGCTGCCATCAACAACACAATCTGACAAAAACAATCACAAGTTAGAATCACTGCAGCATATTAACTCTGTTCTGCTGGTTACAACTGTTGGCTCCCATCACTGGAGTCTTTATCTTCCCTACTAGTGGCGCAGCTGCACTTTGTCAGTCTTTATCATTTTGTCAAGCGGTGCAGCTGGCTCATAGATGAACAGATAAACCTGCATGTTTACGTCCTCCTGGCACGTGCTGTGGTTGGCTGACTGGAGGCCTGTGTTTCTGTTGCAGCGTGAGCTCTTCCTGCAGTTTCTCATGTAGACCTGTACCTCCTGTAGTCTGGACAACCAATAATCAGTTACAGTTTTTGACCCCTCTTTTCACATACAGTAGCTCCTCTTCATTGCATTCAGTCTTTAAAAAAGCTCTAAAAAATCCCATTCAGGATTTTTGAACCGGTAATCCCAAAGAGTGGTCTTGAAAAAATGCTGCTAATGACGTGTTTAAAAATGCTTCCTAAGATTTTCAGATATTACCAGAAACTAGAGTCCATGTATGTTAGTACTTACTTCAAATTCTGCACTTCTAGAGGATGTTTAGGTGTACATTTCTTTTATAAAACTGACAGTTTCCGGTTCTAATTTGGATTACTTATGATGTGACATTCCACAACTTCCTATAAAGCCAGTTTATAATGTCAAAATACAATGTAATAGTACATCTAATGAGGAAACAGTTGTTGCAACGGCAACGGTTAGCTGATTGATTGATTAGTAGATAAAATAATCAGCAACTATTTTGGTGATTGAATAATCATTCTAGTCATTTTTTAAGCAAAAATGCCAAATATTTGCAGGTTGCAGCTTCTCAGATGTAATGATTTGAAGCTTTTCTGTGTCATACATGACAGCAAACTTAATGTATTTGGGTTTTGGACTGTTGATCAGCCAGAACAAGACATCTGAAGACATCACCATGGGCATGAAAAAGCTGTAACTGGCATTTTTCACTATTTCCTGGCATTTTACAGACACAGCGATTAATTGAGTATCAGCAGATTAATCAATGATGAAAATAATTGTTAGTTGCAGCCCCATTGTCCACACAGTTTGTAACAATTGGTCAATTAATCGATTAAACTTTCCAGCTATTACATTAAATGCCAACTATTTTGATAACTGGCAAAAGAAAAAAAAGTCTAAATTCTCAGATTCCAGCTTCCAAAATGTGATATATATATATATAATAATCGTTAGTAGCCCTGTTTGTAACCAAGTTCACATTTTACATATGAATACACTTAATAATGGGCGTGTAATCAACCATGTTCAGTAAATAACATGAATGTTTGTTAATTGGGCTCTTCCTGGATCAATGAGGATTAAGAATTATTCAATCCATTTGAAAGTCAATTTAATCTATTTTACATAGGGATGATTTATATAAGAGATGATTTAAATTTGCTTGTGAGGTATCCCTATTGTACTTGCATGTAGTGCTTCAATTATACAGCAGGTTGATAATGTAAGAAGTGTTATATAAATTTTAAATAATAGTTTGAGGGAATAACCTTTTTAAATTTTCACTATTGACTTTAAGAATTTAGCTTTATATTATATAACCTGTGTTCCTGGTAGTGTATCTGACACAGCAACAGCAGCATGTTGTTAATATTCCTGTGTCTGCAGGGTTTTGTTTATCCAGGTCAGGCAGCAGCTGTGTCACAGAAGAAACAAGTATTTAAGATGCCTCACTACTGATTTGAGAGAGTTCAGCGTTTCGATAATATAAACAAACAAGCAACAACAGTATTAACAAAAGGCACAGGATAATTAATTTTGTGATATATTTTGTTTACTGTGACTTATATTTTAATTGTATCACATTAAAATACTGTTTCTATAGTCATTCTGGTCATTACTTGCAATTTAAGGAACCTACCTGAAGATGGTAGTAAATATCCACCGGTAAATTTAAAAAGAGAACTGCCTCTGAATTATGAGCATTGTTAATCCTTACACCCCAGACAATTCTGTTTGTATTCTTGTAGTATTTCACTGTTCTCTCCACTCTGGAGTGTTGCACTAAGGACACCCACCAAAGTGATGCTACAGCACTGTCTAGATACCGTAACAATTACCTGAAAAGAATTTTGAGTTGAATGTGGCTTTTTTTTTTTTTTTCGTCTTCTCTTGGTTCATACAATAGTTCTACCAAGAAGGACACATTATTTCAGGGCAAAGTAGGTGCTCAAATCAATATTATATGCATTCAAAAATCCAATCTCTCACAATTCTGCATCTATGGAACAATTCAATTTTGTATTTCGTAGCGTGACAGATGAAAATCTTGGTGTCTGTCTGGTTTCTTACATTCTGAAATTGAACCTGCAAGTTAATGTTATAATATGCGAACTGAAAAGCCAGTATCCATGGGAAACAAAAACAGCTTATGTATTTTGATGGATGCACTGCATATTTTAACAAGTTTTTAAAGTAAACATTCACCAAGAATGCATAATGCTATATATTTTGTGTGAACCTTGCACCAAAAAATATTGCACTCTCCACACAGATCTGTCTTAACACTCTTGCCACCTTCATATAGGCCCTTAGCAATTTGTCTTTATGGCAGAAATGACATTACAAGCATTTGAGAACAATGGTCATAAACAATAATTCACCGATATAGCCCGGTATTTGTCCTGTGGGGTCATCCTGTAAAGACCAAAGCCACTTCTATAGAGAGAACAAAAGAAGGAGAAAATGGTGAAAATCTCTTCCAGAAATGGTCATTTAATGGTATACAGCCAATTGAATATAAAACACACAAATGTTCTAACATAAAACCTGGAGGTGACCATATGGCAAAGCTGCTGACATTACAGGAACAAGAAATCTATACATTTATAGATCTGCAAATGAATAGATTCTTCGCCTGGAGCTATGGCACATACTATTAAGTTACTCGCAGTGAAAAGGCCATCTCTGTATATATTTTCAAGGGCACACATCCTGAGACATGGAGTAAGTGGGTACTGGGAAACTGACAGTTTTTCATACCTCCAGTAGCGCAATGCAACCACTTAATGGCTGCTTAACATTGGATTTCATGTAAAACATCTTTGTTAGTCTTGACCATTGTTGCAGTACATCTATGTTGCTGACCTTTGACAGTGAAATTCGAACATGTTGAGCATATTTCATGGAAGATACTATATATCTGACCTTATATGTGAATGGAATCATAATGTTGATAAAGTTAGGATCTTTATTACCCATCATTCTCTCCCATATATTCCTCCTACGCTTGTCAAAACACTTGCAGGTTAAATGTTATGTAATTTCTTTCCTTATCTGTGCCTTTGTGATTTAAAAAAACATCCTCCTCTCAACCACAGGAATATTTGTTACATGCGTTATCATAATCTATGGCTGCACCACTTCCACTCCTAAAAATGAGATGCATGTACTGTAATGTTGCTGATGCAGGACTTGTTCTGCTGCAAGTAAGATAATCAACGATTAGAGAATAAAGTATAATCAGCACTTAATTATACTTGATTATACATAATTAACTTAATTAATAGAATTATTTGTATAACAATCGCATGGGTGAATCATTTGTAGAAAAAGCTGTTTAGCAGTTTTTCGCCTCTACTCAGAGGATGCAGGGTAAGTAGCTCACTGGCTAACAACCCGGCTGAATCACAATAAACTGAGGCACAATCCCCCACAAATGCTCTTCTCCAGTGGCAGCATCGCTGTGGTTTAGGGCCAAGGATCTGCTCAGGGGGTCTCGCTAGAACATCACATTGTATTGGAGTGAACAAAACTGGACTATGACTGAGGTTTTTCCTCGCTGGTTTGAACTGTGCAGTGTTTTAAATGTCTTGTTATGTGTTATTACAGTCATACAAATCCATAGCTGTTCCGCAACTAAACATGGATGTCCTGCTGCTGTCTTACTGCTAAAAGTGGGTGTCCTGGCATCTTACTACAGCTTGATGTGGACTTCCTGCCAGATTATTGGTTTTAAATGTGGGTGTCCGGGCATCTTGCCTCTGATTGTGGGTGTCCTGCTCCAGAGACATTGGAAGCAGGAGGTGCTGGGGGCGAGGTGATTGTCAGAAATGATAAGCTTGTCTCCTGCTCAAAGCACTTCACGCGTCTTTAACTATGTAAACAAATAACCACGCCAGTGCAGTTCACATCATCTGGAGCCAAGACGGGCTCCTTAGCAACCCAGCAAGAAAAACTGTTGTCCCATGTTAATAAAGTTTAATACGGCATATGCTGTAACCTATATATGCATTCATAAAATATGAAATAATGAATGAAAATTTCTGCAGTCAGCTTTGTGAACATCTTAATCTTACCTGCTAGTTTTCTTAATAGCTGTATACTTCTCATATTATTTGAAATCAATGCCCCCCCCCCCCCCCATATTTCCATATTTCCAGAGAATAGTTCCAACGTTTTTGTCCTGTTCCTGATATTGGTTGGTTTTTTATTGTTGCTCCTTGGTAGATAGCTATCTTGAGCTGTCCTGCAGTTAGCTGATGTAGTTTGACCATTGCATCACAGTCAATTGCGAATTTAGAGAATGTAGATTTAATGTGAATACTTTTTGGATTAATTTTTAAGGATGAATTTCACCACTTCAATCTAGATTTATCCTTACATTTTACCTTATGTAGCTTTGAAATTAGAACAAAAATAAAGTTTATAATTCACAGAGTATGACAACACTATACTGCACATACATACACATACAGTATTTTCTCCCTTCTTTTGTACCACGTGTTATTTAAATCATATGATCCCGAGATTGAGTGAAATATTCATAGCTAAGATATATTTTTTATGGCTTCACCATTACTGAAATATTGTATATGCTTGTACAACATTTTAAACATGTTTCCGTTTAATTCAGCCTGACAAGTTTGGAGTGTCAATCTTGGCATCTCCTCTTGGTTTAAACGATGCCTTCAACATAGTTTTAGGAGGTTGCGTCAAGTGTTACAGTTAATCATTTAAGGCATTCATAGGCCAACGATCTTTGCTTTTTTCTAGAGGAAAATCTTGTGTGTTAAGAACCTATGTTATCCTTTGGCTCTTCCACTTGATTCAGTTCTTTTGCCATTAATTGTTAACAAAACTTGTTTTTTCAATTTGTTTCTCCTCAGCAGCAGTACATCAGATGAATTACGCTTTTCCTCAAATAGGCAAAATTCAAATTATTTAACTGAATAATTAAAATTTTTTATCATGGTTCTCTCTACCATAAATTATGTTCTGTCATGTCTACAGTAAAAGCACAATTTCTTAAAGGGGACCTTCTGTGCTTTTCCTTATTTTCTGTCATATATATAATGTTACAATGTTGGATGTTCATATTAAACATGGTCAAACTTTCAAATAATAAGTAAACAAATGTTAAAGTAATCCCTGTGAGCTAAAAGCTCAGGCTTCAGGCTGCTCTGAATGTTAGGTTTCTCACAGTTTTCCCTACTTTCGAGATGAACTGACATATTTCTTTATATGGCAATCTGCTCTAGGCAAAGCACGCACAGCAGTTATGCTCAAGCGAAAAGCCTGTCAAACTACAGTCTTCTTGGTAAATGTATGTACACGTTCTCACAAAACAGTCTACTTGAGTAGTATTATAGGCTCTTAATGCACTCCAGTATACAAATAACCGATGGTGCAGGGAGATACTATACAGTCATTAGTTGACAGCAGACAACATTTTACTAGCTACGTTACCGTTGTTATTTCTTGACAGCAGACAATTTCCACTTCAGTCGGCATTTAAACGCATTTCCCACATGTACACCTATATTACCAAGGGCTTATATAGTAAAGATTTTTACATACGGCTTGTGATTGAAAGACTAAATCCACCATTATGTCACACAGCAAGTAATGAGCATAATATTTACCAAACAGAGACATCCTAATCTTTGTTGCTGCGGATGTTCGTGCTATACATTTATATATTTCAGATCAGATTCGGGCTTAAACATGTACAGATGAAGTTGACATTTCGAGCTTAAAGAGACAGGAGCTAAACAGCCTGTTTCAGAAAGAGGCTGACCTGAGGAGCTGCGTAACGGGTCAGTTTTTTGAACTGTAAATCATGCAAAGAGATTCCAGTAGAGCCCCAGATTAAAAATATAGACCTGGATATGTGCATAATAGGTGCCCTTTAAATAAAGCTCCATAGGAAAGAGAGGTTAACTTCCACTAATCAATGGCCACTGTGTGTAGAATCTAAATTTGTGCACTTTGTCACCCCCCAGTGGTAGCATCAAACTAAGACAATGTTGCAGACACGTGTGCATGTTGTTAGCAACCAGCTGGTGAAGAAAGCTGAAATTATAAAAATTCAGACACATTTATCTATATAAATGTAATAGTTTTTTTGTACTTTTGCCTTCTAGTGGTGGAAAAAATGGTGCAGCTTTAAATTGAAACTAGTCTGCTTAAATTTTTTGTTGCTCTTGTTGATCTCCATCATTTCTGTCTCTCAGCATTATTATTTCATTTGGTACAATCCACAGCAGGGAATACTGTAAATCCTGAAAATGTGGTGTCTCAAGGATGGTGAGGGTGGGAGGGGTGTAAGATATTTACACATTTACAAGATGACTAATGCATTTCTTCTTGCCTTTCATTAGCTAACTACTGACCAACAACAGCTGTCTAGGGATTTGTATTAACAGACTTCAAGGTTGTTCTTCCAATATCTCCGTTCATTTGTTCTGAACGCTTGTTGACAAAGTAAACATTCCAGACATGATGTTCAGAGCTTATTTCACCACCAGTTCAGTGAAAGCACATTTCCATACTCCTGCACCGAGAGAATGAACCAACTGACAGGGAAATGCCTTAAGCTTCAGCTTTGCTGCCAGACTCCTCTCTTTTTTTGTTTTCTCTTTCATTTTCCACACAAAATGTTGAATGGCACATAGATGTTGAGAATGGAAATTTATGCAAGGGAATGCTAGGTTTTTTCTCTTGTAGTGCAAACCATCTGCAAACATACAGTACATAATATGTATGACTATGGAGATTTCAGTACTTGCTAACTTATCTTCTTGAGTTAAATATTCATCGTGAAGAAAAGCAGAAGAGGAATGAGAGACATCTTTGCAGAAAGCAAACAATCATCTGTAAAATCTGCAACATTGCTGACAGGCCATTATTTTAGCTAGCTCAAGAATCAGGATATCTTGATTTACTCAGGCAACTGTCAGTCAATATGGCTGTCCTTGGATATGTTACCGCAGACAAGTGGAAAAGTTGTCTTCTGGGACTGTGGCAGCCTCAAGGTAAAGACAGGGGCTTTTGACCAGAAGGCAAAAAAAGATAACATTTCTGGACTAAAAAATGTGGACTAAAATGTGATTGACTCATACTGTGCAATCCTTCAAAAATTAATATGGTCTTTAACAAGCCACTTAAACCTCAGTTTGTTCAGTGCAGCTGCTTCGTGGAAAATAGTATTGGTTTTACTTGTCATCTCCATTGGTTAATGTGCTTGAACTGTTTAAATGTGAAGCAGGTTGTGGCTGAAAATGAGCTCTACTGTATGTAGCAAAAATCTTTCATGGATAAATAAAGGGTTTAAAAAGAAAACAAAAACATCTACTCTCATGGCTCTTTATGCTGGATTCAGCTAAAGAAAATATGGCTTCAAAGGCTCGCCAGCCATGCCTACTATATTTTGACAGCTGGTAGGCAAGCTCTGCCTTTTCCTTACTTTAAAAAAAATCTCATAAATCCTTGCAAACACACACTTGTGTACTTCTTTACTTGCTAGAACCCTCACTGACACAAAGAATTCCCTGGCCCCTTTCTTAACTATCGCAACTTAATTTTTTAACCCTAACTCTTACCTCAACATTAACCTAAACCTAATTCTAAAACAAGTATAAAGTCCCAAACACCCATTTGAAGAAGTGAAGACCAGCCAAAATGTTATCACTTTTCAAGCATGTCTAGAACTCTAACTGGTCCTCATAAAGATATAATTATCAGTATAACACCAGAGTAAGTACCTACAAGCCAGCAAACCAGCAGCTTACTGGACCGTTGTATCTTTTTGACTCATGCAAGCCAGCGGCGCTCTGTTCTATCAGATAATCTTCTGCCTTCCACTTGAAGCCTGATTATGCTGCTTAAGTCCTATATTCATCATGTCATCTGCAGTGACCACAGTGGGAGTAAAAAGCTGATATTTTAACTTTATACTTTTACTTCATTGCCAAAATGTTGAAAATTGCCTGTGTAAGATTTTTGTTGCATCACTCTTGGATGTTTATGACTTTTACTTGGCTTACAGGCATTAAGAATGATTGGAGGAAGCGCAAGAGGAAAAATATGCACTTCTAATTTGTATATACCTTACGGAGTACCACAGCAGCCTTTTTAATTTTTTAGTTAATGTAACACACTCAGCTGGAGTGCTATGATTCTAAGCAGCTCAGATTATGGAAGAGAAACAGAAATCGCTTGACTTCTGTAGAGATTTACTGTATTTTGGAAATATAAAATAATTGAACTGTCCAATGCTAAACTGTCACAAAGCAATGAAACCTTTTCTGCAGGCAAAGCTGTTTTAAGGACTGAAAACACACATTGGGACTAAGTCATTGGGACTCAGTTTGGCTGTATATCTAGTACATGAACAAGCTATGATCTTACAAAAACATGTTTTTCCTCCATGCAGACTTAATAATAAACATTAAACAGTGCCTGACTCTGACTAAACCAAAGCATCCCATTTAGGCATGATCAAAATTCAAATGATGCATTTGTAAACAAAATATACAAATCAATTGATGTGACATTCAGGCTTAGCTATGGGGATTTATCAAAACGTAATATCAACAATTCATGCTCATTTTATGGTAATTATTCTTCATTATGATAAGATGCTCAACAGGTTGGCTCAGAGCACAGGGACTACAAGTTTCTAGCTGATGTGATACATGATTGAGACAGATTATGGGGGTCCTCTGAGGACTCTCTCCCCAGTAACCAAGGCAAGCTGCGGTCTAGCAGACTCATTACAACCGGTCACCATGGGTTTCCATGCATGAACTTCTAATTAGACCAAATAAATTGGTGGAAATCTTTCAGTATGGAAAATAGGATACTACTGGGGGACAATAGACTCCAAACTCTATTAAACCTTTAATAGAAATCATTTATCATGCCTATGGTTTGTGACCTCCACCTTTTGTATGGACTGCTTAATATTCTACCTGTATTACATGACTCAGAGTCTCGCTTGGAACATCCTCTCAGTCCTCAACATTTTGTTCTTGAGCTGTTCTTACTTTCATAAGGTTAACCTTGAATTTCAAACAGATTCAAGGGGCAAGTGAGGCCTGAGGTGAGATGATCTCATTATTAGACATTTCTGTTTTTCTATCATTGTCCAGGTGTGTTTGGTTTAAAGAATGAAAATTTTCTGTCTTACTTTACAACACTGGCTTTCACTCTGTGTGAACAAATTATGTCATAATGTGGAAAAAAAAGATCTGCATCAACAAGTTCCTTCAAGTTAACATCTTGTTCTCACAAGAGATAGAAAAATAATTGTCTTTGGGACATTTTGTATGGAGTGTAGTCTTGCTAGCACGGCTACTTTTCTGTCAATTTTTCACAGGGCTGGTGGGCAGTATGACAAAATGTACCATGAGATTATATCAATTTATCTACACTCACAGATTTTGCCTTGCCATTTATATTGTTACCACAATATAATATGTCTGGGTGTATGAGACCATTATGGGCAATGATGGAAATAAATGAGCAGTGTCATGGAAATATTGGATTTTAGTCTATGTGTTGAAATTTCTTGTTTTGTAGGTATTTAATGCACTGTATTAGACAAAAAAATAGATATTCCCATTTGTTGATTTTATCCGTAACTAATTTCTGTATAGATTTTCAATATTGTAACATAATATTACATTTACCATGACATATCCCCCACTCCCACTGTGTAAGGATGTCATTTTAATTTCTTTATTTGTTTGTTTATTGTTCTTATAAGATTAAAAACACACACATTTTAATGCCTTTTGACTCTGAAAATTTGTGACTAGCAAATTCTGTCTCAAATTATTTAGCTTCTTACATTCTAACTTTCCTTTAGGATCTCGTTTCATTAGTTTCAGTTTGGTTTTCTGAGATGTTTGTTTTATTTGTATTATTTTTTTGTTCATACATATTTTTGGTAAGCCTTTACTTTAGATAACTATTCTAGTTTAGCCAGTTGTAGCTCAATTTAAAAAAGATGATTCTGCATTGCTGGTCATTGTTCTGAACAGAAAGTGAGAGACAGTAAAACCTAATAAAGAATAACTTATGGAAAGACAATGTAAATAATACTTGGCTTTACAGACTATTATTCCAATTAGTTGGGGATTTTTCCTCTACTCAAGGTAGTTTATTCAGTAACAGCCCAGCTTTGCTTTCTATACAGAGCTTCATAACTAATTACACTCTAAATCTATTAGTGTCTTGCCTCAGCTGAACTGTGACTTCACTTTTACTGAATTGTTAACCCCTTGAGTGTTTGCTTGCAGTGACGACCCAGTTTGTCCACTCTTACCACTAAATGTTTTACTATATCTCCACCTATCAGACTGCCGAGAGTGAACTGGCAGAATGAATGGATGAGGTGTATTGTTGGAGGAACAACCGGTACCAAACAATGGCAAGAATGCCTCTCACCAATAGCTGAAGCTGCACGGGCGCTGACATCATATCACTCCCACATCTCCCTCTCTTGATGTGAGCCCCACCCGCTCCTTTCCATTAGCAAGTCGGTCCGTGTCCCTGTGTTATTTAAAGCCAGAGATCCTCCCTCTCGCCGAGCCACTGTGTTGCATCTGTCTGCCTCGCCGCATGTGTGTCTGGGTGCGTGTGTGAGTGCGCTAAAAAACCCAGGCAGCCAGTGGGAGAGCTAGAGAGCGGAGAGAGAGACACGGGGGAAAGGCAAAAAGCATCTGAGAAGGGGAAAAGGAACGGGAGTGTGAGACAGCTATGAAATTCATCCAAGCTATTTGCTTACTGCTTCTCTTTCCAGCTTTAAGCCTCAACACCAGGTAAGTGATAACTAAGAGGAGGTTTTTTTTTTTCTTCCAGTTTTCAGTTTCACCCTGCAAGAGACTCTGAAACAAAGGGGGGTATATAGGTTCAAAGCATACAATAGGCAATCTTAGATTACTAATCTGAAGGTCTGTTCAGTCCTGCCAAATATTGAAGCCTTAATTTGTCCTGCTAGAGGCTTTCAGTGTGCTAAGCGTGGTGGTTCAGTAGACTGAAAGACTTAAAGCAGGAAGGAAGAGCTTATCTGTTTAACTAGGCTATTATCTTTCTCAGTTCGGGGCAGGCTAAGAGACAGTTGTCCTTTTGTGGTGGTGATTCACTGAATGCGATGCCTCCTGAATAGTGGTGACATTGCTTTTTGGGACTTTTACTGTCCGCTGGTCTGGGAGGGAGCAAGTTGAAGTAAAAGGAACTGAAAGAAAGGACAAGGCTACTTGTGTTGCAGTGTTGTGAAAAAGAGCAGGTGTGTGTTTCTATCTCATGTGTGTGTGTGTGTATGTGCGCACGCAATGTAAGGGCTTCGGACAGCGGGAGGAAGAATGACGGGCAAGAAGAATGAATAAGAGAGAAATATGTGGAGAGGGAGAGTTTTGATGATTAATTCAATAATTGATAAAATCATCCTTCTTCTCTGCCAGTGCCTGACACTACTGCCTTAATGAGAGCCGTGAGAGGGAATTCAGGGCTTTGGCTATACCATGGAGACATCACACGCAGGACGGCATGCATTATAAAACTTGCCTTTCCTTTTTCTCCTTTTGATACTGTTTTCATCTTTTTCTTGGTGAATTAGTTGAATGCAGGAATACATGTACAAGGGGAAAGATGGCTTTGAACTCAAATGTTTTGTTGCTGATATGAACTAACAGACACATACGTAAATATTTGTGGTGGGATGCCAAGCACATGAATGGGATGTGAATAATTTCTTTTGCCTCTGGAGTTACAGTAGATAGGGATTTGTAGAGACAAAAGTCAAGGTTACTGCCTACCTCCAACATATTTGTCAATACCAGAAAGGTACACTGATGATGTATGACTCATATAACTAGGGGCTGTATTGATGTATTAACCTTTAGCATTTAGTAGTCAGCAAATGAGGCACTCACACACCCTTTAACACACTTACAGTTTTAATGCTCACATAAGGTAAATGCATAAATAAATAGCCTTCAGGCAAACAGCTTTGGAAACATTCAGTCTGTTTTATCACCGTGTTCTTTTTTTGATTGTGCATACAGATAGACTTGTTTAGCCATCTCTGGGGCTTATGAAACTAATATTGCTCTTGTTTAGGTTTGATTTATTAAAATACAGTTTCTCTCCCAATGTTTATTTTTAAATAGTATGTACTCATCAGCCTTGGAGGTGATCTTTTGGGTGCTAATTGGAGAGAGAGGCATTACAGTGGTAATTTGGCAGTTCAGCACAGATTGTATGCTACCTCTTGAGGGGGAATGTCATGCAATGTAATTACTGGAACACACAGATATAATCAGTGTTTTATTAGATAGTTTATTCCTAAACGCGGAATAAAAAGTAATGTGTTGACGAGGCTCTGTTTTGTTAAAGGCAGAGGGGCTTTCAGATGAAGGTGGTACCTCAGCTTAGACTTGCTGAACCTTAAGTTACTTTTTTTTCAAAATAGTGAAATAAAAAGAAGCATGTGTCAGGTTCTAAACAGAGCCGCGATGCTACATCTGCCTGCTTTGCCTATTGGAAGCACCAGTTATGACCAGCTACTCTCATAATGCTGTAACAGGAAAAAAAAAATGACCACGGTTTGGAGGATTTAAATAATAGATTGGCTCTGATTGCACGTTAGTGAAACAATAAATGTTACAAACAGGTTCCTTTTCAGACCACTTCATCTTTTACACTAGTGCTACCCAAAGCAGATCTTTTTCTGTGCTTAAAATGTAGACTGAAATATATATATATATATATATATATATATATATATATATATATATATATATATATATATATAAAGGTGTATATATTAAATCTAAAGTAATTCAGGACAACAGCTCTGAAATAAACCCTTTATAAAGCTTATCTTATCTTTCTCTTTTGTTGACACTTTGTCAGGGAGATATTGATTAAACTAAGAAAGTGGTTGTTTTGGAGGCTGTGGTTTTTAGATTATCATTCGCTGAAAGGTGTCTCTAAAATATTCTCTACTGTGGCCAAAATATTAGAAAATAAGTGGGAGGGCAGTAGGAGGCACAAAATAATCTGTTGCCATTGCACAAAGAAAGTGTTCATAAATTGATCTAGCTGAATGACATAACTGCTGCTTAAAATCAGAACCATTTTGAAGGCAAAATGGATAAGTATCTTGGCATCTGTGTTGTTGACAAGGTTTCAGGTCGAGACTAAGATTCCCCTAATGGCTGTGTTTTAAAATTTTAAACAAAAGGAAACCAATAAAGCATCTACAAGGACATTTAAATGTTATCTTCATATCTGTCGTCACTGCAAGCATCCAATTACACAATCAGACAAATGTCACAATTGAACAGGGGAACTAGTTGATCCATAACACCTGCACTTTGTCTGCTCCGTCATTGTTCCCCTCCTCCTGCAGCAGTTGACATGTATTCTGTCTATTGTTAGCCCTGTCAAATATACTGAATTAGCTAAGCTTTTAATAGCTAGAGCTAATTAGCTAGCGTATCATCCTGCTATTTTTGTCTTTTGATCTAGCACCGCCCCAGAGTGGTTCAGCTGAGGCAATTACAGTTGGCAATGATGCATTTAACACAACACTCTTGAAATAGGTTTAGTTTTTGCTGATATGGTCAGATTTTGATTAAAGCTGCACAGAATGTGAGATTTTCACCTCTCCTCTTTTAGATGTACTTTCAAGCTGAAAATATTCAGCTTTGATTAGGTTTTTTTTTTATTTCTCTTCTTTAATATGCTCGCTGGTCATCAAAACACAGCTGGGGAATAATATACTGGGCAGATTTTACTTTTGATCTAGCTGGTATTAAAGCTTTCCTGAGTTGATTGGTTTCTCAAGCAGAGGAGACTGCCATATTTTTGTTGTTGTTCTGGAGGTCATGGGCTTAAACAAGAATTATCATTTGTGACATGTTCATTTTTGTTGTTGTGATAGTGTAACATTGAAGAGACTGACTGTGTATCTGCAGCAGTGAAATGAATTGTGACTTGCGCTGTCTAGTTCTACGTATTGCTCTGCCTCGCTTTGCTTGATTCACTATCGTCACATCAGTGGTGTGTGAGAGAATCCATTTCATATGTTAAATGCAACCTCCATTGTGTGACCTGATAGAGTCGCCTTAAGGAATAAGAATTAATGAAATAGGAGCCATTTCAGTTTTTATGTATGATAGCAGCATTTTGCAAAGCCTTTGGTCTATGCTTAATTCTGTTTTATATTCTATACATTCTAAAATGCATCTCATAGACTTATTCTGTGTTATTGTAGTTGCATGGATGTACATTAAAACACATACCAGTTGTAGAAAAGATACACACATTCACAATTTTGCAAATCAAAGAATATCATTTCTCATTATCACTATAAATTAGCTGTTTTGGTGCCAACCCCTGTTCATGTTAGAGCATGATTAATAAGCATTTGATTTTAATGAATTGAGTGGGCTACTCAGGCCACAGAATGGTGGTGCAGGGCTATGTGTCATTGCAGGAATCAATTGGTACTTAGGCAGAACACAAGGCTGCATTGACACTAGTCCCATGAGATATGACTCTCCACCTCTGGGTCGCTGTTGGGTGGATACTACAGTAAGAATGCGATTCTGCATTCGGCTTGTTTTATTTATTTATTTATTTATTCTTTTCCTCCTTTCTCAACAGATCAAACAGCTCCACCTTTTTACACTTTCAAATATTCCCTTTCAGAGCATTTCTTGAAACACATTTGACACATTTTCTTGACACTATCTTTGATGTCTCTTACCTTAGCAGACTCTTCTTAGAAACGGTGATATCTGGTGGGATCTCCATAACATCAAATATTTATGAGTATTTTGGACGGCAATTAAAAGGACTACAGAGAGACTTGGATTACACATAGTGTGCAGACTTGCAGCCACATTGTTTTATATCTTAAGATCTGCCTGTGGATATGAGCTTATTGTAAGTTAAATGGAGTCTCTCTTTAATGTTACATAGGGTCAGACTTGAAAAGAAAGCAATTGATGATGGAGCTGACATTTTTTGTGATAACGTTTTATATCCACTCATGACACTTTCAGTAATCAAACCAAATATCATGTCATAAATTACATTAAAATGATACACTTAATGTGTGAGAAAATGGTCAGCATATATAGAGTATATATACTGTATGTTTTCACTGTCATAGAAACTGTTTTCAAGGATGGAGCAACATCCCGCTGTGCATCTGTTTTGTCTCTGTAGATTGTGTGGCTGAGGGAGTGATGAAAGGTGCTCAGCCTCCTATTCATTTATCACAACAGCAGATGCCTTCTTTGTCTCAATCTGTCATATGTGTGCTGAGTTGAAAACATTCCACAGATCATCATTTACATCCGATCAATACTTTCTTACAAGTGACACTGAATAAATTCAATCAAGATGTACAGCAGCGGAGAAAAACTGCACATGATATCTCATCGAATGAGTACTCACTGGCTTAATTTTTGTTTTGCATTGCACTTTAAAATGCCTAGATAGATGTTTATATGAAACCGATTGTTCTAAAACAAATTTGGCAAATTGGGAAAGTGAGAATTGACTTGAGGTCAAGTGTGGAGCAGATGTGGGATTGGACTTAACTTTGAGCGAGGGGAAATGGTAATGTCAATCTATACATTGATGGACTACAAATGGTTAGCAGGGATAACGACTAAGTGGAACCAATCCACCTCTTATCCTTGGGCATTGTTTAGCAGTTGAGTGATGAAAAAGCAACTATTTTGAACAACAGTCTGTATGGAGTGCAGAGCTTGCCTATATTTTCTTCTGTTAAGTGAGGCTCGGCTGTGTTGCCATTTGTCTTGATTGTTATTGAGTGAAAGCCCCATCATTATCTAAATGAACTGGTGCTTTATTTATACTGTGGAAGCTTGGCATGTTTGAGCTGACTCCACTGCAAAAACATCTATGTAGTTTGCAGAGCAGCAGTTTGGTGGGAAGTGGTTAAAAACGTTTAACTGAGGTGATGGTGCAGCTTACAAGATGGGCAACTCTTTAATTACAGTACAAAGGCAACCTCTGAGTGGCTTTTAATATGCAGCAGTGATCTGCATCATGAGCCTCTGCAACATTACATATTTTTAAATGTGTGAAAATGACTTGGTGAAAAAAAAATGAGTGCGATTTCCACTCTGCACAGTGTTTTTTATGCCATCAAATGACATCCATAGCAGATACATGATTATAGACATGACTTTAAGGGGTGGGGTTTGAGCCCTCAAGATGAGAGAAAATGATATTTGTGCAGCCCAGTAATGTCCTCCTTGGCACAAATCAGACTGTGAATGATAATTGAAATTCAAAGGACATGGCGTAATGGTCACACCATGGCAACCACATTGGCTGCATGAAAGTAATGAACTGGGCTACAATAAACAGAACCTTGGGTGGCTCCTACAAATGAGAAAGTAATTAAAAGGACCACAACCAGGGTGAGGGGGAAGAGGGGCTTGACGTTTTATATTCAAGGCCGCATTTCAGGTACTGTGCTGTTGCTCTCATTGCTCTCAGAAGACATTTGAAATGACAGCAGTGTTTGTTCTTCAAGCAATGAAAGTGCGTGTCATAGATTACTTCTTATTGCACTTCCTGGAACACAAAGTTTTATCATTTGAATAGCATCATCCTCTAACGTGGCATAAAATAAACTGAATATTCGCTTAGTGTAAAAATAAGGATGGTTGGGTCAACATGACTGAGAGAATAATCACAAATTACCACACAATTTCAGACTGCGGCATTTTAACAGTCAAACATATTCATGAGGGATTGAACAGTTAGTATAATGTTGTCCTGACTTCTGCAGTGAAACGTATCTGACCTCCCATTAACCTGATCTTAAAAGGCTTTAAAAGAATTGTCATTCTCCTCAATTAACAAACGTGCCTTGACATTATTATCAGCTAAGAAACTAGTCCCATCATTGCATTAAACACAGACAGAAAGATGAATGCACTTCAGATCAATCGCTAATGCCAATTGTCTAAATCTGAGCAGCAATGGAAAATAGACAATATTAATAATATTATTAATGTTTTATTTTTGAGTGAATAATGTGTTCTGCCTTCTTTGCAACGTACCAAAACATTTGTAGAGGCAAACACAGACTATATCCCTTTTATCAGTTATTACAAATAGACAGACGCTGACAGTCAAAATGACAATCTGCTGCACCAAATGTGCACCAATACAGGGAAAATCCAAATCCACCATATTAATGTTGCCAATAATGTGCCTTTTTTACATTTTTAACATTGGTGGAGTAAATGAAAGTTTAGTCACCATATTTTCCAAATATGATGATGCACATTATGTGCAGTCACTAACTGTGCAGTACAGTAACAATAGTAATTTAAAAGTAAAAATAAACTACATAAACTTTTTTTGGACACTTGTGGGAAGAGAAGCAAGTTGAAACGTTGTCATATTATTACCATATAAAGTTGTTATGGTGAATGTTAACAAACAAGCATGCATATTGGCATTTATCTGTGTCGAGTTTCTGGAAAACTCGACAGAATCAGCTGAAAGCTGCTAAAACTACAAGCAACACCTTGCACATAACACAGACATTCCATCAATTTTTAATACAAAAATATTGATCAATGCAGCTTTAAAATTGTCCAGATCTGTCAGTGATCCTCACTTCACATCACGTCAAGGAGTCTTAATTTCTTTTTCATTTTCTATTGCTGTTCACATGCTTTTTTCACCTAATTGTGTTGCTATGTTCCCCGTTCATCTTGAATTTATTATAGCTGTTAATTTAAGGAAACTATAGTTTTGATGTGAATATTTAGTGCTCTATCAACCGGCACTTGATTCTACTCCTTTGGTGCTGTCAAGATAGATAGAAAGTGTTGGGTTGTCACAGTTGCTGTTGTAGTGGCAGGCACTTAATTGCCTGCCTGTAAACATGATGCTCATGTTCTTTCAGTGATGAGTCACTACTGGAAGGCTTGGCTTCCAGTAAGGCTGGATTCACACCAAATCCGGCAATCCTGCACTACGACGCAGGGGACTAAAATGGTGGGGGCGTGTTTTTTGAGGTACCGGTGAGACGATGAAATACAATCCAGGGGGTCAAGTTGGAGTCACAGATTAATGCATTTAAGGCCTTATCAGAAGCCAAAACACAGCGCAGTGGTTTGTAAAACTCACAGACAGGATTTTACAACTCTGTAAAGTTTTCACAGTTTTATCTTTCATCTCAATGATCAAGAGGTAAGCAGCCAAATACGGCGTTCACGTTACAAATTGATCCACCAGGAATGTATGTGATTGGCCACCGCAGCATGACGTCGGGTTGCATTTCAGCGAAAGTTGAGTCCGGTTCAACTTGTTGCTGGACGGCCACTGCATTTTTTTGCTGAGCCCTATGCGATCCCATAGTGCATAACGCACTGCCTCCATTTAAATGAATGTGAGGACTGCCGTTTTTCACACATCGCTGGATTTGGTGTGAATGCAGCCTAAGATGTACAACCACAATAAACAAAAGCGTTATCCCTCGTCTAAGTGGCACCGTTGTTTTCAGTGGATTGTTGCTGAGCAGCTATGAGTCAATTCCCTTTGAAGCTGAAGGAGAATTTCACACTTGCTTTGGCAATGTAAATGTGTGTTTCCCATGCAAGTAAAGCCCCTTTGAATTCAATTGAATTCAATTGAATTCAATTGAAAATTGAATGCATCAGTTGTTTGCTCACTTCACAATTGACCAACACGTAGAGACTGATGCTCAGGGCCTTTCATTTTCTTTAACGTAGATGTCAGTCATGGAATTAGATTTAAGCCAAAGTGTCATTATCTTCCACCCTTTACAATTTCATTCAGTTTGAAAGTGACATGTGTGTCAGACCAGATCTGTTATCCCTCATTATGATTTAAATAGGTTCCTGGCTTTTTATTTTTATTGTTCAGTTCAGACATTCATTTTAGTGATGGGCTCTGAACCCTCAAGAAAGGTAGTGTCAGAGTCACTACACATAGCCAGAACAGTGAAGTTTGCATGAGGCTGCTTAACAGGTATTATCAACTGAAAATCTGAAGCCAGAAAATTCTTCACATTGTGATTCAAAAGAAAAATAAATAAAATTGGATAAAATCATAAAAACTCAGTAGCATTGCAAATAAATAATAAAAACAGAATGTGACCAGTCATGTCTTCATGATGACTTTTAAAAAGCTAAAGAAAAGAAAAAAATGTCAATGGAGGCGAAAGATCTAATAATAAATGGCAAACTATCTAACTAACTTGGAATTACTACAATTCTTGATGTGTCTCAATTCTTGATTTCTACACTTTTGACTGCTGTATTTCCACATTTGTAACAACATAAGCATTAATGACACAAATAGTAATATGTAAATACAATAAGAGTTGTGACAAATTGTGTTATATAATTTTTTATATTGTGTAGATTTACATTGTGTAGTGTGTAATACGGCTTGTCAGGTATTTGAAAAGTGCAAAGTTTGGTAGATGCAGTACAGGAGGAAGATGGATTGTTACATGTTGGCTTAAAGATAAATCTGCTGCTACGCTGTATTTTTCCTATTGTCAAGAAATACCACAAAAAGACACAAAAACCAAGAGTGTATTAGTCCATCTCTGAATTTCTGACTTCCTGCCCTGTCTGAGGCATTTGGCTTCAAACCCAGTTGTCCCTACTGAAGACTTAAATTCTAAATGGAAACATTTGATTCGTAAAGCATCATTTTAAAATTCCAACAGAGGTCCATTGGCATCACTTGCATCAACGCTTGAATCATCAACAGGGGTTTAATGTCATGAGACAGTGTTTCACATAATCATAATCAGAAATACAATTTAAATGAAACTGATCTGCATAGTCTGATCTACTGAATGATACAGAATTGTATCTCCAGGGAGTGTTAAGAGAAGAATCTTCTTTCATGATTTTGTCTGTTGACAAAAATAGATCTAGACACTTTCTGAAAACTCCTGAAAACACCCACTACAATTTTAATTTAATGCACATAATGGCACAAACAGAGAAAAACCATAAAGTATAAAAAGATAAGTCTAGTGAAAATTTACCATTTTGCAGAATAAATCAATACTTTCATGCTGAGAGAAAAAGAGCAGTCATTAGTTGTCTTTAAGCTCAGTTTAGTAAACATTTTACTGTGAGTCTTGAAACTTACGGCATTGCAAACATACAGATGGTATGTACCTACAGTAAGGGGATCCGGTGACTCTGTTATGCTGTTGGGAGCATTTCGCTGGTGGCATGGTTTGGGTCCATTTTTCCCATTAGAGGGAAAGGTCACTGCAAATCAATACAAAGTTGCTCTGAGTGATCACCTTTATCCTACGATGAAACATTTCTATCCTGATGGGAGTGGTCTCTTCCAAGATGACAATGCTGCCATCCATAGGGCATGAGGGGTCACTGAATGGTTTGATGAGTATGAAATTGATGTGAACCACATACTATGGCCTCCGCAGTCACCAGATCTCGACCCAATTGAACACCTATGGGAGATTTTGGACTGACATGTTAGACAACGAATATCTTTTGAAAGAATGGTGTTCATCCCTCCAGTAGAGTTCAGAGACTTGTAGAATCAATACCAAGATGCATTGAAGCTGTTCTGGTGGCACGTGGTGGCCCAACACCTTACTAAGACACTTTATGTTGGTTTTTCCTTTAAGCTGTCACTCGTCTGTACTTTCCTGACATATTACAGTTAAATCCTTACATAAATATACTCCTGATGAGCAGATTTTCATTAACAGCAAAACTCCACAGATTTTACACATTAAAGTCTTGGTCTTGGGGAGTTCTACAGCATGTGTGGAAAAAGATGCATAGAGCTCTGCAAAGTCTAATACGTTTGGGGCAGTGTTGGTTGGAGCTGAAGACTACAAGTTTGAAAATGAAGAATAATCTGGGGGTGTGGAGTAAGAAAAGAGGTGAGGTTATCAGACCTCTGTAGCCCGCTCCTCATCTCTGGTTGAGGCTAGCATCTTGAGGTTATATTAGCCACTACTAGCATAACAAACCTAAATCTGTACACCTATGTGAATCAAGCAAAGTTGCATTGTTGATAATGTATTTTAATGAATTTTGTATAGATAAAGATATGTCGTTTTATTCTATTTTTAGGTTTTTAACATGTGACGAGGGACAACAGATGAAAATTAGCATTTTGGTTCAACTCTGACTCATTTACATTTCTTTCTTTTCCCGTCAAATAAGTAAATAAATTAAAATAAATAGTTTTTCACAAGGGTGCAGATTGCATGGAATGAAAAAGTCAATGGGCACTATCTTACACCCAGCGCAAAGCAATGCCAAGTTCGACACAAGTGTCTTTGCTAGTGTCAGTCAGCAAACGGATATCAACAATGGATCAGACACAGATAGACTTTCCTGCTTCATCAATACATGATGACATGAGGAACACATGAGGAAATAAATGAGGTGAAAACAATGATTAAACTAAAGAAGGAAATAAACCTGGACAGCTTCTAGCTGCTGCCAGCAGTTGATCATCACCTTGGAGGGCTGATCAAGTCCTGACAACTGTGTATGATGATTTTATACATGATTGAAAGTAATGATTTAATTTTTGAGCAATATTTGACAAATATTTTCTCATATAAATCTCATTTTCAAGATTACAGTGATCAGGTTTCCATACTTTCAGCAATTAAAACCCTGCTGATTTTACCTGTTACTCCATGACTGAACAAAACAATTTTAAAGAAACCAAAGCTATAATTAAAAAAAATAAACCTTTTCAAAAAACAAGCGAAAATACATTTGCAACAAATTAATGAACAGGATCTTAAACTGGTGGTCTGGGGCTGACCACAGGAGGGTCCAGGAGCAGGAAGGGCCAGTGTGGTTAGAATGGATCTTGCACTTTCACTTTGTGCACGAGCAGATCCGTTTCCTCTGCAGAGAAGTGCTCCTTCTTACTACTTGGCAAATGTGCCATTATAATACCAATCCGCCAAGGTGCAAGCACACCTGGCTTTTAAAGGGAATGGAAGATGACACTCTGATTGGTTTATTGCATGTTACGCCCAAAACACCCATGATTAATTAAGAGACTAAGGACAACCCCTTTGAACCATGCGCCTGGTGCTGCAACCTTTTTTTCCGCTGTTAAACTAGCAAAAGTGCATTTGGACACACCCTAACTGCACTTTCGCCATGCAGAGACCATGTGCTTAAATCACTAAAATAGAGCCCAATATCTCTGATTCTGCTGCATCGATTTTGATCCTTTAAAAAAGAAAAACTGTCCATCATGAGTGCAACAATGTTGTACGAGTGCAATACTCATTGGAGTACTCCTTTAAAGATGTGTCCTGTTTAAGTCTTTAACATTGTAGAATTCCTCCGGGATTTCATTGATTTCTATAGCAACAGTACAGTGTTTAAACATCAAGCGTTAATGTGATTCAGACGGAAAGAGATGAAAATGTTGTCTGTTATTTGAATTGTTTTCTTGTTTCCTTGCCTTCCAGCTGCCACGTTTTTTTTCACCTTTTATTTATTGAGCGAGCAGTTGCTAACAGACGTGGTCTTTTTCACCAACAGCATGTTTCACATTCATAAAGTTACATTCTTTCACACCAGGGAGCTGCCCTTCACAGATCACATGGTCTTCTATTGAACGACTCCACTGAAGCAGTTAGTTTAGTGCTTGCTCAAGAATACCTGTACAGCAGTTATCAAAGGATAGAAGGGGAGTGGTTGTAACACATTCACCTTCCCCACCTTGATCTTCACAGTCTTTCGTGGGATTTAGCTCTTAGTCATAGACTACTTCTCTAATCATTAGGCTGCCATCAGCAATCTATCCATTTGCCGGTTTTATTCTTTCCTGTTATTTAATGGCCCATAATTGGTTCACTATGGGATGAACCAAAGAGCTCAGAGGCATTATTCACAAAATCTTAGATCAGAGAATGCGAAGATATTGGTTTTGGCATGAACAAAAGAGAAGGGTTATAAATAATACAGGTCTACACAAAATGCTTAGATCATGTAAGAAAAATACAAAGATAGCTCAGTGGTTTGTACTTTTTATCTACATATTTATTGTGTTGCAACATTTGTCAGTTCTCTAGTTCTGGACCTCTCTGTTCTGTAAAAGCTGTCATTAATTGCTGTTCTTTCATTCATTTCTCAATCATTTACATTAAAATATGCTCCTATTAATATTTTTAAAAGCCGTAGCAGCTTTTGAAAGATGTCTGTCATTCATTCAAAACCTGATTTTTCATCTTTGAACAACATCCTCTGCCATGATTATTATATAATGGCAAAAATGCTTTTCCTGACTAATAATCAGCCAAGTCTATAAAATAAAGGGCAATATTGGTTTAATGATTGGCCATGGTTTATAAAGAAGAATTAGCCTATTGGTGTTTAAAGTGGAATTTAAGCATAAAAACTCAACAATTACTACTTGCTTATAATAAAAGTTGCCTAGAGACCTACAGTCTTATGAATAATTAGAAATGTGCAAAGACCTCAATTATAATAAGTGTTCAGTAAACAAAGGGAGATGTGACTTGAAATCTATTCCAGCTGAAGTGCTGGGCACAAAACCAGGAACAAAACTGTGCAAAATAATACGGTCCAGTCAGCTGTGCTATAAATACAGAGTCAAAGTCTTAAAAGAATAAATTTTTCCCCCCAACAGAACAGAAATACATCAACATGTGCAGATAGCATTATGCTACACCATGCCCTAGGCTCACTTTTATATGAGGCAAATGCATTTTCTTTCATGTCCATTAATATCCCACAGAGTATATTTATATGTATTTATTTATTGGGACCATATACAGTGTTAAACATAAATGTTACCATTTGATGTACTGTACCTGAGTTACCTTATAGCTGATTTTCATCTGCAGTCCCTTCGGGAGGTCACAATTAAAACATATAACACATACAACAGCACGATAACAAACAGAAAGCAAAAAACACACAGGACACATAATACAAAATACAAAGCTACACACAGTAGCACATAGCATAGCACAGCAGTAGCACATACACCCACGAAGGGAAGAGAAGAGAAGAGAAAATAAGAGAAGAGAAGAGAAAAGAAGAGAAGAGAAGATTCTCCTCTATGCCATCCTTTATTCTTTAACCATTTTCAGCTTTAATTGAGGATTTTTTGTTTTGTTTCAGTTTCTCTACTTACAAAATATAAATGACAACAAATACAAGACAACATTACAACCATCTCTTCAAAATATAATAAATAATAACAAAACACAGTAGTTAATTGTAGTTGTAGTTAATGTAATTGTAGAAGTTCAATCTTAATTTCAATTTCCAACACAAAGTTTGCAGATTAAATACTCTGTCAACATACTTTTTCACTCAAATGCCAAAAAACAAAGACTCTTCTGGAGCTTCTGGAAGTAAAGAAGCTTCTGGAGTTTAGAGATTTCTGCTTTTTTCTGTCTTACGTCATGTTAAATTGAGTATCTTTGGACAGTTGGTTGGACAAAATAACCAATTTGAATATGTCACCTCTGGGAAAATGTGATGGGTATTCTTCACTATCACACTCACTTCTGACATTTTATAGGCAAGCAATTAATCCAAAAACTGAACAGTAGATTTATTGATAGAGAAAATAATTGTTAGTTGCAGTCCTTGTTACTGTACCATCTAACTAATGTAAACCAGGACATGCTGTGCTAGTGCAGTGCTCCTAGAGCACATTTTGGAGTCAGGTAACACTAAAATATTAAGGGGGAAAATTTGCTTAAAAGGGGATCCATGTCCTCACCCCCCATTAGGAAATATTGCTGAGCAGGCTATTTGAAGTGAGCAGCATCAGCTTTCAGATCTCTGACTGGCACACTTTAGTTTCTGAGCTGTTTCAAGCAGTTTTGGGACAGGTTATTGCAGTTGAGACTGCAAATTTCAGATTAATTTGGTGCAGTCGAGTGGACTAAGCGTAGGCCTTCATGTAGGTACAATGTTGTAGTGTTTGAGTAACTGAGGTCTGATCGATGTTGAATCCAGGGATTGGATGAATGTCTGAGCTGCCAGAATTTACTCTACAGCTGTCAGTGGTCTTGAGGGTAACTCAACAAAACATCTTTGATGTGAGTTGCTTGCTTTATTACTAAGCTCTTTTCCTTTAATATACAAACCAGCTACACTATCTGAGCACTTCTCCTACACCATGTGTTCGTATGTGGCACAATTCAGAAAAAAATATGGTGTCTGACAGAGATTTACTGTCAATATTCAAGGACAAACAAAGCAAACTTACGTTCAAGAGCTGAAATTGATTTCCAAAGATATCACACAGAGCTGCCAAACTGGTGCTGTGTTTTTCATTTCCTGTCTTTTATTAACCCTTCCTTATTTGTTCTGTGCTCTCTGCTGGGTATACTGTACATCACATCCGAGCTGTCATGTACCATTTTTCAAGAAACATAATATCTGCTTCTTTTGGTGAAGGCTACATAAATCTGAATCCTTTATCAGCCACCAGCACACCTCCTCAAAGACGCCCGGGCGGATTCTGTTATTTTTATCTAATCATTTCTTGAGCATATTCTGGTGTCAGGATCCATCTTGGCTGACAAGTGCTGGTTCCATTTGAGCCCCTATCGCCCTGTTTTTTTAGTGTTTTGCCATGACACCTGACTGATAAGTATGTTGTTCAGTGTGTATGTAGAAGGGGAGGATTTCACCAGTGACTCACAGCAATTAGACAGAGAGGCTGTTCAGGCAGTTTATGTCATAAATGTTTTTGTTTTGTATTTTGATTGAGGACATTTATGCCTGCAGACCTCAGCATTTGATGGCACTTTGGAGACTCGTTCTTATTCACTGCAAAAGAAAACGGTGTCATGAGGAAATATGAGGTGTCAGAGATATCATTAATCTACAGGCTTTGGTCAAAGGAGTCACAATTTGCATGAATATATGGCCACCATGAAATAAATGCCATATTTAAATTAGAGCTACTGTTTAAGTTATGCTTTTGTTGAAATTGTATTTTATTGTGCATTTCTGGCATTAAATTAGCAACGTATCATTGTTTTCAGAGATTGGCAATTCTCCAACATGCTGAAAAATGCTCTCCGTTGTGAACCTGGTATTAAATAAATGAAATTACCTGGCCATCATTTCTGACCCCGAAACTGCACTCTCCAGATGCTTCTTTCAGGATAAAGGGAGAGTTGTCAGTTGCCAATCAATTTTTAGTATCAGGTTTACTATTTGGCAACAAATGGAAACCCACTCATGCAGTTCACCTTCTTGCTGATTGCATCTCTCTGATCAATCTGTGTCTATCCCTGACATTTTTTTTTTTTTTCATTTTATTTTTTTGCCAGAGACAACTGCAAACTATCAGGAAAGAGCAAAGATATGGTTCAGGTTACAAAATATGGCCTTTTTTCCTTTCGTGTGTGTATGTATGTGCATTGAACCTCACCACTGGGCACAGAGAGGGCAGCGAGAGGGTGTTATGTTGCTGAAGTCCACCACTCCCATTTGCCTGTCTGTCAGATGTCTTGCTTGGCTGAGCTCCACACAGTGATGGTGTTGACAAAATGACAGGAGGGGGGCACACTCCAGTGAATGTCAATTTGGCTGCAAAGCACCGTTTCCCCAGGAGCACTGAAGCTCCCACACACCAAAACAGAAAAAAGGGAGAGAGCTGTAGTTTATAAAAGGCAAGCCCCAAAGAATTGGGCATTTACATAAAACACATAGGGTCACATGCATGCATAACATACACAGTCTCTGCTCTTATACATGCACAATGTGAACACACTGGGAATGAAATTGCATCCCGGCAATTATTTGGCATATAGAAGAATTAGCTATCAAAACACTACTTGGCATCCTGTCATTATGACAAGGTAGTGATGGTGTATGTCTAAGCACATATTCATTGTCGTTCATTCACAGAGATCCTGTGTTCTCAGAGCTTTGCCTTGGCTTGCTTACTGTCCTGACTTGACTGGTAGGATTAGAGATGCATTCTAATGTGTCTCTAATCTTATAATCTGTCTAATAGGAGCACAGTTACACTGGAGCCCTTTAATGTATGAACAGAGATTGAGGTTGGGGACTGTGGAGGTTACTGGGGACATTTAGTAGAGATCTGAATCTATAAGCTTGATATTAGAATTCACAGAGTATTCCTGTTTGTAACTGCATCAAGCATCTGGAGTTGCATGCACAAAACTCACCTCAAATGTTAAATAAGTTATACCAAACAACCTCCCTTGCGTGTTTAACAAATTAGCATTTGATGACAGGTGTTTGGATTAACACTGATTTAATGAGCTTTACGAAAGTCCCTGGAGGATGAATGCAGGGTTTTGGGATTACCGACTTCTAGGATACTGTTAAAGACAGGCAAATGGAAAATCTCTGCTCCAAATCCATTAAAATGTGTCCATGTCCTTATCTGCACAAACCCCACCAGGAACATAACATTACACCTCCGCTTTTACTGATGTGCAACTGAAACAGATGCCTTTATTGTGGAGATTTGAATTTTACATTATGTGCAGCAAAACATTTGGTTCTTGTGGACTTGTCTTTGTAAGATGATTGTCTTGAGAGGATGCTAAATTGGAAATACATAAGCAAGCTTGTTTACAAGGCATCAGTCTTAATGGTAGCACATGTTTTGACTGTTGATTAGGAAGCTGATTTTAATGGCAGCAGTGAGTTAAAGAAACTAATGTTTATCTTTTACTTTCACTGACTGCTAGACTTAATTAATATTATCATATTAAATGTTTGATAATTTCTCTCTGAGGAATTTTTTCGCAGCAGCCATTTAATGTTTTCATGTTCTGTAAGCACTCCTCCAGGAAACTATGCACTGCATAGCATGTATTCTCATGGATATTAGCTCCAATTCACACAACAAAAATCAAAGACTCTATTTTTCTTACTTCAAGTTTCTATTTATGTGATATATTTAAAATAATAGTCTACATCTGTTTAGCTGAGTTCAGGCTCAGCTCGGGTAGAGTAAGAGTTTTGGTCAGGTTTTCAATTTATTTTAATTCAATTCCATTTTCAATTTAATATAAAGCCCCTGAAAACTTCAAGTCTTGTAAGTATTACTCTTTAACACATATTATGTATTAAGAGTTTTACACCATTTGCTATGTATTTCATCATACGCCTCTTTTAAAGTCTTTGCACCCATTACCTGTTAGTTGTATTGATTTTAAAATTCTTTTATTAGTTTATAAGGCACTACATGGCCTTGTACCAGACTACCTCTTAGAAGTGCCTTTGGTGTATGAACCAGGAAGAGATCAGATCCTCCGGTCTTCTCTTTTAGCTGTTACACAAAGCAGAACAAAAACATTCAGTGATGCTGCTTGAACAGCGTTTAAGTATCTGAAAAGAGCTGAAAATATTGATATTTTTAAAAACTAACAACTCATCTTTTTAGTCTCGCTTTTATGTAGTGTTTTATAATTTTATGGTTTTATTATTTACTTATTTTATTTATTAGCATCATTACAATTTATTTTGTTCTATTTTGTTTGACCAACATTTTACTCTTGATCATTATTATTTTATATTACATTTCATTTGATTAACATTTTACTGTTTTACAAGTCTATTTATTTTGTTTTGTCACTAATTTTATTAGTGTGGTATTTTATGATTTTATTTTTATTGGTATCTTTATTTCTTGTATTATCTTTTATTATTTATCTTTTATTATATTAACTACCCATCTTTTATTATTGTCTTATTCAATTAACTTCTTTTTGCTTTTTGCTTTTTAGTCTTTTTAGTTTTTGTGAGCATTAGTCTCTAAATCCATTTTTAACATCCTACGTTTAGTCAATCGTTTGTAAAGCATTTTGAATTCCGTTTGATTTGTTTGAAAAGTGCTATATAAATAAAGTTTGGCTGACTGATCAGAACTTTGCGGGTGCGGTTTGATCAGATTTGATTGACAATGACAAAAAAAATCCACCAGCTGTGATTAGATTCTGATTCAAAAGTTGCTTAACTCTGATTGCTTCTTGGTATGTGGCATCACCTTTTCTCAACTAAGCCAGAGGGGGGAAAACAAATAGAGAAATCTCGTATGTGAAATAACCCAAACTGTTCTAACTTTGGTAAAAAAATAAAAAAAAGTTTTGAAAGAAAAAATAGTGTATTCATGCAGGATCCCACCTCTCATGGTCAGAAGGCGATTGAGAAAATTGGTTTTCAGGGCCTCTAAGCTTCTCTACTTGAGTTCACAGACCAATTTATTCTGTATATAAAGTGATGAAAATTATTTTATTATTTATTTTGTATAAATAATACATTTCTTGTGAGGTCCGACTCACAGACGAGTGTTTCTTCTTCTAAAGTATTATCTGCGTTACTACATCCAACAGTTGAAATTACTTATTTTCTTTTAAATACAAGTGGATATGAATTTCAAAAATGCTCCATGTTTGACAACCAGCCATCAGTTCATCACATTCACCAGATCATACATCTTGATTACTCCGTTCATATGCCCATCTACCCTTCACTTCAACAGCATTTGAATTATTATGCTCAAGCTGGCAATTCATGAGAGACTTAATGGTTTAAATTCATATTTGATCACAAGCGTTATTTTCCAAATAACTAAAACCTTAAAGCAGTTAACAAGCTCACATTCCTTGAGTCATCTCACTTAAACTGATTGACATAGCATGCAATGAGAATACTTTATATCTCTCCTGTAGAGTGGCACCGTGAAATTCAGCTTCAAGAAAACAATGCACATTCATACAGCACTCTGGGTGTTGTATGATTTCCCATATGTGCAGAAAGTTCAGTATGCATTCACCTCAAAACTCTAATTAGACACATCACAAGGTCACGAGTGTAAGGATACAGTAACGTGTGTGTGTCGGTAGTTAGTGCCAATCTGCATTACAAAGCATGGTGTGTCTGCCCACCTGCAGGCGTTGTGAATAATTTCCTCCGTTGCTAGAAGTGTTTTAATGTGTTCATTCTGCTGAGCACATTATGCATGCTTGTTGTGTAAACCCTCCAAAAAAAGGTTGGTATTGGTTTCACAAAGAAGTTTTGAATAATAAGAAGGGATGCATATTGTTGTGTGAAGCACCGGCATTAATCGATTAAAACTGGAGACTGGTGTGGTATACTAGTATATTATATGTCTGTATTTATTTCATTCTTCTAGGATTTCAGCAAGTAATTAACCCTTATCAGAAAATATCATGTTTTTTTGTCTTTGTTGTTGCAATACTTTTTTATGCGATAATAAAACTGTTTGAAAAGATGAATGAGAAACAAAAGCTCCATGTGGGATCGGATTCATAATGTATGAGAGAATGTCAAAGAGAGGTGTCAAGCTGGAAACTTGACAGGTTTAAAAAGACAAGAACAGTGGTCACCTGTGGGAGTTAAAAATTGCCCTCGCTTGAATGCGACCTTGTCAATCTTCTCCTTATCAGCCACAATCCAGACAAAGGGTCTGCTGTGTCACCTGCTGTGGGCATTGACTGCAACTCACCATGAGCAACTCTCGGTATGCCTGTCTGTCCCTGGCTTTGTGGAGACGCTTAAAGGACCAGTCCTTCAAATCCACCACTGCATTCAGATGTACCTCATAGATTAAACTGTGAAGAGTATGTGCCTGTAGATTAAAAAATACGACATCTGTTATCCATTTTCCTTGAGGCTTTAAAAATCCACTTTCTATTATCTAAGAAACTAAACCCTTGCAGCGAGTAAAGGTCAATGATTCGGTCTGACTCCATTGCCATCAAAAAAAAAAAAAAAAATAGTTTCTCTCTCAGCCTGGAGTATTTAGCAGAGTCTCATAGCATATTGGGGTGTCCTATATCTCTTACTGTTCATCTTGTGAGTCTCGCAAAGCTTGTGTTATATACTTACATTAATCCAACACCTCCCAACCTGAGTTGACAACAGGTTCCTCTGAATGTAGCGCTTGGCTGCATAGCGAGCAGAATCCCATTACTTAAATGGATAGGACTAATAATAAAATATTCCTTCCAACCTAACCGGATTAACAATGATCTTGCGCTCTTGGGAATTTGTTGAGCTGCCTTTCCACATAACCACATCAACACTTTTTATATACAAAGCTTTTTAGCACGTTCACTTCACTTACAACGCTTTGTGTTGATGGATTGGAGGAGGGATAATAAATGCATGCTGGACAAACAAGGAGGGGAAAAAGGCAGGTCTTTTTGAAATAGTCTGTTTATGTGCTTACTGCTGCACCTCACTGTATAGCTGAATTAATGCCAAGTACACACGAGTTAGGTCAGCTGGGGAATGCTAAGGTTTGGACAATGCATGCAGGTAGACTTGTAGACTTGCAGAAAATGCAGATGAAAGAAAAGGGTGAGACATTCTGAATCAGCAACCAAGACTGAACAGCTCTGGGATGGTATTATATGTAAGCTTACATGAGGCTGTAGTAAACCACACAGCACGTCTAATTAAGAGAGCAAAAAATATACAAAAATGCATTAAATTTAAATTTATTCCAAAGCTTAATTTGCCAAGGGTGTGGAGTATGACTTCACACCTGTCAAATAATTTCCAATAATTTCTACTGGGAAGTTGTGCTGACCCAAAACAGCATGCAGGCAGAAATTGAGGTTAAAAACAAATTAGTTTCATATGAGCTGAAACACAAGTTAAGAACAGATTGGTTAAAACACTGGTTAAAAGTCTAAGTCTCTTAGAAGAAATAAAACATCACTGAAGGAAATAAAATGTTTCAGTGTTAAAATGTCCAGTCCAGCTAAGAGCAGTCCTGTTTCAGTTCTGGCTGCAGCACGTGGATGGTCTGCAGTCCCTGGCCACCTGGTGGTGTCTCTAACTGGAGAATACAGATGACGAAAAGAAATCAACATAATCGACTTATCTGTCTCAGTCTCCTATTGCATCAAGAGTTCATATGATGTAAGGTGGAATATTCTAGCCATATAAACTAACAATGGTGAGCCAAAATAATAGTGCACATTCACCCCTCTGCTTTCCCACGAAGCGTGTCCCTCTTTCCTGGAGCGCCCTGCGGGTGCAGTGTGCCATGTGTGCTGAGCTTCATCTCCTTCCCTCTGCCTTACTTGCAGCTTCTGCGGGGTGTCGGCTGTTCTCCCGGCTTTTGCACTCTCCTTATTCGTGACCAGGCTGTAGGCCGGCGCTTCCCTTTGTTTTTATGTTGCGTTCAGTGCAGGGAGAGAAGCAGAGCTCATGAACGTCTCCTGCACTCTGCTTCTCTCCCGGCCGGCCAAAACATCAAACTATGGAATTTGGATCGGAATGTGGATCGGTAACATCAGACTGATATCTGAGTGAACTACATCAGTATCAGCACCTGATACCGATACCAGTATCAGATCAGTGCATCACTAATTTCTCTCCATATTGCTCTATTAGCTACTATGACCCACAAACGGTGAAGTGCAGTTGTATATGACTTTCTCAAACTCAAATCTGATTGGATGAACTTTTATAAACACCCCTGAGGAAGAGTCATGAAATATTTGAAACCATTTTACAGGAAGAGAGAAGAATTTGATGTCAAAACACTCTGACACTGATTTTTTGACATATATTTTGCATATAACAAGAGATAAATTAACAATTACCACAGGGACACAGGATTAAAACTAGGAACATGTATTTTTCATTTCACTGGGACTTTAAAATTCAAGTCTTAGAGGTAAAACCTGAGACTCATGTAGGTTATAGGAGATTAGTGTGGGGCTGCTCTGCAGATGCACTGGATTGCACTGTAACTGGACAGAGGCATGAATAATATTTCTCATAGTCGCTCAGAGGGTGTATTGTTCAGTATTTATGAGAAGACGCATGAAACACAGCAGCTCTGAGCAGCCCTTCCATGTCCTTTGTGCATAGCATCAGGGGAGCAGAGTGTCCATCAACAGCACACTCAAACGTTAAGTGAATTTTGAATGTACATTTTTCAGTATACTGAATTGTGTCACTTTTTCAGTGTGAACACATTATAAACCCTTGTACAATTAATATTTAGTTTGGAACTGGGACACTTGTTTGTGTCAATAAAGCTGGTGACAGCTAGTTAACACTGTCTACAATACTATCTCCACTGACAGTAAACACAGTAGCAGTTGGAATAGGACAGCCATAGTTCAGGAAGATTTCCTGCAAAGCCATTGACCAGCTGGATCCTGAAGTAGCCAAAGACTAATGCCAATGCCAAAACCTTAGATTTTGATCTCATAATAATCAGACGAGTTTATTATATGATGACATCACTGTCAAGCACATGTATCAGACTTATTAGGTCTATACCACCCATGTTCACTGTGTAGTATAGATGTAAGTGTGATACATGTTCATATTGGAAAATGAATAATTCAGAGATGTCTGTGCTGATGCTTTTGAGGGTGTCATGGTGTCATCTAATTCAATGAAATTTCTCTGAAGTAAGTTGACCATTTGATAACACTACTGAAACTCCTGTCTTTTCCTCCAGCATGCAAGCCACATTTTGTTGTCTTTAAACTCCTGTTTCATCGCACACATGGTAGTTGCATCACATCCTATGTATTAGTTAATGAATTGAAATGCACCCAGCTCACAACAATAATAGGTTGAGACAGTGCTGAGAACTTATTTTTGACAGGTAGAGGTAGTTTGTTTTCACTGCGGACTCATAACTGTGGTTCTTACTGCAGAGATGCAGAGTTGGTATTCCAGTCACAGCTCTCCAGTGGGCCAACAGTACACATAGAGAGATACTTTAAGCAAGAAGTGCAGTAATTGTGGTTGAGGAGTCACCTCCTCAGTCCTCATGTTTGAATGTGCATGTTTTAACCAATGTAGGGGATGTTCTAATGGTTCACAGGTCAATTGGCAGATGTGAATTTTCCAACTAAAAT
Source organism: Thunnus thynnus (assembly GCF_963924715.1). NCBI lineage: Eukaryota > Metazoa > Chordata > Actinopteri > Scombriformes > Scombridae > Thunnus > Thunnus thynnus. The sequence continues at coordinate 8,872,384 of NC_089517.1, forward strand.
GATTCAACTTCCCTCACCGCATGTGTGTATTGATTTTTATTATAAACCAGTTAAAATGATACGCATATCCTAAGAGGTTGTTATCCACTTACAGCCTCAAGCATCACTTGTAGTAGTGTTAGATTGGTCCGTAATGGCACTTGAAATCCATAAGATGCCACAGTGCGGAAGCACCCAATTTAATGTGGTGTAACTGATATATAATTGATATATTTATAATATCAATATCATATTTATAATAACAAAGTATCAAACGGCAGTGTGTAATGAAGAAGCATCACTTGTAGTGATGAACCTACAGAGAATTATCGCCCAACTTTGCAGCTGCCCTCAGTTTTATGGAGCTTTACAGTGAGTTTCGGCTCATTGTTCAGCTGTCTGGCTGCAACTTTACATTTCTGATTCACTCTTACTGCTCTCGTAGTGTAATTTTTGGCCACAACAGGCAGCTGTTTTCTGAGAAAAAGCTCTAAAAACCCACTGTACACTACCTGCTCAGTACTGAACAACAAACAGACACAGTATAGCAACTAGCTGGTGAACATAGTGGAGCATTTAGCAGCTAAAAGAACCAGATATTTCCCTCAGGAGTTTGCCATATCAACTTTAAAGGTGATGATGTGTCCATGTTGTGTTCACAACTTGTTTCAACTGCCCATTAGTAGCTAAAAAATCAATTAATGCAGGTTTAAACATTCTCAGGAAATGATAAATTATAAGTGGGATTTTTTTTTTTTTTTACTGTAATGTCTCTTTGATCGTGTGAAGCATTTGTCAAAGAAGTTAGTTACTGTTTGTGTGTAGCTAAAGCTCACAAGGCAAAGGTGACATATATATGATAGTAATTATGTCCAATCATTTTGCTTATGTCCTTAGAGGGAAGCCAAATTAATTCTGCAGCTTTGCACTAATGATGAACTAATCTCCTGGCATGAATAACAGGATACCTGACTCCATAATGAATACTTTAAGTGCACTTTCATTCATTATTTCATATAATTAAATATATAATTATTCTTGAAATTAGTCATTCCATTGGTGAATATGATATTATAATGTATTTTGTTATGTTTGTAATGAATTTGACTTTGGCATTTCTTTTTATTTGTTGTTGGTCATTTTGTTTTTTGAAAATAGTGGCTCGGGGAGATGTTTTTCGTTGTTTTATACAATGACAATAAAGATACTTGGACTACTTGGACTTTCAAAAGTAGAAGACAGATTATCCCTCCAGTCACCTGCACCAGTCTCATGTCTCTGACGCCATGTTGATGTCACCCTCTTTTCCTGGCACAATACCACTAATTGGGGTTTCCCATTATCAAGATGAAATGTCTGACAGCTCTGCTGTCCCCACGACATTCGGTAGATGTGCAGTCAGGTGCTAGTCAGGAGTTAACCTTTATATGGGTTCATTAATTTTTTCATTTCTATTTTAATAAAGGGAATGACTCCCGGAATTGGCAGCATAATATATTACAACATGCATAATGGCACTAGAAATAACATAAGCAGGCAATACATTACACCTCCCCTTCACAACAGCGTTTTATTTCACGCTGTGAAATTTAAGTTGTATCTTGTGCTCCTTTGCCTTTTTTTTAGAGATAAACAGATTAATTAACATAGAATAACAAGCACATTGATATGCATATGAATATTCATGAAGGGCATTCTAGTAACGATTTTTGTTCAATTGTGGGAGATAATGTGGGATGTGAGGCATATTTATGTGTGAAAATTTTCAGTCTCTTAAGGATTAATAATGAGAACTTCATCCAATATAAATTGTAAAAGTGATTTTAAAAATCTCATGGTTTTTTGCTATATATACTTTTTGCTAAAAGGCAGATATTGTTTTGTCAAATTTAGAATCATTTTAATGTTTGTTTGCTATTCAAAATAAGATGTAATCCCACTTAAGCCTATCATTTCAGCAGTGTAAATGAGAAGAACAAATAATTGTGGGCTCACTGGGGCAAAATGCATATAAATCTCATATAAATGGATTATGTGATATTGAAATTTGAATGTGACCTGCACAATAAATAGTTTCTTCCTCTTGTGAAATGATTGAGAGGTGCATACTACCTTGCAGAACAAAATGAATGCAGTTGGCTACATAAAGTCCTCATAATTAAAATAAGGTTTATATGTTAAGATATAGTATGCACATACATGTAACCAGTCTCTCTCTGGTGACTTGCCTCAGTACATTGAGGTATTTCTACTTGGAACAGGACTGGGACAGTGGCTTATACTACAACAAACAAAGACAGTGAAGCCCACTGCATACTGTAGCTGAATCAGTCCTGTGAAATGCTTTGTCCATAATCTCATGCTGTCACACCAGGATGCAAACATGGTGTCATAGAAGCCCAACAGATAGAAATGATATTTTATGTGATGGGAGGGGTGGAGAGGGAAATCTGGGACAGTATCATTGTCACGGTGCTTTTGTACATCTATAGCTTTGATAGTTCTAAGCAGGTGTGTGTCCTAATATGAAGAATCTGCAAACAAAAGTCATTTTTATTGTGATTTTAATGGAAAAGCTCCAGGCTGGAAATGATGTGATACATCACCAGCGACATTAAAGCATCCTACAATCACAAATGCCAACTGTGTCGTCTCGGACCGCAAAGAATAGTACACGATTCCTGAGTTATGGTGCCTTTAACTCATAACACACACCTGCTGAAAGTAGCTGTTGGGTGCTGTGTGACAACATAATCTCATCAGTCATAAAAGAAGCTAGCAGTAATGCAGCAGCAGCCATAATGACCGACAATATCCTGTGCTGGTAAATTGAAAAGTTCAGGTGAAAGCTTTCACATGTTGTATCTGTGCAGATAGTTTTATCTCATCTTCCTCCATCTCCAACTTCAAGAGTACAGTACTTATCTTTGTAGAGAGCAGACTAAGCCAAAGTCTGTTATTGAATTGCTATTATTAAATCTTCATTGGGGCATGAAAAACTCATTGCATGTGAGGCGGGTGCATTGAAGTTCATTGAACAATCCAATGTGCTATGTATGAGACTATGGAATTGCTTCTAATTGAATTTTTATGGGGTTGTGTGCCTATGCTTCACAGTATGCAAACAGAAAATACCGTGGTTAATGAATGCTGCATGCCTGGCTGCCATGTGATATGCGACTTTAAGTTACACCGTTCACAATTCAGCTTCCATCAGCAAATCTTGTCCAGATGCATAAATCTGTACACATATCTGATTTCACCAGATCGTCAAACCTGATATTAAAGTAGTTGTGCAATGTGATGGCTATTCCACACACAATTTAGCCACAATGTGCGTATGAGCAATATAAAAAGATGAAGAGGAAAAGCAGAAAAATATGTGGGCACAGACATAAATTTATACTCCTGAGGGTGGTGGGGGGTGTGTGGAGGAGGAGGTACAGCACAGCGCTGTAAAATTTTAGACCTTTTATGGGCAAAACTGAAAACTGCATTGAAATGATGCTGTTAGTATTGTCTGGTAGGTCCCTAAAACAAGAGCCAAAACTATTAAATGGCCACATACCCAAAAAACAAGACATATGTCCTCCTTCCAGGGATGCGGAAGGATTTCTTTTGAGCCAGCTTCCAGCTCACCAGGGTCCAAAGTCTTCAGAGGATATCAGGTACTGCAGGACAGTGCCTGGCACTGCCAGTAAATGATGGAATAATCTAGAAACACAGCAGCCAATACTCTGGTCTGATGAGTATTTACCTACAGGGGGTATGCTCATCCCTTCCGTTTTATCTCAGCAAGCACATATGGTGCCCTGTTGCAAGCGCCTCCAACAGGAACGTCTGTTTTCCAGAGGATGCCTGCAGTTTATTTATACAATTTGTGCACTTGTTGTATGGCTATGTTGCATCAGACAAAGGAGACCTCATGTCAGAAAAGGAGAGATTTTTCTGGCTGCTCTGGTCGATGTATGTCATGCTGTGATATTTCCGCTGTGTGTGTTCCAGTCACAATAACACAAACAATACATGCTCCCAATGAAGAACATCTTAAACCTGTCACATCAGTTCCTGCCATCCTCCATGTCCTTCAGACAGCAAGAACTCCTTTTGAGCCTACGTGAGCCACTTCACTTCATTCACTTAAGTACGCTTTTACCACTACATTTAATGTGACAGCCAATCCTCAGGAAGGCATTGATTGCAGTGACCCCTATGGGAGTGAGGGGTACATATTTATGTTGCAGTAGACAGCTGTCCTTAAGAATAATGTAATGGAAGGCCACTGAGACAGACATAGACAGTGAATAGTGGCCCCTCCAGAGGCTTCGAACAGCCTGCATCATCACGTTCATCTGTTCAAAAAATTTATATTCACTTTGAATTAGTTTATCAGGCTGACCTCGTGGTCTACCCCTGGTGATTTAAATGTGCCCCCAATCAATTGAATTTACATAATAAGATTTACGATGTCCAATGCTTGTCAAAGACAAGTGTTCCCAAAATGCTGTCATTGGAGGCATTAGAGGTGAAGGGGGAACGTGTCAGAATTCTGGAAAGAGTTCAGCATCTCAACCAACCATCTCATCCACATCAGAAAGAGATAAAAATGAAACGTGCCTTGTGTGTCTATTTCGAGCTAGGCATTTGGTCTGGTACTAGATAGATCAAAGGCAAGACATGTGAAGATGACTGTTAAATTAATTAGTATCAAATGTGTAAAAGCATGTATACAAATTCAAGGTGGATCCATTTGATGATACACAATGGAAAGAAAACAGTTTCATCTCAAACTATGCTTTGCTGCAAAGTGAAAATGAGAGATAAAATCTCTTGCCAACCCTGTTCATTAAAAAAAACAATGCCAAAATAAACTGACATCCTAGCAGACGGAAGGCAGACTCGTTATTTTCATCTCCACTCACACATACACACATACACACACAAAAAACCCTTCAATTTTGGAGGACAAATTTTCCTCATATTGGAATGGCTCCATATTTGTGTGGCATTTACGATAAGTCTGCTTCTCGTCAGCGCTTCGAAATGCCTCTGGGCTGAAAGAAGGTCACTCATAAGCTGAGAGAATCATATATGTTTGAAAGCACACTGAATTGTGGTTGTCATATTTTTGTTACAACTAGTCATCAGTCTTTTATTCAGCCTGTCATAGAATTGCAGTGAAATGCTTGTATAAAATGTTACATCTAGTGGTGTTATTTTACCCCCTGATAATAATGTCTTAGACCTTATTATGCAATCAGATCTGTCACATGTCAGGATCAGTGGATTTATGACAGACTGTCAGTGATATGCAAGGCCATATATGCGCCATCACTATGGCAACCCTGAAATATCTGCCTCTCTTTTACACCTAGTACCAGTCATTAAAATTACTGTCATACGTTAAAGAATTGCAGGTAACAGAGAGAGCTATCTACCTGTGACTCAGATTATTTAGGTGCCACTATTTTTTTGTAAGAATTGGAGTAAATTGACCAAGGTCCATACCATCTCCTAGTGTGACAGACCAGAATGCAAACCTCTTCAATGTGAGGATTCTTAGCTGCGATCTAAACTTTCTGTTTTTGGTTATAGAGAGGAGTTGGATTACTATGCTGGTTTGGATCAAGCACTGTGAGTGACGATGAAATAGGATCTAAACTTAGAAACTAAATTGGGAACCAAAAGTCCCTTTTGTGCATTTATGTTTGTGTCTTCTCCACATCTCAAGAACCTCTGAGGATTGCAGCTTTGTAAGAGATGCAGAAACTTTGTGTTGTTCTTTGTAAACTGTTGGCGATTGTGAGATGTCTGTTGGAAAGGAGATGTGCAGAGGTGGAAAAGGAACCTGAAATTGCCAGAAAGGCAAGACGCTTGTCTTCAAAGTAGCGATGATATTTTGAGTGTTTTGTGGTTTATTTATTTATTTATTTTTCTCTGGCAAGTAACCACATAGAAATAACTAGAATATTTGCGTTTTCTGAATAAAATGCGTGTGAGAGATGCAAGCTGAAAGATGCTGCTCCAGCAGCAATTTTTTAAAATCCTGTAGCACTACCTACAGGTGAAATTGTATCAAATGCTAATTAGCAAGTAAATTTAGGTTTCATTGCTCTTGTTTCCTCTCACTCCTGTCATCCCACAATCTCTCATATCTATCTGTTTGCCAGACTCTCCTAGAAGTTGGCCACATTACTTAGTTTTAATTTCATAACCGTTAAAGTCCTGTTGGTGCCAACCATTACATTTTTACACTCTCAATAAATGCTCTATACATATTGTAGCAGTCAAGAGGCTTCTGTTTAACCAGTCTGTGACTCCACCCCAATTGCTCCTGGGAAATCAGAAAGGACTACCTGGGGAGCAGGGATGCTGGGCGGGGCAGGAGCTATGCGGCCAAAGAACCAAACCTGGCACTAGCTTCCTGCGTTCAGAATGAGGGTAAAGTTTCCAAAATGGTTCCTGGGTTCCTGGAAAAAGTTCTCTGATGAAAAAGTAACAATAGTGGTACCAATTCCACAAACAGTTTATTACCAGTATTTTGTATTATATGGAAAAATTGCATGCTACTATGCATTTAACATGTTTGAGATTGACTGATGGTGCTACAGTAAAGTAGACTGGTGCTGCACCATTGTTTCATTCTATAAGGAAAAGCCCTGGATTTATTCATTTATTGATATATTGATTTATTTGGTTATGAAGCAGCAGTTTGTGCACAAAGGAGTTAATTATCTGCTCTGTGGGGGAAAAAAATCATTAAAATAATACAGATTTGAGACGTGTTTGGATATACACAAGACAACTACTCTACAACAACTACAACTACAGCTACAACTACTAGACAACTACAGAAAATCTTTTTTGAAATGTTTTTTTTAAAATGTGTATTTTTTGCTGTGTAAAATATTGCTGGTATTTTCAGTTTTCTAATTCTTCTTCAACAGATGAATGCAGTACAAAAGACAGAAACGTACTAAAAAAAGTGAACATTATAAATGTATTACAAGAATACAAAAGTCATTATTTATGTGAAGAAACGAAAGTACAAGAACGTTAAAATGATTAATTAAACACCATACAGCAGTTGCCAGAAACCATTTTGGCACTTACACTTCCAAGACATGAATTTACTCAACAACACTGAATATGTATCCATGAAAACATCTATCTCTAACTGTTCTATTCCTGTAATATTTCTCACATCTGATGTGTTTTCCCGCATGTGCACTAAACCGATCAAGTGCTTTCAGAATCAGACTTTTCATTTTTTTAATGATGGGAAATGACACCCTGTGAATGAAGCATGGTTGATCTGCACTGTCAACTAAAAAAGTGCAAGTAAAAGACACTGACAGGTTATCACTGAACACCAAACCCCCAGGCTGTAGATTTTTACTTCCATTCTCAGGCTGTCTCACTGTCCGCTATCATAGACCTCCCTAATATTCCTCTCATGTGTTTAGGTTTGGCTTTTCTGCTTCTTGGTAGGATTCATCAAAGATGCTCCATCTTGTGCATTTTGATTACAGACATTTGGCAAATTCTTTGCCAATAAACAACAATTTCTTGTTTTTTTGTCCAGAAATCTTTCTCAAAATGGCAAAAAAAAGAGCCCTGACCATCCCTGTAGGAAATTAATAATTTAACTTAGAAAAGCTCTATCATTTAGCCTGGAAGTTGCTAGATCATGAGTGTGCAGTATTTTCTCAAACTGATTTGTATTTATGATTCTCTTGTAAAGACTTATCTGCCTTTAGCAACTGTCACTAATTTTAGAAATTATGATGGATATGCATAAATTAACTGTGGGTGTATTGAGTCGACAACAGCTTCAGGTGAATGAAAAAAAATTAATAAATCTGCTCCTCCACGGGATTCATTTAATGTTGTAAAATAAACTCCAGCAGTTAAACCGGTATTCATGGGGATGATGATTGTCTTTGAAAACAGAAAACACCCGCTGTGATTTGACAGATTTAATTCATGGATTTATATTTGGATCTACAGAATCTGGGACTTTTATGTTCAATATTTTTTTCCAGGTATTAAACAGTTAATATTGGAAATGACCATGCCAGGTTCCTATTCACTGCCAGCAGATCAGTAATTGTGCAGAAACCGAGACTGGGGTGTGTAACATGATTGGAACAATATGAATCCTGTTCAGTGTGTGTTTTCCTTTGAATTTGTCCTTGCACCACATGAGACTGGATTTGTTTGGTATCTTGCTAAGAAGAAAAGAGCATTGGTAAGATTATGCCAAATGTTTTTTTTTTCTTTTTTGTTTTTTTTATTCCTCAGTGTACTGTTTTCCTCTGTATGCTTAGGAGCAGCTAACAAACAGATTGACCACAGTTGAACCCTCTCAGCAAAACCATTACAAGAGACAGAGGATAAAAGTTATATGATCTACAGTGGCAAAGATTGGAAACAAAGGCTTAATAATGTCATTAGTAACACTTCAAATGATTGCAAACCCCTGAAAGTGCTATGAAAACCAACCCAAAAGACCAGTATTTTTACTCCACTTGAGAACCACTAAATCTTGTTTTTGAGCATTTTGCACACCGGGCCACTTCTATTTTGGGAAAAAAAATGGCATTAAATGATTTTTTCTCAGGGCTGTATACTGTATAGTCATTGAAGCAAAGTAAATGCTATATACTATAAGTAATACTCCACAGCTCTTGGAAGAACTATTACATACAGTGGTCTACAGAGTCTATTTAGTGAAAGTGAGCAAAACACTATTCATATTAACAGTATAAGTTTTGGACCTGCTGGAGAAAATTAATTTTCTCAGATCCACATCTGTCCAGTTAGTGTTATATGACCTCTTTTTATGTTATACCAAAGGGCCTATCAACTGCAAGTCTTACAAAAAGTACTAAATTCTGAATAATTGTGTGCATTTATCATATGTAAAACTCCCCTAATATGGAGCTACCAAGCAGTAAAAATGATAATAATTGCTCAGAAAGTCACATCTATGAAATAGTACATGCATAGCATCAATCACATATTGTGGCATTTGATTATGTGTTTAGTATTGGCCTGCGTGTCTACCCCTCATTATTCATCTGTCTGCCTGTCCCTGTCCTCCTCCCATGCTGATGCTTGAGTATTTATCCTCTCCCTACTTGTATCCTCAGAGGATTGCTTTGTCCTAATTGGAAAGCAGAGTTAATTATCCCCCAGCCTGTACTTGGCACATCATCTAGACCTCCCAAGAGAGACTGTTAGGTTTGGCTCGTAATCATGAAAAAAACTTGCACTGGGGTGAAGAAGGGGGACGTGGGAGCACTCTGACCTGGATTGGGCCCCCAATTGATTGATATGGATTGGAGATGAAGAAATCAAGTGCATCCATCATAATTTTCAGCTGTCAGCATTCACAGGGATTTCACAGAGCTAATTTCGAAAGGCCTGCATTTCCTCATTTTGCTTCCCTTAGGGTTTCACTAAAAAGAAAGTCTTGTTTGTTTGGTCTTAATTCAGTCAAGTCACAGGATGCCACGGAATGAGAGGAAATAAACAAGACTGAGTCACCTGGGCTGGATACACATATTGTACCGCACCATGACCATTGTACTGTGTATGGATCCAACTACATTTCCGTAGGACAAGACTGGCATGAGAAGATGTGTTTTAAACAACTGTAATGAATGCCTGTGTCTTTTTACCTAACCCCAGGGTTGGAAAACATTGGCTCACAATCCATACTTGGCTCTTTGCAGGAAATTTAATGACACTTTAATTTCACAAGTTTATCACAAAAATCAATATATGAAGAGTACATTTGGTGACGGCCACTGTGTCCTTGGCATAATTGCTGCCTGACTTGGGCATCTCAAAGCTGACAATGTTGAAAAGCTGAGAGGAAAAACATGTTTGTTACTCTGGCCAACAGGGTGGCAGTCATGAGCTGTGCTAGGCCCACAGAATGCACAAATCTGAGTTTACCATTATCACTTAGTATTTACAGCATGCAGTTTGTATTATAAATAGTTCATAGTTTGAGGTTGATTTTGTTCTTGAATGGCACTGAAGTGATTGCAAACCCAGAAAACACACGCTAGCCTTCTGGGCTTTGTAAACCACTGCATTTATGTAACAAAATAACACTTTTAGTGACAAGAAAACACAAAGAGTAGAGCATCATCGGATTGATTGTGGCACAGTTTCTCTTGGGATGAATTGTATTCAATTTTCTAAAAAAGAACTGGCATTATACATTTTATATTAGATCCTGGAGCAACCCCCAACAGGCTTGTGTGAATTGATAAGACCGCATAAAGCATAGCTTGCAGATGCTATTCTCTTCCAACTTCTCTGCAATCTGCGTGCCATTACTCGGCTCTCCTCCTAAAAATGAATGATATCAAAGAGTCATTCTAAAGAATGAATGACATCTCAGACTTATTATATTTTAATGGATCTCCAAGATTCCTCATCCGATTAAACACAAGTTGAACTCAATTTTTATTATCGCTGCACTCTGAATAAAAAATCAAGTGCCACAGAGGCAGTTTTAAATGTTAGTTTCAGTTGAAACACTGTCTTGTTTATAAGTGTTGGCAGTGTGTTATTGCTGAAGCTATTCATGTGTCAGGATCAGTTATGTCTGTCACAATATGTGCAACATTCTCAGCTAAAACAAATATGTGCTAAATACCTCTTAGATGGATGCTATTTAATATAATCTCTTTGCAGAAAGAGGTTTTGGTAAAAACAAACACCAACACGTTGACCCAAAACCTAAAGTGCTGCTGGCCCTTTATGAGAATGAAGTGCAAACAGCGATCACTTATATAAGATGAACATGATCATATTCATTCTCTTCATACCTGCTGCTTCCTGCATTTTCTCACCTGAGTGCAAGAGCTTACCAAGTAGAAAATACCTTTAAATGTCACTGAAGACAAAAACAAAATATCTTACTGAAGGATAGATGGCAAATGTAGTCTAGGGCTGTAAGTAACGATTCATTTCACGATTGATTAATCTGCCCATTACATTCTCGATTAACCCATTAATTCTTTGGTATATAAACTGCCAGAAAACGGTGAAAAGCATCCATCACAGTTTCGCAGAACACAAGGTGACATCTTCACATTTGTTATTTTGCCTGAACATAAGTCAAAACTCAAATACAATGTATTCAGTGCACTAAGACTAATAGAGACACCAATGACAACCGGAACCAGAGAATGTTTGGCATTTGTGTTTAAGAAATAGTTCCTGATTAATTTTCTGTTGATCGACTTAGTGTATCTATTAACTGACAAGATGTTTTAGCTGGGATATATTCAACATGCTTGGTTAGCTTTTTCTGTTTACTTTTAATTTTATATAAAAAAAATGTGTACATTCTTCCGCTGGTACTTTTTCTTCATTTGCTTCTCCACCTCCTTCTGCTTCATATTATAATTTAACTGTCGGGGAAAATGGTGAAACATAATTATCAATGACTTCTCAGACAAAGTTTAAACATCTGGGGGCTACAGATGTGTTTGTTAAAGACTAAGCTCACCATGATTTAACTTGCCTACAGTCACCAAACCAAGTAATGTGATACGATATTCAACAAAATAAGACAAAAGGGAACAAAACACAATGTACAGCGAGGAAAAAGATGTCGCTAACCTCTGTGACCTGACCTCAGTGAGACATGAAATACAGTAACTGCCAAGAAAAACCTACCGGGGGAAAAAGGGGAAAACCTTGGACAGGGCAATAGGTGTTCTGAGCATGTAGCAAAAAAAAAAAGAAAAGGAAATTGATACAGCGTACGAGTTCTGAAAATGAAATGTTAGGCAGCAAATGGCCCTTTGGATTGGAAATAATTGCCTCTGTGCTCTCCTCAGTAAAATGTTTTTTTCAAGTTTTGATGCTGCTCACTTTGGATAACTGTGATCAGATGCTCGGCGCCTCTCAAAATGTGTATTGACTATCTGATAGTGTGTTGACTATCTCCCAGACTCCAATGAAATCACATGCTTCAGCCTAGTTAAGAACCCTGGATGGACTTAATAGAGGAGTTCTGTTGAAGAGATGCTTTTCTTTCTTAAGATTCTTTTTGCCTTTATTTGACAATCAGTGTAGAGACAGGAATCTAGGGAGAGAGAGAGAGTGGTATAACATGCAATATAGATCCCCCGGCTGGGAGAGTCAAACCGTGGATGTTGCAGTTATGTGGTACGCGCCTTAACCATTAGGCCACCAGGGCGCCCAGCCAAGGAGATACTTGATAGAGTTGCTGCTTTGGAAAACTGATGAGAAAGACGAGATGCCCTGAATGTGATCCAAATACCAACTCACTGGCTCAGTCTCCTGGTCATAGGCAGATTCCTGTGAAAATTGGAACCTTGTAAGCTGACTGACCGAGTGAGTGAAGTCTTGAATAAGCACTGCCTCACATTTGTAACTCACGCGCATCCACTATGTTATCATGCATGGCGATGCAGCCAGCTATGAATACCAAGTTCCATCCACTATAAACCTAAACAGTCATCTAAGAAGTGCATTACCAAGGTGAAATGTTCACCATCCTGACCCACCAAGTCCCTCGAATCAATCTGCCACAGGCAAGGTAAAGGATTTTTCAGAGGAGGGAATCTAACCAAAGCAGCACTGCTTTCTGCTGTCTATGGTGGTCTGTAGCCTGTTAGATCAGTCTTTTTCAGCTATAATAATGCATTTATCAAATAGGTATTTTGCAGATATTATGTTTTCACAATATTATTTTATGATTCACTGTTTTTGGGACATGCAGTTTTATATGATACAAGAAGTAAACTGCTGATCACAAGAATGTTTTAGAATGTTAATCAGTCGACTCTTCTGCAGTTAGTACTTTGCATCCCCCAAAACCATGTTGATTGCAATTTACTAGTTAATTACTATTGAAAATGCAAACCACTAAATGGGGATTGTCCTCCTTTCTCAGGTTATTTGAATTTATTTGAAGAGCATCAGTTTGTATTGACTTTTTAATCCTTCTTTTTGTATTATTTTAAATCTAATTGCTTCTTTCTTTCTTAAATCTACCCCGCAGAATTACATCATAATTATTCCGTTCATCAGTTAAAGCAAATACAGAAACTCAAGACGTTTAAATGCAGTATTAAAATTTTAAACATTTAAAACACATGCGTTTGTTCACTAATGTCAACATACTAATTAACTCCTCTATATTAACATATTAAGCCATATGCATACAAATATATGTCAGCTACGTTATGTTAATTCAGTTTAAATTAAAACATGACTCTGCAAAATTAGTCACATCATAACGATAAATCCTATGTACAGTATCTCAAGTTGTTAAATTTTACCTCCGGCTGTCTTTCTTTACATCCAGCCTTCATGGCACGAGTCTGTTTGACAAATTGTGATTAAGTTACATGGATGTAACATAAATTTCAGGGCAGCAACATGACTGCAGTTTATGACAGGATGGAAGTGATTGATGTTGCTTGTAGCCAAGAGGATCTGGTACAGTGCATGACAGTCTACATGATTAATGTGAGCTTGCAGTAAATACAGGGATATTAGCTGAACCTAATTAATCTGTGCATGTTAATACCTTAATGACATTTGTATGTAAAGTAAATGCAGTAGTGAGGGTGCATGTACTGTAAATGTTGTCTGTTCTTTTGCATACAAATTATTTTTTAAAGTGGTGTAGGAGTGCAGGTTCGCTTTGGGATCTAAGGCGGGTTAACTGCATGCATTACTCAGGAATGATTAGAGACCAAGAACGTTCAGGAGGCCCAAAATGTTCTTGTAATGTATAACAGATAAAGTAAACATCGATGTGCTAGACAATTAATGAAATTATACTTAACATTCTGCCCCAATTTAACAGGTTGCCCACAAATCCTAAGCTCCTTTCTTCTGACATAATTTGGTTTTGAACCCCGGCTAACATTCTTGATTAGATTTCTTTATTGATTCAGCAGGAGCCGTGAAGGTCAGACAATCACTTGACTCACAGAGACTGACCTTCAGGGGAACTCTGGCACAGACAGTTGTCTCATTTCAGTTGACAGGGAACATTTTCGAGAATACATGTTTCTGGATATTAGATATATTTGTCTTTATTTCCATTAAAAATAAAGCATCTTTTCAAAAACGTGCAGCGCTTATAAAAGAGGCATGGCACAGATTTTAGATCAGTTGACTTGTCCGGGGTAGTACTATTCAACCTGTGAAAACAGCTGGATAATATCTGCCTTGAGAAAATGATTGATGAAGTCATCAGGTTTATCTTAGCTTTGGCTTGAGACTTCAATTTTTTAACAGGATGTTTGAGTTATGATCGAAGTCATGATGTCATAGCCTCTGTTCCACCAGCTTCTGTAATCTCTCATTTAGCGTTTCTTTCATCTGTCTCTGTCTCTGAAAAAATGAAGTGTGTGCCTGTGGTTTACTTTCCATATTCTAAGACAACTTGGCATCCACTACAACAGCAGCTATCAGAAGTTGAAACCTTTGTGATTCTGACAAATTTAAACAGCAATTACTTTGTGAGCACAGAAAGAACTACAGCGCCCATGAAAAAACTACAATCACAGCAGTGCAGGTACTTATGTCATCATAACTTGCTTTTTTACATCCGTAAAACTCCCCAAAGCTTTCTTTAAAAGTAATTTTTTCAACTTTCTAGTTGTAATCTCTGCGTGTAAAGACTTGCACAACATTCGCTCCTCTCTGTCCTGCTGTTATTACGGGCATGTCTGAGCTAACTGCGACCCCTCAACTCACTCATGGACGTGTCTCTTCTATCGAGCTGTGACCGTGTAACCTGCAAACATCTAGGACTTTTGGGAAATGATGTTTGCTAAAGGGTGCTAAAAACACAAATATTGAATTAATAATGAAGTTAGATCATTTTTCAAAAAACTACTGTCCTTATCTAAACTTATGAAGTGAGCTACACGACATAGTGTAGAGAAGAGCTCTGTTCCAAAGTTGGATTTTTAGTTATTAGTGTAGTAACAGATGTCAGTGGTATTTTGATTTGGGTTTTCTTACTTTTGCTCCAGAAGTATGATCTGTTGTCCTCTATTAAGTTGCATTACAGGAAATATATTATCCTTTTTTTTAGCTTGACCCATACCAGGGACTAAAAATCTGCCACATATGAATGAGTTTTGTTTGTTGTGCCTCATAAATCCTGACATGGATGATTTCTCTGACTTTACTTTTCCCTAGATACTGAATAAATAATAAAAATCTCAGCTATTAATTTGTGCTAAACTGTCCTTACTTTTTGAGGTAGCACGTTAGTGTCCCACTTAAAGAGAAACTTTTTATAAGGACTAACATCATTAATCTTCACTGTATTAATGATGACATGCTGTAAGTGTCCTTTGAACTAATATTCAGATTCATTCCTCACATCTAAAATCTGTTCTTGCGTGCTGACAGATTTAAGAGTCGACCATTCACTTCTCATCAAACAGCATGTGGGGAAAAATTGCTCCAAGCTTCCACTGTCATCTAAGTAAAGTCAGTCACCATTTCAAGGTTAATGGCAAATCACTTTGAGGGATTTGGGCAATGGGGGTGGAATTTGCGCAATGTCACACTAGCAGTTATAGAAGATTACCGCCTAAAGACAACAGATATTGAAAAAAAAAAACCCTTCAGGTTTCCAGCAAGTACTCTGATCACAAGAGCTCAATCTGGAGGTCCAACAGTGTCGGTTTTATTGACCTTTTCTGAAAAATTACAATGGCCCCCAGATTTAATTTAGTGAAATGTGACAGTGCTGTGAGCTTTCACCCTGTCACTTGACATGAGAATATCTTTTGCACTTTGTGCTCAGTGGTGGGTGAGTCTCATTTAGCTAATGAATATCTGCTAGGTTGACCAAATGCATGCATTTGTTGTATTAAAGTAACAAGAGGTTTTCTCTGCGTCACTGTGACTATATAGTGCTGTAGGTTCATCCACTAAAGTCATGCTTACAATAACAAGCAACAGTCATAAAACTGACATAAATCAACATGGTACTCCTTTATTCTCTCATCTTTGTGGGTGCACTGCACATTCTGACATGACTATATGACAGCTGTCAAGTATAGCTGTCAGAACGTATTTCAATACATCATACTCAACGTAATGAGAGAAGAATCAGCAGCGCATGGTCTCAGATGCTGGAGCGTCAGACACATCGGGTTAAAAGCGTCTTTATTCATTGGTCAGGCTTACAGTCATTAACAAGCAGGCGGATTAATCTCAACCAAAACAGCAGGCATGAGAAAATGCAGGTAAAGATACGGATAAGATAATAGAGAAGCTGGGATGTTACGACAGCATAGACAGTCTGACAAAGGGCAAAGAAAAAACAGCCATCTATATCTCCTACAGTACATGACTAATGAGTTAATGCAAAACAGTGATGCAGACAGGTGGTGGATAACAGGAGGAGTCACAGGAAGAGAAAGTGTCTGAGGGCGTCTACTGGACAGGTGTGACATGACAGGCTCTGAAATAACAATCAGTACACACTAACAAGCCGGGTGCACAAACACAGAGGGAGAATGAGAGACAGAAGGGGAAAAAGAAAAACATAATTTATCAGCATCTAACCACAACCTGCCCGTTGAATCCATCAATGATTTCCAATTAATATTTTCATTTCAGATGAATTTTGCTCATTTCACAGTCTAATTTGACTTGTCATGGTCATACTGGCGGCCCAACCGTCAAGCTTCATAATGTTATAGTGACTAACATATCACATTTATGCCTTCTATAAAATGGTGGTATATTTTGAATGGAGTGATTTTATTATCTAGCCTGGGGCAAAAAATGTAAAAATTACTACTTCAACTCCTAATACTACTATTACTACTAATAATAATACAAATTTGAATACTATTTAAATACTATTCAGTATAATATTTTATCTTTGAAACAGTTTAGAGTGTAAAATATTTGTCTGTTAATTAATTAGTCTACTACAAATGAATTAGTCAATTACAGAAAATGAATCTTCACTTATTTTGATAGTCAATTAATCTTGTTTTCTTGTAAATTTTAAGCAAAAATGCCCATCCAAAAATCAGTGGTTCAAGTTTCTTGTCTTCTGTGATAATAAACTAAATCTGTTTGTGTTTTGAACAGTCGGTTTGATAAAACACGACATCTAAAGACGTTACTTTGAGCTTCAGGAAATTGTGATGGGAATGTTTCACTATTTTCTGACACTTTATACGCTGAATGGTTAACTGATAAAATAATTGGCAGATTAGACATTTAGATACCGCTACAGTTTGACTTCCTCAGTAGTGAACTACTGATGAACCAACTCAAGTTGCAAAAATTTCATTGTTATCTTTACTTCACAACACTGTTTTTGGTAAACATTAAAAAAACAGAACATTCAGTTGATATCAAACATAGGTGAAAACATCCACAAAGACTCTAAGAGATGGAAAAGGCGGAGAAAATAACTCCCATCATAGCGAGCTGAATTATCTTTTAAAGTTGGTCAATAGCTTATGTGCAGTGTTTGTCTGTGTGTATGCGTTTGTGTGTGTTTGTAAAGCCAACAGTCTTATCTCATGAGTGGTTTTTGATGAAAGTAGACAGATACATAACTCAGCGCCTCTCTTCATGAGCGCCCCATGATGCCTCATCTCAGAGTGAAAGCCTCCGTTTTAAATCAGCACTGCTAAACAAGCGTGCCCCGTGTCTCTTTTCCTGATGTAGCCATCTGCTCTCTGATGATACTGTGGACATTTAGAGACTACCTGAAGGCCAGTGGCTCATTTGGGGAAAAAAAAGGGCATCAGTGATGCACCCACAGGCAAAGAGCTGGAAAATCAATATACAGTACATTCTAGATAGGACGTGGAATTTTCTTTGCTGCACTGCACGTGATCTTTTCACCTACTGCTTTTCAGGAATAATACCAGCATCATATACAGTAGACAGTGGTGAAATGTACACAAGTACTCTACTAAAGTACAAATTTACTTGAGTATTTACACTCATAGTCCCTCCATTTCAGAGGGAAATACTGTACTTTTTACTCCACTACATTTATTTCATAGCTATAGTTACCGGTGCAGATTGAGATTTTACATATGACACATAAGTTAATATGTAACATTAAATAAAATATGATGCACAATATGATGTTTCAGATTAAACTAAACAGTATACAAAGTTAAAATCATTTCAGTGTTCACTTACGGTTTTTAATGCAGGACTTTTACTTGTAACGGAGTGTTTTTGCATTGTTGAATTGATACTTTACCAGAGTAAAGTACTTCTCTTCTTCCACCACTGCATATAGGGTTACTAAACACTACAGACTGTCTAAAACTAACACAACTATTTTACAAAGCATGATGCATCTTTTTAGAAATATTTTGTCGTGTTTCATTGTTTTTCAAATGTAGATTTCACAGTGTAAAACACAGATTATCATTGTCACAGTAAAGTTTATAAAACATGTGATGATTGTATATGAGGTCTACCCATAGTGATATAAATGAGAGTGGACAAAATATTACAAGTACCTTTCAGTGTAATTCAACAGCACCACCAATGTCAGACTTAAATTAAATCAATACATCTCTAAAACAGTTTTGCAACAACAATCTTACTACAAGATCCATTAATAGATGTTCAAAATTTGAATCAGAGCAACTTAATTATTCATTTCAAGGCAATGGAAGTTTGTCTTTGACGTGGCCCACACAGGTACACATAGAATAAAATGTGCAGTACATGCAGCTTGACCTTAGCTTCCTCAGCAGATGAAGTTTGCCCGGTTGTCATGGAATCGTAGATGTTCAAATTTCCATTTTTCTGAACACATAGAGCACTTCTCATCCATGCTGGCCTCGAAATTGAGATTGAGGTCAAGAAATAGCTTTCTATCTCAACCCTAAAACAGATACAATAAAACTGAGCATTGTAACATTTATAAAGGTAGGATTTATTGCAGGGGCTGTTGCATTAGTTTCAGCTTTGTGTACCTAATGAACCAGCAATTAAATGGATTTCCTTTCAGTCTCCATCTCCTTTTTTGGATGTCAAGAGCAAGCAGAGCATAACTCAGGCAAAAAGAGAAAGTGAAAAATAAAGCAAATTAGGGCTCCATATTTACTGCAGTAAATTATCTTACTAGGGCAACTTTCAAGTCTTGGAGGTTGTTTTTCCTACTTTACAAGAATGACTGACAGCAGATGACTTCTTCTTACAGGAGGAAAATGAGCCCTGATATCCAGCTAGACTCTTTGCAGAGACAAGCAGGAATACAGAGGAGGACAACCAATTTGATTCTCTCAATCTTAAAAAAAAAACTGTATTATTCTTTAACCCTGTCCTGTAATAAGAACGGTAATGAGACCAGAAAAAAAAAGACTTTCTCAGTTCTTGCCCACTGTGAGTGATTTATTTTTTTTACCTGTCAGTATTATGCAGATTGCAAATAGGATATGTAACCCAGCATGTCCAGGGTTTAAAGACATTGGGTAATCAACCAAAATAATAGCAGTAAGCCCCAATTTCCTGCATTGCCCCCAATAATTTGGAAAAACAGACAAGACTCCATTACCTTTGTCATCAGCACCTGCTCTCTTTTAGTCAGTAGTCGCTCTTATCTGCTTGTATTTTCTGTCTGCCTCCTACGTTTTCAGCATTCTCACTCTTTTATGTCTTCTCATTTAGAACGGGAACAAAAGTTGATTAATACATCAGTCAGTTAATCTGCAATAGTTTTGATAATCAATTAATCCTTACGTCATTTTTCTAAGCAAAAACTAGTTCCGGCTTCTAAAATCTGACTATTTTGGGTGTTCTATGTCTTATTTGAAAGTAAACTAAATATAACTGGGTTTGCTTTACGATTTTGCCTTGAAATCTAGGAAACTGATTTACTTAAAAATGAATCTGAAGATGTATTGGTCATGAAAATAATCATTAGCTGCAACCCTCATTTCTTTCTTTTATTGTACATAACATATATTTTGGGCCACACTTGAAATCTTTCACTTGTCTCTTCTACTTTTAACATTCAGTTAGAATTTACACATCTCTATATTTACTGTTATACTCAGTCAATCTTAATGTCATGTTTCTTCTTTTAGAAATGGCTGTGGCTCTGACAAGGTGCCCAGACTCACATTCCCCTCTGACTGTCTCCCTGTCACCTGTAGTCGTCTTTATCTAGATGGATAAAGGCACACTCCCACTGGCCACTTCTCACCTTTACTTCTCTCACTTTTTACACCCAGCAACAGTCTCTTTCTGTAAGGGAATCACTAACATGATGTGTTAAGTTGGTAAAACTGGAGCAATGAATTCTCCAATAGCTTCTGACGGGTCATATTTGCTTTTTGTGTCTTATCTTATAAGGAAAAAGAGGAGGCTTCGTCTTTGTGTTTGATGTTTGTAGGACTGCAAGTAACGATTATTTTCTTCATCGATGAATCTGTTGATTATATTCTCAATTAATTGATAGTTGTTTGGTCTATAAAATGTCAGAAAATTGTGAAAAATGTTGATCAATGTTTCCCAAGATGTAGCCTCAAATGTCTTGTTTTGTCCCAAGAATTCTACATATGAAACATATTCACTTTACTGTCACAAAATACTAAAGAAACCAAAATATATTAACATTTGAGAAGCTGGAACCAGATAATTTGGACATTTTATTTGGACATAAAAATGACTCAACCCGTACAACCAGTACAAACCAGGTACGACCTATGTGGTTGATTAATTTGGAGGACCTGTAATCAGTAAAGGTTTTATAATTTGAAGGTTGTGAAGTGAGGTCATATTTTTCTAGCTTGCTTAAAGCTCACTGTACTTGGAGTGTGAATGAGTTTTGAATTGTGTATAATGTGTGTACTGGGGGCTGTAAACATACACTATTTAGTCCACTATCTGATAGAACTTGACTGTTGCAATGAGTTGCGCCATATTGCCTGGTTTTATTGTAAGGACCCTTGACATGTAAGCCTGGAATATCTCCAAAACTTTTATCATCTCAATACAAAAGGCTTTACTCGAAGATTAGAAGTCTTACATGCAAGTCTTTTCTAAAAAAAATCCCACACATTTAGTGAC
Source organism: Thunnus thynnus (assembly GCF_963924715.1). Classification (NCBI taxonomy): domain Eukaryota; kingdom Metazoa; phylum Chordata; class Actinopteri; order Scombriformes; family Scombridae; genus Thunnus; species Thunnus thynnus. Next base: position 8,893,468 of record NC_089517.1, read on the forward strand.
TGCATTATTTGCTAAGATGCTTATAGCTGACAGGCATATAACTAGCACTAATCTAGATTTCACTTGTTTGTCTTTATTTTAGGGTAATTTGCAGTTAGTCTGCTGCTGTTTGGCAGACTGTTTAAACACAGTGGATGGGTATTGGCTTATTTAAATGAACTCCTAAGTAGGAAGAGAGGCCTAATCCTGGTCATAAGCACAACAACAATATGGTGGGTTAACTAGCCAGGGTGAAACAAATAATTACACAGTGGATAGTTAACTCTGAGGCTGCAATGGCAGTTTTCTTACTGCTTTAAAGCTGCTCTAATCTATATTTTTGTATTATCAATGGATGACTGACTACTTGTAATCGCTCATAGTCGCTCATAGTGACAAACCCAAAAATAACTATCACTTTGTACTTCACTTCACCTTAATTTTCTTTCTTTCACTAACTTTGCCTTATTCCTCAACTCTCTGGAGCTTTATAGCATATTTTAACTCATCGTTTTGGTTTTACGGCTCACAACTTTACTGTTTTGGTTTATTCTCACTGCTCTCATGAGCATCATTTTCAGCTGTAGCAGGCAGCTGTCTTGTGTGAAAACAAGTCTAAAAACCAACAGTCCACTCCCAGCCCAGCACCAAACAGCAGACAGGCAAAGTTAGCGACTAGCTGGTGGACATACTGGAACATTTAACATCTAAAAAAACAGATATTTCCCTCAGGAGTTGGTGGGGGGAACAAAACACAGCTAAAAGAAGAATGAAGCACAACTTCAAATGAATGCTAATGTTGCTCTATGTGTACTTGTTGCGTAAATTAGGAAGTGTTTGCCTATTTAGCATCATGAAGTGATAATAGGTGAACCTTGAGTTTTACAGTGTGTTGTTTTGCCTCCAAATGGCCCAAATATCATCCAATTAAGGCTTAAGATGATTACGCAAAAAATAGTCTCTTTTGAGGAAAAATTTGTGTTTACACTGTAAACAAATATGACAGGCAGAGTTGGATTTTCCCAAAACAATTCTAAATGGTAAATTAATGTATATTTTGAGTAATGATGGTGGATTATGAACAAGTTTAAGTCTAACATCAAACCAAATAAAATGTACTCTGAACTGCCTCCAGTGGATTTATTATTAGTAGTAATATTCATTTAGTAGTTTAATACATAGTTTGTGAATGCACTGATATATTGAGATGTAGCTTTATTCGATTAATGTGTGCATCATCACAAAACTAAAAACATAGTAGTTGGCAATGCATTGATGGCTATATCATAATTAAACAGAGTGATCAATAGAGAAATATTTGACACGTATGAACATCCACTAGCTCACTAACTGCCATAACCAAAATCCCGACTACAAACAAACCTACTTCATATTATCCAATGCTTTGAGTTACCATTAGCAGACATTCAGTGTTGCTTATGGTTGTCTCTGGGTTTTTGGATCATTTTCTTCCTTCCCAGATTCAGGATCAAATGTCTGATCACGTTTGGTGGCAATCATCTTTGACAGAATGTTTATGATTCACCATGAACGCATTTTATTGGAGGTGAGTGTGTGTGCATATGTGTGTGTGTGCACAGGGGGCAATCAAGCGATTAAGTTATTAATATTAATAGAAAATTAAAATAGACACACATGATTAAACACAGACACACCTTCTTACACAGGATGAGATTTAGACTGCGGGTGGAATCAAGATAAAATATTGATTAAAATGATTAATTGACGCTTATTGTGAGAAAATATATCTTACTAATTTCTTAAATACCAAAGACATGTTGTTGGAAATTACCCAAAAAAACAATAGTAGCACCCTCAGATCAGCAGCAGCAAGTTCTCACCTCTCTTTAGTTCATGACAAACTATCCCTGCTGACATACAGACATATGCAGACAACTGAGCTCTTCTAAATGTGGTTGGTCAACAGCAACATGGCAGGGGTATCTGCTTGATTAATGCAAGGCCGGCTTCCTCATTATGCTTTCAACCTCTCACACAGGAAGAGCGGTATTCAGTCATGATCAACATTTTTAATGTTTACCTGTTTTAGTTGCCTACTATTAAATAAAAACCCAGTCCAATAATTACCATGCAGCAACTGTAATATTAATACTTTTGCTTCATGGAAAAGTTGTATTTTGGCCAACAAGGCCAAAGGCTGGTGTAGCAAAATTCTGCCTTGAGATTTATTTTCAGTATTAAATGAAAACATATTTTACACGTGCAATATGAAAATCTAAAGCTTGCCTTGGGTCTATATGCATACCCTTTTGTCAGCTCCCTTGAGGTTACAAATGTGCGAGACCGCATGGTCTAGACCTCATTGTACTCCATTAATATAATAAATGAACACTGCTCCATGCATGTTGTTTATCATACACATTCCAGCGAGCACAAGAAGCTGCAATTCCGCTGAGCAAACCTTTCCAGCCTTCCCAGTATATTTATGGTTTCTGCAGATACTTTTGTCATTGTATTCACCTAAGGGTTTTTGTCATTACATACATTTCATTTTTACTTTAGGACAGGTGAATTGTCTCTTTTGAGGAAGTTTTTTGTCATGACTGGCCTTTTTTTTTCTTGCAATGAAGACAAAAGGTAATAGTGTACATTTACATTAACACGCAGCCCCTGAGCATGCCACATTTAAGACCTGTCGCTGGATTTAGCAATGAAATCCGTCCCCTGACATAGTCAAACATGATTTCATGCAAAAATTCAGCACTGGAGATTAACAGCTGAATTTCGCCCATACCAACTGCCCCTCATTAGGATCTTTTTCAATGGGTGCTTGGTTTAGGACGATGATACAAAATCCCCTCTTCTCTCACATTCTGTGATAATATGCAATGCACATTTGCACAAATGACTAATAAAAGGAAACAAATCACTCAATAAGGTATTTTAGATGAAAGAGAGAATGAAATGGTCAAGCTGTGAGTGTGTGTGTGTGTGTGTGTGGTGGGGGATGGTCTAAAGAAACCTCAAGGTTCCACCTGTGAATTATGTATCACCTGGACACGCATTTAATAGTCAAACCAGCAGACGTGCTGTTTTGTACCGAGAGAGGTTCTCCTCAGACTGTCTCGGGGGGCCCAATCATTTGGGTCGTTTTTTATTCGAGCAGGCTGCTACATTGTTGGGATGTCTGGTATTTAATTAATAAAATGGATATGAACACCTGTGCAGGCATTCATTAGTGTGTCTCTTTAAAACTGTCGGATACTAAGAGTTGCAAATTACATGTCGTGTTGTACCAAGCCCTGGATTAGCCATTAAGTGTACAACTGTCTGAACAAGGTGTTGCACGCTAGCGAAGTAAAAAGGAACTCTGTTGGTATACATGTTTTGGTGTTGCCCATCTCTTGTTGGTTTCTGGAAAGACATTTTTAACACACTCTCAGAAATAAGCGGCACAGAGATCGAACCAGACCCTTTTATTGCATTATTTGGGGTTTCCTCATCCTCACTACAACTGTCTGAAATGAATAAGGATGTAATTGCCTTTTTCACTTTGTTGGTGAGACGATTAATCTTGCTTAGATGGAAATCCTCTCCGCCCCCTTCTCATGCTCTTTGGATTAAAGCCATTTTAAATTGCATGAGGATGGAAAAAATTAAACACACTTAAGGGGTCTGTAAACTCTGTGCAATGTGGACCCCCTTCTTCTCTTATGTTACGCAGTTCCAGAGTGATGTATATCTGTATCTATGTATATATTCTATCCTTGTTGGATGGAGGTGAGGACATGACACATTCTGGTGATTTAAGCGACCTGGTATGTTTATACATGTCATCTAGGATGTTAAGGTAGACTGTATTGTTTGACCTAGTTGACCTGTAAACCAGTTGTATCAAAATATATATTTGTGTTTTCTTTTTTTTTTTCTTATATGTCAGTTCCACTCCCTGTTTTGTTGTGTTGTTGTCTTTGATGCATTGTTTTATATTCCCACCAAATAACTTAAAAATGCAATTATTTTGAAAATGCTGGTTACATTGAAAATTAAATTAACAAAGTTATAAAAAAAGGAACTATGTTGATGTTTGCGCCTATTTTTGTCAGCTTTTCTACTCATTTATTTTTTACATCTTCTGTGTCAGTTGTGGACAGGTTTGTGGACTGAATGTAGTCATGCAAATTACATGCTGAACAACAAAATGTACTTAGATCAGCAAAGGAAGACCACATAACCTCTCATCTGGGGGGACTCTCCGTCAGCGTTTACAAGATCTTTTTTAGAAGACAAAAACCGTGTTCACTTTGAAAATCCTGCCCTCACAATACCACTGTGTGCCGTTATGTGCCATCATGCATTATAAAACACAACTTTGCCAAACAATTTGATGCAGCAACAACTTCAAATCAAAGTGCTATTTCAGCATGTACAAGGCTCAGAACCTCTGTTCAGACTTCACGGATGGCCAAATACTACTTTTATCAATTGTGCTATTCTGCAGACAAACTTAACATTATGCATTCAAAATTATAGAGCCGCATTGATATCCAAATGAACCTGCCTGCTGACCCTCACATAAAACTCAGTGCCATTATGATTTCTGTTAAGTTATACAAAGTTAATTGGAACAACCGTCACCAATAGCCTCAAATAAGATGAGAGTGCGTTTCCTTACCATGGCAACAAGAGTAGCTCCAACCCTCCAAACTCATCCATTTTTACAGACTTAATGTGGGCCTGGAAAGTTACCACTTAAAGAACTCTTTTCTGTGTATTTCCTTTTTTCCTGGTAAACACTACCAGCAGCTGAACTTGACAACGTAATTTTAAATAAGGATTAATCATGAATGTTGTTTTGTTCTGAGTCTTTCTATTTACCACCCTCCTCTGAGGCTCCTTTACAAATTGTAGCGCTGGTGAGCTGGCAACAGACTGCTCTCACTCTTTGGAGAGAAGTCGATGGGCTTAGCACAACGAGGGGAATAGCTTTATAGTCCTTGTCTTGACTTGAAGTTTATTTGTGATGCCTCCAGATGATTCAGTTTAATATTACCTGAAGAGTTGTGTCCTAAGATTTTTTGTGTTGTTGTATTTACTTATAGTCTCCATGTGTGAGCTGTCACCACAGCAGGCTGTAACTGTTATTTCCAGTGCTGATTGTGGTTTTTCCAGCTCATTTTGTCTTTGAGCAGAGAAATGTGAAAAACTCCAAATTTCACATTTCTTGCTCATTAGATGTAATTTTGTTATTAGAACTGATAGTATTTCTTATGTTGCGGCCATTTGTCATCATCAAAATTGTTTGCTCTGGAGAATGTGTAGAAAACACCTTCATTAATGTGTGTCTGAGTTAGAGGTGTTTGGCAACTGATCAGTTTTTTATATGTTATTAGAAATTGCATTTATTTCACATTTTGTAATCATTTGGAATTGTGCAAAACTACATACATTACTAGAACTGGCTTGTTTTAAAATGCTTAAGTTTACCAGCTTTAAATAAAAGGTCTCAAAAGTTGATATTTAATATGTTATACCTCATAATTTATGTTAAATTATTATTATTATTGTTATTGTTACTATTATTATTATTGTTATTATTATTATTATTATTTGTAGAAAGTGTTCACAGGTACAGAGAAGACAAACATAATATATCCTAATAGTTTTCTGTGATTTTGACAGGAGTATTTATGTCCTATCAGTAGCAATATCTCTATAATTCAGCCAAGTGATACTGAATGCTGTTTAATATGTCATTCAAATTATGTGGAGGTTGTCAGTCTGACAAGGCATCATTGTTTACCACTGAGCCTGTCTTTCAATCTGGTCATCTGCTAAAAAAAATAGAGGACATTAATTAAGATGACAAGCATCAAGAATTAAATAAATAACAGACGTGTTTGAGTGGCACCTTGAGTTTGCATATTCAGGCTACTTTCTATGATGGATTTTAAATATTAGTTTAAAAAATCACAAAAAAATCAGTTGTTTTTAACTGAAACTTTTACTGTCAGTCACATCAGTGACATCAGTGATACCTTACAATTCATACAAAAAATAATCCAATTTCTTATTATCTTATACATAATTAATTATTGAGATACAGTAATGTTTAAAAAAATATTTGCTCACTTAAGGCATATTTCTGTCATTGTGAAGTCAAATTAAACTCCAAAAGAATATAAATATTTGTCAAATATTGGTGCAGCTTTAATGCGGAAGCTGAGGTGCATTTTGTGTATTGTGCATATTTGCACACATTTCAGCCTGATTGATTTTAGACTTCAAAAGTAAAGATATATTTGACTGTGTGTTTTAAAGTGTCTGGAATATATAAGATATTGATTTTTTTACCCATACTGTAGGATTTTTAGTCTTTCAACAAAGTCACTTTCATGAACACTGGTTGAATAATAAATGGCAGGCAGTGACGTTGGTTACACTGATTAGAGGTTTGTTGATGCTTGATTGTGAAAAGCTGGTGGGACTGACAAATTTATGCTTAATTACACAACAAATCAACAACCACAACAAAACGGCTGGAATGTGTGTGATGTTTCAGTCTCGCCACAGGGGGATTATGACATTTTGTACTTTTTTATGCTTCCATCACAGCTTTCTGCATCAGCCAACACTTTATTCTTCACACCTATTTCTTGGGATTGATTTATCATCACATAATGCTTCATTTGCACATCAGCTCACTTTGAAGCTTTTTCAAATGCTTTTCTAAATATTTAATCAAAAATCCACCAGCAAAAAAAAAAAAAGAGTAAAAGAGCCTGGTGAACTGAAGATAACACTTTGTGGCTTATCTTTAATCTTAAAGGTCATGAATGAACTGAGGACCCAGAGCAACAAGAATAAGAGATTCTCCTGACTTTGACACTCACATAAGGAGACATAAGAACCAAAAAGGGAGGAGGGAGGATTGAGCCTAAGCCAGCACTCCCTGCTCTGCCTTTGTGAGGAAGTGAAGACACAATGAAGAGCTTATAGCGTGAGCCATGTTGAGAGAAGAATGCAAAATCCAGAGCGAGAAACAAGGCGTTCTGACCCCTAACATAGTGTGAGTTTTAGCCATTATCTGTATCACTTCATCACAAGAGTCAGCTTATGATCTTGTGCTCTTCAGTCTCCCAGCAGAATTTATCCAAATGTTAATGGTCTTGGCTGGGTAGCAGTGGCAAAAGAGCCTCAGTGTTGTTGCTGGCTCAGCCAATATCTGAAGTGGACGGCCAAGCCTCTGCCCCAGCTTTTAGCAGGGCAGGCGGCTCCTTAGGGGAGAGTAACACCAGTTGCACTCACAGTGCCTCATATTGCACACGCCATATTAAAATAACATGTCTGTATTATGCAAATAAGACGCAGCAATGGAAGAAAAGATTACTTGCCAGCAACAGTCAGTCCTCGGAATTTCAGTTTTTTAGTTTTGAATTTAGTTTAGCATTAATTTGTATAATGGGACTGTGTTAATTTAATATGTGCAATTGAAAACATAATGACTTCAGTTTTTATGTTCATACACACTTCCACATAATGACTGTAATGCAATACAGTGTGAGTTAATGCTTGTCTTTTCCGTGTGAACAGCATCATATTATTGAAATATTATTATTCAGGGCTGCAACTAATGATTATTCTCATCATTGATTTGTCTGTTGATTATTTTTTTAATAAACTGATTAATCATTTAGTCTATGAAATGTCAAAAGATATAAAAATAAATGCCCATAACAACACATCTACACAAAACCCAAACCAAAATAAACACCTTAACCTGCTTCTGTAAACAAATACATTGGAGTAAAATAATTAAACAAATCCCATCAGATAGTTTTTACTTTGCTCAACAGGAAATTATCATTTAATTTTCAGCAAGGGTTTTAATAAACATATCAATAAGACATTGGTAAAACAGACACGTAGGCTTTAGATAAGTGATTGTCTCACTGCTATCTATTTAACATGACTCATTTCAAGAAAGCCTGGCCAGTGATCTATTTTTGGCCCCGTTCAAATTGAAAAATGCAGATGAGACATCATTAAAGACTTGTCTGTGATGGAATTGTCTCTCGTGCCCAGCGTGCAATTCTTCCTTAAATTGTCCAATTTAAGGAAAAATGGGGCTTATCAAGGATACGTCACATTTATTACTATTCACTGAAGAAGCACACTGTACGCTTCTCCAAAGTAAGATGACAGTTTAAATCAGTTCCATGGTGATAAAAGTCATTGTCACTGTTTCACAGCATTTCAACTAGCATGTGTATTCATTGTTTCTGGTGTCATGTCTTACACATAACACTGAATGTACAATATTAATGCTGGTTTAAACCAATTTACATTAAAATGAGGATATGGGTCAAAGTTCAACTGCCACACTATTTTCTGCTGAAGATATAGTCCCAATTAAAATTGTTGACAAACAGCTCAAACTATCTGCATGGCTAGATACAATTAGGGGCGAGTAAAACTATATAGTGTGTGTGAAATTACCCTTTAATAATGGCAGTGGCTTTAAGAGAGACCTTAAAGTTAAAAAGGTTAACAGTTCCCAACATACATTTAAAGGTTCAACCATGCTTGAGTAAGATGTGAGTCACATTGCTCCCACAGTTGAATTTTATAAAACTCGTCTGAAACAAAATGTTCCGGCCAATAATTAATGTAAGAACTGAAATAACCTTTTACAAAACCATCTATCGCTGCTACATCTAATAACTGGTGAACTACGACCATGTCAAACCAACCTCGTAAAACTACTTAAATGGGCCCAGCTACCTTGGACTGCCCTGTAAAGGTAGGAGCTGAAGCGGGTAAAAAACCCAAAGACTTTGTTGTACAACCCCCTAAATGATGCATTGTCTCTGGGGGAACATCTGCTTATCAACAGATGTCACAGAGCACTCCCCGGTGACAGCGAACCTCCTCGCCCCTTCATTCTCAAAATACACTACACTCACGAGCTGAAAGAAATACTACGGAAGGTGGCTGAGATGCAGCAGATCACTTTCAATGGACAGAGGATTCTGATATTCCCAGACTACCCCCTAGCAGTTGTGAATCAGCGTGCCATGTTTAAAAGAGCAACAGAGCTGCTGAAGAACAAACTGGGAGTGAGGTTTGGTGAAACTATGGGTCACTGTCAATGGCAAGGAACATTTTTTGCAAACAGTGGTTCAGAAACAGGCTTCACAAGTTGATACTCGGTATGTGACATGGATAAACTACTGAACAGAGTACCTGATCTGATGTAGATAATTTATCCATGTCTTTTCTGAAGAACTGCACAATCACTAACTAGATGTTAAAAATGTTAGATCCAGTTCACAAGAACTTTATTTGTTCTCCCCTGCTGCGGCTATAGTATATTGTGTATTTGTTGCCAGGCGACAGTCTTGCTCTGGCAGGAATCTGTTTACATTTTAATTGAGACATCTGGCGATCCTCAGTTGTTTGTTTTACACTGTAATACCTGAAAAACTGCCTAATGAAGCTACTATTAGATGGAAATATAAGGTCCACTCCATCTCTCATTTCTATGTTAAAATGGGCTTGTTTATTTTGTTTCTAAAAACCTAAACTGACTGGAAATTTCTATCTGCACTTTAGTTAACTGAAAGTTAACACAGTGTTAACTTATAGGTTATGGTGAGTTTGTTTATTCATTTAGTTATCTATTTATTAATTATTTACTTATTCATTCTGTCTTGTTACTTTATACTTACAACTACATATTTATATTACTTTTCTTTTCCTTAATCCCTATTATCTTGATCCACAGTATTGTTGATTACCCCCCCCCCCCCCCAGATACAGAGGGTCGCTAACCTATTGTTACTGGGGAAATCTACTCTGTCCCTATAACCTTGGGTAATATCTATTATCCTAATTTTGATAATCCGGCTTTCTGTAGGAAGGTGTTCTTCCTAGTAACAGACATATCACAAACCAAGCTTATTATTGGAGGAAAAATAGTGTTCTAGACCTTTATATGGATCGATCCTCTAAGAAAAGTGCCTCACACTCTAATACAAGGGATTTCTTGCATGCATACATCAACAATTCCAACCTGTTTGATGTGTGGAGATTTTTCCACCCTAGAAAAGACTACTCTATTCACTCACATGTGTATAATTTTTATACCCCTACTGACTACTTTCAGGTAGAGTTTGAATTACTGCCTCACATTCATAACCCCTGACATCATCAACCCTCAACTTATTGATGACCCCAGATTTTTTGAATATTTGCACATGCAAATGAATGAATTGAAAAAGTTTTTTTTTTTTTTTTGATACCCCAGAGACGTCCTGATGATTACTGTGGGAGACTCTAAAAGCATATCTGAGGGGTTGTATTATCTCCTACTTTGGCTGTAGAAATAAGGTAAATGAAGCAAGGCTTCTAGAGTTACAGCAAATTCATCATTAGTTAAGGAGAATGTGCATCACCACTCAGTGGACAAATATAAACAAATTTTGCATTTGAGGCTCCAGTACAATCAGACTGTTTTGGCGAATATTTAAAAATCATTTCCTTTCTTAAAGCAGAAGTACTCCGAATCTGGGGAGAAACCACAAAAATTGCTTGCCAGACAACTGTGCAAATTGGAAAATGATCACATGATGCATAAAGTCAAGTCCAAACATGGAGCTTGTTTTACCTCAGCGAAAGATATTAACAAGCATTTTAAAGAATTCTATAAAACTCTTTATTCCTCCAAAACAAATGCAGGACCCCACAATATGAGAGCTTTTTTGAAAATATTAATCCTTCCTCTCTTACACAAGAGGATTACACCTTTCTAAACAAAGACATCACCCCTGAGGAGCTAAAACAAACAATTAAAACCTTAAAAGGAGGCAACACCCCAGGCTCTCACAGACTCCCTTGTGAGCTTTACAAAACATTTGCTGACACACTTGCACCTTATATGCTTAATATGTTCTCTCAGGCCCTTGAAAATGGGTCTCTGCCACAAACACTTAACAAGGCTGTCATAACATTTATTTCAAAAAAGGGCAAGGACCCTGAGGAGGTTGGAGGATATAGGCCTATTTCTCTCCTTAATGTGGACCAGAAAATATAGGTTAAAGTCTTAGCAAATAGAGCTAACAGGTCAACACGTTCTCACTCCCAACTCATCACATATCGAAGCTTGGTCGGGACCCCGTGGCATCACTTTTTTTCGCACGGGGTACCCCTTTAGCATTGTTTTTCAACGTGCAGTGTCATGGTAGTCACTGTTAAAAAATAATTATATTTTATGGTGTGACAACGCAGTGGTTAAGGTCTGATTAGGTTTAGGCACAAAAACCACTTGGTTAGGGTTAGGGTAAGATCATGGTTTGGGTTAAAATAAAAAATAAAATAAACATGTTTAGGTGGTCTCAAACCGTGCTCTGTGCTGACTCTGTGCTGATTTCCAACTTTCTGCCAACAACATCCACCGACCCCTCCACCTCCTAATAAGAAAGTCAACTTATATAGATGTCATGAAGTACGTCACTTCAGAAATGTTGATATGATACGTATTGTTGAAATGTTAATATGCTACATATAACAGGTGTTGAAATGTACATATTCAACATATCTGCGGTTTGCAGAAATGTACAATGCCAATGTTTTGTTCTGGCGAGCAGGCTGAAATTTGTCACCTTATATAGATGTCATTGGTCTCATAGCGTCTATTTCAGACGTTGTGGGAGCTCAACAAAAGTCTATCGGACTACTCTGCATGTTAAAAAATGATGCTAAAGGGGTACCCAGTGTGTTAAAAAGTGACGCCACGGGGTCCTGACCAAGCTTCGATATGTGATGAGTTGGGAGTGAGAACGGGCTGAACAGGTATATCAGCACACTGGTGAATCCAGATCAGACCATATTTATCACTATTAGAAACTCCGTCTCCAACCTTAGCCATTTTTTTAATATAGGGTACCATTCTAAATCCAGCATGAGTAATCATGTAGTCTTCTCCCTCAACGCCAAAAAGGCGTTTGACCAGGTAGAATGGTCCCATTTATTTGCCGTGCTGGACAAATTTAATTTAGGGGGTAAATTTATCGCCTGGATTAAACTTTTGTACAAAACTCCCAGGGCCCAAATATTAACTCACGGAATGTTATCTTCCTACCTAAGACTGTGTACAAGACTGTCCCCTCTTGCCCCTCTTGTTTGCATTGGCTATTGAGCTCCTCGTAGAGTCAGTTCGCACAGACTTAAATATTTATGGCTTTAACATCACAGACACATCTAATAAGATATCCCTATACACAGACAATGTTCTGCTGTGTATTACCAAAGCTCAATTTAGTCTCCCAGCTATTCTGAGCATGATAAACTTGTTGGAACCTTTTATGGTTACAGGATTAACTGGACCAAAAGTGAGTTGATGCCCGTTGGGTTAAAGGACCTATCCCTGATACAACATTTACTATTTAAAATCTCTTTTCAGACATTCTCCTATCTTGGGATTCAGATCAATAAAGAATTTTCCTCTTTTCAAAGCTAACTCTCCCCCTCTTGTGGCCAAATTGCAAGCTAATGTTACATTTTGGAGATCGCTCCCTATTTCACTGATTGGTAGAGATCAAGATGTTTCCAGACATCTCTTCACAGTGTGAAAATCTCCATAGCTTCACTCTCTGTCATTGACATTTTGAACACATTTTTAAAAATTATTTTCCATTGCAACCTTTATTGTCATATACTACATACTGAGCAGAAAGGGAAGGAGGGAAGGAGGGTGGGTGTGTTAAGAATAGTTTTTGTGTTCATTTATGTTGGATATTATCTGTTATATTATTTGCTTTGTTTTTTTTAAATGAAAATGTAGACTGCATTCTCATGTCCGACATCTTGAAACCCTTCTTTAATGAAACGTACTTGACCTTTAATTTAGACTTTCACAACATTCAAAAACTATGAAAAACTGTCTCATAATGACACGCTCGAGATAAATGATTAAACAATTATAAATGGAAAAGGCCATTTTTTCCATTCAGTGTCTGCTTCCTTTGTAATGTGGAATTCAAGGATGCCATGAATGTTGTAGAAAGTCAAAAGATAACTTTTGCATATGTAAAGCTTACATCAGCTTATTTACAATGCTTATACAACATACCAAGCTTATTTAAAATGCTTATACAACATACCAAACAAACGGAACATCTGCTCCGATGTCAAAATAAATATTTTCTTACAACTTACTTAGTAAGAAAAACCTCTCTTGGGGTTAGCCATGAAAACAAGTGCTTTGAACCTGTTTATTAAAGATTGTTTGCTGTTGGTTAGATGCACCACGACCGTTTTTTATCACACAGCCTCTCGTGTGCCTCTCACTCTCTTTACTGAACTTGTGTTCACAGTCCAAGTGCAACGGATTAGCTGCTGCCAATACACACTGAGTTAATTAATGTCATTGAAGAGGATGGATAAACTTTGAAGTCACTGACAGCAAAGAGAGTTGAAAGACACTCGACTTGTTACTTTTGGCATTGACTGTTTCATTATAGAAAGAAGAAAGAAAGATCTTTATTAGTGATTTCCTCTGGTTGTTTTAGCTTTAATTCTGTGTGTTTGGATAAATGTGAGGTGAATGTACATGAGTTCAATGATCTGGAGGTTGCAATCAAATAAAGCAAACTAAATGAGAAGGATAAAATGTATTTTTCTCAAAATTACAAAAAGTGAGGAGTTGGCTCAAAATTTTATGTGTATAATTTTAACAGCAGTGTGTCATTAAGTGACATTTAAGTTAGACTCATCAACATTATGTCTAAAGCAAATTATAAAACAAGCCAATATCCTATAATAGTTTTATTGGTCACCTAGTATACCATCAAGACAAAAAAAACAAAAAAACTTTGGGAACGACAGGATTAGTCATTTATACATGTGCTCCAAAACAACATATATTTATGTTCAAGTGAGAGAAGCCCTCTGGTGGCTGTAGTAGTTATGAGGGGAGCAAAGGATAAAATCAGGTGACAGGTTATCTGGTTCTCATATAGAATCATCCACATTTGGAGGAGGTTGATGTGGATAGATGGGTCAACAAAAGGTCGGCTGTAACACAGGATATTGCTGTTCATCTCCTGTTTCTAACTGCAAGTCCACACTGTTTAAAATCCACAGACACGATCATCCCCTAATCTTAACCACATGGTTATTATTGTAAGCATGACAACGAAGATCTCCTAAACTTAAGTAGTAATTTTAACCCAAAACAATGATCTTTCCCTAAACCTAATCAAGTGTTTTTTTGTGCTTAAATCCAACCAGACCTTAACCATAGCTTTGTCACATCATAAAACCTCCAAAATCGTGACTGTTTTGGAAGGCAAGTCTAAATGATATTGTATTGCCAATTACTGCTGTGTAGTCAGATTAGAACAGGGGTCTCAAACTCAAATTACCAGGGGGCCATTGGAGGCAGAATCAGGGTGAGGCTGGGCCGCATCAGGTATTCCACAAAAAAGCTTAGCAGGCACAGGCTAGGATAGCAGGCGCAAAAAAGGCGACTACTACTGGGTTGTTCATTACCCGCCATGCTTTTGTTGTTGAAAACGTTGTCATAGAAACAAGTGAAACAAATGGCATCATAAAGAAATATCTTTATAATGTTTATTGTGCAAGACATTTACTATGGAGTGAAATGCTTTGAGGAATAAATCTCTTTCCGCAAATGATTCAGTACATTCCATTCACCCAAAAGATTTTTTCGAATAATTTGTCTGTGAATGTTACATCATTGCAGAGCAAACGTGGAGAACATGAAGCCGGGACAGTGGGACACCATTATTATGCCATTATTATATGCAGCCATGGAGGCGTTATTTATCGGCTTTTATTTTCTATAATAACTCCATGGATGCAGCGGGCGCTGCGAAGCTAGCGGCATTGTCAAATCAAATATGACGTGTTGCACAGCAGCATTAGCTGTACGGTGTTTTGTTACACTCTGTATTTATGATCTCTGTCGGATAAACATAAGTGTGTTCATGAAAACGTATATATTAACTTTTAATTCACTTCACAACTTGGCATTATGTGACAGACATATTCACATACATTATTATCTGTCAGACTTATAAAGACGTAGATACACCTGGTTCTGTTTTTTTAATGTCACATACTGTGGAATCACATGCACGAGCCTCATTTACTGTGACAGTGAGCCAAAAATGGATGTAAAGGTCTTTAAACCTCTGTTTGTACGTCAACAGTTGTGTCCGTTCCGCTCATCATACCTCAGTGAGAATTACGCACAGGCTCTCCAACAGCTGATCATTACGCACGGCTGCTGTGGGTATTTGAAACGACTTTACCCCTAATTCATCACATTTTTCTGCAAACCGTCACCACTGTAAAGTGTCAGTCATCATTATTAAACATCAGCAGAATGATAAATGATTTATTGATAGAGCTTGTGTTGAAACGGACTTTACAAAGTGCTTCAAAACAAAATGAAGTGATCGTTAACGGAGAGATGATGCTGAAATAAACAGAATGATGCTTTAATAAGGTTTAATAATTCACCTTTGAATTTTACTGAAAGCTGTGAATCAAAAATAACGACACAATCTAGCGTGAGGTGCGCACATTCTCAGCGCACATTCTTCCTGTATAAATAGCATAGTTGTTGTGAAACAGCCATATACCCCTGTGATTGGCAGGTTCGTTCAGCTCCAGCTTGTGCAATAAAGGGACCTTCCACACACAACACAGTAAAGTGCTATTCATATGAAACTCGCGGGCCACACTAACATTAAACTTTCATATCAAGGTCACAAAATATCAGCTGGCCCACGAGCCGCGAGACTGAGACCCATGGATTAGAAGATGCTTGTATGCTTCGTTCTGGGATCTATGCACCAACAAACTATTTTGTTGATTTATTTGAAGGACTTGTTGCTTTTACCCATGAAAGCAATCTTTCAATAAACCTAACCAAGCAATTTTAGCTACTTGGACTGAAGGTTAACCATTTTGATGACAATCATAATTTTGTAAGCTCCCTGATATATTCTATGGCTCTGCATTAATAGGTTAGACCTCAGTGTCCCTTTTAGATTGAATACTGAGATAGTTTCCAAAGGAACATTGCTAACACTGACAACTTTGAGATCTATACAGTAAAAGGGCCACATAATAGGTCTGAAGAACCTTCAGGCAGTACTGCAACACATTGTGTAGGTTATTCAAACTCTGAACCAACTTCAAGTGCTTACATTAGTACATGATGTGCATTTAAAAGGGCACAGGGATGTTTTTATCCTCTCCATAAAGCCAAAGGACACTTGCCTCCCTATTTTATCCAGTGTGTGCTGAGACAACTATTAGGAGCGATTATATCCGACCTTACATCTATTCACCCATCTAATTTCTTACTTGATGGAACCTAAAGACGGGAAATAAAGACTATGCTGTTGCAGGGCCTAGATAGATGAGATATTGTGCTTATGTGAGGTAAGGCATAACTTAACCTCCGTTTAAAGGACATGTACATGCTACTATGTGAAACTCATCTGAAGAGCAGACTTGCAAAAAAATGTCTCATTGGAGGAGATGCATAGCCTCAGACCCCTCTAGCATTTCTGGGTAAGACCATTTTATGGCATCTCAGTTCTGTTATAAAGTTCACAGTGAAGAAAGACAAAAAAGATGGGAGACAGAAGGCGTGACATGCAGTAAAGGTCCCAGACAGGATTTAAATCCAATATGTTAGTACTGTACATGGCCAGTACTTAGCTGATCTGCAAGTCAGTCAAGAAGGGACCCCTTAGCCCAACTTCTCCCCCATCCCTTTCAGAGTCTGTGCACAACACTGCTGAGCACCATGTTTATGCAGCTAGTCATATGCATAATTCATCTTGCCTGTTATTATTTTGTAATCCTTTCATGAATTTGTCAACATGGGATCATCAAAGTATAATTATGCCTTAAAGTCAGTTAGGAGCCTTCAACAAGGGAACAATTTTAACGACTTTAATTGATTCTAAAAACACATCTTTTTATCATATGAGCAAAAATAGCAACCTGTGATATGTAATTTATTTCTGCAGAAGGATCACTGCTGAATCTAGCACATACTTCAAAACATTGTTTGAAAACGTCAAAGAACATTTACTTAAATACTGTAGTTGAATAAAGGTACTCAAATGCAAGTACAATTTTGAGGTATTTATGTATTTTACTTATTTTATGAATTATATTTTTTATACTTCATTAATGAAAGAAATTTGGTATGTTTTATTTTTACTAGATTTATTCCTCATCTTTTCTGTTATAAATTTTACCTGCAAAACATATGATGAGCTTAGAAATATGATTATGAAAACAATTATCATTTAAGACTTAAGACATTTAAAAGGGCCGTTATTTAGAATGGGTACTACTTTTGATACAATTTGCTGCTAATATTTTTATTATTTAATTTAAGTAAAATTCTGAAAGTATGCCTTGAAGGATTGGTCTGGTAATAATCTATATTTTTTCTTACTGTCAACAGATCTCATGAAAAGACGGAAAAATGCATATGATTTGACTCTACTAACAAGTATTGTCTAAGTAGCTAAAGCCTCATATACCTTATTTTCCTGTCTCACATACCTCTGTTGTCCAATACTAATAAACACATCAATAAGCCACTGTTGCACTAGGTGACATGGTGCTATTACCTTGAATACTCACAATCCCACACACACTGCCCTGGTGCTGTGAGTACTCACTAGAGCTTCTCCATCCCTCAATCCCCAGCAAATTCTATTTACCTCTGTTTGAATGATATTTGCTAAAAAACTAAAGTGCCCTGCTGGTTTAGGGAATTACTTAACCCTTTAAAAAAGGCAACCAATGGGCTTTCGACTGAGTGTCACAGAGAGCAGAAAGTCAGAAAGTATTCAAACACATTGTTGGTTTGGTAATGCTACTTTTATTCAAGCTAATGGTCCAGATTCAGCTTTCCAGTATAATATCTGTCAGCAAGTGAGCACTTGAACACCTCAAGTAATCATATGCCATGTGTGGATTTATACTGTTAAATCTAATCCAGCAGCAAATATGTGTGACCGTAATCTTTCCATTTAGAAATAAGTCTGTATAATCCTGTTTCATGCCCAATTAAAGACAGCACATGATGCCCATATTTTACCTCACTGGTATGCAAATGGACACTGAAAATGCATTTTCATCAGCATTTAGCTGCGAGATATTACTATTTTTGATGCTATTAATATTCATGGACAAGTAGGCCTGTTGCAGGAGATTTGAGAAATGAATGATGAACCCATTTCAAACTGTCCCATGCCTTAAGGCAAAGAGGCTTCCCCCAACAAAAATAATCAAGTAGTAGTTTATTCTTTAGACAAGTAATTTGAGAAAACTTCCACAGCAACTTTATTCAAGTGAAAAAGAAACTGAGCCAGCAGAGTACGACACAAAGAGTTGCTTTTTCATTGCAGGAATGTGTTTTAAGACAGGGTCAATCTGAAAGAGAATCCAACACATTAAGCATGTTAACAGATGGCAAAGCTAGCAACAAACACTTCGACAGTTTCACTGAATAGCAGAATAAATAGGAGCAAAGTTATGCCAATACAATGGCAGGGGGTAAAAAAAAGCCTGAATATGTCTGAAAGCAACTATTGGATTTGTATTTCAAAGTATACTTCATTACTGTTTCTGCCTGGAAAAAAAGGCAAGCACACAGGTGCCTTTCAAAGGTATTTCATTAAATATCTGTGAAATCTTCTCCAGAGAAAAAGCCTACGGTATGGAGAGAAGAACTGAAAGGGATTCACATAAATAAAAACCATAACACTGGATTTTTATCCCTCTTGGAGTGAATGTTATGCAACTGAAATCGCTAGTATTTATTTAGACAGAATATTTGGGTCCATTTAATTCTCTACATTACACTTTTCTAGATGTCATATAAAAATAATATTAAGTATCTCTATGATATGCTGTTTGAAGCTTGTCCTCAAATGATTTTGTTTTAAAGCAGACTGTTAGAGGATGATCACCCATGTGGTGATACAGTATGTTCTTCTTACGCCTGCTCTGTCTGCTCATAAAATAATCGATTTAGAAAAGCCATTTCCTTCTAGGCTCATGTTACTGTAAATAGCCCTGTTCTAGTATTCAGCAATTAGCATCCAGCTCTTGATACTAGAAGCTATTAGACAGGGCACTGACGGCACTGTCTTATGAAGGAACATATCGAATCTGGTAACTGGATAATTATCTAAGTAAGGCTAAAATAAAATCATATTTTCAATGGCTGTCTTGTCACTCTTGAGCAAGGCTACAGCTGCCCACATTCATTCCTATCCACTGAGGATGAAGACCTCTATTAACCTCAGTTCATTTCGGTCCTTTCTCAAATTGGTGGTACAGTATTTGTGGGTCTGATAGATAATTTCCCTTTCAATGTAGCATAGTATGGCATAGTTCATGAAAAGCAATGTAAATGGACTGCAGATTAGAGTTGAATTTTATACTTAATATGATAATAAGTGTAATTATAAATTTGATATGAAATCCATGAGTGCAGATTAAGCAGACAATCTTTGCCTCTTCTACATAGTAAATCAACACATTTAATGCGTCCTATTCTACTCTTGAATTGTCGCTTCTGATGGAATTTCACTAAACATTAATGATTAAAGGGCAGATTTGGTAATGTTTGCATTTTTGCATCACTCTAACCGGTTTTCACCTACATGACTGGTTTTGGACGAGTGGGTCTAGCCCCAGGAAAATTGCTTTTGTCGAGTGTGGATGCGATATGCGGCTGTTGTTCAAATCAAGGTTGTCCCTCTGACCTTAATGCCTCCATCAGCATTCTGCCATCTGTCATCTCACTCACCAGACAGGACCTCGTCCTGGTCAGCACTTTAATCACACCGTGTGGTTCTGACGTCTTTCTGTATGCAGTCTTCAAACTGTGCAGACTCCCAAGAACGTCATTTAAGAGAAACACAATGGAAGTCAAGCACATTTTTGAAGGAACCACGGATTTTGTTGTAAACATGATGTTCTCTCACCACTAATTAGACTGTATGAAAGTCACACAAATTGGACAAACCATTTTTGGATCTTTTCATGATGATTTTTACTATTATTGCATTATCTGTGGGAAACAGGTTAGAATAATATTGTACTCACTCTTCTGGTAATTTGTGTTTGTACACAAATAGAATCAGATATAAGATATTACATTAATGGTGTACTTGACATTACTCTATAATCAAATTTAATCATGGCATCTGGAAGTGGTGTTATATTTTTTTATGACAGAAAAAAGCTGGCTAATTATGGTAATCATGAACTGCTTGTTAATCATGTCTGATAATGTTTTGATGTCAGACTGATGACACCTTGATACTATTGATAGCTGTGCTGCAGCTGTGCTGCTCCAGCTTCTTGAGCTAATGTTAGCTACAGCTCTGAATCTTGAAGTTCTCAATTTAGAGCTTTTAAAGTGATTAGCTTAGAATAATGATGATGCGCTTAAAAGTCTAACTGGGGGATTTCAACAAGTCTGTTCACCAGCTTTTTGTAATTTACACTCAACAACAACCGTGCAACCTGCTATCTGTCTGTCTGAAACTGATGAGGCAATCACCTCAATGGTCTAGGTAGAAAACGCCCGCCACACTTGTTTTTCTCTCAACAGCAAAAACACACAGCCCTTTCCATTTTTTTTCAAACATCAAAAATGATACAGAGTGGTGTTTCTCCTTCAACAAAACTATCTTTGACCAAACACAAATAGTACGGACACTGGTATGCAGAGAACATATAGTAGCAACACTCACTGACAGAATCAATGTTATTTAAATCAACAATTGCTGACTTAAACGTTCACCGACTGTAGCTTTTTAAGAAAAAGCTTATTTTTCAAGTTATAATTAAAATTGCGGCTTTTAGATTTTATAAACTTCATTCTTTCAAACCACAATTTCAATATGAAAATGATTCAGTGATAAGCATAATAAGTTATTTCCAGCAGGCAAATATCTGATCAGCCTCCATATCCATGTTAATATTTTGTACTGTGATGTTTAATACACTGATCCCGCAGCAGTTTCAGTCATTGTCTTGTCTTAATTACTTCATTACACTTGTTATCTTGAAGCATTACCTATGAGACACATGCATTCAAATGTAAATGGTAATCTATGCAAATCCTAATATAGTATAATCTTTTTAAATGTATAATAAATATCTAAATTATATACACTGCTTACCACACGTTTCCATTCAGTTGTAGATACTATATTATCTTGAAACTGGCAGTTTCTTATAAACATGATGTTTATCAGTGACTGTGAAACACCTGTAAACTCAGAACACTCAATTACCTGCTGAAGTAATGTCAAATCTGCTGTTGAGGTCAGACAAAAAGCTGCTTGCGGTGTGTAAGTGTGTAGATAATCACAGTCCTGCCACTTGTGTGTAGGTTGGTTATTTGCCTGAGGAAGATTTTTTGAAAAACCAGCAACAACATCAGAGGCAACATATCCAAACAAATATCCACCAGAGACAGTGGTGCTTTCCCGAGCTTATAAACTGCACATTTAATAAGATTTGTAAGAGAGGTGAAATGAAAATGCACAACTTGCGGTAGTAGGTAGGCTTTTGGGAAATACATGAGGTTATACTATAACATCTTAATCTAACATAAGTATTTTTTAATAACAGTAAGCAAAAGATACCCCCCCAAAAACCGTATTGGATGGTATGCATGTGTTTAGAGCCGAGGCTTAGTCCCAACGAGATATGTCTAAAAATAACATCTCAGTATTTTTAAGTTGTTGGACAGAATAGCTACACACAGATATTCTGCCGCAGGATCACAGACTCCAGTGATTTAGCACTTCCATGGAGTTAGGGGACTCACAACAGATTAAAATCAGAATGATTAAAATCGATGCAGCACAGGCTGAGATTTCCTGACTTTTAACACTGGATCCTACACTTTATAATGCAGTTTTATAGGGTTTTCTCACTAGACCCTCCCTGCATGATAAATTAAACTCCATACCCCAAGTGTGTGACACTGGTTCTCCGTTAAACTTCATAGCCTCCTTGATCAAGCCAAGATTAAATAATACAGCCTGGTATCACCAAATGACATATGAATAACAAGCCAATTTCTTACGTCATTTTGCGTATTATCACTATGCATTTTGTGTTTTCCATGTGTCATTTAATGCTGTTTAGTGCCCATAAATTTCCATTGCAACCCAGTATCACAGCAGTCCACGTCACGTGACGGTCAAGTTTCTTTCCACAAAAACAAAAAAAATGGCTGACATTCCTTTTATTCTCAGTGGAAAATGCAATATTTTAAGATAGGTCCGGCATAAAAGTGCTGTTTGATGACATTTCTAGTGAGAAATGTGCATTTTATTTTCATAATCTTTGTTCAATGAATGTATATGATGTTTCGTTTGTCAGTTATTAGGAAGGTTCTTTCAGGCTTTCTGTCGTTGCTATGACTGTTGCTATGGACTATCACTGAAACCATGTAGTTGCATGTGAATCGTTTTTGCGCTGTGTAGATATCTGAGCTGTTATATTATTTGTGTTATTTTCTGTAACTGTTTGATGATGTTCTTCAGGTAAAAACATAGATTTTAGAGCACCCCAGGGATGAATCAAATTTGAAATCCAGAATTTGAAGCTTTGTGATTGGCTGACCGGAGGACCCGCCCGAAAGTATTTTCCTCACTGTCACCGTGTTAAGGTTTTCTTTTAATATCTCTAACATTTCTCAACACAAAAACATGAAAGTGTCCTTGATAACTCAACAATACAATCAGTTTAAATAATTTATCCTTCGATTCTGAGAAATAACATTTTTTTGTCAGTTTTCCATTATCCATGAGCCTCATCGATGTTGGATGATGTTGGTGTTGTGGGCGACACCTGTTTTGGCTAAAATATCTAAAATATCTAAAAGAAACCAACATCTTTACTTTT
Source organism: Thunnus thynnus (assembly GCF_963924715.1). Taxonomy (NCBI): domain Eukaryota; kingdom Metazoa; phylum Chordata; class Actinopteri; order Scombriformes; family Scombridae; genus Thunnus; species Thunnus thynnus. The sequence goes on from NC_089517.1 coordinate 8,916,433, forward strand.
TCTTAACATGGATCATCTAGATGCAGTGTAATTACTAGTTCGGCCGTTACTGGATCTTTGATATATTCAGTGGATGTATTAGACATTTAGATTCAATATACCTTTGGTCTATTTTCATCAATGTAACAAAGAACAGGGTGAATTGTGTGAAATAACATTCTGGACTGCAAAGTCCTGCAAAGTTAAACCATCAAAGCGGGTTGTCAATAATCACACCGTGGGGCACATCTATGGACGTGGTGTTGTTCTGCTTCTTTTCAAACACTTATAAAATTGTATATGTTGCTGTTTTAGATAAAAGTTCTTTGAGACAGGATTTTGGTTGGACAATGCTTTGACATGACAGATTGTGTGTCATGGTTAATAAAATATACCAAGCCAAAATGGAGTCCATACCTCTCTGACATTTCATTTGTGAATTTCAAGCTGATCAATGAGTCTTATAAGTCATTCCATTCTTTTCAACCATCTTCTTATTTCTAGTATGAGAAAAGATTTACTCCACCCTGCATGTTTGACTTTGATTAACATTTCATCATGTAGGTCCTAACTGTGGCCAGCAGGTGTGTATATGTGTGATCCGGAACTTTGTGGCAGGTGCAGGTTCTTCAATATAGAAACAGACTGCTGATAAATTTGATGAAAAGCTTGATAGGAGATTTTATTAAAGAGCTGGTGAGGTGGCAAATCACTGTGGCAAGCATGAGCCAGAGAGCCAACTCCCAAGCTCAGTCAAAGACGGGGGGCCCTGTAACTGTCAGCCTGCCTGGAATGAAACAATAGATTCAAATAGAGTATTGCCTACTCCAAATTGATAATCCAGCCACCAGCAGGTTTCTCATCCAGATCGGAGTGGTGCACCAGCAGGGTAGTTAACCAGTAATCAAGTCACATCCGTCATCCAATTCCAAATTCTCCACCTCACATCATCCCCCTCCTTCCTCCCCTCTGCCTGGCTTAACTTGTCCTCTTGTGTTTTCCCTGAGTGATACTTGGAAGTTGGGGAGAGGCTTCACTGATTGCCCTTGATGTGAATCAGATGCATCTGCCTGCTTGTTACCAGTTCCCAACTTACGGAAGCAGACACAGAGCCCCAGAGCTCCCGGTAGATAAGTGCTTTTCTTCAGATTGACAATTTCTTTTTGTTATATCAAGCCCTTAAAGTATTATACCTGTGACAAAAGCCACTCCATAGCTATTTTAATGTGCTGCAAGACAAATCAGGGGTTTCTGTGGTGTATTGTACTAGAGGTGCAACACCTCACCTTAAAAGAAAACTGCCTTAGCTAACATCAAAAGAAATAATTACAAGAGCTGAAACGATGATCACCGAAAATAAAAATAATGAAGAATCAATTAACCCTTTAAGACTTTTTCAAGGAAAAAAAAAATCTACTTCCAACTTCTCCATTGTGAGGAGTTGCTGCATTTCTTTAACCTTATGTGATAGCAAACTGGATATCTTTGGGTTTTGAAATGATGATCTGACAAAACAAATGATTTGAAGATGTTTCCTTGAGCTTGAGGAAATTGTGACACTTTATAGACCAAACGATTAATCTAACTGAGAAAATAATTGTCAGATCACTTGATTATGAAAATGATTGTTAGTTGCAGCCACTGTTATGCTGGGAACTGTTAAACCGTGATCTATTGTAATAACTGGATCCATAAAAAGCAAAGACACATTTTAACAAGTTGGGAAAATGGAATCAAATGGTTCAGTTAGTCACAAGTGTGAATGTGTGTAAAGTAAAACTCTCTTCTGAGGTCAGACACGGGGTTGTAGTTAGTCTGATAATTGCCTGCTGGATGCAGTTTTATTCTATAGAGTGTTCACTGTGTAGAAGTTGGTTTAAAGTTCACATTCACTAGCTGGACTTGTATCAGTCGCTCGGTGTTGTTTGTGGTAATGAGTGTGTTCACACGCAAGAGGTATTTCAAAGAAGCGCTCTGTGTCACCCTGCGGCTGAAATCCACTATATATCCATTACCACCTCTGCGAACCGTTCTCCCCCTTGGGAAACCCTGCAGAACCACCTGATTTTAAAATATTTCATATCAGCTAAATGTTTTGAGTATAAGAAGTTAAATGTGTCCGTAAGTGATGTTCTGCTTTAGTGAAAAAGAAATTATTTAGAAAGACTAAGAGTGCTTCACTTATCTTTTCCCTGCATTTATCCTGTTTTACCACTGCAGTGCATTAAATCGAAGCTCCATAATACAGTATAGCTCTTTTCCCACACTCAGCACACATCACATTATTCCATAGCTCACCCTCTTCATAAATAAGTCACTGAACAAATAAATATAACATGTCATTGTAGAGAATTTAGACTCTTGAGAAAACATAATGTGTCATTTACATATAACAAGGCTGGATCAGGTTTGGATTATGTTTGTGTTAAATTTCAGCGTTGCTCATGCTATGTACTATGTGTTGCTCATACAAATTAGGAAGAGCAGAATTAAGAGCCAAAGTTAAAAACTGCAGTGTTAATGTCCTGAGGATGTTGCCTCTATTGTTGTTTCTTGTAGCATTTTCCAAACACTGGAAACAAAGCTGGATTAGATGTTGTCATAAAATGTCGCTGAGGGAAAAGGTGAGGCTCTCCCACATAAAAGGGATCGCTTTATCATTCGCAATAGCAGTAAGCACTGATGTCTGGCAAAGTATGCCTTTCAGAGTAAACAAAAAAGTCCAAGCTCAATCCAGCATGATTATAGCACAACAATTACTGAAGCTGGAATCACAGCGTCGCACATCTTTGAAAAGCCAGGATGGGCGGAATTGCATTAGATACACTCAAATCCCAGATTTAATTGAAGCTGGCAACTGTAAGAGGTTCCTGGGATGCTTTTAAAACAGTAATTTGTGTGATATATGTATTGTGTGATATATCCCTAGATGAGAGCTTCCACCACAGGAAGAGAGAATGAGTCAACATCATGCATTAAGCTGAGGAAAGACATGAAAACTGAACGTCATTATCTCTGTGTTACCAAACGTATGTATTATGTAAAGTAGAAGGGGAATGTATAGAAAACAAACACTGTGTGAATACGTAAATAGCCAGAAAAAGGGGGTTTGGTTTTGACCTGGTTAATTTGAAATCAAATGCAGTTTTTGCAGGCGTGCTCCTAGTTTGACTGAGGGGGTTTCATGTCACTGTGAAAATGATTTGGATTGTACATGACAATGGAGAGAGCAGAGTGGATTCTCTGATGAGCTCAACTCACGCAGAAAATAGAGAAATACACTCAGGATTCACTTTTCTCTCCACATATGACTGAAGGTAAAACTGAGCAAGAGACAAATAGAGAAATTATTTATTCAATGTTGAACTGAAATTGAAAATGGGAAAGGAATGAAATTCAGTGGATTTCCAATCAAGAGTATGCATCATGTCAGCATTATATTGTATCCGTTTGTGGATGGACAAGGAAAAATTATAATGTATTATTAATACCTTTAGTTGCATTCACTTTTCTTGTGTGTTTTTGTTGTGACAATTACATTTCCTTTTGCTATAAAGTGCCTATCTGTCTAGAAACAGTATTGTTTCCTAGTACATGTAGGGGATGATAGAGTGTTAAATGTCGAGGGAAAGTAATTGGCATCTACTTATGCATGAAAATGCCTGCAAGTAATCATTGAATTATTCATCTAATATGCTAAGTATTTCTATTTCAATGCCTTAAACCTCCCTTAGTGGAAAATTACATAACTTAAGTGATGAACAAATTAGACGGACTCACTTTTCAAGGATGTGAAAATTGATGGATTTTATATCATTTACAATTTACCACCACTGTAATGTTATATCAACTGCTCAAACACAGCCTGAAACGAATAATAAAAAACCCTGTTTAAATATTTGCTGGATAGTTTGCATGATTAACCAGAGGTCAAAATTCTCCTCAGTGATCCTTACATCCACATACACAAACACAGCTGAATGCTCTCAATTTCAATCCTTTAATTCAGGAAAGTGTGAGAGATGCAGAATATCTGCATTTGTTGCTCATGTGTAAAATTGGTTTACACCACTTTAATTTGATCTGTCTAAATGATAAAATGTGTAAATGCAAATTGTACTGCACTTAATTATTTTATGATAGATGCATCCCCACTCACACTGTTGGACAGTACTTGTTTTCAAATAATTATTTTGAGTTATATGATCTTATTTATATTTTAATTTAACATTCATGAAGAATTTTAAACACTATAATTTTACTTCTGGGCTTTGTCAGAATATATACGATTCTGCCAACAACCATTTTTGTTTAACACTTCTTAGAGTCATGTGGTGTATTATTTGCAGCACATTTTTTGTAGTAGTTTATTAGAAATTCTCAATGACAACACTGTCCTCCCAAGAAAAACAACATAATAGGTCATAATGTCAGTCACCAAAAAATGACGTATAGTTAGTTTGAGTGATAGGTGCCATTTACCAGTGGTAGTAATTATGACCTGGAGCAGTGGTGCAGTTCAGATGACAAATATAAAAGTAGACAATTTTCCTCATTGGGAGGATGAGGGGTGTTGGGAGGCTTCAACCCAACAGTGGACTTTATCACAGAGAGACAGCTGTTTGTGTTCTGTTTCCAACCATGAGTCAGAAAGGTTTTTTGTAAAACTGCAACTACGATTAACCCCCAACCTTAACCGTGTGGTTATTATTGTAGTCAAGACGACAAAGGTCACCTAATTTTAAGGAAATTAGGAAACACACCACATGTTTCTCTAACCTTAACAAAATGATCGTTTTAACCCACACCATAATCTTTCCCTAAACCTAACCAGAACTTAACCACAGCGTTGTCACATCATAAAACATCATTATTTTTTAACATCGATTTGTAACAGTTTTGGAAGGCACAGATAAATGATGTTGTCCAGCTGATTACTGCAGATAGGGGCGCCAGATTAGAAAACGCTCCTATGTGTCCTTCTGGAGTGCACATGGTCAAACAACATATTTGGGCATTTAATTTGGAGGACTTGGTGGTTTCAATGCCAATGAAACATTGTGGATGACACTACAGTGCAGCATAGTGTGATTGTGTTTCTCAACAACACATAATTGCCCATAATAATAATAACAATAATAATAATAGTAATAATAATAATAAAGAATGCAGTCAGAAACACATAAAAAGAAAATAATACATTTTTTTGTAGATACACACCATTATTTTGTTTTAGTGTCCAACAGTATCCTTAAATACCAGGATTCCCTCAGAACAACTCAGCTCAGCTAAAAACAGCAAACGGGGCATAATTTTAGAAATTATGGGCACTACAATAAAATAACATTTCATTTCTTTGATGTAGTCTATACTCAGTGGGATACAATACAAGATGAGAGAAGGATAATTATTGAATATTTGCCTATAAAACTGGTAATATATGTAACATAAAAACTTGAAACAACCAAAATGTTCCCACTCATTAGTTTTTTTAAAGTCACTCTCAAGAGTTATATCAACTACAGTACAAAATAATACATTTAAAACATGATACCAAACTTCACTTTATGTAAACATATTTATATTTATATTTTGTGATATGTTTTATGTATTTGTAATTCAAAAGTAAATAAGAGTTTATGACTATGCTGTGACATTCAAGGTCCACGCCTTCTTTGACCTTTATTGACAAAGCGAAATTGGCTTCCTCAACACCCATTGTTTCACCATGTCCCCTCACTAAACAATTACAGAAGATTTATTGTCAGACATCCCCTGACATGCATGCAATTAATATTCCCCGCTGTCCATGATGTTTATACAACAGCTGATAAACATGACTGACTTTTGTTGCAGATGTTGGATGGTGGTCATGCTCTGCTAGAGGAATATATTAATTCCCTGACAGGCCTTGGGCAGTCCCCCTTATTAAAACTATTTATTTGCCCCTCCTAATGGCATAATTAATCCAGCCTGAAATTGGAAGTACCACATAAACTGTTGTCTGGCCATAATCTGCGTGAAGGCAAATAAACTCCTTTTATGCTGAGTAGTTGTTGGTTTCTGTGACTGATGTCTTGTAAAAAGCTAGGGCTTCAACCTGCTCCGAACACTTCACTTTGCTTTGTTCCTTGTCGTGCATGCCCATAAACGGCTGTCCGCTCTGTAGCCTTTGTTGCTAAGGTTTTTCCATGTGTTGTTTGCATTGTCCACTCTCATATTTCGGATCGGATTTTAGCTCGAACATTTATGGATGTATTTGACAGGTTGACATTTCAAGTAAAGAACAAGAAAATGAAGTGAAATCTGACTACTACTTTTTGTTTACGTTGCCTCCCAAGTCATCGAATGGGGCACTAAGGTGGTTGGCCTTCGTGTTTTTCAGTATTTGCCTTCCAAAATAAATAAAGGAAGGTTAAAGGAAGACAAGGAAGTGACAGCATGTCTCATTTTAGGACTCTCTAGGAAAGCTAGCCAATATAGTTTTATATTTTGTTAAATTGTGTGCCATTATGGATGATAGATGTTTCAGTAATGGGTAACGCTGAAAAATATCTCTGGTTGGAAGGTAAACTGATCTCAAAGGAGACGCACACTTATGAAAAAGCTGACACATTCATGCCTGCATATTTATTAAGGTCATTACATTATGTGTTTAGTTGACATGTGAAATGAATGATTGATAGTGCTCAGGTTCGACTCTGGGTGGGTATTAAAATAACCGGTGTGGTAGTGGAGGAGCCTCCAAAGACACTGTGCCCAGGGGAATCCTTTAATTTGTCCTTGTCTGTACCACCTTGTTTTTTGTTTTTTTTCAGACTGTCTCCTGCAAATTTTCCAAAAATAGCACTGGAAGTTTATGTAGGGGAGGGGGAAACATCAAGTTACTCAACCTGGGAACACACAGTGCTCCTCTGTGATTATTTTGCTGCAGCTAATCACTAAGCAAATGATGGTGGATGATATCCTCCATGCCCTTGCGGTAGGTTTTACTGGTCTCTACATACTGTATGTGGATCTTTTTCCAACTGTTTTCGACTTGGTTTTATCATTTTTATTTTGAAGTGTCAACAGAGCAAACAACACAGGCAGATGAATGATTCCTCAACGCCATACACTACTGAACAGCACATAAAAAGCATAAGAAAGCTCAAGAAAGATGGAGAAAACTAGATACATACATTTAAAGGTGAAAAAGATTTCAGTATAGCAAGTCTACCAGTTTAGATCAGGGTACATCTTCTAGTGTTGAGATAGCTGTAAGCAGAACGATATTACCATCAGGCAGATGTGACTCTTGAGTCTGAATAGGTTTAACATTAACTCCCACCCTTTTACCATTTTCATATTTTTATGAAAATCACTCTGCTGTCAGTTTATTGTGGGCTGCTCTCTGCTTTCCTCATTGCACCTTCAACTTGAAGCCACTAATGTTGCTTGCTATACTGGACGCCTTTTTACATAGTACAATTTTATTCTGAGAAATATGTTTAGTTAATGCGATGAAAAATGGTGGCTGTTTGACAAAAAATGTGTGGGCAGAATTTAAACTGTTAGATGGCATACTTTACTAGGCTTTGCTCATGTAAAACATGTTATCTTTGGTCTGCCTACAGTATGTAATTAGCTGTCATAGGAGTGAATCTTGTGTTAGATTGCTTCTGTCAAAATGTGAAACATGTTGGTTTTTTTATTTATGCACAGTCCACACTATATTTGAATAACACATTTTATATGTTTTATATTTTTAATCTTATACTGTATTGTATATTTCAATCTTAGAATTCTGTGTTTTAAGAGTGCCTTGCTAAAAGACTGTCATGTAGATTCATGTGGTTCCTTTTCAGATGACAATAAACTTGAACTTGAAGTGCTCAATAGAGGCTGCAGGGCTGCAATGGAAAATGTCAGCGATGTGGCAGAAATATGCTTCAGTAAAAAGTATGAGAGAACATTTCAGCAGTCTTACAGTTGTGTTCAGGCTGTCCACTAAAGCTAAGCTTATGTCTTACTGTGTCTACATTTTAATAGTATTTACAGGCTAGCCCTTTTCAACAGTAGACCATGAGCTCCCGGCAGCTCTCTCTGTGAGGCCGGATGCCATAGCCTTGGCTTGCTTTATTGAGCCATTGCTTGGATGTTGACTGTAGTCTACAGTAGTGTTTCCTTTAGCCTCAGCAGTTCTATCTCACACCGCAGGGTCAGCCTCATATAGAGACCTACTGTGATACCAAGGGTAAAGAAATATTTGTCCTCAATAATCGGATCCAATAAATGATGCCTCCCCTTCAGTCTCGGGAGTTTGATGAGTTTCATGAAGACAGCCGAGGACTGATTTCAAACTGCAGATGTCTGAAATGAAAGAATTCATTATCTCATCACTACTGCTTTATGGTCATGTGCCTGGTGGTGCCATTTCTGATCATAAGCCTCTTTGCCAGGCATTCTGGTCCTCATTATCTCACTTCTCTGCCCTGAAAAAGGGGGATCTTTGTTTGGGAGGAGGCAGCTAGAACACTGGACTCTTAGGAGGTTGCAGTGCAATCATGCAGCTGTTACGATTTGTTTGTTGTAATGAGCAATTTATAGTGGATCAGCTGAAACAAAATCCAAGCTTTATCTAAGAACCTTGTGATATTCATGTTTCTGTGTCAGTGGGCCTCAAATTATGGGTCTTATTCATTTCACAGATACCCAAGGGCCTATTCCATTGGGTAATGAATAATATGGCAGACAGGGAGGAATCTCTCACCCAATCTTCCCCCATTGCATGAACCTGCAATAAATTTCCCGCCAATGCCATATGGTGGCAAGTCATGTGTGGGATTCAGTATGCCGTGTTATTTATTTATTTCCCAGGTGTTGCTTTGCTATTAGTGATTCATGTGTTATTGTGTATGATCTGCTACTGGGATCTATGACATGGAGTGTGCAGGGCTTTTGGAAGACAGCCCAGGCTGAAACAAAGCCATGGACTTGGGATAATGTGGCAGCCTCTGCTCCATCCATGATGGAGCCGAGCAAGTTTTCTATTTTTCTTTGGACCTAGGAATGGTCGACTAAAATTTATTATAAACAGTGATTCATTTAAAAGGGGGCAATAAGTGAGAGTTTTTGTGACTACTAGTAACTATTCAGGAAGGGATTATTCAACAACGTCAAATGCATATGCTTTGTTTAGTCCCATGTTCCCAAATTTTAGACTATGATTGGTGATTATTCTCTTGATTATTCTTGTCTCGTAACAGTATTTATATGCTAATTTGCAACAGAAAATATGTTTTGAAAGAAATGTTTAGCCTCCTGAATTATGTTTATTGTTATTACACAATTATTACAATATCCACTCATTGCAACTAAGCATGATTTAGGCTTTTATGGTTATGTTTACACAACTCAAAGAACTTGATTAAAATTAGATAAAGAGGCTTGGTTAAATATTAAAGTTAATGCTAACTTGAGGCACAAGACAGGAGACGTTTTTAAAAAAAATATTCAACCAGAATTATGACCTTTCCCTGTCCTGTACCAAAGTATTTTAGTAACCTAAACCTGAACACACAGAACACAGGACTCGACCCCAGTCCTTTTTACACCCACCATCAACCCTGACCACCTCCCAACAACTTCTATGTGATACGAGAATGTAAAACTTCCTGGACTGGGAAAAGTTAAAATAAACCGAACAGCAATCATGTTCCTTCAAAATTTATTTGGTGTAATCATTTAGTAGTATGTAAATGACATTTTTAGAAGACATTTTTAGTTGTCTTGACCATGGTACAATTAGAGAATTCCTGTAAGTGAAATGTTTCTAAATAACCTTAGTTTTACTTTAGAAACCACCATCATACCCATCTGATACTAATTTGAATTTAAATCTACTACAGCTTGTCCATGTATAAATTATTAACCTCAACATGTCATTCTCAAATTAATTCTAATATTATAATCTATGCGATACTCTTTGTGTGTTTATTTTGTCAGTCCCAGAAACCCTTTGATGTGAAACACTTTTTCTACGTTAGCCTAGTTGCAAAGCAATGGCTGAAGTAAAATGGGGCAAGTGAGGATCACAGAGTGAAGCAGGGCCATTTTACTGGCTGACCTCAATTTGTCTCCTGATAAACACAACTCGTCCTGACGGAGGGAAAAAAACTCTCTACCTTACAGAAGTTGATTCCATTTCCAATACTAAGATTACATTTTAGCGCTTGTACTTGACCTCTTCTTTTTTATGTGTCTGCTCTTTGACATCTGCGGAGGGCCTTTTGTGACTGCTATTGTCAACTATTATAACTAAACTAATGCAGTGCCCATTCAAAAAGTGTCTGTTCAGAATGGGCTGATTGCTTGGCCTCCAGCTGCTACTTCAACGTATAGAAAAATTAATACAGTTGATGTGAGGTGTGAATGGGTATATACACCAACAACATGAAAGAAACTAACATTATATCACACAGATGATATAAAAAATAAGTATTCTAAAAATACATAAAAGTTATTTTTTTATTTCAAGTAAAATAAAATAATTAATAATTAATAAAATAATTTGCATAAATTTGCTAAAAATAAAGTGGTTGGATCATTTTGGGTCATTTTGGATCATATCAGGCTCTTAGATTGCTCTTATTTTCTGTGCCTCCAGTTCGGATTTGAGTGGGTATGTTTGCGGGAGACCTATGCTCAACCATGTACCTGAACGCCTCCTGTGTAGGCACAACGTTTCAATCATTGCTGCAGCTGTTGCTGCTGATCTGCTAAACGTGCTGCTCGCGCTATGTTTGCTCAAAAGATTTGTTCTTTGTCTTTGATCTCAGAACATATGAGACAAACTGCTTTCGAACTGCCCGTGGAAGTAGTATGCTCCGTTTACGCGTATAACTACAGTCATTGTGTATTGGGCTCTGAGCGTTCCCAAAACGCGGATGACCATGGATTCTACGCTTTCTGTCTAGACACAGAGTAAGAGTGTCCAGTCTTGATTAAAAGCTGTCTACTTTTCTTTTTTTAGAGCACTTTTCGCTGACTCGTGTCAGGCCTCGTCTCTGCTCTCTCCCTGCTGGAGTCAGTTGACAGAGCCCTGAAGCTCCGCTCTGCCCCTGCATAGAGCGGAGCGGCATGCTGATTGCTGGTTTATTCAAAGTTTATTAATATTAAACACATCGCATGTCCAAATTGCACCAAATTCAACACTGCACTCTCTTTGTTCCCCAGCAATGCACCCACCAAGTGTGGAGTTGATTGGATGAACGGTTCAAGAGATACACAAAGGACATACAGACATACAGACAGAGATTCCTTCCTTTAGTAGAAAGAAGACTCAAGGGCTCATCAAAGTAATCAAATTTGTTAGCTGTAGGGGAAATTTAGGGTCTCTTGGAGCATTTATTAGCAGGGTAACCACATGCAGATACACTTAATTTTAAATACATCCCAGAAGAGTTGTTGATGTCCTTGACTCAGTAAACAAGGATGTTAAATTCAATGAAAAAGAGATTTTTTAGTTTTTAGATTGGTATCAGGCAGTGAAAGTGAACACATGGTAACTCCTAACACTTTTATCTCTGATCATGTCAATTAAAAGGGTAAAAAGATAATCAAGTCACTAACTATGAACAACCAAATGTGTTGGTTCATCTTGTAGCTCTCAGTATTCCACTCCTGAGCTTTCATTCCCTCTGTGTCTGCTTACTTATGGTACACCGGGTCCCTTTAACTCTTTTTTTTTCTACTCAAATCTTCTTTGCGCCCAGTTCTTCAGAACATCACTCACTGGGGATTACATTCATAATAAAAAAGAAAATCTTGATTATGGCTACAGTTCATGAAAACATGCTGTGAAGTAATGTTTGCCTCTCTGGAAGCTCAGTTATAAATGACAAAAACGCCTCTGCAGTGCCATTTAATAGAGGTTCAGATTTACACAGAGAAAAACAGGATTTGACAAAACACCCTGTAGAATTTTTCCCTTAATAATTGGAGGGACTACATGAATATTTAAATGGAAATGCAGGGGCATACCTCTGGTCAAAAGACATATCTCTGTAAAACAAGCCTTCACTAAATTGGTTGATTGAAAGGACTAGATTTTTTTTTTTAGTCATCTAGGGACTGCTGAGTAGATATTAGTTTTCTCCCCTATTGCTCTACCCCTTAGCTTTAACAACGGTGCTTTTAATCCAGTTTAAAACACCTCCTTGTCCCATGGGTGACAATAAAGAGTAAATTCTCTCAGCCAGTGGAAGACAGTTAATAGTGAAATCTTTCTCTCATTCTCTTAACAGACAAAGTTACAATGGGTTGGAAAAGACGCTGAAGGAAGTCTTCAGTGAACGAAGCAGCATCCTGCACCAGCTCTCCAAGACATCAAAGGAGCTGGACAGCATAAAAGGCAACATTCAGGTTGGAATTTTACATTTTCTCTTTGAAAAACATGGCAATGTTAGAAGGCTTTGTTGGCTGTGAGTTTGGAGATGGGTGTAATTTTACAGCCTCTAATTTCAGCTATTACATGACTTGGAAATGAATGATTCCAGTTATTCTTCTCACTTATTATAAACCAACTCATGGTTATTAAATATTAATGTGGAAATATTTTCTATTTGGTGAGTCAACCCATTGTTTCATCGGTGATGTTTTACTGGAAATACAGTTGCTGAATGAGCAGTGCAGAGATGGAAATGCATATCAATTAGTAAGTAAGCAAACTTTTTTTAGCACTAATGAAAACAGAAGTTACAGACTTTTCCCAAGAGAGAGAAAATATCAAAGAAAATATAATAAAAAAAGAAAGACAGGATGATCAATCGAGACAACTGTTTCATCCACTTTTCAAAGCCAGTTTATCACAACTTGGGTTTTATTTGTACAGGTTCAACCATCAGTTCTATCAGTTCCCACCAAACTTGAGAGTTCTGGAAACACAGAAACATCACATATGAGTATTTTGAAAAGCACTCTATAAATCAAGTGTTTATTATTATTATTATTATTATTATTATTATTATTATTATTATTATTATTATTATTATTATTTTAGTTGACTTTAATGACCAATGTCTTGGTTAAACTTTTACCAACTGCACATATATATGCATACTCAGTTTTCTCGTGTAATAAAGGATTATTAGCAACATTACTTTGGTTTTACAGTACTAGAAACTAAATGTTAAGTGAGGATGCTTTCAAAGCTAATGCCGTTTTTTTTATTATTATTAATTAACTTCATACAAAGTTCAGTAAACAGAAGAAACCTAAATGAAATCAATATTTGATATGACCATGCTTTGCCTTTAAAACAGCACCAATTGTCCTCTGTATACTTGCGCACAGTTTTTCAAGGTACTTGGCAGGTACAGACGGTTGACATATTAAAGGAAAAACCAACATAAAGTGTCTTAGTAAGTGTTGGGCCACCATTTGCCACAGGAACAGCTTCAATTCGCCTTGGCATTGATTCTACAAGTCTCTGGAACTCTTCTGGAGGGATGAACACTATTCTTCCAGAAGATATTCCCTCATTTGGTGTTTTGATGATGGTGGTGGAGAGCTTTGTCTGACACATCGGTCCAAACTCAATTGGGTTGAGATCTGGTGACTGTGAAGGCCATAGCCTATGATTCACATAATTTTCACACTCATCAAACCATTCAGTGACCCCTCGTGCCCTATGAATTGGGTCATTGTCATCCTGGAAGAGACCACTCCCATCAAGATAGAAATGTTTCATCATAGGATAAAGGTGATGACTCAGAACAACTTTGTATTGATTTGCAATGACTATTCCCCTTAAGGGGACAAGTGGACCCAAACCATACCAGCAAAATGACTAATTCCTTTGATTTGTCACCTGTCTGTGGGTTGTTCCTGCATCTTGGAGAACTTGCCACAGTTCTTCTATGGATTTAAGCTGCCTCAGCTACTTCTGTCTCTTCATGTAATCCCAGACTGACTCCATGACATTGAGATCAGGGCTTTGTGGGGGCCATACCATGTGTTGCAGGACTCCATGCTCTTCTTGTCACTGAAGATAGTTCTTTATGACTCTTATGGGGACATTATCATGCTGCAGAATACATTTGGAACCAATTAGGCACCTCTCTGATAGTATTGCATAATGGATAAGAATCTATACATATAAAGTGCCTAAAAGCTAACCTGGCAAAATTGTCACTGTGTTACCGTGCTCCCAGATTCCAGCAGCATCGATTATATTATAACCAATGGTCTGAGCTACAAAAATACCACCCAGTCTGTTATAAACTGTAGTTTTCCTTCCATTGTATCCATCGTAAATCAGGGTACACACTTACTTTGAAAGAATGCGATGGCTCCTATCAAACCACAAAGTAAACAAACCTGTGGTTTCAATGAGAGATTCATGCAGGTTTAAGATTTACTTTTTGTCAAAAAATGTAGTGTTTCAGTGTGAGAAATGTTAGTATACTGTATTAACATATACTTTACATGTATATGTGTTCTGGAAAGCTTTAAAGATTGTTGCCCTAATTAAATTTGGTTTAAAAACAAAGACGCAAAAAAAACAACCATATATATATATATATAAAATATAACATATACATATATTAATACACACACACACACACACACACACATATACCGACTCCTACAGTGAGTGTTATTTTACATAAAGTAAGGATAAAATATGGTTCATAAGACAACTTTAGGTGGATGATAATGAGGATTATTATCCCTGTTGCAAAGGGAGGTTATCTGTTGGTTCCGCCAAGTACTGGTCTTGGACATTTTACCGAGTAATGTACCTTATTATACTGTAGATATTATAATTCTGTGAGCTTCTCACAAAATACAATTATCTCAGAGTTAGATACTGCACATCACTTCCCACCAGTCAGATTAGGTCAACTTCATTATGGCTCTTGGCAATGACAAGAAATGAATAGAAACTCAATTATACATTCAGATATTTTAATCATTCAGTATTTTTCAGTCGCATCAATGTATGAAACAATGATCTTGCAAAACAATCCTCCCTCTCCTCTTGGACATTTAGACCTTGGGTTCCAGATGCCGCGGGTTTCTGCACAGCACTCCCAATGCTGCAGTATGAGTAATAGTTTTCTCTTTGCAGGGTGTTGATGTTTTTAAGCTTCAGGGAACTTTTTTTGGCCATTAAAATTGTCAGTAAATCAATAATCAAACTAATGATATGCAAACTTTCTTGCGTCTGTGTGTGTTGGTAAGAGATGTCTCGTGCCTGAAAAAAGCTCATGTACTCTGGCTACCATCATCCCCAGGACAGACTTTGATGTCTATTCACTCTAGGCTAGCAAGGTTGGCATCTATCTTTGCCCTGGGCCCTCGCCAGCATGCTGGGCAGGGCAGAGGTTGGGGTAGATTTGGAATGGTGTGCTGTGGAACAAATCTATTCTTTACTAGGAAAACATTATCTACATAAAAACCATCAACTTTTAAAGGAGAATGAAGTCAACAGGGACAAGCACTTAGTATTTTGGGAAAGATTTGATGGAGCAAGTGTTTATAGTTTTAACGAGTTGCCCTCTAGGTGCAGGTCAGCAACCCTGATAATAAACATCATGGCGTGATGGGGGAATTTATTCTTGGCAGTTGCTCCTGGGTGAGAAACTGCATTTAGAACTATAATAAGAGTTATTTAGCCCTGCACCTAACTGCAGCCTTTGGGAACAATTTGGATCATACTTTGAAAAATAACCTCATGAAACATTTGCAAATAAGTTAAAAGTAGATGTTTTGCTGTCAAAATTCAATGTCATGATCACCTAACTTGAGGGGATTTGCACATTTAAGGATTGTAGACCACTCCAGTAGGTGCCATGAGCTTGTCCTGTATGACTTTTTTTGTTGAAAATGAAAACAGTAGTAGAATTTGAATGAACAGAATTTATTTTGTTCATTCGGTTTTGACAAATTACATTACAAGTAGGATTTTAATATCTGGAAAGTATTACCATATAAATTTTAAGACATTTCTGTAACTTCACTGTAAAGTCCCTACACTGCATTTTACAATCTGTAACATTGGGCCAAGTTAGGTATGAAATTAAATGGGTTGCTTTATGGCATTTTTATATTTTTTTATCTAACTAGAACACACCGGCAAGAAAAGATTTTTTTTAAAACTGTACACTTTGTCACTATACTAAATTCATGCAACTAGGATTGATACAATAAAACACAACACAGCAATAATAAAAAAAGATTTGGCTTTTTATTGTGATAGAGTCTTGCATTCTTCAACTACAAGTTGAATTTCATGACACACCGTAGTTAACAGAAGCCCACATCTCTCTGGTAGATAGAGAAATACAATCAACAATTCGACAATCTGTGGACTGCTTTTGGAAAATGGATAGATTGTGTACTTGAGATATCTGGCATCCAAACTTATAACTGGAAGTGCACCCAAACCATAAACAACAGTGAGTCTGTTTTTAGATGATAAACTTAGGCTTGTAAAAATGTGTGGCTCAAGCTTTTATAATGCTTTTTGTGGACAATGTTGCAAGGGAGTGTAGAAAATTGGTCATTTGACTCATGGTTCAATGACAGATGATACAAATCACTGAATTACAGGGGACATCCCTTGAGAAAGGAAGTAGGAACTGTTGTGATTTTGCTACTAATACATAATTCAGCGCAGTTTTACTGCTCTAACTGCACAGTTTCAATTTGACATTATCTTGAGTAAATATGCATTCCCTATTGTCAAGAGCTGTTGTTTGCTTCTTTCCTTTTTTTCTAACTCTTCAACGTAAATGTACATGAAACAACATCAGGGACTGGGGAGGAGGAAAAACATCTCCTCTATGACAGGAGGATACAGGGTTTATGGAAATTCAGTGTTAATTGCCACAGATATCACCTTCAAGCACAATTTAAAGAGAAGTTATCTCCCCCTTTGATTCCACATTTTCTTAGAAGTCTGGAAATTTCTGTCCAACTCATATCAAATAAAAAATATCTCGGAGGGCTCGTAGGGCAATCAGAGACGTGACTAATCCATAATTACCCATCAGGCAGGTGCTTAGGCTCCAGTAGAAGCCAATCTGTGTGCTTTCCTCTACCCTCGTTAGGATTTTTAGAAGACATTCATCACCAGATTGTTATAGGCTACATCATTTTTCTGGGGCATCAACAACATTTTACATCTGCTGCATCATTTTATATTACCAGTATTCACCCCAATTATTTTATGATTCTGAAGTTTTCGACATTTAGTTCCCCTATGACTTGTATAGTTAACATTGAAGCTTCTTGACTTTTTTGCTTGAAGTGAACTTACAACCTTAAAAACCAAGGTATATTTTGGAACACACATGTATGCAGTCTGTTTGTTTTCCAATGTCTCGTGAGTGCTTTGAAACAAGTCTCATTTTGGAGTTGATCTTTGTCTTTCCTCGAAAAACAAGAGTCTGTTCTGTTCTCTTTTAGTCACTGAAAAATGATGACTCAGTGGCCAAGAAGGATGTGCAGAGGATTCTGGATCTCAGCCACAAACAGAGGTAAAGTGAGGTATCATGAGTGACTTAGACATGAGCTACAAACAGTGCTGTTGCTACTCACGCAAGTCATAAAGATTAAGGTCAAGACCATAACCATCAGTAATGTGTGGTGAAATGATCAAATCTAAGGCATGCAATTTTTTTATGAACATCAAACATTTGTAATTAAATAATAAATAAATAATGTCCTAATCCCTTCACCATCAATCAAGTGTTCATTTATCAATGATTTAATTATAATTATCACATATTAAAGCCCCTGAAAACTTCAAATCTTAAGTATTTCTCTATAACATCAAATATGCATAAATACACAAAAATCAAAGTGGGAAAAAAAACACATCTTTAGGTATTATTTATTTCAAGTGTAACACTCAAAAATCTTTTCTCACCCACGCAGCCTCACCAGTTCTGCATGGGAGTAGTTTGATACAAACTGATTGATAGTGCTGGTGACATAGACAAACAACCCAACAACTGTCATCATATTTTGATCCAAATGTTGCCACAGTAGATCCTGATTGGTGCATGGAACTGCCTCAGATCACCTTTTTTTTCTAAACCTCATCTATATCAAACAAATGATAAGGGAACAGAAAAGAAAATCAGAAATCTCTCATGTGAAATAATCAAAACTGTAACTTTTGCAGAAAATAGTGTGTTCATATTGGATCCCATCACCCATAGCAAAATAAGCTTATGAGGTCTGATGATTTATTCACCATTATTGATGCGGGTTATTCTAAGGCATTGCTCAGTTTGCTTATACATGGCAGTATACACAGAAGCAGTCGGATAATACATAATACAATCATAAATCATTCTTGTATATTTGAAAATAATCTGCCTGTCCTCTTTTTGTGAAAAAGCACATCAAGAATCTGTGATTTAGTGCTATATCTTTTTGCAGGCGAGCTGTAAAAGTGTTTACCTAAAGTGCTTTACCAGTTAGGATTGTCTGATTAATGTTGTGTGTAATGAGTCTGTTAATGATTAGGAGTCATTTGTGGCCTCCATGCTCTCTGAAATGTCAGCCTGATTGAAGTCCAGCCTCCTGTGTGCAGTATCTTGATAGCTAATCAATAGCCTATCACCAGTCCATGGCAGCTCTCACATGTCATCAAGCTAAAAACCATAAAGCAGCAGCTTAGCTCAATGTTGCCTACCAAGCATTTTGTTAGCCGCAATTTTTATCAAAGTGTCATTAATCCACCCTTAGAGTTTCATCTCTGCCAAGTGTGATTACTAGCTGACTCCATCATGGCGGATGCAGACAGGTGATTCATTGCAAGTCATTTATTTTTGACAACTCTTAACAGCCATTTGATTGCTTTTTTGAAAATAATTTTGCTACATACTGTAATACGACAAACAATGTTTACCAACAGATCAGGCACAGAAATCAGAAATGTTGCGTTTTAAGGTTTCAAAACAGCAACAA
This sequence comes from Thunnus thynnus, assembly GCF_963924715.1. Classification (NCBI taxonomy): domain Eukaryota; kingdom Metazoa; phylum Chordata; class Actinopteri; order Scombriformes; family Scombridae; genus Thunnus; species Thunnus thynnus. Next base: position 8,935,381 of record NC_089517.1, read on the forward strand.
TTAATTCAGCTGTGATTTAACCTGCTGTCAACCTATTTGTACTCACTCGTCGTAAGATTACTACTCTGTGCCTTCAAGGTATGACAATTTCACATTTACTGTGCCCTTTTCTGTCAGTTTGGGCAGTTTTGATGTTGTTTGTACAAAATGTTTCCAAGTGGTGGATGCAGGAGATGGGAATATAAATGAAATGCCAGAGGAGTGGTGGTTGGCTGGTTGCTGTGAAGAAAAATGTTTGCAAGGCTGAACTTATGCCAAGAGACAAGACCACTGGCATATAAAATATGAGAGTGCTGTATATGGCTGTTGAGCAGTGAGATACTCTCCACACAAACATTGAGCATTGCTGTAATACCTTCAAAGATACTGCCGTCTGACTACACCACTGACCGACTACGACCTTGTCATATAGTCTCAAACTTACAGCCATGCTTGGAAACAGTAAATAAATTGTTACCTCTAATTTAACTGAGCTCACTCGTAATGAAATGTCCACAAGCGTTTTTAAAACCACTGACCCACATCACTTGCCCACTTGATTCATAATTCAGTGTGCATTGCGGTTATCTGTGCACAGGAGCATCAAACAGTACTGAAATACCCATTGCATTCTAATTCATTAACATTTATGTTAAACATATAATGAATGCAGCACAAGACTTCATACAGAATGAATAAAATCAGTGTTGGGTGTTCCAAATGCTCATAGGCTACTGTATAATGCAACATAATGAATACTACATACTGTGTTTTCCTTATACTACATCTCCCTATTGACCTAGAATCAAACTGTGTTTTTCCATTTATATGATTTTTTTATTTTATTTTGGTTTGTCTTTGTTAAAAGGTGCATTGACACGATTCTTTGCATTTATTTAAGGGATAACTAGCTATACACTGAAGGAAAAATTGCCTGCAGCTGAATGTTTATATTCAAACTAGGAAACATAAAGGATTAAAACATGTGAAATTATGTTTGAGCCTTAAGAATGGTAAATGTTTAAAAAAAAGGGTAAATGTTTGCATCACTGCATCATTCATTTATACGGTGGAAATGACATGCCAAAATTGAATGTTACAAATATTAAGTCACAATGTAAGTGTGACTCACAAAACTTGACCTTGGTCATGAAAAAAAAATTACTCTTAAGCATAATCAAACATATCCAAACAGCTTTGTTTTTACACATTAAAAACATTTCAACATTTTTCTAACTGCTCAAAAACAGCATGAACTAAATTTAATACAAAATAAAAGATGTGAATATGTCAATGTTTTTTTTTTTTTGTTGTTTTTTTTTTTCAACAAATATTAAGATAATAGAGTGAAGAAAGCCATACAATAACAGAGAGTGCAGGAAGATGTGCTAACAGAGTGTTTCTCACTTCCCTCTCACTTGACAGAGAGGAGATGAAGTCCCTCCAGGCAGCCTTGCAGAAGCAGCTGGATGAGGCAAATGAGAGAGCAGAGAAGCAGCAGGCCACGGTAAGACAGAGCTGACCTGACCATCAGCATCCGGTCTTCTCTAACCGGCCCTGTCACCTGTCACACAGGTCCCCCTTAGTGATCCACGCTTATTAGCCAGCAGCGAGCTCTCTCGGCTCCTTGCCTCACCACTTAATTGAAACTCTCAGAAATAGCAAGAGAGCGCTTTGTGTACTGTCCACCCAACCCCCACCCAAACATTAACAAGATTGAACAAAGGCATTATAACCCTAAGAACACCTATCCATCTCTCTACCCATCTCTCCATCTACAGTATTAACCATTCCATTGTTCTATCTATCTGCGCTGCCCAACCGCACTGCCGTTTTAATGCATGGGCTCGGTGAAAAAAAATAAAATTCACAGGGAGAAAAAAATCATGCTTGATTTTGTGTGGTACACCCAAGGTATCAACCCAAGGGCGATTAATACCTGATGTTTGTGCAGGTTGGACAGGGCAATAGTTGATTTGTGATGGTGCTTGTGGGAGGGGGAGGGGGCATGGTACTTTAATGCGACTTTGCTCAACCGAATGTCACTCTGCTTCTAATTACGTTCCACACAGGCATCTTGAATACTATCTGACTTATTCAATAATGAAAGATGATTCTTTTTTTTAATTAACCATTTGGTCTATATGTCAGAAAATCAGAAAAACACACTCAATCACCATTTCCCAGAGCCCTAGGTGATGTATTGAAATTGCATGTCTTGATCGACTAATAGTCCAGAATCGAAAGCTATTACATTTATTATCATATAGGATTAGGGCTTCAACTAGAGTCAAAGATTATATCTTTAAATGTCTTATTTTATCTGAACAACAGCCCAAAAGCCAGATATTCAGTTTACTATAATGCATGACAAAGAAAAAGCATTAAATCATCACATTTGAGAAGCTAAATCCAGCAAATGTTTGACTAAAACAATTATTCGATCATCAAAATTGTTGCTGATTAAGTTTCTGTTGACTGAAGAATGGATTAATTGACACAGATGCAGGTCTATATAGGATAACAGAGAATCTTCATGTGTGGGAATCTGCAATCAGTGAATGCTTTGCTTTTTAATTTGATGATCAATATACCTGATGAGAAATGATATGAAATGATTTTAAAAGATGCTTATTTGTTTTCTGTTGATCAATAAATCGATTAACTAATCATTTCAGTTCTAGATAATTTTAGTTTTTACAAATGATTGTAAATAACTAAAGTTTGAATATTACATCTTCATGTATGCAGATGATATTCTACTTATAATTGTACTAACTAAAGTATAAGAGTTGAGATGTAGCTCTGTATGACTAATTTATGAGAAACAATATTATTTTAACATCTAAATCCAATTAAATGGCAGTTGTGAACAGATTAAGTTTACTTAGAGACAATTACCTAGACGTGTCTCCACTATACAAGGCTCCAAAGCAGGAAAAAATTATTTAGGTTAAATTACTATTGTAGAAATCATATTTGACCATCATGGTCATATATGCATATTGACCGTCTTGAGAAGAGACATTGGTGTCAGCTCAAAATATTCACCTTTGGTCACTCTACTAATCATGATTAGTAGATAATTCATTAATAACAATATCACATAATTAATTTTTACTTATAACATCAACATTAAGAAACAAATAATAATGAATTTAAAATGTGACTATGTGACTGATCACACTTGGAGTGTGCCTGATATTGTTGTTTTATTATATATATATATATATATATATATATATATATATATATATATATATATATACACACACACACACACACACACACACACACATTATATACATACACATTATATATAAATACATACATACGCATTCATTGTTGAAAGGTTCTGCTTATGCATATGCACTATCTTACTTTGCTGTCCCATGTTTGTATCCTCATACATTCAAAGAGGCAGCCTCCCGTTCTGCCACAAAACTCCTTATCAACAAATCATCAAGAAGCCTGACTGGCTGCACGAGCCATGGAATGCCTCTGGGATTTCCAATTCATGCAAATGAAAAGCTTTTCCTGTTATATTGACTTTCTGACCTGACTTTCTATGCACAGTCACAAGGTTTAATGTGCACCGTGACATTACAGTCAACAATCAAATCATCTGCACTGTGAGATAAACAATAGTACAGTAACATTTCAAGTGACATTCATGCCATTTTCCTAAGACCAAAGACAACTCCCGGTTGCAGGGTCTTATGTTTTCAGTTTGACATTTATGTTCTGTTAAATGGTATTTATCACCCCCGCTTAGATTCAAGATTAAAACGAACACCTCTGCAAATGTGGGAAAATTTATTGCAGTTTCTGATGTGCAGAAATCACCAAAAGCACACATGGATCAAAAGAAAAAAGCCAGCATTCTGCATGCTCTGAGTGTGTGTTTTGTAATTTCTGCACATCCAAAGCTATAATAAATACTACCACAACTTTGGTACGGACTGAAATATCTAAACAACTATTGGATGGATTGATATGAAATTTTATACAGATATTCATGGTTCTCAGACGATGTAATCTAATAATTGAACTATATTTCCTATGGACACCATCCAAGACATGTCGTTGTCTGAACAACAATATCTCAGTGCCACTTTTCAGCGGGAGGGTGCAAGTCTCTCAGACTTGCGTGTCTCAACAATTATTGGTTGTGCTGCACTTCAACGAAACAAACTCAGGTATTTTCAAACCGTATACCATGCAAAGGTAATCTTTGACTTAACGTCTAAACCAAAAGGAATTCTTGGAGGACATTTTAATATTTGGAGTATTATTTCGAAGGGAGATCAGGTTCAACATCTATTCACAGACTCTTATTTGGATTTCCTGGCTCTGAGTGAAACTCAGCAGAACAATAATATTCCAACAACTATGATTGATGTTCCTGGGTTTGCTTGTTATAGAAAAGACAGATGATCAGGAAAAGAAGGGGGAGTCCTGATCTATATCAGAGACACCCTCAAGTGCACTGAAATTAAACTGGATAGGTTTGATTTAGAATGTCTAATGTTAAACATTGTCTTGTCACCTCAGATGAATTTGAACATTGTAATTCTGTACAATCCTTCTTCTTTCAATATGTCTTTTTTGGGATTTAGATGAATTGTCAAAACTGTTAAATTGTCACAGTGAAACTATATTACTTGGAGATTTTAACATAAATTGGCTAGACAAAGGCAGTAAACAAAAACCCAAAAGGATCACAATCAAAATATAATAATAAATATAATAAGCATCAAATGCCCAACAAGACTTACACTAACAAGTAAAACACTTATAGATCTACTGTTTACGAATAAACCTGAGCGAGTGATAAGAACTTTAAATTTATTGAGAGGTCTGTCTGATCATAATTGGACCTTCATTGTCAGGAAACTGATGAAGAAACGTTTGCGTCTTTGCTACAGACCAAATGTCAATAATCAACAGAATGAGATTCAAAAGAACGATATCCCTCAGTTTGAGAATGAAGTCCTAAATATAAATAGGGATTTAGTCCTGCAAACATATGATTTAAATAAATATTGTAATATCTTGATGGATTCAGTTGTAGATACAATTAAAATATGTATAAAACCATTCAAATGTGGTAAAAAAGGCCTTCACTGCCTTGGGTTAATAATGACATGACAGATCTCATATCATTATTACTAATGAAAAGGAGGGATCTCACATTTAAAAATAAAATCACTTTCCACAAAATTATACATGGATACTCTTACTTTTAAAGTGATCAGTGAATTGAGAAAAGCAAAGACCGCCTACTTTATGCTGTTGATTGCACAATCGTTAGGAAACAGCTCATCTCTTTGGAGAAATATCAATAAACTTACTAAATGAGAGTCTAATCAGAGAAAAGGAATAATTCAATTGAATTTAAGTGGAGTGATCAGTTCAGATAGCATGGTAATTGCAAATGCACTTAATGCCTATTTTGTCCAATCAGTGGAAGAACTGGCAGCAAACTTTAAACCAATAGAGCTGTCAGAGACTTCAGTAAATGACATAGAGAATTCCTTTTCTATCATACAGACTGATCAAGGTAAAATATATATTGGGGTTAGACACTGATTTCATAAAAAAAATATACTGATACTCTGATAAGGCCTAGTTTATCCATTTATACTGGGGAATTTCCTCAAAAATTTAAACAAGGAATTATATCTTCAATTTTTAAGTCTGGAGAACCTGACCAAGCTTGTAATTATAGACCGATCTCAATTCTTACTGCAATCTCGAAAGTTATTAAAAAGTTAGTGGCAGAGCAGTTGATCAGTTTTCTTGAACGAAACCAGCTTCTGCTTCCAAAACAATTTGGGTGTCAACCAAGATAGTCAACAGAAATGGCTATATGTTATCTTATAGAAATTTTTAAGAGGATTCTAGATGATGGTGAAGTAGTGGGAGAAGTATTTTTAGACCAGAAAAAGGCCTTTGATACTGTGAATCATGAGATACTTCTAAATAAACATAAAAAGCTGAACTTTTCCCAACAAGCACTTAGCTGGTTTAAATCATATCTGGAATCCCGAGAGCAATGTGTCAAAGTTAAAGGTATGACATCACCCCATGGAAATTGCAAAATGGGCATACCACAATGTTCCATCCTGGGACCACTGCTCTTGTGATTATACATTAATGTGCTACCAGACAGCTGTAAAGAGGTTGGGTGCCAAATTTGCGCTGATGATGCAATCATTTATGTATCAACAAATACTCCACATCAGACTGCAAAGTTACTGAATAGGCGAATGGTTGGTGTCTCACAGTGGCTTCAAAATAACTTCCTAACTCTGAACTGTGCAAAAACTGTTTCGATGTGCTTTTCAATAAGACGAAAAATGTGTGATGGCTTTATGGTAACTATTGATTAGAAAGAAATAGAGAAAGGAAGAGACAGAGATGTAACCGACCTGTGTGCTGGTATTTGACAAGTTTTTTTTTTCTTCCTAAAAACAAATAATGATAAAAAATATTTGTGTGAAACAAATATTCATAAAAAAAAACACTATTGAGCTATGTCGAATAATGTATTTGTATTCAGGCACACCTCTAGTAGATACAGGGAAATGATTGATTTATTTATTGACTGGGACTGTGTGCAGTTTTAAACATTAAAGATGCACTGCACCAGAGTTAGCTCGAAGCTAATTTGAAACCATAGTCCCTGACAAAAAAACATACAACAGCACAACAACAAACAGTACAAAGCAAAAAAAACAAAACAAAAAAAAACACAGAACACACCATGCAAAATACAAAGCTACACACAGCACACCACATACACCCACAATGTCAATTAGAAATTAATAATGAAAACTTGTTAAATTAAAAGCAAGACTACCTGCGCTAATGAGAATACCATAGATGGAGTTTAGACTCAATGGTCACACAGCTGATTGGGCTTTAATAGATTTTTTAATTTGGCCTTGAATGTATTAATTGAACCACTGTTCTTCATATCATCAGGTAGGGCATTCCACTGAGTTGTGGCTTTCACAGAGAAAGCTGACTGCCCAAATGCAGTGTGACAAAATGGTATGGTACAATCTTGTATTGAGGATATTCCGGAGGATCTAATAGAAATTACTGAGTGAGTGTACACAAAGTCACATAGTGGAGGAGGGGCAAAACCATTTAAATTTTATAAACTAGGCACAAATTTGAGAATAATCTAAAATTCTCAAAGCTTAGTAAATTGTATTTCTCCAGTACCCCACAGTGATTGAAATGCATTGGCTTTTTTCCAGAGTTTTTAGAGTTTGTTTGTATAAGGACTCAAGAGGTCTTATGGCTGTTTCTCCAGCCTGCCCCCAACATGTGATGCAGTAAGACATATGAGAAAGAATCATAGCTGCATAAATATCTTGGCTGCGTCCAAAGAGAGACAGTTTCTATTATGTCTAAAATTTGCTAAGTTGTACTTTATGGTTTTAACCGTTTTTTTTAACATATTTCTTAAAGTTCAAATTTGGATCGAGTGTCACACCAAGATATTTAAAATCAGTAACTATGTCAGTTTTTTCACCTTTGATGAAAATATCAGTGTTAGAGGTTGTACCATAGTCTTAGAGAAAAACATACCCTTCGTCTTGTTTACATTTAGACTCAGACATGATTGATCAAGCCAATGTGTGATCCTTTCCAATGCAATTGTTAGCTTAGCAGAAGCTAACTCAGCTGTTTTTGCATGTGTACATAACGGTGTCATCTGCATACATTCATAGTTCTGCATCATGACACTGTTGAGGGAGATCATTAATATATAGGCTAAATAATAGGGGACCTAACACTGACCCTTGTGGAACACCCATTGTGCACTTCATGTTACTTGACAATGTGTCACCAACTTTAACACACTGTCTCCTATTAGATAAATATGAAGACATCCATGCCAGTGCTCTAGATGAGAAGTTACATTTAGAGTTTCGATATTAAAACATCATGATTGACTGTGTCGAATGCTTTACACAGATCTAAAAATACAGCACCATCTAATCCTCCTTTGTCAAGTCTTGATTTAATTTGCTCTATTAAGTGGAAGGTAACAGTTTTGGTGGAATGATTTGCTCTAAAGCCAAATTGCATACAATGTAGACCAAAATTGCTTGTATTAAGAAATGTTGTCAGTTGTTTAACGACAATCAACCTCTGAGAGTACTGGTGTATACTTATTGGTCTGTAGTTACTGGCTGCAAGGCGGTCTCCAGATTTAAAAATAGGCGTGACAATGGCACATTTCCAGTCATCAGGAAAGGAGCTGTGTTTAAAAGACATGTTAATTAAATGAGTAATAGGGGGAGTTAAAATATCTTTGTGTGATTTGATAAACAAGGTGTCAAATTGGAAAGCATCTCTGCTTTTGGAGCTTTTTAAGGAGCTGATGATTTTGTTTACTTGTAACTCATTAGTTTCTACCAACTCGAAAACCTGGCCTGTAGCATCTACAGGAACAATATCCAGTTTCCTTTTCATAATTATTTTTTTCCTAACTCATATACAGACTCAAGAAAAAAATATAAAAGACAGAAGCAACAGTAAGATGATCTTTCCCTGTACTTTGAGTTTAAAATCTCCTAAAAATTTTGGGTCCCTGCTTGTGAGATTGTTGATGTTTTTCCAGATCAATTTACTGTTGCCTTTTGCCTCATTCAAAATATTGAGATAAAATTAGATTTAGCTTATCCTGGCTCTTGGATAATTTTGTTCCTTAAACCTTTATAAATCAGCATGACAGTGTCTCTTCTAGTTTTAATTTCCCTCCTTAGTGCTGCATCTCTAGATTTCATTAGTTTCCACAAATTTTCATTAAACCACAGTAAATTGTTTTTATTTTTAGATCAGCTTAACACCAACACGACACCTAGCTTGTGCTACACTTCATTTTCCTACTCACTTTCATTCTTTACATTTCACAAGCCATATAGAGCTAAAGCAAACAAAACAAACAAACTATTTTTAACTGAAAATCTAAATGCTGCAGCAGGATTTTTTTTAACCAGTTCTGTAGGCTGTGGCGGTGACTGAAAGGCTCAAACATGAACCTTGATGTTATTATGCCGTGCTCTGGGATGTGAGTCAACTGGGGAGGCTTAGTTTACAGTTCCCTGAGGTGCATACCTGGTATGAGGTCACCAGCGCCATGAATCTTTTCTTCTTTGTCCTCAGGGCTATCTTGATGACCTCTCTCAAGGACACACAACGCTTTAAAGCCGTCTTTACAGAATGAAAAACAGAAAGAAAGACAAAATCTTGACCTATCTAACCCCCACTCCCCACGCACACACACAGATAATTCGTTCTTTTAGATATACGGTAGCCATTGGCAGCAGTTTTCCATCTGCTCTTGGTGTTTGAACCTCTGTCTGTTTGCTAAACACAAGCCATGGGCCTGCACCAGCGAGACATGCTGAGCTCATGATAAAAGGATTGCGATAAAAAAAGATATCACTCTGACTTGATGAGCATATGGGCTATTAAGTCAGGCACATAGTGGAAAATAGGCAGTCGCTCACTAGGAATAAATGCCTCGGCAAATCATATGTGCTGCAGTCAGAGAGTCGTGGATGGAACGTTTCTGGACACTTGTTATGCTAAACTAACTTTGTAAGACATGAGGGAAATATACTATGTGGCAGCAGTTTTTATCAGAGTTAAAAAGTCTTTAAGCCTTGATAAGTGGCAGTCTGAAAGTGAAATACTGTGTTTTGAATTTCACTATAGCAGGGGGCCTCTGTGCCTCTGTCAGTTTATGAGGAACAGTGTTCATTTATGGAAGGAGCCTCAATATACCACCTAAATGTAAACTTACCAACACTGCTCATATTGGTTAAATTAAAGACAATGAATCAAATGCTGACAGTGTTTTTTTTTTTCTTTTTTCCACTTACACTAGCATAATCACAAGCATTTTGCACACTTCACTGCTAATGCATAGAGGCTGCTCTATTTTATTTATTTATTTATTCATTGATTTTATTTTGCTTTAACTTTCCTTCATTTTTATTCAGTGACCTTAATAATCAAACAAATCAGGGTCAAACTACACGGGGTGTTTCTTTCTTTCTTTCTTTTCTTTTAATGTGTCTTTATTATTATTTTTACCATCCTCAGGGGAAGAGGCAGTGACTGAAAGGTTCAAACATGACCTTTTATGTTATCATGCCCTGCTTAAGGATGTGAGTCAACTGGTGCAGTCTAGTTTATAGTTCCCCAGGGTGCCTCAGTTGAAAGTGAAAAAAAGGGACCTTGACTTTATAAAGAAAAAAAAATAGATGTTTTTTCTCTTTTGTCAGTTTATGATGAACAACATTTGCTTATGGTAGTACCCTAAAATATAAATGCAAATTAGAAATATTTTAATTCTGGAGTACAGTAAATCAGATACTGTAGTGCCATAATTACATCCATTCAGTGCACTTATGGTATAATCATAATATGTAACCTTCATTTAAAATGTTCATTGAATGACAGTAAAGCTAGTGATTCAGTATGGCTCTTCTTCTTTTGTTCTTTCTGTCTTCAGATCAAATTAATTAAAGTGGAGATGGAGAAAAAAACCAAAATCATCAAGGATTTACAGCAAGAGGTGAGTCATCAAAGCATCATTTCACATTTATTTGAATCACACTACACCTACACTACACCTGTATTCAACTTCATTAATGCTCAGTTTAAACTTTCACAAGGTATAACCATGAATGCAGAATTTACTCTAATTTACTTATCAGGAGCCCACTTTTCCTGCCTTGTCTACTTCCATTCCATTTAATGATTTTCTGTTTGCCAAATGCCTTTTGACAATCCCCAGAGACAAGACGGGGAGAGCTTGTTGCTTTCAATCAAAGGTGGACATTCGCTGGCATGAATATATCTATTTTACCAAGTACTTTGTAAACACTGGAGTGTGTCTTTGATCACGATTGTGATCATGACTGCTGTGGCTTGTGTTGGTTGAGAAATTGGTCTCTCTTGTTCTGCCTCTTCTGCAATGGATTTCTCACTGACTGTCGAACATCAGTGCAAAATAGTTCATCTAAAAAGAGGCATTTCTCTTTGATTCTGAGGGGATGAAACCAAAATCTGATGTTCACCGTTGATGCCTTAAGATAGCTGGGGGAAAAAAGTTGTGCCTGTAAATACCATTGTAGTGGTACAAAAATATATGACACCACATTATCTACCGTTTGATTTGTTATCTATAGGAATAAGATAAAATAAAATACAGTCACAAAAAACATCAAAACAACATGTAGGCCAATGTTAGATGCAACAGCAGCCTTTAAATATCTTAAGTGTTTCTACAGAGTTTCCATTGTTATTTGTGCCACAGAGGAGTTTGTCTGACAGCAATGTGACATGAAAATAGGAGGAAAAAATCTAATAATGAAACTTGTTCAGAAATCATGCAGCACTGGCCACTTAATTGCTATATTTACAACCTCTTAGTCAGTATAACTGGAAACATATATCGTGGAGAGAGTTTTGCTGCTTCAGAATGACACGAGACATGTTTTTTACGCTATTTTCATATAGATTTCAATGTGTCAGCTGTGGTGGAATGTAACTGAGTACTCAAGTACTGTACTTGAATACAATTTGGAGATACTTTCACGTTACCTATTTCTATATATGAATCTTTACTACTTACTACTACCACTACATTAATAAGGCAAATATACTTTTTAACTCACTTCATTTATTTGACATTTAAAGTTATTAATTACTTTGCAGATAAAGATTTTACACACAAAACATATGATCAGTTTTTACAATACAGTGCATTGTTACATCCTAAACTACCCAAAGCTTATAAAGTAGCTTAGCTTTCTTTGAACCAGCTACTACATTAAAATTATGCTTATGTTAATGCATGAGTAATAATAATACAATAATATAATTTATAATAATAACATATCACTCACAAAGGCTATTCTACTTCATAATGAGTACTGATACTCTAAGTGCATTTGCTGAGAATACTGTACATGACTTTAGGAAGAAGTAAGAATAAGAATACAGGACATTTACTTGTAATGGAGTATTTTTAAATTGTGATATTGCTATTTTTGCTGAAGTAACAGATCTGATTACTTATTCTCATGTTCTTGCTGGAACCACACTGACATGGTGACTAATGGTGACTCATTATACACTCATTATTGGCTATAAGCCAACTTTTTTTTTTTTTTCCATAAAATAAATTTCCTAATGAACATGTCAGAGGAATACATAAAACCTTTTATAGATTACATAAGATCATATTGCCTGCTGGCATACTGTAGTCACACAGTACATTTTCTGTGAACTGCAGGCAGACTATTAAATTGCATCACGAAATCATAAGAAATGATGAAGAGGCACTAAAAATTACTACGCAGAGTTGAACAGAGAGATCCACTCACTAAATAGCTCCTATTTAAAATGCTTGAAATGCTGTGACGTTTTGAGCATTTGGTGTGCAGATCTCTCTGTTCAACTCTGCAAAGTATTTTTTGATCCAGCACCCATCTTATTGGATATCGGGATGTGAATGTCTTTCTTATCATTTCTTCCTGAAAATTATTACGCCATACTGCTCACTGCTGCAGTGAGCAAACTGATTTTCACCAGATGTTCAAATTAATTTGAAACCAATTTGACTAAACTCTGCTTTGGTAACATTATCAAGTGCTTCAGATGAAAGACCTAACAATGACATAATGAGATCAATTTACTGCAATCAAACTGTTGAGAGAAGTACCTGCCAGAATGCAGGTTTTTGTAGATTAATTGGGTATGTACACTTCATTGTAGACCACAGGTCACATGCATGGTGTTCATGTTTCCACTGAACTATCAAAGTTGATAAAACTGATGGAAAAAATGAAGTCACATCTGAAAAATAAATATATAAAATGGTCTGGCATTTAGCTGCCCTAAATTTCATAGAGACTGTGTGGTTTGACTATGCACTTTTGGGACCTTTCCTGTCACCATTGTCTGTGCACATTTTCCAACCAGGAAGTGCATTACTCTTACACTTTGCCAACTTAATGTTGTTGAGTGTCTAAAATAGCACACCTTCTTGCGACCATAAAGGGGTCCTCAACTCTCCTGCAAAAGTCACTGTAATCAGCTGATTTCATTTGCAATTATACCAGTTGGCAGTAGCTGTTTTCAACTGGGAGCATATTGTTGCTCTGCTGCTTCCTGACTACCTGTTTAGTTAAGCCAATAATTTAATTTACGTAAATGTCTGGTTTAGTTAGACTCACAAAATACAATAAATGGAGTAGACTTAGGACCAAAGGAGCAATGGCTAAAAAATATGTGTGGTGTTAACCAAAATCTAGAAACAAATACACCTTTGTGACTGTTCTTTTTCTTGTTGCTGAATGGATCATCAGCCACATAGTAAGAATTTCTTTCCCAGTATCTCATTTTGTTGCACAGATTATGGCTATGTAGCCGTCATAAACACACAGGCACTTCTACAGTAGCTACATAATGGAGCTATATCCTGCCATCAATGGGTATCATCATGGAAGTAAATTGAAGCCTTTGTTACAACCCTAAGGTGTTCTAGGGACGTAACATAAAACTAGATGAACAACTTGAGGAATCAGTTTAAGTTTCTCAATCTTTTATTGGCAGATATTGAAGTTTAAAACTGAACTTTAATGGGATCCCAGGCCAAAATATGAAACCAACCAGTGCTGATTAGAAATAAAACCACTGTAGCATCAAACTACTTTTATATTAAGATTTTAACTTATTAAGATGTGGGCACTACCCTTCTTTATTGAAGAGAAAATGTCTCATTACTCAGTTAAAAAGTCTTGAATGAATCAAGTATTCGGTCAATAAATATCAATAGCTAAACATCTTAATGATACATGATAAAGAGAATAATAAGTCTTAAGTTTTGAGATAAATTGTTCACTTAGTCGGCAATAGTGATGAGGTATGTAATTTGATGTTATAAAAGGACAGATAGACGTTAGGAAAGTTAACATAAGTTCTCTAAAGGCATTTAATAGTTTTTCATTCGACATCAACCCTTGATCACAAAGCCACGTTATGCCCACTATGTTGAAGATTTGTTCCTTCAGAGATGTCTCGGCAGGTCTGGGTTGTTGTGCTGGGTTTAGCTCGCTGGTGTGGCCTCCTTGTGGCAGTGTGGCATCGTGGGGATGTCTCAGCAGGTCCTCTGCACTTCAGTGTTGAGCCACTAGTGAGGTGGGGTCCAGTCTTGCTTCAGACTACACCGTGAAAAAGTCTTTACTAAGCCTCCCGGTGACGCCGTGGGTGAGCGTGTCGTTGAGCAAGTGAGGCCTGACAGCGGGGCCTAACAGTCAGTCTGGCAGCTTGCTTCATGGTCCTGGTTGTCTGGGACGTGGCTGGCGATGAGTTCAGGCTTTTACTGACTCTTGTAATCTTTGTTGAGTGTCGAATAAGAGTTATTCCTTTAGTCGGATAACTTCAAAACCAAAATACTAACTGTTACACGTTAAAGCATGAGGTTTTGTGGTACACATTACTTCAAAAGAAAACAGAAAAGGAAAACTGGAACTTGTTTCAGTTGCATATACTTTAGGTGGCGAAATAAAATAATAAAGAAGACTTCAAACAACCTAAGATAAACTAAAACAAAGTTTCTGAGCTCAGAAGTGAGGAATCAGCTTGGGGCTTCTGTTTTTATCAGCTCAGCCTAAGATAGTAACCCTAATGAATATTAATTCCTTTGTTTGGGACTTCTAAGGTGGCCGCTGATACTCTGACTTGAGATGGTAGCCTATAATTTCTGAAATTAATGAATTAATTCAAGTTTGACATGCAAAAAGGTCACATACTTCAGCACTATGATCCAACAATCAAGATTTCAAACATGACATTTGTAGTGACTAGATTAAGCATTCAGAAACACATGGATTTAAACATAAATCCAATATAACTCTTACTTCATAATATGTAAACCCTCAACATGACATTCTTCAAACATGTCTTTAACATTATCAAAACTATAAATGTCTAATGCTATAGTACATAAAAAGGTTAAAGCAGCTATAGGGTTACAATAGAAATAAGCACAGTACATGAAGCCACACATATTCTTTAGTGTTAAGACTTTGTTATACACAGTCAATAGATAGCAGTATTGTCACATGGTGAGAAATGTAATAAAATTAGATTATTATTAATTCAGTCATCTTACATGCACAGTTATAAAAGTTAGACAATTCTTAAGGGGAAATTATGCTGAACAACACTATCTAGTGTATATGATAAGTAGACCACTTAACTAACATTAATTGAAACTTGGTCAAATCAGGAGCTATACCACCGAGAAGTCACTAAGGAATGCACTTCTCAAATTTATTGCAGTCCCTGTGGAGCTAAGCAGGACCCTAAAGGGGAGTCTTTGTCCATGTTAATGCGGAGTTGTCTGGTCCTTTCTCTGGGTCAAATGACCCAAGAGTCATTTATGTTTTTAGTTCAGTCATTAATTTAGTTATTTTGTCAGCCATGGTCTTCGTAGGAGATCTGGCTGACCTCCATTCTTTCAAGCCCCCACCTGGGAAGAAAGGTGGAAATGGGTCACTTCAAAAGTCTGGACAAACACTCACCTCCTTGCTTCGGAGTTAAAGAAAGTTTGTGTCTTGAAAAATTCAAAAACAAACGAGGCTGTCCTCCTAGACTACCCAAAATAAGTTACAATCCTTAAACTAACTCCCTAGCAACACAGAAAACAGTAGAAAGGAGAATGGCAGGAGTTTAGATATGCAAAATTAATAACAAGATAATTTACTGATTGACTGATATTTGACAGCAGAATGACAACTGTTCTGACATTAACCTGGCAACGACATATAAAAGAGCTATGGAGTAAGTCCTGGGAAAATAGCTGACAATGCACAAATGCTCAACAGAAGACCCTTATATTATCCTTATACACCACCCTAGTGCTAAGGCCTATGGAGCCCAAGGAGTAATACAGCACATTTTTAACACATTTTAACAGCTACACATTCATCTATAGGGTAATGTAACAGCCTTGAAATATAATATTGGTCAACATGCACTTAAAAATAATATATGAGGTATCAGATGATATAAAAGAGTGTCTGTGAATGTTATATATTTAATTTGTTCTTACATGCTTAACTCTGTGGGGGATAATCAGAGGTAAATGTAGAGACACTTCTATAATCAATCCAGTGATTTACACAGTAGGAGGTTGCACATGTTGGCAATACTGCGCAGCAGATCGGTTTAACTGACTAAATGACCCATAAAGGAGGCCATGATTTGACTTTGTAATGAACAATTAGGGATTCCTTTACTCTTAAACAACATCCTGATTTGGAAATAGAATGAGCACAAGACACTGATGAAGACGGTGATCTTTGCTCTAATGTTGGTCGCAAGCAGTTCAGCTTTCTGCATGGTTTATATTTTTATATGTTATAATCTCAGGCCTCCTGTTAAATCTCATTACCATAAGCCAATCATCGATGTACACAGTAATCTTGCCAAAACAAAGAGCTGGCAAACAGCGTTGCCAACAGTTTGACCTGAATTAGAGTTAACTGAGCTGTAATTGAAGAGATTCCAATAATGAAGAGTAGTTTTTGGTAGAATTGCCATGTGTAAATGCTTTTGCAAACCAAACAGCACTGAGGTTAGTTACTGAGATTTACTCTGCTGGCAGGAGGAAGAGACAAAGAGCAGTACAAATGGAAAGCACTTTTTATAGACCTCTTACTCTCCAATCATACCAGTGTTTCATTGTTGACATTTTGATGTTGTCTTTTTCTGTCCCAGATCTACATATCTTGGAAAAGGTCCTCTCTAGGTTTGAGGGTCTTTGTAATCACATGCAGAAGGGGTCATTTGTGGTCAGTAGAAGTCTGGGGACTTTTCTGACATCTGTGACGCTCTGACATTTAAGTCGTGGCTACATGCAGGGAATCATGAGAAACAGTCTCCTGCATCTGTTACTACTTGTGTGAGTTTCAGAAAATGTATTGTGTGCAGAAACCCAAAGGTCAGAAGTATTATGCATTATCATGTTTCTACCTTAGAGTCCACTCTCCTCAATCTTATGATACACTCTCAACATTGCACCTTAGAAGGGAAGTAATTGGACAAAATTCTCACATAATATATTAATTATATACAAACATATATTGTATATAGATGCCAGCATCTTGGCATCCACACTTATAGCAATACTAAGGACCTCAAAGGTGCTAATGTAGCCTCAAACATGTTATTCTGGTGGTGGAAGTATTTTAATATCCTTGTTAAATACCAACACTCTGTCATCATGTTGTCATGGAAATTGTCTGAAGACACTAAACACACATATGAAATAATACACAAAACACTGCTGGGTTGAAGATTAAAAAAAAATATTTTTAGTGTACAATAAGGAGACAGGACACACACAAAGCGAATCATTCCCCTGTCTCACTATATAAAGCCAAACTGACCTTTTTGTAGTCTTCAGAGACATAGAAATGATCATCGATTGGTCAAATCATACAAACTTATGGATTACAGCCAATGGCAAACAGCCACAAGATATACATTTATATGCACATGTAGAGCCACATCACCTAAAGACACAAATCAGGAAGAGCCTCAAGCCATATGTGGCCTGCGACCCATTAACATGTCCTGTTTACTCCAAGACACAGAATGGTACCTTATTTGGGCCTCATAAGGCACATTCCTTCTCTCAGGAACATGCACAGTACCAGAGGAGAGAAGTAATTATCATCCTTACACATCTCTGCACATTAAAATGATAAGATAATCCTTTGGTCTTTGATTACCTTGACAATGTCATCAGTTTTCTGTCATTTACCATCATGTACACTGAATTGATATCACTACTGTATTTCTATTATTTTATGTAAATCTTTAGGTTGGGATAAATTTACAGTAAGTAGTCAGTTTATTAGGTACACCTAGCTAAAACTAATACAGTCAAATACAACAGGCCTGCTATAAATTGTATTGTACTGTTCAGTTTTAGGTGTTGATTTAATTTTGTGGTCATTTTTGGAGGCTTTAGTTTGCAGTGCTGTTGAATTGTTTTGCATTATATTCAGAAGTGCTTCTAATATTTTCCCCATCCCATTCTAGTAATGAAAGTCAGTATAACATATAATTGACAAATACAAGGCATTATAACCTTGGTTAAGGTGAGATTTATTGCATGGATCTTGGATTAGACTGCATTATAATTATATATTTATAATTATATTATAACATAATACCATTATTCACAATTTTGATTTTGTAGTCATGTCAAGTGTAAATAAATTCCTGATAAAGGTGAAAGGAACATTTTTAAAGCTAACCATACCCTTTGTTTACACCAGTACCAGCATTAGCTTTTTAAATGTGTTTTCATATTGCACTTCACTGTAAATTGTGTTGTGGTGTCAGCAGGGAAGCTTTACGGTTGTGATTCACTGTGAAGTCATTATCGATGAGTTGCTTTCAGGGCTTATTATGAGTATTTTGAGGGAGAGTGATTTACAGACTGATGTGGATCCTGCTGGGATTCATCAGGTTCGCACAGAGAATTGTAATGGACAGCTTTGCCACACACTCAGCTCCTTGCTGTTGATGCTGATGTTTTTAAGTCTAAAATGGCTTCCCGTCATTGTCCTCTTCCTTTCATGTCTTCCTGATGTAATTTCACTGGCTAAATGGCAGGAAAAAAAATCATTACTGGATCATTCTGTGATACTCTTACTGAGAAAAAAAAATTGACAAGGAACTGAAGTAGGCAGAAAATGGAAACTGCGTCATTGTTGAACAGGATGAAGACAAAGCAGATGAAGCCATTGATGTTAAAAGAAGCTTAATATCAGTCTAGCAAGCAATGCCTTTCTATTTTTACTAAAAGTGCCATTGATTGGTGCTCATGACCTTCAAAAAGTGACAAAGGGCAAACATTGAAAAAGATGTTATGAAAAACTGTGATAAGATAAGTGTTTTCAGTTAAGTGGAGTCAGTTTTATTGGGCTCTGAAGTGCTTCACACCACAATAGCACTGATAAAACCAATAAAGAAATTGTACATTCTCATAAAATATTAAGCCAAACTTAGTGTGCACTGTAAGAAATTCAACTCTAGTACTGCTTTTCCTAATATTTGGAAAGTAAATGCCTTAATTTTCTGTTTTATGAAAAAACTATGAAAATAGTTACCTGTTTTTTTTGTTTTGTTTGGGGTTTTTTTAAAACTTCATCACACACACACACACACACACACACACACGCACACACACCCACTCAGCTGCGAGGCATTATTGCCTTGAAGAATTAATGGCTGTCTCACTCCTCCCCCATTATATCATTCAACAACTGAATAGCCGCTACATTAACACAGGGAGGTTGACGCTATCAAGACTCCATCAGAACTAATTTCACACATATGATCACTGACATGCATTAAGAGTGAAAGTGTACTGACAAAAATGGAGGTTCAAGTCAATTGGGGTGAGACGGGTGATGGCACATGACGTCACTTTTTGCACCGAACAGACAGGCAGTGTACAGCCTGATCGATTGAACTTACAAATCAGAGACCTGACTTGTTACACATGAGTGATGGTGGACTTGACATCCTGTGAGACTGACAGTGTCTATTGTAAAATAAAAAGGCCTGGTTAAATGGCAGTGATAGATAAAGTGCAGTAAAATGTCATGACAGTACACAATTATCTATATTTGTATTACACTGACAGTGTAATTCCTTGTTTTATGTAACGCATGCCCCACTCACAAAAAGGGCATGTCTGAAGGTGTGAATTTTTTATGTTTTTTTTTTAAATACTAAACTGTGTCATGGCTTCAAATGAGTGCTGATTTTTTTGGTGTCATTTATCAACTTCTGGACAGTATACAGCAGTGGTTCCCACCCTTTTCAGCTTGTGACCTCTTAAAACAAAGCCATATATATTTGCAGCCCCTGCTCACAAGATATAATTGTTTACAAATCATGAAGAGTTAGCCACAGAGTAAATTTTCCTTCCTAGATTATTTAAAAAATATATATTTTCAGAGGCATTAGGAGGTATAATTATCCAGTAAATCATAATAAAAATAAAAGTTTAAAGCAAAGTGTAAACCCCCAGGTTGGGGACAATTGGTATACATCATTTCAGACAGGTAACTTTATTTCTCAAAAAACTTGCAATGGTTCTAGTTATGTGGCTAAATTATGTACAGTAAGTTTGTATGTTTTTTTTTGCTTGTCAGTAAATTGAGCTTCTTCAGACCTGAACTTGAAAATTGTAAACTAGAGAAATGTAACTGTGCTGACTTCCAAAGCATGTAGTCACACTTCCGAGCAGCTCAGACTAATGCAGACATCCTTGTGATTTGTGTGTTTAGTACAAAAATGAAAACAATCATAAAATGATGTGACCTGAGCATGAATGCTGAGACAAATTATGTGATGTGGATACATATTCAATGATCATTAATATTTTCCACAGTGAGTTGGATTATGTTAAAACAGATTATGAAGTAATTGGACATGTTGTTTTCTCATGTCCACCATTTTAAGGTTGAGCTAATGGTCAAGTTAAAGGTACAAGAAATGTGATAAAGAATAGTATTTTTTTCCATATCTCTATGTAGGTATACACAAGATGTACTGGAGAAGCAAGTTAAACGAAACATCAAATAACAGCTAAAAATCCTCAATCTTTATTCTGAAATCACAGAACCAGAATGGTATGTGCAAATCGATTAGATGCACAACGATCAAGACATCAAATCCATCTGTCTGTGGTTGCTATGGCAATATGCAAACATGGCAAACAGTGTAAAAGTAATAGAGGAATCTCACAGCTGTAAAATGTATGTTTGAGCCACATGAGCCTTTAACATTGGGACCGTTGGACCCCTGGCACTTATATGCTCGGACCCTAATTAGGGTTCAAACTAAAGTCAAGTATGAAGATGTAACAAGATACAGTAAATTGAACCAGGGTAGTTGGAGTTGAAGGCTGATGTGTATATGTCCATCCACGTCCATGTCCATCTGCTAGTTCAGTGTCACACCTGTTTCTAGTTGTTTCCCTTACACATAATCCTTTTGTATTTCTCTCACTTGTCATACAGAGAGTGTGTACTTTTCATTTTATAATGTAAACTTTTATATTATTAACAAATTGTAAACACAATGCTGACATATCATCACCTTATAAGACGATATGTTAAACTTCTTAGCAAACAGTTGCGTATTTCCACATCTAGCAGTTACGGAGCAATATTATCACTTATTGGGAGTTTCTGTCCACTTGATGAATGTGAGTCCAATATTCACTCTATTTTAGCTGTTTTTGGTTTCTACAGATTCTTGAAGGAAATACCCAGCTCTTTAGCTGCTAAATGCTTCACTATGTTCACCAGCTAGTAACTAACTGTGTCTATTTGTTGTCTGGTGCAGGTAGTGTGCAGTGGGTTTTTAGAACTTTTCTCTAAAAACAGCTGCCTGCCATGGCTGAAAACAGCACTGTAAGAGCGCTCTGAGTGAAGCAAAATGGTAAAAATGCAGCCGGACGGCCAAACAATGAGGTGAAATTCACCATAAAGCTCTGTGAAGTCTGCAAAGTGATAATTCCCTGTAGGTTCATCACTACAAGTGACGCCTCTGTCATTACACATTGTTTCATACATTGTTGTAAAAAATATCGATTATAGCTGCTTTAACTGTAGACTTTTTGTTAATGTGTTAATTTTTTGTAATTTTCGTCTTCATTGGACAGTCAGTCGATAGTAAAGAGGCAAACATGATACAAGGGGAAAAAGAGGTATGATATGCAACAACGGTGCCTGACTAGAGTGTTGCAGTTCTTGAAAGTTCTCAAAGTGATCAATAATAAAAAGGGTACCATTTAACAAAATTATTTTTAGTCCAAAGAGTCAAAATATTATAGAGAGATATTTGCTCCTTATTGCCAACAAGACCATTCTGTTTTAGTGTGTTTCAGCAGAGAGGAAAAGATTATCCATGCCTATGCAACACATTCTGGAGTTTTTGGAGGCATGGCCGGTAATTTCTTAGGATCCAGAAATTTCTTACAGCTGGGAGAAGAAGTGTTTACAGCACTAAGTAGAGGGCAAGTGTTGAAAGTAGTTCTGCAATGATGGGGTTTAGAATGAAAGTCTATGGGATTTAGATGTCATCAGCAGTGTGGATAATACCTGCAGTGGATTTGAAACAGAATGTTTTTGTGATCTGAGTTAGGATGCAAACTGTGTCATCCATAGCAGAGGCTTCTCTGCTGGAGATGTTTCTGGTGTTGTGCTCTGTTGATTCATTGTCAACAGGGCTGCTTATGCAAGAGATGACGTCAGGGTGAGTAACTCTGTGAACTGTTCCACATTTAATTTGCTAATGTTGTGTCGTTGTTGTTGGGTTTTTTGTTTGTTTGTTTGTTTTTCATTAGAACTGACCCACAGCTCAGGAATTTGCAAAGATAGTTAGGCCTTATTCAAAGGCTTTGTGATTACTAAACATAAGGTCTTCCATAGACTGTCTGTCTAGAAACATAAACAGCCAAGCAGAGTGTAAGATGAAAAAGGCGACATGGAGAATATTCAAATTATGTAGTACAATAATTCTGCCATAGCTTGTCTGTAATGAAATCTGGAGTGGCAGGTAAACCTGAAAGCACACTGACATACTAAAAACCCATAAAAAATGTATTGGTTCAGTGTCAGATACTAACAGGAGGGCGTGTTCCTTCTGGGAGCCAGGGGGCGGGTTGCATTAAATCTGCAATTCCTCCCAACACTGCCAAAGTGCTGTAATATGCAAAAAGACAAATTGCAGTTACTGCCTGTGAAATAGCAAATACAGCAATACAATTTTATTTACAGGTAATATTTCTCACTTTCAGAATTCCAATACATAATTTTCATAGCCTGGGATTGCCCAATCAGTTTGAGACCATAAACCATTTTCTAACAATATTAGAAATCACAGAAACAAGTCTGTAATCTATTGTCTTGCTGCACAGCCTGGGGATGCTCCATTTATAATGAACTGTTATGTCCAAAATATCTTCACATTTAGCAGCATTCGCATTCCAAATTGTACTCTGATATACATAAAAAACACATGGGATGTTGTCAGTCAAGTTTTCTATTGTTTGCAATTTATTGTCTGTAGCTTCAAATACAACATTGTCTCATATCAAAATGTGTAAGGGCTACATTGGTCCACAGCACAAAATTTCATAATAATGGCTCTAAAATTGTGAGATGCCTACATTTATTTTGGCGTATTCTTTTCTATATGCCTGCATCCATGTCACATGACTTTCAAGTGTCCGTCTGCGAAAACAAACTAAAATGGTAACATTTCTAGCGAGAAATGTGCATTTTATTGAATGTATATGATGTTTAATTTGTCAGTTATTACAAAGATTTGTTCAGGTTTTCTATCGTTGCTATGGTGGTTGCTATGGATGCTGTTATCACTGAAACCATGTAGTTGCATGTTGTTTGAATCATTGTCTTTGTGTTGTGTAGTTATCTGAGTTATGTTGTTTGTGTTATGTTATGTTTGATGATGTTCTTTCAAAAAAAAACGTAGATTTTTGAGCACTCCAGGGATGAATTCAAAATTCAGAATTTGAAACTTGAAGCTTTGGCTGACCGGAGGACCTGCCTGGAAGTATTTTCCTCACTGTCACCATGTTAAGGTTTTCTTTTATTGATATCTTCAACTTTTCTCAACACAAAAACACAAAGGTGTCATTGATACCTCAATAATACGATAAGTTAATGTTGAGGCCATCAGTTTCAATTATTTTTCCTTCGATTCTGAGAAGTTATACATGAAATAAGCCAACATATTTACTTTTTCTTAACATAGATCATCTAGATGCAGTGAAATTACTAGTTTGTCTGTACTAGATATTTGATGTATTCAGTAGATATATCTTTTTACAACCCAATTTACAACCCTACTTTGTAAGCTGGAAAAACTATAGCTGTGGTGCTGATTTGTATCGAGCTGCATGGCATGGCTCTAGGGAATTGTAGTTTTTAAACAAATGAGTTTTTTCCCAGAATTGGAACTTACAAATACTGAATTGAGAGTACACTGAGAAGTTTTAGGGGATGTTAAACACATTTGTGTAATCAGATTTCAAATATCTAATTGTTAAATGGGAGAAAATTAATTTTAAAGGGGACCTATTATGCTCATTTCCAGCTGTTGAGATTTATTATTTTTATTTTTCGACTCCACTAGAGTAGCTTTGCATGATTCACAGTTCAAATAACTCCTTATTTATCTTATACTGGCCTTTTATGCAGCCCCTCAGTTCAGCCTCTGTCTCTTAACAGGCCATTGTAGCTCTTGTCTCTTTAAGGGCCCCCCTCCTGTTAAGCCCACTCTGTTCTGCTGAGGGGCAGTTGTATCGGAGTTGTGTTAAGTTACAATTGATTCAAACCCAACATTTCCTGCTTTACTTTTAAATGACTAAATAACTGAAGACTTGAAGAAATTAAATGTGTCCCTCACTGAATTAGCAGAGCTTTATTAGCGGCACTAAAAACCAGTAGACACAACAAAATATGGACATATTTGGATCAATTAGAAATAATGCAGGGAGGAATACTACACACAGCCACAGGGAGATGTTTGATGAAGAGGTGCAGAAGACCAGCACTCCTCCAAAACAATTTGTGGACAATGTGATTTTGCACGTGGTGAGTGGAGCAGATGACCAAGGAATGCCAGCCATTTTTGTTTGTTTTTGCTGAAAGAATCTTGACAGTCACATGATGTTGACACAGGCCAATTGAAAATAATAGGCCAAAAAAAAAAAAAAAGTAAATATCTCCAAATTTTAAAGCCGTTATTGTGAAACTAATACATTTTGCGTTGTGGACAAACATAACTGTTACACATTTTGATGTGAGACTGGGTTGTCAGATATGACAATTGAAGAGAAACAAACTCCTCTTTCTGTCTCTGTCTATAGCAGCTAGCAGCTAACGTTAACTACTACAGCCTATGATTATCTAGAGCTTACAGGTACATATGAAAACATATGAAATTCAGTGTTACTCTCTTTTTGCACTGCTGTACTAAATATCAAGACTACATTAACTAAAATAAATCCAATTATATTAATCCAAATCAGAAAGTTTGTATCTTTCCTGATTAGGTGATTTGCCGGACAAAAGAAGGCTGGAGGGCTACATTTGGTTAAACAGGGAAGTTTTTAGACATGTAGGTTTTATAAAACCACTCTTTCAACATTATTTAAATGACTATATTTCTTTATGAAGTAGACCCTGTCTACACATTGAAATATAGTCATTGGAATGCTGTTAAAACAGCTTTAATATGCAACCTAAATGTCTGAAAACCTTCACTTTTCAACCAAATTTTGCCCAATTTTAACCTAGATATCTAGATATCTTTTGACCAGCAAATCACCAGTTCAGTGCTTGCTGAGATGTATAGTCCCGTATGTCCTTATTTACACAGTAGGAACTCTGAGTGAAAAAAAAATCACTGACTTATAGTCTGACTTAGAGAGAGCTTTGAAGGTCCAAAGTAATATATACCATTGCATTTTACAAGTCATCAGAAAACTGAATCACTGCACCTTTTAACTCCATAGTGAAAGTGAAGTAACAATCAGCCACAAAGTTACCCTCGCCATCAAGGAGATACTTCTCTCAGAGCTTTGCATCAACTTGAAGTGAAAAATCATGCTTCCTCATTTGCAGTGTGTGGGATGTCTGTCTGGGTAACTCAGCCACCTGCTGGCAACTCCTACATTTATGCATAAGTCTTCGACTTTTTTCTACAAGTGGGATTAAATTTGTGTCACTCTCCACATTGTTTTGCACTTAATACTAAATTTTCACTCCATGTGGCTTCATGCGCACTGGTGCTGAACTCAAATCATAGAAACTTGTTTGAGAGAGGTAAGGACAGGCTGTATGTGTTCAGAGCGCTGGTGTCATGCTGTCACTTAGCAGCGCTGCTTTATTCCTCACAGCTTGCCATGGATATTGATTTCTGGCCCTTAGCTTCCAGACAAGTGACCAGTTTTCTGTGGTATTCAGCTGTGACACTATAAAGTGGATGGTCTATTTTTTTTTACAGAAATACATCCAAGTGCTTCAAGACTGATGAAGGCTGTGACTACAGATATTTCTTTGAGATGTTCAGAAAATTACATTTTATGTTTTTTTATATTTTTTTTATTGTGGCCAGAGGCTGTCTTCACAAACATTGTGGCTACACGGGATGTTCAATTTTAAAATGCTTTGACACCATGAGACAGTGTCAAGACACCAGAGAATAATTTCAGACCAGAATAATGGGACCTTATTTCAGAAAAATAATTTCTTGGAAAGCATTCCTATGTCATTATTCTGTAACACTTTGTAAGAAGCCCATGTCTATAATGCATTATTAACAATGCGTTATAATCTGCTTATATCACTGTATAATTATAGTTATGAGCACTCATAAATATTCATAACACTAAATAACAATACGCATAACACATAATAAAGCATTTTTAATGACTTATAAGTTCAAGTATTATAATACTTCATAATTGCTGATCACTTGCTGACATTTTTTTTTCCAAGGATCATAGTATATTATAATTCTCATAGTTGTAATACATTATAATCATTTTATAATGCATTATAATGTGATTACAAGTTACTATAAGTGATCATTGGATGCTTTAAGGAAAGTGAGAAAAATATCATTAAATCTATGTGTAGCAAAGGAGGGTTCCCACGCTAGGTCTCAAACCCCGGTCTCCCAGACAGATACGCTAACCAGTCAGCCAAAGAATTAAGCCATTGGCCAAGGGCCAGTGTGTCTAGTCATCCATGGTCATAACTCTCAAGAGGGCACAAGCCTGCACCATGATACTATGCAGGAACAACACACAAAATGTTATAAAATTAATTTGTATGTTTAACGGGTCATAACAGAAATTGAGTACACCAATTTGACACAACTTTTTGATTGTCTCACTGCACAAGTGCTTCATCCCACCGCTCCCCAGCGCCCTGCCAGCGCTTTTCTGCCAAAGAGAAACACTGTATGAACACAAGCCCTCACCAAGGTTGAGACTTACCAAGTTTTAACACCAGTGCATAGTTTGCACCTGTTTTTTTAAGGAGTCACTTTTGTTGATCAAATGTTTACATAAAAGTAAAATATACAGCTACAGGTACAGTAGAATTGTTTCAGGTAATATCTATAATTTGAGTCAATTTAGTGTCTAGAGTGAGTTTTTGGGGAAACATTACATTGGTGAAATGTAAATGTTAGAGAGGATTCTTCTCCTATCAGAGGGTTCCACTACAATTACTGACAAAATAAATTGCATTTCCAATAACAGGAACTCCTTGAGTAGCCATCAGTTTAAGGTGGTTTTCCACAACCTTTAATTGCTAAAACTTTTAGATAAATATCACAGTGTTTGATTTAGAATTTCTAGTGCACTCAGTCTAAAACCCCAATTGGACCAGATTAATATTCTAGGGAGATAAGGGTGATAAAATATTAAGAATGCTCCTCGGTACCTAGATTAATCTAATGCAAATCTACCATGTCTCCAACACGTAAAGTAATAATTTCACCACAAATTACCTGTAAAATTTCACTGAAGACCGAGGTCATCTAATAATATTATGTGTGATGCTTTGCTCTCTTGGTTTTGCCACACTTTCTGCCTCTACCAGTTTGACCACTCGTCAGGCTTCAAGAACACTATTAATGGTTTGATGTTGTGAATTCAAGAGACTTGTCTACTGCTCAGCAGTTGTCAAGTTGTATCTGCAGATAATTTTTTGGATACGTAAGAAAAAATCAACAGAAAGAGACATTTGCTTATCCTGTGTGAATTCATCACATTAATCACAGATGCAGGATTACATTCTTCATGAGGTCTGCAGGTGGTAGTCTGGTGCATTTAGAGTTTAAGACAATTTTAATACACTGCAATGCAAATTTTCCAAATAGAGCTACATTTAATCATTATTATGTATAATATTTTGAAGAAGAAGTATATTTTATGGTTATAAAATCTGCCTCTATGGCTACAAATTTTCTAACTTGAAGCCTTTAAGTAACACAGTGTGGTGGTTTTCTGTAGTTCTAGTTTTAGTATGTTTTTTCTGGTATTTTGCTTACTGAACATTGTCAGTCATGTTGTTTATTTAAACAGTGTTTAATTAACAGTTCAATCTTATGATGATATTAGGCTGCTGACCATAATATGATTTTGTAATGTACTATTATAACTGACAACGTAAAGTGAATGGTGTTGACCTCCTATTTGTTGCTTTCTCCTTGCAAACATTTTAGTGTGACTCATAAACACCCCATTTCTTAATAGGAAGCTGTATAATTAACATAATGAGTACAGCCACAGAAGCTGTTGTCATGTTGCTTAGAAACACTGTTAGAAAAAAAGGACTTCAAGCAGCTAAGTACTTCACTTAGCATACTACATGAGTTTACGTTCCATGTAATGTACCATGACATCCTTTTAAGCAAGGTATATAAGACTTTTATTCAGTACTTACAAAGTACTGTACCTACTTACTGTACATTATGACCTTTGGAATGAGGCCATTTTAACATGTTATAACTTTACACCATAAGATGTTGCTGTTCTTTATCCACTGAGGGAAGATCAACTCAATAAAAAAACCAATATCTCTATATTAGACAATTCTGTATACGATGTTCATCCAATGCCAACGTTAGGTGCCAATACAGGAAATTGTGTGCTGTTTAGCATAACAAAAAGTGGTGTGTAGAGGTTAGGGTGGTGGATGGATATGTCTGCTTATACCCTGGAGACCCATTACTTTAACAGACACATTTTTCTAGAGCAACTTACAATTTTTCCAACATATACACATAGAACTGTTTTTGGATTAAGAGTCTTGCTCAAGAATGCTTTGATTTAACTGCCAGCCCTATGAGGAATGTGCAACTTGCTCTGCCACCAAAGCTACAGTTGCTTTTTACCCTTACCATAACTGAGTAGTTTTAGTTGCTTACTTTAAAGATACCCTGTAGAGTTTCTGACCACTACGCAGAAGTTATGGAGCAGTATGAGTGGGTCCCAGTTGTGTTTGTCTTGTGCACACACGCGAGGAAACACGTGCATGTGGGTGATGTGATACACATTCGTGCCAATGGTTTCACACTATTCCAGTGATCGACAGGTGGCTGCAATGGACCAAGAAACACAGCAATGTACCAGCAAATGCAGGAACGAAGAATACTACAAGCTAGTAGACATGCATGTAAACAATTGAGGATTTAAAGGACTTTAAAAATCAGCTTTGCAAATATGTTATGAACAAGTTAATGCTTTCAACGATTTTGTTAAAGCTCAAGGATGCACATAATGAGTTTTGGTGAGTAACACTCGATGTAAACATAACTTTTGTTTGTTTATAGAAAAATTCCACAGGGTACCTTTAACCATAGTTTAACCGTGCTGTAGTTGGTTATTTTGTGAATAATCAGTTAAGAAAATCATTGGCATTTATTGTTCATCAGCATAATCATTGTCTAATATCAGTGTTCTTTTCCTTACTTTCCTTAATGCAACTCTAAAGCCTTACTGACAGAAATTCAAGATTCAGTAATTGTATACTGGAAATTATGTTCATAGCTTTTCTCATCAAACCTCAAACTGTCATCACTATATGGGACATATTACAGGATATGAACTTTAATCACATGCATTTTTCTCCAACTTAACGCTTCAATTTAGAGAGTAGATAGCCATGTTTTTAGCTCTGTTGTGCATATCAGGTTTTGATTTATTTAATTTGAAATAATACCAATTTGTCTAGGCTTAGTCATATTTTACTGCTGTATTGCTTCAATTAATCTCTCATAACTCACTCTGAGCATTAGAGGCTTCACTGTCATCATTTCCATCTGATTTATCAGATTATTCTGCAATTTCTGATTCAGCTTGAATGAATACAATGACAATGAATTAAATGACCAGTAAAATAGTATTCAGATGGGTGGGATAGTGCAAAGATGGGCTGCAGCTTCAAGAAGATCGAAATGGCGCTGCGGATGGCTGCCTCGGTGTGTTGGTGTGCATTGTTTTGTCTTGTTCTGTTTCTAAACTCAGTGTTTTGCTACAGTACCCGTAGCTCTTTCACCAGAGAACAGCTTATGAACATAAGGGAAACAACTACTGCAGCAACATGCTAAACATGAATAACTGAGTGAGTTAAAAACTAGTTGCAAGAAGTGCTTTTCATCTAAAAGAAAATTAGAATAAATTGCAATTGAAGGTTGTGACTTCAGAGGGCAAAAAAGAAGAAGTATAACTCGGAAACAAGAAATTTGGGCAGATTTTTGGCCTGTGTCTTCAGGATTTCTCGTTAATTTTTGGCTAAGTCTCTAGCAAGTTTGTAGCAAAACAAATTATAGGTATTGAGGATTTTGTTTGCTTTATTACCCCAATGTCTGTTTTTTGCCCTCTTGGGGCGCAGGGTTCATCAGAGGCAGTGCAGTATCCCTTGAGCAATAGGGACAAAAATAAATTGACAATGGCAGACAGGTAAGGGGAAAACACAAGACCATCACTAAACCATCCCGTTTCCAACACAGCGTACATATTGCATGCATATGATTATGCGTCAGAACAATGGAACAGTGACAGTCTTTTCACTTATGCGTAATGCCCCCTTTGACCT
The DNA here is from genome assembly GCF_963924715.1 of Thunnus thynnus. NCBI lineage: Eukaryota > Metazoa > Chordata > Actinopteri > Scombriformes > Scombridae > Thunnus > Thunnus thynnus. The sequence continues at coordinate 8,966,142 of NC_089517.1, forward strand.
CAAGAGTCCTTAAGAAACTGCCAAGATGAATTTGGCTCAAGCTGCCAAATGCCTTGTAAGATGTCGGGGGATATGTCATATTTAATAGCTTATCCACAGTGAACATTTGCTTTGCTAATGCCAGTAATTTGTATCAGATGCGTTCAACAGTTACATAACTGGAGAACGGGTGCAGGCCCTGCCACAATTTTCCTGCTTTCTTCAATGCCGGTATCTTTTTTTTTTTGTCTTTGAAAGAGCAGACAAGCTTGTTTGATTTTCCTGACAGTGATTGTAATTGATTATGTTATGTGTTGAATGTGCTCATCAATATATTATAAGGGCTGTCAAATAGACAGACCCTAAAATGTGTTTGTATTTTGTTACATTCATGTATTTTTTTTAATTATAAGGAACAAATCAGTTGAATCAAAAATAAAATGTCTAAGGCTGATATTCATAAATCAGTTTATAAACCAGTGAACTCAGGAAAACATTAGCATGAAGGAAAGTTCCTGCTCATTATTTAATGTTAATAATTGATAATTCAGCTGTAGGATTTGATATTAAATGACAAGCCAACTTTTTGTTTCTTTTCTAAAGTCCATTGATGCTTAATTAACAGACATTATTTTATAAATCACATTAAAACTTACAGACCAGAAAAGTTAAGCAGCAAGTATTGTCGAATGATTAAATTCATGACAATTTTTTAGAAACCACTTCATGGGTCTGTACTCTACGCAGTGGGGGACTGTCTAGTTTTCAGTAGTTTCTTTTGTGTTATGCTCTACAGTTTGTTGAAACTTTTACTGAGAATGACCCTGTGAATTTAATCGAAATGAGCTACACGCAGACTCTGACACAGGAAAACAATATAATGCTTTCAACAACTGGTGTTTAAAAGGCTTTGGTCCATAATTAATTTCAATACTTCGACAACTGAAAATATTCCAGTAGATAATTATGATAATTATTCATTGGGAGCCAACCAGAACCTCATGGTACACATGAATGAATTAATAAGTTGAAATACTTTAAATAGTCCATAATGTTATTATTCCTCTTTATTGGCCCCACTTTTGGAGTCTTAAGGCGGTATTTCCAGGTCCATATGTAGTGAAGTCTAGAAAGCAAAGGGAGACTCTTTTCTACACCACATTATTATCAAACATCACCCCTACCACTGCTACCCAAGAAAGTGAATAACACCAATTTCTACATAGTCAGAAATTATGTGACACTCTCAAGGTCTCAGTAAATTCTGAATTTGCCTGCACACTCACCAAGTAGAAAGGATTTACAGGTGCTGCAAGTTGTGGTACCTCAATTATTATATGAAATAAACAAAATGATGAGGCAGGTGTCAAGAGTTCCCTCACTTGCTCCCATTTAGCACCTACATGTGTACTGTTATTAAAATGTTCCATTGTACACCAAACAGAGTAGTAGAGTAGTGTGTTTCTCTCACAGCACCAATTCAACAAGCTTCTGTTCACTTGCTCTGGCTACGTGTGAACAGATTCAGACACTGGCTATGTACTTGACCTTATCCATGATGCATTTAGAAAATTGAGTCATTTCTTTATTTAGTGCCTTACTGAGCATCAAATCTTTGAGAAGTTCATTAAAAACTACATTGAACCCGTAGTGACAACATCTCCCTGGGAAAATGTTTATTTTAAAGAATCATTTCATTATCTGTGGATTTCATTCATTGACCTCCACCAGAAGCTGTGAGTCCATTTTGGTCTGTGGGCATAGTTCATTGTAGCCTTTAATTGACGTGAATAATGAAGTCATATTTTCACAATTGAGACATGTACGCCGTTAAAGCAAAAACATCTTGTCATTTTTTTTTCTGTGTCATTATAATGAAGCTTATTGACCTTTTAAGCTGAAATATGTTGTGACAACAGTCTCTCGCTTGTACCACTCCTGAGTGGTGTCAGACAATGCGCATGCAATGTCTAGTGTGACTGTACTTGTTAAATAACTAAAAATGTCAACACTAAATACATTGCACTTAGTTGTTTTTTAATTGTCTTGGATGTGTTTTTTGTTTTGTTTTATTAAGTTTGTAGTGCATGGCTGTGTGGGAGGGAGTTGATCTCCCTATTTTAATAGTGGAAATTACATAGTTTGAGGCACAAAACTGGCAGAGTTAAGTGTGCATTAGTACATTCACATTCCATGGTGTTAATGTGGGAACAACATGACCAGAAATAAATAAAAAAGTGTTACCAGAGGAGGTGGTTTCTGACACTTTACACTAAGGCTAAAAGGATCCAACACTAATGTGGTGAGTAGTGTGAAAGTTGACCTAGATGGACAGTAAATATCAACACTCAGGGGCTGTCAACATATCAGCACTTTATGTGTGAAAATAACTCGGTTGAGTTGAGTCAGATAGACAATTTTTGAAGGCTGAAATCATTACATGTCTGGTTCCAGCATCTTAAATGTAAATATTTTCAGGTTTCTTTAGTCCTCTATGATAATACTGAATATCTTTGGGTTGTGGACTATTGGTTGAGAAAAAAAATGACATTTTAGGTTGCATTTGGGCTTTGGGAAACAGGCTGTAGGCGATTTGAGGGGGGATGAGGGGATGCAATCCCCCTTGTCAGAAAAATGACCCAAATGCATCCCCCTTGTTAACCTGCCACCCCCCTTTCCATCCCCTAGTAGCAGAGAGAGTGCAGGGGCAGAGGGGTTATTTAGTTGAATATGTTAGTCTAGTCTGCCTGACTCATTGATCCTTTATCTGACTGAGGTTTGTGCAAGTTAGAATCTATGGCAACCATGGCTCTGAAATATCAGTAGCTAACTGTGCTGTGTATTGATAAATACATGGCACTGTCCATGGTGCTGAAGTAACAGACAGATTTGTAATTGCACCTTTTTCTCTCAGTCCTGCCCTTCTGTCAGTTTCATCTTGAATCCATAATACTCTCTAAACTATATACCATAACTACTCAATTCTATACTATATTGTAGCCTATATACTCTGTACAGCAGTGCCACCTTCATGATCAAAGTAACAAGTAGCAACATGTAGTCACAGAAGAGTGAGAGGATCATAGAGATACTACAATATTCCTATAATATTTATATGATCATTCAGCACCATCTCTGCTGCTGAAAATACACCCCCAGACCAAGCCACCTCTGTAATAAAATATTTTAGGGGGGACATGACTACAGATGATTGAGATTTCTCACCATTTTCTGACATTTTATAGATCAGCTAATCGATAGATCAGGAAAATTGATAGATTAATTGTTAGTTTCATCTCTAGACTTAATTCTTCAATCGTGCATTCATCATAAGGAAGAATTCGGAAGAATTTGATTTTGCATTTAAATCATCACATATCTAAAAGAAACCTGGGTTCCAGCATTACTGTGTGTGATCAGAAGTAAAAGTGGGGAATCCACAGAGTGATAGATTTTGTAGAATTTGTTTGTGCGCTGTTGCACTTTTTTCTGAGCAATGTGTTAATGTAAAAATGGTTCCTTTATTTTCTGGTCCACAGAATGACAGCTCTCCGGGAATAACACGTTACGACATGCAGCTCAGAGTATCACATTTTGCATAATGCACTGTGACATACAAGCTCCAGAGGATCTCATTTTCACTCTGAGTATGTCCTGCGGCTAAGCTACGTCACATTTTATGACAGCTGCCAGTTCTACATGTCCTCAAATGGTGGTCCCTCTGTAGGGGCGAGAGGAGGTGCAACTGTCTGGAATTGATACTCGGCCAGTTTTGCCTCACTGAATCACAAAACAACTGCCAAGCAGCTCATTACCTCTGCTCAGTGTGCATGTACTGTATGTGCCGGAGAATGCAGTATACTGTACAGGTGTGTGTGGGAGTGAGCACTGTATTGCAAAGAAAAACAGAGGCCAGAATGTACCACATATGAGAAACTGCCACTTTTTCAACTGAATGTAGCCTTTTGGTGCCTGCTAAATTATAGTACTAATGTTGCCTCAGTAACATGTTTGCAAAGGTTTTGTTTTTCAAATAATAAGAATTATGTAATGCAGAAGCAAATGTATTTTCATATCAAAGTACACTGAGGCCTCTAGTTTGACTGTGGAAAAATTGGCCCAATCGGTTGTTAATGCCATGGTGCACACTGTAGTTTTGATGTTGGGAATTGCCAGGACTTGTGTTCTTGCCACCAGCCTGCCTGTACTTAATGGCACTCAATGTATTCTTATCAATCTAATTCTAAAGTATAAACTCTGCTTGGCAATGATATTTTAATTCGACTTTGACATATACAATATATATATCTATTAAGTGGAAAACATAAAACAAATATTTCATTCTGACTATTTACAGGTGCAGCTGTGATATGAGTGATTGCTATCAAGCATTGCTCTGTCAATACACTTAGTTTATGCCATGACACAGAGAGAGAAAATTGTGGAGGTGGCCTATGTCAAGGGCCAGCTGGTTTCATACACATCCCCCCTCTCCTTCTGTATCCAAACTGTCCCTGTGGTTCATAGCCAACTTGTCACCTAATGACATTGAGCTGTCTCCAACATCTAGCGGCAGATCCATCATGAGAGCACAGCAACATATTAGCCAAATGTTTTATCTCCACTTAAATTAATTTAATGTGCCATCTATAAGCCATAACCTGCTGCATGGAAATAAAAACAAAGTCACCTGCACTAAAGCCTGCAAAAGCATTGACTGATTCTAAAGCAGCAGAGACAAGACTGAGGTAGACAGAACAGATGCCTGACAGTGTTTGAAATGTGGTGCAAAAATTAATATTTTTAATAGATAATCTGTTGAATTTTTAAAAAAAAAACCAAAGTATGCAACTGTAAGCTTTTATGAGTCTTAATTTTAAGTTCCCCCAATCTGTCATGTTAGATCTGTTGTTTTAACCAATAAAAACAGCCACTCAATAATTTACTCTACAGTGAGCAGTAAATTTGAGCCATTTATAAACCGTCTTTGTTTAGTTTATCGTGACTGTAATCGGCCACCTGTGCTTTTCAAAAGCAAAAGCACTGGTATTGTGCATGCTGGCTGATTGTCATGCTCTCCCAGCTTACTGGGATACTTGAATAAAACAACAGAGCCCTCATTAATGTTATTAGTAACACCTGTGCTTTTCTTACTGTGACATGTCAAAATGTATTCCATAAAAAAGGCCTATTTTTACATCTTTAAAATGTGATTAATTGCATTGTTGGATTTTTAGCAGACAGTAGTGTACATTGTGACTTTTTGAGGGCACGGAAAAGAGCATGAACTTCACAGTCACAATGTTGACTCTCAGATAAAGTGACAGTGTTAATATAGTGCACTGTACACTAAATAGGGAGAGATTTTAGAAATAGCTTCCTTTTTAAAACAACCTTCCTCGACCATTTTGTTAATCCTGTATTGAAATTAATTTTACTTTTAGTTGAAAAATCATTTTCCATATTAGTTCTTTATTTCTTGGTTCTGGTTGGATCAAAACCTTTCTCTGTAACAAAACAGTACATCCTAGATCATATTTGAATTAAGCTGATTTGATCAGGGTTTTTTTTATTTTCATTGAGTTGCAATGTGTGGTCTTTATACCAAACAATTGTTATGTGATGTTGACTGTTATACAGTGGTGTGGAGATGAACTGTCATCTCCCATGTGGATCTTCCAAGCGTTGCCTCCCACACAGCAAACATTCTGATAAGGTTTTGTGGTCTATTCATTCACTGCACAGTTTAGAGATTACTGCTTTTGAAAAGCCGAGCAACTCCACAGTCTTGCACGCTCAGGACCACCCTCCTGGCACCCAACATCAAGTCTGTTAGATCACGCTCTAAGCCTCTTCATATGCAAAACCAGCATGGAAAAGGAGTTGCTGTTGCATGCACTTTTTTTATACAGCGTTACATATGGAAAAGCAGAGCGAGTGCTGACTTCTTCCTCAGGGTCTCAGGATGTTTTTGGTCATTGAGTTTTCTAAAGAGTCTACAAAGAGTTGGTGAATGAATATTCATTGCTCTCATTGCTCTCATTGCTTGGTGAGTTTGAAGAATAGACCCTTGACTACAGGTAATTAGCTCATTGATAAACTCATTAAGAATTTTAAAAGTGTTATTGAGTCAATGAAAAGTGCTGAGAAATCTCCACTGGCCGCTATGATGAAGTTGTGTCTAATTACATTTGTTTTTTTAAGATAAACAGAAGTGGTACAAGCTTAGTTACAGAACAGTGGCAGTAATTTCCTCTCAGTACCCAATGTTACAGAGTCACCTTTATGTTTCCTTAGCTATTAAGTTCATTGTTGATCCCACAGCTCCTCAAAATGTCTTAAGCCTCTGTGTTCCTTGCAACCATTTTTCCCAGCTCTTCAAAAAACACTCATACATTGACGTTTTGAAAGGACTTTGAGCTATCGAATCTTCTTGAACATCTTTTTGTGTATCAAACAGCTTGTGATAACAAAAATGGAGCTATTGCAAAGTGTTGACATGTAGCTTCTCTCCTTATTTTTGCAGTTACAGCGTATCTTTGATATGACAGATATTCCAAAAAGCAATTGCAATATGAAACATGTTTGCTGAAGTACAAAAAAGAAATAAATCAATAAACCACATATTACATATAGACACATCTAATGTGTCTATATGTTATAAAGATGTAGATGTGGTTATAAGACAAAGACAGCAATTTAATATGTTCCTTTATTGTGACGCATTTCACACCCAATAAAAACAAAATACACGCATTTAATTTAATATTTCATATGTGAAAGTGTAAATTTAGAGGGCTTTTTTGTTGTTATTTTTTTAAGGTCTCACAATGTTGGACAATTTTCTTTCTTCCTCCAAGATGTTTGTCAGTCGCATACAGACACAACCACACACATCTTCCAAATGTACTCTACCTGTCTCCTGGAAATTCTGTTTATATGCTAGTTATTTATTTTGCCAAAAACATAGTCGCTGCCTGGATTATGTTCAGTGGCAACAGTGAACCAAAACTTTTTTGATATCACTGAGTCTTACGCATGGTTGGATTTAGACAAGAAAAACCCTTAACCTGGTTAAAGTTTGGGAAAGATCATGATTTCAGTTAAACTTTGTAAACATGTTCTGTCTTGTGCTTCATGTCACTGTTGACTTTTTCAGTATTTGCTTAACACAGTGCTTTGAGAGCCACAAACTAAACATAATTTTTACTTAAGTTGCCACAGGAAAACAAATGTAATATGTTGTTAGTGAACATATTGCAGGTTGGAAAATACCATTATCAAAAATGATTCCTCATTAGGTTGCTAAAAAACATCAGTCAGGATGCACTAGGTTTCATCCAATCTTGCAGTTTGTGATGCACATATATACATTATTCTACATGATGCAGTGTGTTCTGTACACTGCATTACTATTTTTAAGTACCTTTGTTGTTTTACACTTTAACAACATTTCTAGTTTTAAATCCTAGCATAGATGGTCAGCTTTGAATCCTGTAATGACCATCTCTTTACTGCAGATGCTGGAGACTGTACGATTTCAGTTCTTTTGGACCTCAGTGCAGCTTTCGTCATTGTTGATTGTGCTGTTTCATTGGGTCGTCTTGACATCTGGATGTGTGCTTTGGGTTAAGCATTAAGTTGGTTTAGGACTCTTACTTACAGATTGTCAATTTAAAAAGGAAATTCTCTTAAAATGCTGTTACCACCTTCAAGTCCCATTCTCTCCTGTCTGAGATCCACAGGATCCCTTTTGGCTGTATCATTTGCAGTCACACAGATGACACCTAGATTCAGTCATGCATTTGACTTAAATCAGGAGACTCAAACTCCATTAGTACTAAAAATCACAGTGTGGCCTCTTAAACTAAGCCTGTGACCAGAAATCTTTGTGGGATCTTTGCTGGTGACCTTACCTTTGAGGAAAAAGAGGGACGTATGACATTATCTGTTTAACCATGGGTACTGAATGTGTAATTTAGAAAAATTAGAAAATTAGATATTTATCAAATATTTCTGGCTTCAGAAATTAGGTTTTTGTTATGAGCCCTCTCGTTATGAAAGAGCTGCAGTTGTGCTTTTCACAGCTAAGAAATGTTTCTAAGACTAAAAATATTATACATCCTTGTGTGACCTGGAGATGATTATTCATGCTTTTAACACATCTCATGTAAATTAATTTAACTGACTATATTCCTTTCCAAGTCAGAAATCACTCCCATGTCTCCAGCTTGTTTTGAAAACTGCTGCGAGTATCTTAACTGGCACCAAACAACAAGACCTTATGACCCCTATTTTGGCCTCTCTCTGCTGGCTGCCAGTCAAAGGATTTTAAGAGTTTACTGATCACGTTTAAAGTTCATTGGGGGTCTGGCCCTGAGCTACATTTCTAACCTTTTAGATGCCTATGAGCCTGAGTGTACTCTCTGATCCTCAGACAGGGCACTCCTGACTGCTCCTCAACACCAATCTGAGATCGAGAGGCATACAAGCACTCGCTGTCAGCAGTCCTGCACAGCCAAATGCCCTGCCTGAGAAACTGAGGTCCACTGAGGCAGTCATATTTTTATAAAGCAACAAAAACTGTAAAAGAGCATGTAGTGAGGAACACAAGAGACAGACACCAATGACATCATCTTCTCTTTCCTTTTTTTTCAGAACAAGAGCCTGAAAAATAAACTACTCTCGGGAAACAAACTTTGTGACGCCTATGCCGAAGAGGTAAGGATTTTCTGTTAGTATATTGTGTACATTGTGTAAAGAAATTTTATTCAAGTGAGCAAGCCATGTTAACAAAATACAAATTTTAATTGAGAAATGCAAAGTGATTATCTCTAATCAATTTATAATAATCTGAGGATATATGTACATTTTATTTTGTTTTTTTTCCTTGAAATTATAGTAAATTCTTTACATTGATTGTAACACTTATTAAGACATTTTTGGTGCTACTTGTATGTGGTGACAGACCTCAAAGGTTCAAAATCTCTCACTCACACGAAAACACAATCTTGCCTGGTTTTGGCTGTCTGGTGAATCTTAGAATCTCTCTAACAGCAAGCTGTTTGATGGCTGTACAGTGCAATCTAAGGAACTCAGGTTGTAGTGAAAGCAGTGGCAAGTATATTTCCACTGTGTCATTTTTGCTGTCACCTACTTTTTTTTTTCTTTTCCTCGTTCAGCTCTGCTTCCAGTTGTTCCAGTCAGCAGCGTCCACCAGGTTTACAGCCTTAGTGAAGCCTTGAGCTGAGCTTTGAACTGCTGCTTTTGCCTCCCTGCTGACCAATGCTAACGTAATTTAGCCATGCAGGATCGTATAAGTCAGTGGGTCCTGCGGGCATCCTGATGATATGTCTGAGTCAGTGAAGTTGGTGCTGAGTAATTGTAGGCTCAATAGCTATGTAGTTCTGCAGCGAGTGATTCCAAAAATTTGCTGTACTTCAGATTTTTACACATAGTGTGTCTGATGACGCATGCTGCTTGACAGATGGCAACCTTGGCATCAAAATGGAGATTCTTCTTTAGAAAGACCCTGGACTAAACTTGCAGCTGAGGCTTGTTTGATCAGTGCCACAGAGGACAATACCAAGGTTTTTGAATGGCAGAACCATTGTTAGTAGTTTACATTTTTACAGTAAGACAAGCAATTAGAGCTGCAATGATTAGTTGCAAACTATTAAATTAATCACCAAATATTTTGTTAGTCAATTGATTGTTTGAGTCATTTTTATGAAGAAAAATTCCAAATTATCTTCAGCCTCCTAAATGTGAATATTTTCTGATTTATTTAGTCCTCTATGCTAATAAAATAAATATCTTTGGTTTGTGGACTGTTGCTCGGGACATCTGAGCATATCACTTGGGGCTGTAGAAAACAGTAATTGACATTTTTTACCATTTTCTGACATTTTCTGGACCAAACAACCAATCAATTAATCAAGAAAGTAATTGACAGATGAATCAATAATGAAAATAATCGTTAGTTGCAGCCCTATAAGCAATTATGGAGCCTGGCATGCATCATAGGAGAAATTGTGATATTTGAGTCTCTTAAATTAGTAATCTGTACCCTCAGAATAATATATGTGCCCTTGAAATACTGATCCATGTTCTCAAATGACTTAATTTGCCTGCCGCACCTGAGGTTCTTAGCGTAGTTTCCCATAGATTTCTTCTTTCTTTCATTGCTCTTTCTGGAAACCTGAAAGATGATAATGTCAATATTCTATCTCCGATTTGAGCCCCTCATAACTTTAAACAACAGTTATTCTTTTAACGTTTGTCAGCTACAGCTGTGATAGTTCACATATGGCTTAGATTCATGAGTTGTAGTTTTTGAATGCTAGTTTAATAATCACAATATAATCTTGGTCCAGTGAAGAGTTGTTGAAAACTGTTCACCATGCTCTAGGAAAATACATTTTCAAGCTGAAGCTAGCGCAGCAGAGGTTAGCTTAGAAAGGAGGCTCTCTGTTGTGCATCAAGTGCCACAGGACCTCAAATCTGTTTATCCGAGTTTCAAATAGCTAAGTCCACCAAAATCAAAATAAAACTAACAGTTACATTATCCATGACCAGTCAGCTTTCAGTATTTATTTTGCATAGCCATTATATAGTTTCATGTATCCTCAGGCACATGTAGCTGTCCAAGTTACTATTGAAGGAACAAGGATAAATGAAAAGAAAAAGATTTATCTTAAAGCTATTTAATGGAATTAGTTTAATAATCAGGTAACACCTCAGCCGCCTCATTACAACCAATAACATCCATTCTCACTGCAACAATAACTTCACTGATCAATTGAAGGTTGTGTATGAGTATTATTTTTCTTGCATGAGAATGACAGGACTCTGCGCGGTAGATGAGTGTTTTCTAGGCAGACCGACTCTCCTCTTATACCTAGAATCAGTCTGACATCATCAGTAATGATAGACTAAAGCCTTGAATGACTCAGATTTAAATGCACACCACAGTTCACAGATCCACAAAGAGAATTTTGTGTTTTGTAGCTTTTGATGTTGAGGGGCTGTTCATCGACTCCCATTCTGCTCCAACATTAAAGTTATCCTTGAGTTTCTATTGACACACAGGAAACTAGTCTTAAAAAATTCCAGGCCTCGTTCTTGCTCCAAATCTCCCAGCTGAATATCCCTGACTTTTCACTACTTACACTTTTCCAAGCCATTGTGTCACTCACTCTACACTGAGCCAGAATTTTCCTAGGAACAGCAAAGGGGAAATTGTAAAAATATCACTTGAATATGGCTTTTTGCTTGTAGCTGCTGATATCTTATTCTCTGTACTCTTTAACACCGAGCTGTGTTCTTGTCTAGTGGTTCGCTGCCTTCCTGATTATTTCTGCAGAACTGCTATCAAGGCAAGTAGACTGGGTTCTTTAGGGAGCAAGTAGGTAGTGGAATTTTCTTGAACACAGGTAGATGGAGGTCACTGTCTACAATTCCCTTGGGAGGCTATAAACATTGAAATAAATCAGAGAGGGGAACTTTTATCCATGCCTCTACTTTAATCCTGGAAAGTTATTTATTTTGAAAGGGGAAAGGTCACAGACTGTGCCAGTAATAACACTGTAATTACTGTAGACTGACAGAAAGAGATGGATACTTAAAGTGAAAAACAATTGCCACAACATTCTTCTATTACAAGTTTGTCTGTTGCTAAGGAATCTGCATGTGCTTACTCAAACATATCGGCTGTTAATGGGGTGTAAATTTCGATGTGCTCTGTGTGAGTGGTTTTTACTAACCTATTGCACTTTTCACTGAATTATATTCAAGTCATGACAGCGGACACCCACCTGAAAGTAGATTAACATTTAAGAGTATGTTTACCCTCAAACCTTTTCAATTAAGATCTCCTCAGAGTATTGGGAACATCAGAGATTAATCCCTAACTGAGATTAGACCAGATCTTTTTTACTTGGCCTTGGATAAAGTTTCCAAGCATAAGCTTCTTTTGTCGCATGTGATACATTTTAAGGTTTTGTATGAGTAAACAGCAGATTTCCTCTATGTGTGATTTGCGTTCTCGTCTTGTGAAAATTGGCTTTGGGAATTCCTGCATTGTATTTTGGAATATATTTCATTTGGTGTGGTAATCGTTTTTAGAAAGCTGCTTTAACTTGAGCTTGGCTTTTCTTGGTATGTGAGGTGGAGGATCAAGCTTTGTGCTCTTAATCCATGTTGTGCTGTGAAAACTACTCAGCTAAAAAGACATGAAATTACATATTAAACCACACTGGCAAGAAGGTTGTATGGTTGCTGTTACAGTAGAATCTATTAACCTTTTTTTGCTCTTTATGCTTTATTATTTTAGACTACACAATGCAAGAATAGCAGCACTTGATGAACTACCATGTGAACCAAATTAAGCTAACTTTAGCTAAATGAGTTGTTTAAAAATGCTGTCTCTGGCTGATTTTTTAATATTTCAACTTGACCTCTTTTAAAACACGAACGCTGTAAGAGGGTCTTTAAAATTTGAATGATGCCTACAGATGTGACCTTGCACTAAAGACTGAGGCTTAAGTTGCATTTTCCAGGCAAAAAGTCGGCATCCTCAACATGACCCTATATGGCTGCTTACTTTACATACTTAGACAAGTAAGAAAGATGTTAGATTTATGCTTTATTGTTCATATTTTCAAACAATTAGTTTCAACATTTTCAGTAACATTACAAGAGAAAATACTTTTAGGATGAGGACAAATCTGTGAGTTTAGCAAACATCAACATCAAATCCAAAGCTTGACAGACATGCAGGGTCTAATTACTATTGGTTAGCTGTTGGACTGTTGCTGTTTGGGGGGGTTAGAGAACAGTCAGTTGCAGATATGAGGGTTCTAACACAACAGTAGCAAACTGCTTACACTGCTATCAAGGAGCTAACTATGTAAATTCAATACTAACAAATATGTCATATGTTTAATTATATTAAATTAAAATGCTGTTGCACCTATAAATATATTGTTATAGGTGCAGTGTGCTTCATGTTTCAATTCCCTGCTGCTTTATAACATAATAGACAAGGCTAATAAAAATCTTTATTGTATTGCCATAGCATCAGTGAAAACAATCCAGTGATGTGTCATTGTTTGCACTAAAATGATTTCAAAAGATCAAAGATGGTTAATTGAGGATGGATTTCTCTTCACAGGAAAATAGATGGAAGTACTTCCCCTTGTCAGGTTTATTTTATGTATCTCCAAATCTGTTTGGAAAGACAATAGTGTAATTGTCAATGTTCAGACATGTATGACCATATGAATGTGAAAGTTCAGTCAGGAAACTCACTGGCAGGCTGCCACTGGCCTGACTCAGCTGTGTGTTCGTTCATTTTACCAATCACAAACACTTCACAAATGCAGCAGTCCATTTAAATTGGAAAAGAAACTTAATAGGTCTGTGCAACCCAGATTGCCACTGAAACTTCTGCTGCATACTATACAGTATATATCTGGCTATTTTTGCTCCCTATTTGGTTCATTGGAAAAATGTCAACCTTTCTGAACCAGACGGTGATGTCCTCGGGGGAAAGATCTGATAGCTCAGAAAACTGAGTCAATGTCAAGGTAAAGACCGTTCAGTGAAGGGGAGGGACACATGGCATTAGAGATGCCATTTAATCTGTTGCTCATATTTTCCTCAAGAGCATGAATTTATCACCTATTTTCTATTCTGTCAAATTTATAGCGTTGCTGCACAGCCATCATTTGGATGAGGGATGTTGTTACATAGTAGTTTTTCAGCCCTAGAATTACATTTCATTCTTGCATCAGGATTTAATGGAAACATCTAGTAACCTGAACCGCATGCAGATAAAAAATGACACGCTGGATTTGGGAGGATTCCCTGTAATGAGTGATTTCAAGGTGAATGGCCTCATGTAATTAATTCTACAGGGGCTTTTTGAATAGAGCAGCATGCCATCATCATCTTGTGTATTTCAGGGCAATTAATGATCCAAGAAAGAGATCACACTAGTCTTTAATAATGAAGCATCAGTTATTTTAATAAATGTTCTTTGCTTCCATTTATTAATAGACTTTGGATGTGTCTGAGAGAGTCTTACAGTACTCAGAAGCCACACTTACCTGACTGAACTGGCTGAAGCAAAACATTTTATTATAACAAAACTTCTTTATTATTGCATTGATAAATGTATCTAAAGAAAGTGTAACACTGCACACAAGTGATTTATTTCCCCGACATCTACACATGCTTCTTTCCTCACTTCGGACAAAGTCAGGGAACTCAAACTACACATGATTTAATGAGTTATAGAGGTGCAACAGCTAACCGAATAGTTGATCGAAAGACAATTGGCAACTATTTTGATCATTGATTCATCGTTTCAGTCCATTTCCAAGCAAATAGGCCAAATATTTATGGTTCCAGCTTCTCAAATATGACAATTTGCTGTGTTTCTTTGTCATATATGATTGTATATCTTAAGGTTTTAGACTGTTAGTTTGGCAAAACAAGCTTGTTGAAGATGTCATGGTGGGCATGAATCGATAATGAAAATAATTGTTAGTTGCAACCTTAATGTGTTATATTATTTTTAATTTTAGATATGTAGTTAAAAATGGTCATGTTTAGAGCTGAAACAGTTAGTCAAGTAAATCTTCTTTATATGGCCCAATATCCCAAATCACAAATTTACCTCAAGAAGCTTTCTTTCATCTGTACAGCATACGACACCTTCTGTCCTTGAACCATCAGTTCAGATAAGGAAACACCAAACATAAGATACACATCACCTTGGGCTGAGGGAAACTGTGGTGGGCATTTTCTTTTTTTTTCTGACATTTTTTAGACAAAACAATTGATTCATTAATCGAGAAAATGATTGGCAGATTACCCTATAATGAAAATCTTTAGTTGTGAGATGAGTTATGTTTATGAATTAGATTGGATAATGTAAGATTAGGTTTGGGTTTGATATGAGGATGGAGATAGATAACATTGACATTTTGACAAGCTGTGTCTGTCACATGGCCATCATCATTTATGGCCCTTCGTCTCACCCTGTGTGCATCTCCAAGCATCATATTACTTTTTATGTCCTATGGAGAAACAGCAGAGAGATGACATTTATGTGGTTACACGCCACGTAATATTAGAACAGCTAAGGTCTCATCCAGGAATCAGAAACCAAAAGAAAGAATACTACTCATATGAATGTTTGATGTTGAACTGCTTTGATAACATGTTGTTTTGGAAGATGTTGTGCGCTTCACTGATGTACCCTACAATACAATTTGTTATGAGCACAGGGCGCATACAAGAGCAGATCCTTTAAATAAAACAAATGTATTACTATGCTGTTCTACTTCACTATCCGCATTGAATAAATCAGATTACCCTGACTGAAACGATTGAAAAAATTTATACTTCAGTCAGTACGTTTTGGCTTCCAGCCAGCCACTGGTCTGCCTCAGCTCATATGCTTCAGCCAATCAGAAACACTTCACAAATAGGGCAATCTGTTTAAATGGAAAAGGAGACGTAGCAGGTCTGTGATGCTGCTGTGCTCCTGCTGCGAGTTAGATGCAGATGTATAGCAAGGATTTCTGGACACCCTTTCACCTCACCTAAAACCACCATGTGATGTCATGTCACCTATTTGTATCTGCTTTTACGTAATGTGGGGCTGTGGAGCTGTCCTCTCACAAGGAGGATTTATGGTACATTGAGTTATGGGCCCAGACAGTACATACAAAACAGATCAATTGTTTTGTCAAAAGTAAACTGGTGTTTTGCTATCATTCTTTTTCAGTAACAATGAAAGCGTTACTGTGTGTACTGTTAGTTGTCCTCCAAGAAATAAAGCTTTGACAACTATTGTACACTGACA
This sequence comes from Thunnus thynnus, assembly GCF_963924715.1. NCBI lineage: Eukaryota > Metazoa > Chordata > Actinopteri > Scombriformes > Scombridae > Thunnus > Thunnus thynnus. Next base: position 8,981,998 of record NC_089517.1, read on the forward strand.
AACGATGAACACAACTTTCGAAAGACATCAGACATTATTCTCATCTACCTGCTAACTTGCTTCGTGACCAAACTGAACTAAACCTTGTACTGCTGTTTGTTTCTCACTTTTTTTTTTTTTTTGCTTTGTTTTTTTAATGATCTCCATGTTTCAAATTCAAGACACGCTCACACACTGTGTCATACATACTGTAGGCTACTTGGACTTGGATAATGAGAAACCCTTAAAGGCTGTTATGCCATACTTTTGGAGCCTTGTCTTTAGATCCAGAGCTGCATGGTGTGGCTTCAGCTTTAACTCAACGTTACTGAAGCTGTCTGAAAATGAAAGAACAATCAAAGAAAAGTGTTACTAAATTGGACGTACACGAAATGCATGTTACTGGAGTGGAGAAAACATGTCAAGATCAGGAAAGAAATGGGAGAGACGTGTAAGGATGTACAGTTCATGCATGGATTCTGTTGTATTTCAAAGAAGGTTGGCAGACATGTGAAGCTTCAAAAATAGATTAAACACAATTTGGTGCTGTCATATTTTTTTAAAATATACATACAACTCCAGTTAGGTGATTTTTATGTTTTAGCTATGGCTAAGGGATCAATGCTTTTTCTGTGGGTTGAGTAAATTCTACAATATCTGGTTAGCAAATTCAAAACACCCACTTTGTTATCTTCTTAAACACTGAAAAGATTACTTTTCCCAGATGTATTTGTTGTTATGCACTTAAAACAATATATCCAGAGCTACACAAGACTGTCCATACTTGTACTTAATTCACAAGGTTAGCAAAGTTGGTTAAATTGCCACTAAACAAGTTAGAGAATATTAAACAGCCTCTGGATATATTTCGGTCTCGCGAGAATAAAACCTGACACTGCACTGTCTTTCCATTTGATCTTGTCATTAATAATAAATAAATAATGAACTTTGCAGAGTAAAAGTGCCAAAGACATATTTGTGTAACATTAAGTGCTCTGCCTGTGTTTCATGACTATTAATATCCTTCTCTAAAAGGTAGGGACAGCAATTAAACAACACCAAGCTTATAAAATACTGCATCATTATATTTTGTACAGTTTTTAACAATTTGAAATGCAGGTCTCACCCTTGCGGGATTTTTTGAACCATCAGGAACAACAAGACTAAGATGCTGCTGTGATTCTCCTGGGCAACGGAGAAGAGCTCACATAATTTATTCTGAGTAAATAATACACCAATGCTTTGGCAATTCTGAGAGCTCAGCGCATTTAGAAATTGAGATATTTGCATTTATAAGTTAACACTCCACAGTGTGTGACTCTTCAGCCTCTTAATAGGATTCATTCTATCAGCAGCTACTGTAGAATCCCAAAAGCTCCACTTAACTGAGACAAATAAAATTAATTTGTTAACATTTGATTTCATGACCTGGGTCACGGTGAAACAGACTTAACGATCCCAAATCATATAAATAGCTTGCCCTCTTTAAAGTTACCTCAGTGTTTATTTAACCTCAATTTTTTATGAGGAGCCCCAGGGTGCAATTTTTGAATCCAGTTACACAAGACAGATATGGGTGTCTCGGGACATGGAAATACCCTGGGAAGAGTAATAACAAGATAAAGAATCTCATAAAAAAGGAACAAGTGTCAAATACACTTTGGAGGGAATTTGTCCCTCATCATTCAGTGTGCTTTGGTGAAAGATCAGACCTCATGTCACAGGTTTACTGCCTATGTCAAGGAAGTATAGAGATAGAAGTAGATTGGAAGGGAGGTAGAGAGAGGTTTATAGAGATAGACAGTCAGATATCAAGAAAGAGATATAGACAGGTAGAACGATAGAGATATAAGTAGAAAGAAAGACAGAGATATAGATAGAGAAGGAGATATGTCTGTGATAAGTCGGGCTGCAACTAACAATTATTTTCATTATCAATCATTATCGATTTTTTTCTTGATTAATCAATTAGTTGTTTGGTCTATAAAATGTCAGTAAAAGGTGAAAAACATTGATCACTGTTTCCCACAGTGCAAGATAATGCCCTCAAATGTTGTTTTGTCTTGACCAACAGTCCACGACCATAAGTTTACCATCATAGAAGGTTAAAGAAACAAGAAAATATTCACATTTAAGAAACTGGAACAACAGAATTTGGGCACTTATAGAGTCCACTGTCTATGAGTAATACTGTCCTCCAATCACATGCACATATTTGCCCATTAAACTTTGCATAAACGTAGCCGCCAAATCAGGACGCGCCTACCAGAATATGTGTGGAGCCCACAGTATATAAGGCAGTATGCCTGCTGTCCATCATCCTCTTCTCTTCAGCGAAAAGCGAGTCTGCCCACATGTGGGCTCCTTTTCACAGTCTGTGCATGCTGGATTAACCCAAGACTGGTGAAGAAGGTGTGTGTGTGTGTGTGTCAGCTGTGTTTAAGCTGACCCCCCTCTGGGCATGATACACCTACATTTTTCCAGTGCACCTGGATGACCCAGGGAATAAGGTGTGCAGAAGGTCTGTTGTGTGACAGTAGACCCCTGCGAGGTTAGGCCAGGGCCTCACCCAGTTTAGTGGTATACCATCTGGGTTGGCTGGGGCCCCCTACCTCTCCGCTGTGGCAGCTTAGGCTATAGAAGTAGGTCGGCTGTGGCAACTAACCTTTAGCCAGTCAGGATCAGTGGGGCTGGTTTGGATGTTATGATGCTGCAAGGCATTCATTCATTGGGCTCCTGAGCCTGTGTGAGATAGAATGAAGGTTATGATATTGTAGCCTTACTTCTATTAACACAGACAGAGCCCTTGACCTACAGGCCCTGCCATTCCTACACAGCTTGTTGAAGAGGTTGTGGGATGTTGGATAGCGGGCACGCTGCCTTATATACTCTGGTAGGCACGTTCTGATTGGACGGCTGCATGCAAAGTTCAGTGGGCGAATACATGCGTGTGATTGGAGGAGAGCAGTGCCCATAGAACTAATAGAACTTGGTTATTGTAACCTTCGTCAGTGGCACTAACTCTACAGTCCGGTGCCAGTAAACCATTGCATTAGAAAAGGGTGCAAGAAAAGGAGCGGCAGTCAAACCTCAAACAACTGAAATATAGCATTTATGTTTGTTTCATGTATTCATTTTTTTTTTTTCATCAGTCCATGCGGATCTGACCTGAAGCTATCTGAACTGAAGCTTGTGTGATGTCTAAGTTGCATGCTTTATTTATTTGTTGTTCTGGTGTTTCCACCCAGGTTTTTTTTATGAACAAATTGAAAATGTGCATAAACCAAGTGGATGGAAACACAGTTACGAATAGAGAGAAGAAGATGTAAATAAGTAGAATAGAGATACAGACAGATAAGTAAAAAGAAGGAGGTATAGATTGGCTGGAAGGAATGGATATAGATAGGTTGACAAATAGAGATACTAATTGTCAAAATATCTGTAGTATATTTGTCTTAGAGAGAGTTTAAATATTAATTAAATAATATGGAATTTTACATCACAACAGGAATATTCTTTCATATGATTTTCACATATAGCTCAAATAGACTCTTGCAATGACTAAAATATGATAGAGTCGCCTATTGATCTTTTATTTGCATAATTAATCACAGTTACAGTCTTGCAAGGCTTCACAATACCCACAGTAAGAAAACCATCCATAAAAACATCTTCCAACGTCACTGAGGACCAGGAGAGATGCCCTCTGATCTGCTGCTGAGTCCCATGTGGAGGCTTTCAGTGTTCTTGCTCACATATAGCTTTGAGGACGGTGATGTATCAAGCTATCTAGGAGGCAGCTTCTGTGTTCCTTATGCCTACTGATGTGGAGCAGCAGAGTGGATGTCAGGCAGAGCTGGTCACTGTGTGTTAGGGGTGGCAGCAAAGAACTGCGTTTGTGTGTGTCTGTGTGTGTGTGCGTGTGTGTGTGTGTGCCTGCTTACCGATAACAAGCGTGAGCCCATCGTAACCTAGGAACCCTGATGTGTGTGGCGGCAGTTATGTGTGTAGTGGGAGTGAGAATTCAGGTTTAGACAGTGGGCAAGAAGCCAGTGCATGACTGCATCATTGTGTGGACTATGCAGTTCAGTGAAGGGGAGATTTGATATTTTCTTCCTCTCAGTAGGGCCTTCCTTTAAGTCAGAGCTTTGCCCAGGGAACACTCACAAAGGAGTCTTCTGCTGCAGCTGGCAGAATCCTGCTACGTGATCTAAAACCAATTTCGCTATTTGAATAAGCTAACACTTATTTCCTTATCTTTCCCTTGCAGTCCAAAAAAATCCAGGCTCAACTGAAAGAACTGCGGTACGGGAAAAAGGATTTAATTTTTAAGGTAAGCTCAAAGTGAACGGGGGGTGGGGGGTGGGCTTTATAGTAGCTCCAGACCAGTGGTAAACAGGTACTTCAGACCACCTTGAAAGGATGATCCCATCACAGGAGGTACTCCAATTAATTTAGCCTGCAATTACAAAGTCCCTTCCAGCAAGACAGAAGCCTGCAAAGTCAATTGGTCAATGCTTAGTCTACATACAGTTAAGTCCTGTCCTCTGTTTTCCCCTCGGCAAGATGCTTCCCATCCTCTTCAATCATGGAATGTATGTTGATAAATGATATGGACAACTGCGGATGAAGCTGAAACAGAATTATGCATTAGATCATATAAGGGAATCTTCAAGACACAAATTACAGATGACAGCATGTATTGCTATAATTCAGTGAGTAGCACATATTACAGGGCATTAGAAATTTGGCTCCTCCTCACATACTTCCTCTGCAAACACAATATAAACAGTGGCAAACAAGAATTTTTTTAGTATTGTTGCCCACCCGTACATACTGCACTACCCCTTGTATTGCAAGGACTAAATGTCTTTAGATCTGAGTGCTTACGTAATGCTTATTGGCATTTACTGGTACAGGGGCTGACCTTTCAGGCCTTGTTTGCAGTGTTAAAATGTCAGTCGACATTTCTGCCACAGTGCCCTATGATGCCATTTCTTGAGTGTATGTTTTGATCCTTCAGACCGATCATTCCTAAACCCGTGTCAGACAGAATACTGACATAAATTAATAAAAAAAAATTAAATTGTCACAGGCTGAATTTTATACTTCAAACTGAAAGTCTGAATATATTGTTCCTGGATGTCCTGTTTCTTGTTCTGTTTCTAGCCTGTGAATGATGGATGCATTGACTTGTTTGTTTGATGTCACCATTCATAAATCGTTGTCTCTAAATTGCATCAGTCACCTACCCAAAACAACCTTATTGCTCAATGTCAGCAGACATTTCATGTGGACCTTTAAAACATTATGCTCTCTGGTGATTTGCTGTTGCAGTATAAGTATAAGGCTAATTTGATCATAGTCTTTGTCTTGTAAAAGCAGCAATCTTTGAGAGATGACAGAAAGTCTGCCGCTTTTTTTAGATGGAAAGGTCAGAGGGAAATGATACATCCTCAGACCAAGCCCCCCCTCCCCCTGATCCCTTGGGCTACTCCTGAAAACTCATCTGTATCCCTCATACGTATGCTGTGATCAAAAGCCCAGCGGGGAATGAGGGAGCAGGAAGTAGGGACGAGTCACTCAAGATACAGAAATGTCATCAGCCTCACAGGGGGGATGTCAGTCAAGGCACTTTGACCAGGAGGCAATTGAATTGGTTATGACGGCTGTTGTACCATATCAAAGTGCATTTTACAGCACAATGTCACAGTACACAAAGATACAGCAATCTCAAAAAACTGGAGACAGAACAAAGACAAGAAACTTCAAAACCTAATTATTTTATCTTAGGAGCCAATATAACCTTTTTAAGGATTGACAGATATAGCCAAGAAAGAGATAAGATTGTGAAACTATAATAACAGAAAAGGGTACTTTTTTGACAAAATGCAATAGTGCAGATGCACCTTGAGTATCAGGGAAAAAAGCCAGTAATGTCAGTGTTTTCCTCACTTGATAATTTTCCATTAATAATCCTCAGTTTTGAAGGACAACTTTAAAAGCGACTCAACTCTTTGAGTCCACAACAGTCCCAGTACTAAACTGTAAACACTATACACAGGCAGGTTCCCCTTCACTTGCTCAGTCATAACATTAAAAACTTTAGAGGAATAGACAGTGCCTTCCCTGCATTTCCCCTGTGAGACAATATTTTTGGCAGAGGAGCCATATTCGAGCCTTCACATCTTCTTCTCTCTGTCAGTCCACTTTTAAATTTACCCCTAGAGCTGTTTCTCCAACAGCTTTAAAAAAAAAAAAAAAAGAAAAATGATGGCTTGATGTAGTTGCATGCCTCGTCTAACAGAGAGGCTAGTACCTCACTGACCCCACACCTCTATAATGGACTCTGCCCAGAAATATGGAGCTTTATACTTGGAGGCGCTAACCCTGAAAGTCAGCATTTCTGGGTCAGTGGCCATGCGGCCGCAGTTCTCAAAGGACTCTCCGCTGATGATGCACTGTGTAATGGATGTAATGGCTCTCTACTATAATGCTACACACCCGCATGTATGTACATACAAACACACACACACACACAAAGTCTTTGTATCCTTAAGAAGGCAAACAAAGAGCAGGCTGCCTTCTTCTATTTACTTGTGAGCCAGTGCAGCTTGGACTCATGATTATTCAGTCCTCTGTACTTTACACTTTGTGTTGGTTTGTACTGCTTCATCAAAGTATTCTGGGCAGCTCTTACTGCTAATAAGGCAAAGTCCAAACATTTTGCGTTGGTAATATCTATCATGATTAGATTTAAACACACTCAAATAAAAACTCAAGAAGAAAAAATAAATCTAAATGTATTCTTTTGGCCTTTCGTAACATCATATTATAATGTGCCCAAACATTATTCTAATGGCAAAAATCTAATGATAAAAAGTCACCAGTCTCTTTGAAATTGGATGGTTAGAATTGTCTTTTTTATCAGTAACCTTCAGTATGCTGAAAAAATTCAAACACTAGTGAATACTTATGCCTTTCATTTGCCACAGAGATAAACTATACAACCCTTTGTGTCCATGATTAAAGAACCGTTGCTCAAACTTTATTATTTTAGGATTCCCTCTCGCGCGCAGCCCGACAGCTACAAATGACTGTGCAATCATCTCAAACTCCCTGTAAATGAAAAAAGACCTTCTGAGAGAAAGATCTGATTCTCTGGCTTCTTTGAAAACCCATAGTGGTGAATTCTGCTCTGTCCTTGACTGTCACTGTATGACTCATCCATCAGGCAAAACTTAAACATCGTTTCAGCTGAGTGGTAGAAGTGACAGAGATGTTCATCATTAAAATTACTCATAATTTTGCTGGCAGAAATCAAGATGAAAATGAGATGAACATGCCAAGTGTCCCCACAGTGTCACAAAACCCACTGAGGTAGCGCATAAGTCTATAAAACTCACTAAAAACCATCAATCAGCCTCATCACCCTTCTTTGAAATTTCATACACTTTTCTCCAGAGATTGTGGATGCTGTTTGTTGCGTACTGACCTTGGGTGTGTCAGAATGCAAGTCCATACAGTTTATGATTATGAGAGGCCAGTAAAAGACATCCAAATAAAAGTTAATGACTCGTGGTCAGTTTTACACAGACTGTATGCAAATGATCCTAAAACAAGTTTCTTTCTTTTTACTGATGAATTGATCAATAATAAACGACCCATCAGGGAGCTCTGTTGATCCTTATATGGACTTATATTGGCTCATTTACCAAAAAAGAGTCTTTTGTGTGTGTTGTACTATTCAGGGATTAAACTCTTGCAATGGAGCTCATTAAGGGGTTTGATGGTTTCAGTGGGTCTGTTCCCGTTAATGGTAAAGATTAAACCTTTCTTCTGTCTAAACGACAGATCTGACCTTTTTCATTTGTAACGTGGATGCTACAGTTTTCTATGTTACAAAAGGCTTATTCACCAAAGCATTTTAGCACTAAAATCATAAAAAAGATCTTATCAACGTAATACAGCAAGGTTTCTGAGATCCCTGTACACTCCTGGTAAAAGACACAGCGGATTCTTTAAGTGCTAAAAGCATATAAGGTACACAAGGTTTAATGCTCAATCAATGTGTATGAGTGTGTGTGTGTGTGTGTGTGGGTGTGCGGATTGTCATAATACAGGTTTGAAAAATCAGGACAAAAGTGATGATCAGCAGAATAATAGAGAGGAGTCTCAATCCTTTGTGCTATAGATTTGTGTTATTGATAGTGCTGGGGAGACAAGACGGGGATGAAGAAATGCTTTGTTTGCACAGAACAAAGAGGATTGAGCTGATTTAAAAGTAATGTCTTTCTGCAGGGGCAGCAGCTAATGGACTTGGAGCACAAGTTAACTATAGCCAAGGAAGAACTGGAGAAGACTGCACTCGACAAGGTGAATACAAGGGAAAAGGGGGGGGGTTAACTTTTTTTTCTCGCTGTAAGTATCATACTTTTGTAACACTTCTTTATTTGCAGGTTTTTTTTAACTTTTAGCTTATCTTGTCTGTGACCCATTTAAATCATGCAATGTCAAATGCTGAATAGAGAAACAGCAGCTGAATTATTTAACGAATAAAGTATATGTAGTAATATCAGTCAGTATGAATCCATGTTTTAGAAAAGTAGAATTTGAAGGTTGAATGGTAGGGGTAAAGGTAAAATAACTCCTAAAAGAAATATTTTAATGGCAATATTCTCTTTTGTGAGGATGTCTGCATTTTCAAAAGGTTTAGCTTCAGCAGGTTGAACACATGCAGCAGCTTTAATTTATGAGGTATAATGTTATTTTTATATGACACACTGTGACTGGGGGCAAGTTAGATGAGTTAAAAATGCATGGGGAGAACAGCTGATTAGGAAAACACATAGTTCTGGTGCTCAGCTCAGTAGTATTGACATCAGACGCTGTTGTAAAATAATTAAACCAATCATTCTATTATTAATATTGATTAAAAGTAAATGATTTTTTGAGCATTCTTTCTTTTTTATTACTCTGGTGAGTAACGCTTCATGTCTTGCCTAACGATGCCTCCTAGCTGACTAAAGTCCCTTTAAAGCTTGGCCTCCCATGGCTTAATGCTTAAGTAAGTTTCTCATGTGGATGCATTGAAGGAGGAATGGAGGGATTCAAAAATCTTCTTGTGTGTGTAATCTTGTTTGGGGACAGGAGTCTCAGCTGAAGGCGCTGAAGGACACAGTTCACATCTGCTTCTCAGCTGTCATGCAAAACCAGCCCAGCAGCAGTCACAGATTTCCCACCTCCCCCACCCACTTGTTCAGATACTCATCACTCATCAACAGCTCAAGAGTCACCTTTCAGCAGCCACATGCCAAGGTAATTCTGTATTCCACTCAGTTCCATCTGATTTAATGTTTATTCAGAAGAAGGCCTGGGTGTTGTAAAAATCCAACCTTTTTGTATTTAATACATCGGTCGAGTGATCTGCTCAGTCTATCAGACATCCTCTGTAGATGAGGACCTGCTGTCCTTGAACTAACAGTATGTCTCACTGTAATGCATCAATATGTGCTTTGCAAAGGTGTCACAAAGACAAGCATTCACTTCTAGCATTTATACACTGTGGGGTAGTTATATTGTTCGCCTTATAAAGCCTTGAAACCCTGAACCCTGAAAACCATTTAATTCTCATTCATTGTGGTTGCAACAGTCACATCTCTTCTTGATTTTGAAATGGCTTAAAAATCACTGAAAGCACATTAAATGTTCAATAAAAAATACCACTCCCTTCTTGTAACTTCACACACCAAAAAAATATAATTTGTTTTAGTGAATAAATGAATCAAGTGGAGGCACTCTGTTTCACTATCTAATCTTTTTTTCTAATCATAAAGCTAATCAGTTTTTCTAATCAGGCAGCACATTTCTAAGTCATAAGAATATTTATAAACAAAAACTCATCTTTTTTAGTCATTTTACCATGCGTTTCTAGTAATGAAATCATGATTACTGCTTATTTCATTTTGATAATGAAGGTTCATCCGTTTGTTGAAGTTGGGATTAGTTAAAAAAAATACACAAGTCAAACATTTGATGAATAAAACCTGCAACTACTACAAAAACATTTATTTGACAGTAGTGCATAACACTTCAGTCTACACTGATTTATTATCAGTTAATGTATGCATTTGGGTATGAAATCAGTCCCAGGGACACATTACAGAGCTATACAACTATAGTTTACTTAGGATTGTTAGGATTTGGGTAATTTCCTACTTAAATTGCAACGTGAGTAATTCTCAAGACAACAATAACTGGTATTCAATTTTAAACTTCCCTGCTACAATTACAGTTGAACCTGTGTAACCTGTTAGTTATCCAACTAACTAATAAGTAAACAATTTTATAGCGATGTTGTGACTAGGGACAAGATTCCCTGGGTGCTGCCTTTAACTGAGAGTGGTTCAACTCCTTTCTTTCAGATTTGCTGTGGCATTTTTCACTGAGTCTACGCCGCTACTATGAAATGTAACTGCTATCTCCTTAGTCGAACAAGTTTGTGTTTGTCAATAAATCTTTTTTGCATAAGACATCCATATCTCCTGGAGTTTCTGAATTGACGAGCTCAAGATTTCCATAACAGTTAGAAGTAAACATTTACTAAAGCTGTAATAAAAAATGTCATTGTGGTAATCCTGGTTGATTGCTGAATTGGAACGCTATTTTTTTTAAAGCCAGCTTGATTCACTGAATTTAGATGAACAATGCAGGCTGAATACAAAATGCATTACTACAGCCTCTCAGTATTTCCAAAAGCATGACCAATCGGCCTTTTCCACACAAGACATTTTGACTTTTCATAGCAAGAAAAGCATGGCATTTTATTGCGTCAGTCATCCAGTATGTAAAAAGTAATGCCCTGAGATGGTTATGCTAAATGGGTTGCAGCTCTTTTTTAATAATATTAATTACTGTGGTTTTCCTGCTACAACATGTCAAAATGTCTGCCTTGAAAAAGGCCTCTAGCATTGACTTTGCCTTGAAATAGCAGGCCAATATGAGTGACCTTTGTGTGAACACAGCAGTTACAATGTCTTATGATGAAAATGAGATAAGTTTGTTTTGTAAAGTGAAAATGGAAAGCGAGTTGGATTTGCGATTTGCTTCTGTAATGGCGGAGTATAATTTTCCCTCTGACTTTTCAGATAAGATAAAGCAGGCTGCTGTTTTTTTTTTTTCTCTCTTCTCTGTGTAAACACTTTGAAATTGAAATTCATTTCACACTGTAACTCCCAGCTTGGTGACATCATGGAATATAACTCTGTGCCAAAATATTCACCTCGCCGCACTTCAGAGCGCACATAATGCACTGTCTGCGATATGAATTTAAGTGTTAGCCGATTATTAGCTCCTTTTCAAGTGGCTATTTGTCAATCTGATGCCCTGAGTATCACTCTCTAGAGAGAAATAGCCCAGGAAATAATTACTACCAAATATAACAGTTGGGCAAACACGATTCCAGAGGCTGTTCAGAATAATAACATGTCTAAATCAAGCAGCAGTCAAAGTACTTTGTCAATCTTTATATTCTATGGTGCTGTAGCTTTAGAAGTAAATCCCAATTACTTCTTTATGGCATTATGGGAGTTTTGGTATGTTGGACTTATTCTCTATGAAATTATTAACTGAATGTGACACGGTCTTTGTTTAGAGCCCCTCAAAGTCAAGGTCACAGTAGACTCAACTAAGGGCTCAGAATTTAATCCCTTTTAGGAGTAGAAAAAAGGTGACTGCCAAGAGAATTCATTGTAAAAATCGGATTATGCCTTCAGTGTAGATATTGCTTCTTGTTTTGCTAGTGAAACACACTGACATTTAAGGACTAATGTCAAATGTCAAGGTTTTATCCAGTAAAAACATAATCGTTCATCAAAAAAGGAATGCTGACTAAAATAACATTTCTACATATTGGTGTGACTCTATAGGCCTAAAAAAATGAGCTGAAACACATCAGTTTTGCTTCTGGAAAAAATCTTTCATAGTATGGTTATTTTTCCCTCTACCAAGCAGTCATGTCAACCTCAATCAGAGATTGTGTTAGTTCTGATTTCTGAAAAGCAGCCGCTGCAGTCACTTTGAAATAATCAAGCTGGCCACAGAACCACCATGCCTTATCTGCCATGATCCTGGTGAGCAATTCTGTCTTTAAGAGGCTTTTCTTTCCTCAAAGCAGTCACAATTTACTCTGTGTCTCTTTTGTGGGTGCCTAAGAGATTTGATGTGCCACTTAGAGGTTTTTTTTTCATATTTCTTCATTTTCTTATCATGCTTCAATACCGCCATCCCTACTAGTGTCGCCACTGTCCCTCTGCAGTGGCATCACACAAAACTATATTCTGTAATTGACATGTTCTGTCCGTATTTAAACTCGTGTCAATGTTGGCAGTAAAACCGGATGATCCCATTATAGCAAGTGTGTGTTTCCCTGTCACCTTCCTTCCATTACTGTGTGCCAAATAATCGCAAGCACATGGGCAAAATAAACATCTCACAAAAGATAAGACAAGCAGCGGAAACTCAAGTTAGGTGTGGGATGATTTTCTTTATGCTAATGAAGTTATTACTTCCTACTTCATTAGCATACAAATAGCAGCACTCAACTTGTGAGCATTTGCTGGCTCCATTATCTCCTGTAGCCACTGTACACTTTGACAGGCTGTCTGATAAATCTGAGCGAGCCCTCACTGTAAAGATTGCTGGGGTGCTCCATCTGTCCACTCTGCCTGTGTATGTGTAGGTGGGTCAAGACGCATTTAAATCACTGCCAAATTTATTTCAAATTAAGTAGTAAAAAAACAACACACAATAGCACTTATGCACTGTGCATAAGAGAGCCAAACAGCCCATAGCTGAGAAGTTCGGTAACAATTCTCTAACAGAGAGCGAAATGTCAAGAACTTGGCTCTTTGATAAGCACGAGGTGTGCCTCATTAAGCTCATTAACAGCATGAAAGCTCTCAGAAGCATTATTATTACATCTTTTATCCTTATTCCTGTTGTTTAGTTTTCAACCTGACATATTAGTATAAGTGGAATGTAGCTGAATGCTAATAATACTGAAAATGCATGGCTAATCATATCCTAATTATTGTTGGTGATCAAAAGGCAATCATTTAGCACACAGCAGGGCCTAATAGCACTACCACCACTGCAGAAAGGAAAGAAAAAAATACTGCTAAGCTTATAACATATGGAGAAAAGCCTTTAAACACTCACTGGGTGATAAAACATACATTTGAGTTTCATGAGCACACTTAGACTAAAATCCGCTTTGTGTTTTTGAAATCCAAAGTGGGTAAGTGCAGGGATGTTTGTTCAAGCACTCACTGACACCACTTTGAGCTTCACACTCGTAGTTTGAGTTAACATAATGGGCCTTAAGCTCTGGTAGACGCCACTGATAAGACTCTCCCAGACCTTGCCTCTCAAACACCAACACACACACACACACACACACACACAACTCCTCTTGCTGGTGAAAGATTCATTAGTGTGAAGATGCAGAGATCAGCAAGATTGGAGTGGAAGTTGCTTCATATTTAACAGTCTCTGGGATAGAGCCAAATCTTGTGGTCCGATAGCATGCAATTTTCATCAAAGTAATGGGAGATGATGTCTTAGATGCTCGGAGCACTGTGCTGGAGGAGAAATGAGGCATTTCATGCCGTGCTCTCAGCACTTACTATTTACTTTTATGATTGTTTCCTTGTCTATATAAATCGACAGGATATTCATCTCGCAAGGAGGAGCGAGTAGGTGGTTGACAGAGCAAAAAAAAAAGCAGGTTGGAGATATTTATCAGGTAAATTTGGATTGTAGAATAATGCTGCAATACAGTTACATCATGCAACAAATATGAGTGTATCCGAGTAATGTTTTCTGTTAGGGCTCTTTTAAATTAAACTGTTCTTAAGGAAATAAACCTTTGTGATTTAGATTAAAAAACAATCTTTGTACTTTATTTTCAAAGACAAGCCCTTAATCCTTTTCATTTTTTTTAGTAGTTAATTAAACAGAACACTCCTTAATAATAAACATTTTCAGTTTAAGCTTTACCAAGTTTCTACTGGAAGATCACTGCCCCTATGGAGACAGAACAGTGGGTTTAATGCCTCCCCTTTTCCATTGCTGTAAAATTCTGCTGATTCTGACGGATGCTGTCAAAAGTTAGGAAATAATGCATGAAATGTTCGCCCAAAAGCGGTCACCTCTACAAGCCAATTCCACTGAACCTGCCTAAAAAAATGTTCCTTCAGCTGACAAAGTCAGAATGGAGTTTGACAGTGACAGGTTAAGATTGCTTGTGTTCATCTTGAAACCATCTTGCTTTATGCTCTCAAGAGAACACTTTTGACCCAGTTAAGGAAGATACTACTGTATGTACTAACCTTGTGCAGAAGCCTGGCTGCAACAGACACACAAAGTTATGTTTGGAGGAATATGTGCTGTACAAACTTTGCTTATCTTTTACTGGTTGGTGCTTACAGGACTAGATGTGGTAGGAAGCAGGAAAACAAGCACAGTTTCATATATTACTTTTGTGTTTTACTGTACAGTTACAAACTCGTATATAGAAACCATTAAAACAGCCTGTGCAAATAGTAGGTTCTTACTTAAATAAAAAATATTCTTGTATTATTACTTAATCTAACACAAGAAAGTGGTTGTAGGAATAGTTGAGGATCTACATCTTACACCACCATATTCCAAGTACAAGTAGGTGACTTTTCAATGGGCCATTGCTGGTGTAGAGAGCAGTTTTGCACCTCATTGTGAGTGAAAGCTTGAGCTGTCCCTAAATAATGTCAACATTCCCTATGCAAGAAGGTCAAGCATAAGGCATGGGCTCTGCTCACAGCCCTCAGCAGAGTCTGGAAACATTATTCATCACTCACAGAGTACTTTGAAAGAAACTGAGGTGGCTGTGGTTCAGGAGTTAGAGCCGGTCATCCACCAATCAGGTTGGTGGTTCGATCCCTGGCTCCTCCAGTCTGTATGTCTAAGCATCCTTGGGCAAGATACTGAACCCCAAATTGCTCCTGATGGCTGTGCCATCGATGTGTGATTGTGTGTGTGAAAGGGTGAGGCAGCAATGTATCTGCGCTGGGTTCTGCTTGTGAGCATTTGACAGAGGAGGGCTGAAGTAGTGCAGTTCAGTTATAGGTCTTTACATGGCTATTAATGTCTCCACCACGCAACGCATAAAAATAACCTTAACTACATGAATGGCCTTGGGTTATTCTGCTACTATATAGAGTACTGTACATTAATCATATCATACTGCATGTCTTGCATCCTACAAGAAACCCAGTGGATATATGATGTAATTCTTTCATACAGCCTTGACCCCTTTTTTCACAGACATTGTATAAATATCTGATTTTCATGTTTATTGAGACAATGAGAAACACGATTATAGAGCTGCAACGAGTATTCAGTTCATTGATTAGTTGATTGCCAGAAAATAACTGACTGATATTGATAATTAAATAATTGTTTTAATAATTTTTTAAGTAGTTTTCAACTACTCAGATGTTTCGATTTAATACTTTTCTTTGTCATACGTGATTTCTGACTGCCTGAAGATGTCCCCTTTGTAATGGTCATTTTTCACTATTTTCTGATATTCTATAGACCAAATAATTAAATTAAATTAAATAACTGGCAGATTAATCAATAATGAAAATAATCATTAGTTGCAGCCCTACATGGTTATATATCTACTCAGGGCTCTAAGAATGGAAAGTTTCCATTCAGGTTTGGCACAGCCATACAATTACTCATCAGTATTTGAATGACTATTTCTAGCGAGTGATGGAAAAAACAGCAAGACTGAAGCTTGCCATGCTATGCTGCCACGGTCTCTAGCACAGGGCATCTCTTACACCACTGACTCAAAGCACCTCAACCTCACAAGAGTGATATGTTTTCATGTGGAGATCATTTCAGGAGGTAGTAGTATAGATTGCTTTACCATCTCCAGAGAGAGACTGTCCATCTTGTGCTCCTCCCACTATCTTAACATTACGTTGGCTGTTTTTACAGAGGGTCACTTCACTGAAACGTCATTGTCCATCATTTGAAGCTCTCGCAGTAGTAAATCCCAAATCCAGAGGTGGGTAGTTACGTGTTATATTCACGCCGTTACATGTACTTGAGTAAAGTTTTTTAATAAATTGTACTTCTAAGAGTGCATTTGCGATAAAATATATGTACTTCTACTCCATTACATTGGGCTATACTTCTCGCTACTTACTTATATTCAGCTGAGCTCACACGACAACAGCAATTGTATCAATAACTGGATAGTATCACACTGTATAACACCGCAGATCAGTTGTCTGATCTCACAACTGCACTTCTTGACCCAAACAGCTGATCTGCAGCGTAATAAAGTCCGCGGCTTGCATTGGAAAACTGAAGTTCTTAGGTTGAAAAAATGTAGTGCCAAAGAAAAGGGCTGTCTGACGGACAGCAGTACATTGCTTTGTTTCCATGCCGGTAGGCTACTCTTGCCTGCTTCTCCAAACTGGGGGCGTGTCAACCCCCATCTACTGCGAGTAATACAATAACTATGGATAAGTATCTCATACAATCCCACTTCAAAAAATCTGAACTATCCCAACAATATATGTGCTCTTCACATTTGTTGAGGATGTGTTGTAATACATCCATCTAATATTGTTATTGGTTTCAAAAGACATATTTTTCGAAAATTAGTGAAAAAAAGTTAGCTCGTTACTGACAAGATAGTTTGGAAGATGTACATGGAAGTAATAAATTGCATCTAATGAAGTTACTCACTACTTGAGTAGTTTTTTACGAGATACTTTTTTACTTTTACTTCGGTAGTTATTTTTAAGAGTACTTTTACTTCTACTCGAGTAAAATTTATTATAAAGTAACCATATTTTTACTTGAGTACCATTTTTGTTTCCTCTGCCCACCACTGCCCAACTCTGTCCCCAGAATTACACTAGTTTTTCACTCACAGTTGATTTGTGTATGTTTATGCAAACATCAATCTCATGCTGGTTTCAAGGTCCAACTTCTGGGACCTGTAAGTCAGTTGCTAGACAACAGTGCACTCGCATTTTATTCAACAAAATCAGACCTGAACAATACTAAACAAAGTGAACTCTAAGAGAAAGATTTGCTTTTAGTATCTGGTTTGCTAGACATATAACATTAAGGTTATATGTCTAGCTCTGTTAGGGTAATATTAAGGTTCTATATTGTATGTTTCCTTACTGACAACTAAAATAAAAAACATATGCAATACTTATAACTTAAAGCTTAATTTGTAAACCAAATTTTTGAAATAGCTGGTGTGATGGTGTGGATGTGGACTCTGGCTTATAGCTGCAATAGTTGAAATTAGTACTGGATATGTGGTTGTAGAATATTGCTCTGTTCACCTCCAAGCCTTAGTACCTCAATAATTCTCTTTTTAGTTTTTCAGCACTGGCTGTCTTTCTTTTGCCCTTCCTGCTGCCTGTTACAACACAGTCATTCCAGTGATGATTTATTTACAACAAATAAATAAATTAAATTTGTTTAAATGAATAAGTATAACCGTTATGAACCTTTAAGTGAGATCTGATTACATTTCAGGAACCCCAGAGCCACTGCTGCATCAACAAGCCATTTACACATTTTATTTTTAACCCCAAGTTGAAATGTTCTCTTTTTCTCTACAGGATATCTCCAAAGTTCAGAGAATTGTCACTGCCAGTAAATCACCCATGAACATTGGAGTAATGAGGAGAGAGAGTGGCGGAGGTAAAGAGTGCCAGATGGAAAAGGTGAGCCTTCAGAGTAATTAAACTGTAATGGCCTATGTGACCTGAGGGCCTGACTCCATGACGTTCATCTGTTCACTGAATTCATGCTCAAGTCCTGCATCAGAAATCAAACAAGCCACTTTTGCTCCAAGTGTCTTCATTATGTTTATTAATTGGAAAACTTTATGCAAGAACTGCAACAAGTTTAATCTTAGAACACTGATGACACATGCTTCAATTCATAAATTTGATTCAACTTGCAAATTGCTGTTATATTTTGGATAAATCCCTTCTCCTTGCACATTACTAAAAGATTACATCAATCCCACTAGTGCTAGCAAAATTAGTCTGTAAGGGGTGATGATTAATGTTTTTAAATTTGCAAACTCAATTCAAACTCATCATTTGCCATATTTGCATTGACAAGTGCTAGCATCACAGAAAGAGGAGGCAGAACAGTAATGTAAATAAATTTAACATATGTGAGAAACAGTGGTGTAAAATACAGTGAAAGAAAAACATCCATAGGAACAACAAACAGAGCCATAATCTTGGATACCCAGTGATGATGAGGAAGAACATATACATTCATAAACCCCCAGTGATGACAAAGGCAGTGTGCTGTGTGGAACTTTGTTGGATTCAAAGACAATAATGACAGTACATACATTACTTTGCAAGGAAAGCAGCTTACTCTCAAAGTTGGCCAAAGGTTTGGCTCTGTCTTGTGTCGCATTAATCCCTTGTTTTGAAATATGACCAAATGATACTCAATGCCCTCTTACAACACAAATGTTGTGCTACTTGTTCTAACCAGGGGTGTGCCCGAATACAAATACATTATTCAGCGAAGCACAAATAGTGGGTTTTATACGATTTGTTTCATACAAATATTTTAAAAATTATTTGTTTGGGGTGTCCCCCAGAGATAAAGCTGAGCTACTGACACATGCAAAGTGCTCCCAAGGGGCTCTCCATAACCTGTTGTTCCCCTTCTCCTTTCCACAAAGTTAGGTTGTAAAAAATAGGCAATAAATGAAAAGTAAAAAGCAATAATCACCTTTTAGGTTCCTCCCTACACATTACATGGTGTGCTGTCTCTGTGTTATGGGTGTATAAATAGGTAGAGGTCTGTCTGCAATGAGGCGATGATTAAAGTTTTAGCTTAGTAAACAGCGCAGTCGTCTATGCTCTGGGAGACGACAGTTCAAGACCCAGTGTGGGACGTCCTTCGTAAGACACTTATTGACACACAAATGAACACACATGAACACCTATTGTAACACTTTAATTTTCTAAAATTAAAAGTGTAATAACAAAAACAGGATTCACTTTTATTCGGATACAAATACAGATACAAATGATTTTGCTGCCTCAACAAATACAGGTACAAATACAAATACTGGGATCTCTGCACATCCCTAGTTCTAACCCTGCATATAAATGTTAGCTGTTGAGCAGGACTCAAGACAGAAATGCAGAAATCTTTTTCTGGACACAGGAGATTATGATTACATGGAACACAATTTTTATGGGTAAAGATTTCATCATGAAAGATCTGAGTTTTCCCAATGGATCACACAGGACTGAAGGAGGGTCTTACCTGTGAGGGTTTTAAGGAATAAAAAAAAGGTTTGTATAACAACAGATTAAACATTGTAAAAGCAGTCCCCCTTCATAACTGGACAAACTGAAAGTTTTGGGGCAGAAGCAATAAAAATAGTCTTCAAAAAATAGTTTTCCTAAGTGCAAATATGTTTTTATAAGAAGGGGTTTCATTTGAACATTTGAGTGAGCTGAGTGCCTCGCTGACACTTTGAAATCATTTATTGAGGGAAGAGAGAGAGAAGCAATCATTGACCTCTTCTGTTACGATTTTTTGTGAAGGGCTTTGGTACCTTAGAGTCATAGACATGCTTGTCTAGGATCCGGGCAACTGCGAGGAGTCAGCTATCAGGAAGGCTCTGAATGAATATCTCCAACCCTGTTAAAACCAAGAGGATTTGAAGAATGCAGGGGAAGCAAAACAGGTCCGTAAGGATTTTTGACGAGTGGCTATCAAGAACTATTACGGATACAAGTTGATAGACCACTGGAGACAGAGGAGTATGAAGGGATGCCACCCAGAAAGCAAATTACCCTCTGTGGAAACTGTGTCAAAGAGATTCTTCCTTAATGAAATCATGCCAAAAACTATTGTTCACTGGTATACCATAATTGATTATATAATTTTGGCAAGGTTGTAAAAATTGTACAGCAAGAGGGAGAAACATTCTGATACAGATAAGAGGAGACATACAGTATTTGAAAAAGAGACTCAGATATTGTGTTTTCTCATGAATGCTGCCACATCTTCTCCTGTCCTCCTCTCCCTGCAGGCTGGGAGGAAATGAGGAGAGACAGTTAGTTTGAGTGTGTATAACCTGCAGTCTGTGCTTCAGTTTGAAAATTAAATGTGATAGGTTTGCAGCAATCCAACAAATGTTTTGCTTTTCCTACACAGACTTCACACTTGAAATATATATATTTCATATAAAATGCATTAGGCTTGAGATTGTCTCACAGTGTTATGGAGTATCTAGGCGTTCACCTCTGTTCATCACCCATCCTGCTTGTGGTTAGGTGTATCCAAATATTCTTGTGTTCAGCCAGTGTTTCAAGCAGGTAATTCACAATTTAGCTAAAGGTTAAAGAGACTTTTTAGTGACAATGTTTTGTGTTCATCCTGTATGAAGCTATGTTTTGGCCACAATGATTTGCAGCAATGTTACATGGAGGCAAAATTATTACCATGGGAGCAAAACGGCTTCAAGACTATCACAGAATAGAAGTGTCTTGACATTGCTCGGAGCCATGCTTACAATTCTGTAAGAGAAAAAACATTCTGTAGGGCCTCAATTAATGATTTTTTTCAGCATTTATTATTTCACAATTGATTATTTAGTCTATAAAATGTCAGAAAATACTGAAAAATGCCCATCACAAGTTTCAGGAGCCCAAGGTGACATAGTCAATTTGCTTGTTTTTTTTCCAACAGTCGAAAACCAAAGGATATTTACAATGACGATGTGAAACTGAGAAAAGCAGTATATCCTCACATTTAAGTGGCTGGAACCAGCTAATGTTTAGCATTTTTGCTTCAAAAAATAAACAATAAATGAATAAAATGTTTAATCTACTGATTATTTCATCAACCATATCACATATCACATATCAACAGCTTGTCATAAGAAGTATAAGAATGTTAGTTGGATGATTGTATGGTTTCAGAGGAAGTCAATGGAATATCATTAATGTCATTGGTATAAAACTGATTTAAATCCTATTTATCAAACAGAACTCTCTCAGTAGTCATGAGTCATGAGTAGTCTCTCCACCCTTGGCACCTATATACATATATATGTATGCTCCTTGCCGGAGCATGTTCGTTGTACCACATCAATCTCTATAGTAGTTGGCATTTGCGGATGTTGGAACACTGAGCTAGTTGGTTCGTTCAGCTTAGATGTTGGGTTTTGAAGCATCCATATATCCCACAACGTCTGCATGTAGCCCTTCTCCAACAGATCCCTATTCTCTGCCCTGCTCCGTCTATGTTTTGTTCCAGTAGCCCATTTCTCATCAGGGTGTCCTGGTTCCCCAACACCTGACGTGGACCTTGTTGACCAGGGCGACCTCCGAGCTGGTATGACTCTCGAATTTGCAGTTTCACTCATACTGAAGTAGGCCAGCAGCATCAAGGACCTTGCCTAAGGGTCCACACTAGATATGTTACCCCGCCCTGGCCGGTATTCGAACCCCGAACTCCCGCGCCAGAGTCAGCAGTGTTAACCACTGTGCTATCCCGCTGCTAGCCACCAAACCACTGAGCTATCCATCGAACCATCCAAAGTGTACTCTCAGTGGCAAGGTAATAACACAAGAACAGAACCTCCCAGGGCTGAGACTGAACAATACTGGAAGAGTATATGGGAGAAGGAGGCATCACATAACACCAATGCTCAGTGGCTAGTGGATCTAAGAGCAAACCACAGCAATCTCCCAGATCAAGATCCAGTGACCATTACAATGGCAGACATTCAAGAACCACTGTCAGGTAGGAAGAGCTGGACAGCACCGGGCCCGTACATGATCCACACCTATTGGCTAAAGAAACTGACTGCACTCCATGAACACCTGGCAGCACAAATGAACCAGCTGCTGATGGATGGGATGCACCCAGAGTGGTTAACCCAAGAGCGGACAATCCTGATCATGAAGGACCCCCAGAAGGGCATGATCCCATCCAACTACCGGCCAATAACCTGCCTCTGTACAACATGGAAGCTCCTGTCAGGCATCATAGCGGCCAAGATGAATAGGCACATGGCCCAATACATGAGCAGGGCCCAGAAAGGAATTGGTAGCAATACCAGGGGTGCTAAGCACCAGCTACTGGTCGATAGAGCAGTCACCCAAGACTGCAAGACCAGGCAGACCAACCTTTGCACCTTCCAAATCCAGACTGACAAACTGGTAATGGCTAACCAACCGGACATCGTGTTGATTGACAAACAACAGAAGAAGGCAGTAGTGATAGATGTAGCAATCCCAAGTGACAGCAACATCAAGAAGAAGGAACACAAGAAGATCGAAAAATACCAAGGGCTGAAAGAGAAGCTAGAAAAGATGTGGGGAGTGAAGGCAACAGTGGTGCCAGTGGTAATTGGAGCACTGGGGGGCTGTGACCCACAAACTGGGAGAGTGGCTCCAGCAGATTCCAGGTATAACATCTGAGGTCTCTGTCCAGAAGAGCGCAGTCCTAGGAACAGCTAAGATACTGTGCAGAACCTTCAAACTCTCAGGCCTCTGGTAGAGGACCCGAACTTGAGGAAGACACACCACCACCCCTGATGGGAGGGGGGTGAGAAGGGGATTTTTATATATATATAAAATCCCGTTCTCATATATTAGGGCTGTGCCCGAATACAAATACGTTATTTGGCAAAGCACAAATAGTGGGTTTTTTGTGAATATTTGTTTCATACAAATATTTTTAAAATTATTTGTTTTTGGTAAGAAAAAAACAAAACATGTCAAATACCAGCAAGCAGGTCAGTTATAGTCGCTATCTCAGTCTCTCTCCTCTGCTCCGCTGTTACGTCTATCAGCAGGTCTCAATGAGGGGAGTCACATCCACCTGCTACATGACACATATTTCTTAATTTAGACATCACTTTAATTTTCATCTCTAATTTTCTAAAATTGTAAGCGTAATAAAAACAAAAACAGGATTTTTAAGCCTCTTTCCACTTTTATTCAAATACAAATACAAATAATTTTGCTGCCTCAACAAATACAGATACAAATACAAATACTGGGCCCTCTGCACATCCCTAATATATATACTGCCACTAGACCATGACATATACATAAGCACAAAATCTAGTACCATTGTTATGCAGATCACAAACAAGTTTATGTCCCATTAAAAACCAATGAAGGGGGCAATTTTCATTATCTTTTATCTTGTCTGGCAGAAATAAAGCCAAAACCTTCGCCAGCTAAACAAAAACAAATCAGAAATAATTCTCTGGTCCTCCAAAGTCCATCCTCATATTACAGAAACATCTTGGATCCCTGTCGACAAATATCAAACCTGCTGCCAGAGACCTAGGTGTAATATTTAACAGTGACCTTTCATTTGAAAAACAAATTACAAACATTGTTCAATCATATTTTTATCACTTGAGGAGCATCTCAAAAATCAGGTCTTTTCTCTCTCAGCCTGATCTCGAGAAGGTCATCCATGCTTTTATTTCATCTCGGTTAGATTACTGTAATTTATTGTATTCAGGCATCTCGGTTAGATTACTGTAATTTATTGTATTCAGGCATCTCAGTTAGATTTCTGTAATTCATTGTATTCAACACCTTCAGCTGATACAAAATGCAGCAGTGCGGCTTTTAACAAATACTAGAAGACAAGATCACATCAGCCTTGTTTTAGCTTCTCTTCACTGGTTACCAGTAAGTTTAAGGATTGATTTTAAGATTTAACTTATCACATTTAAAGCACGTCAAGGTTCAGCTCCCAGCTACATTGCTGAATGCTGCTCCCCTATGAGCCAGACCACAGGCTCAGATCCTCGGGCAGGGCTCTGCCAGCTCAAGACTAAAGGTGACCAGACTTTTGCAGTCAGGGCCCCTCAGCTCTGGATCTCCCTGCCCAAGAATCTGAGGCTTGCAGGATCAGTGAAATCTTTTAAATCATTTTTCAAAACATATATTTTAAAAAAAGCCTTTTTATTAATTCTAGCACACTGTTTTATTTCCAACATGTCTTACCTGTTTTATTAATACTGTTGTTGTCTTTTTTTAATCTTTATTGTTGGGGATTTTATTCCATTTAATTTTTACATAAATTTAATTGCCTGATTTTGTTTGCCTCAGTCCTGAAATGTTTTAATCCTACAGCACTTTATAACTTTGTTTTGAAAAGTTCTGTATGAATAAAGTTTATTATTATTATTATTATTATTATTATTATTATTATTATGAAGTCTATTCATCTCATGTGTTTTCACTGAATACACACAGTCCCAGCATGCAATCTGCACTCTGAAATAATTTCCCTCTCCTCCGATAGACGGGGGGCGACTGCTTCCAGAATCAGACGGAGGAATCGGCTGCAGACAGTAAAAAGCTACCAGAACCACAGCAGGTGAGCTTCACTTGAATCTATATGGAAATAACAGATGCAAACATTGTAGAATTCTTGTTACTGCAGTGTTGTCAGTCTTGCTGTGTTTTGCCCCCTAAAAAAAATGTGTATCAGTTCATCAGTGAAACTGTCTTACGAGATAAGGCTGGTGTCTCTATATTTTTCTAATAGTCAAGAAATCCAGTGAAAAGACCTGAGGCAGAAGAAGTATTCAGATCATTTACTTCGATAAAAGTACCACTACAGCAATGTAAAAATACTCCATTACAAGTAAAAGTCCTGCATGAAAAACCCTACTTAATGAAAGTACATAAGCATTAGCTGTAAAATGTAGTTAAAGTATCCATTTTGTCTGATATATTATTATATATGACATCATTAGATTATTAATACTGAAGCATCAGTGTGTAAGCAGCATGTTACTGTTGTAGCTGCTGGAGGTGGAGCTAGTTTAAACTACTTTACATACATACACACAGTTAGCTAGTTTAGCCCAGTGGTTCCAAACCGAGGGGTTGGGCCCCTCCAAAGGGTCACCAGGAAAGAGAAGAAAAAGCAAAGATCTGATAAACAAATCTGTTTTCAGTTTCTCTAATCTTTGATTTTTTGTGAAATACTGGATCATTTGAACATTTATTGAAATGAAAGAAGTTCAGAGCAAAAATCACTATTTGGTGGGGCCGTTAACAACTCATAGACATCTGAAATGTGACACTGACTAAACACTGCTTTTTGAAAGAAGTCAAAAGACGAAAAAGTCGGAAACCACTGGTTTCATCTTTAACAATGTGTTGGATTTTGAAAGCTTGTTATACCATCCATTGTGTCAAATCTTCATCTGAAAAGTAACTAAAGCTGTCAAATCAATGCTTTGGAGAAGAAAGTACAATATTTCCCTCTGAAATTAAGTGGAGTGGAAGTATAAAGTAGCATAAAATTGAAATACTTAAATAAAGTAAAGTACAGTACTTGAGTAGATGTACTCAGTTACTTTCCACTACTGGAAAAGACTAAAACCAACAACATATTCAGTAGGGAAAAGAGTAGGGAAGGCTCAGTACTTCCCACCTTCCCTACTCCATCTGTGGCCCCCACCCTAAGCCCATTGGTTCTGACTGAAGATGTAAATCTTAAAAACAGGTGACAAATATAGTTTTGCTTCATAAAAATGCTAAATAATTCCTTTATCCAGCTGGGCACTGTAATTTTAGCTAACATTATTAAAACAGAAGTAAATTTAGATTTTTTGGGTGGAATATTTTCACCATCTATAACATATATGTGGGACTGGGACAGTGCCCGTGTTTACATTAATGAGAATATGTCACCCAGTGCAAAGATGTGCTTTGTTGACGTGTTTTAATAATTATTGCACAACAATGGAGGTCTATGGCACAGAGACAGTAGCTACATTAAAATTTGTCAACACAGAAAATATAAAAAAATATATCACCAGCCTTATCCTTTGCTTAGTTCTTCTGTAACAGATTATAGCAGTTTTTAGACTATTATAGTTATTCGGAGCGTAATTTCTTGCATTACACAGAAATTTCAACAAGAAAAATGAAAAAAAAATGTAGCAAGACATTGCATGTCTTAAAGAATTTCATGAAATGCAAGACTACACAGACAACTAACTAATCACCAAACAAACTAATTCAACTCGGTTTGTAACAAAATACAAAACAAAGAAGTGAAACAAAGCACAACGGATGACACAGTGTGATGGAAGGATGTACAACTCCTATATCATATTCCTAAAAATAAGGCAACCAATCTGCTAAAATCTAATATTCAGTGTGCCAATGTCAATGCCTTGCCAAAGCCTATGCTTAACTGCTTCCCTCATCATATTATTGAATTGAGTCACACCTGTTTGGAGGTGGCAGATGGTACAGCAAAACAATGCATCTCATTTCAATTCAGTGCAATACTGTGTAACTGAGCAACTGCCTTGCATTCCAAGTGGCAGCGTTCCATTTTTAGAATATTTGCACAAGAATGCGAGAATATTTAAAAAAAAAATCTCGACAAATGGGCAGAATTGACTTCACTGGTTTGTTTTATGCAAGAAAGACAGTCTGACAATTGCTTTTTTTATATAATACAACAAAGGACTGTCACTGATTCAAAGCATTACAAGATAATGGTATTCTGTATTAGATAGTGATATAGTGCTACATAATGTAACATGTAACATGTTTGCTGTACCAACAACACAACATGCATGACCAGCAAAAAAATATAATAATAGAAAGAATTTGCATCGTCGAACCATGTCCACCTTAACAACAACAATATTTTGTTTGGGAACTAAAAACTAGTAACATTTCAGCTAATTACTTCTTATACATGAACCTTTTGTTGGGGAAAAACTTTTTTTTTTTTCTTTTAATCTAATTAATTGGAAAATTTTCACATTGTGTTGCAACACTATATCTACCATCAGCTCTCTTTGCTTGCTGTCTGTTGGTATCCCTCATGCACAGCACTTGCCATTCACCGGGTAGTAAACAATTTGATTAGTAATGATCTGCATTCCGGTCTCTGTGGATCAATCTGCATTAAAGTGCCCCCTATTTCTGTCACTACTCTACCTTCATTATGTGCTCTCATGTTCGATTTGTGAGAGTGAGAACCTGAGTGGCTTCTCCCCTTATGTTCAAATACTTCCGGAAGAAAAGGCAATTCTTTAAGTCTCGCAACACAAAGAAAGGTTTATAGGAAGACAGAGCAACAGCTGCACTTTGTAGGTGAGATATATTGTACAATAAGCCCTCGTCTATTTACTCAGTCTCCTCCGGCAGACCGATCAGACAAAGAGGCTCTGGCGGATGTGGCCTCAAGATCGAAAGTCTGATAGACCAACACCAGACACCCTCAGTGGAGCTTTCAGCCAGAATAACTATAATGTCAACAACATTGGAGGAAATAACATTGTTCTGGGTTTGTAAATATATTGTGTAGACTTAAGAAACAGAGTATGCTATCTAACCTGTGTAACATTTGTTCAAATGTATGGTGTATCATGCTGGAGCCCACCATTAAGATTCTTTGTGAGTTAAGTAACTTGTTCTCCTTAAGTCAAAAATATAACTCCGTAACACTTCAGCAAACTCTGACATTCTTAAACAACACAGCATATCTCTGAAGCAAAGTAGCACCAGTATTGTTTGTTCTGACATTCCTGAATTCATTAAAAAGGTGCAAGTGGAAGAACAGCAGCTAGAATGTGAGGAGAAAAATATCAGCAGTTTCAAAGACAGTTTATGCACCAAGTATGCAGTTGCTCAAAATCATTATTAATAAATGTTCAAATTATTATTATCATTATTACTATTATTATTGTTGTTATTATTATCATTATCATTATTATTATTATTATTATTATTTAAACAAAACAAGTAGTCTTTCATCTGTCTGTCAGTTTTAGCATTGTTAAAATAGTTGTTTTACCAATAGCGACAGAATTAGGACAAGAACCTGCTATGTTTGTTATTGTATTTTAGAAATAATGGTGGCATTTGTGCTCAGTTGCTAACATTATCTGAGGAAAATAATTATACCTTCTGCCTGCCTAGCTAGTAAAGTGGGAAGTGTACGCCCACGTACGTCATTTTAGCTGTAAATTATTTTATTTATACCTCCACATGTTTCTGGAATCTCTTTGTATTTTATAGACTAGACTAGATATATTGATATAAAGCCTCTCTATGAACTGTAATCTTGGCCCATCTTATTAGAAAAAAAAATATAACTGTAAAGATTTCTCTTCATCCATCCTTATGAAAAACACAGTGCACAATAAGTCAATATAAAGTCAGAACTGTACGTACCATGCAATAGCAGAAACTTTATTGTTAGATATACAGTACATTTGTTTTTAATCAGCTTGACTGCTGACATTGTCAGCTGATAAAGCTGTTGCAAGTTTCTCCAAAAACCCACCCTTGCACAAAAACTATAAGATGTCCTTAAGGGAGTTTTTGCTAGTGATAAATAGGATTCACAAAAAAAAAAAAAAAAGAAAATCCTAAACCCACATTAAAGTGGGCGGGAACAGAGTTTGGCAAGAAGCCACAAGAGTGCATTAAGTGAGAGATCAAGCTTGCCTGCAGAAGGAAGTGAGAGTTATTGAGTACCCAGTCTCAGTCACACACATCCATGTACTTCAGTTAAAAATGCACTGCTCAGTATTTTGTAATAACACAACTGCCAAATGATATGGTCAAATACAAAGTTTACTTTCATGCTCCCCCGAAAGTGATAGGATAAGTGTAGAGTTGCATGTTGCCTCTTTTCTGTTTATTTTGCTTCAAGCCAGGTGGTAGAACTGTAACCCGCTGCCATGCAGAGTGATGTGTAACTCAATAATTTGCAAGCAGCCAGCAAGCCTTAAGGTATTCTCCAAAGTGACATTGGCAAACACTAAACAGATGCTTTGCTTGGAGAATTTGTTTCTAGTGCCTGTGTGCTGTATTTAAACATGCCATTGCCAAAAATTATTCAGAATACCAAAGAAAATTGCATCACATTAAAACAATACATTGGAGCCCAAATGATTTTGTCTTTAAAATACAAGAGGGAATTTGTGAAAATAACAGGAACACACACACACCTCTATTAGACTGCATTGTGTTTCAACATGCCACTGAACTGTAAACAGACTGGTGTTGCTCTCGCTGCTGTTCTTCAAAACCCAGAGAAGTGCTGGTCTTCCATCCCACCAGGTAGTTAATTGCATTCAATCTGCGTCCCAAGTGTAACTCCTTCCTTCTATGCCTAAGATGAAAACCAGCAGGATTCTGTAGCCATTAAAGCTGGGCAATCGATTGCAAAGTTACCAAAAATCAATATTATGACTCACTAACTGACCTAACTTCAGTCACATCAATACGTTTGATAAATTCCTCCCTTTATACAGGCTGCTACCTACCCCTTGAAAGTACAAAAACAAATCTAACCCTATAGGCCAAAGTACACAACCAGTCAGAGTGTGCTGTGAATTAATTTCATGAATCACCGGGTCGGTATTGTTCCACTGAGTAATTTTAAACAGTGTATTCAACCAGACAGTTCCAGTCTACTGTAAGTCTGATAGACAAAATGAGTCATTGTTGGAGTAAAAACAGCTGGGGGCAGGTGCAGAAAAACATGTCATGTCAGTCATGTGGGCACATTTTGGCGTCAGTCGACAAGATACAGAACAAAACACAGCTACATTTAAGTGCAGCTTCTTACAAGCATTCAGTCAGGTGTGATTTTGTAGCAAGTTTGCAGAGAGATTGTGTGCCCAGGACAGGCACATGAGCTGGTCATCAGAGCAGAGTCAGGTTAGCAGTAAACCGTGAATTTAACAATGAACATTCAGTATGACACGGTGTCAATGCAGGAGGTGTAGCATAAGTAGCATGTTAGCAGAGCAGCAGCTTCAGTCCTCCATCTGTGTCTACACTCGATGCATTCAGGCACAGAAATGAGTGTAGGTCACCTGAGCACTGGCAGCATTCAGAGCCCAGCACACAATCACTGTGTTTAAAATGGAAGAAAATACATTTGAAGCTTAGAACTGTGCTTAAAAACATGAGCCAACATGCAATCGACTCAAGTGACATTACTTGAAGTAATTTAATTTTTAAAATTTTACACAGCTCCCACTGGAACCACAAAAGGCTTTACGTAACTTTTTTTCACATATGTAGTAGAACTCCCCAAGACCTTCAGATTCTTGTGCACAGGTGTATTTAATGAGATATTGTTTCACTAAATGTTACCAAGGTAAATGTGACAATTAGTCATGGTTTCAGGTGATATCACCCAGCCCAAGTAGCTAATCCCCGGACTACCTCCTTCAAAGTCAGCATTTCGAAACCAACGAGTTGACAAGGCTGTTGTATTTCAAAGGCTCATTTAAATTCATCCCAGAAATATAGCCTTGTTTTGCCGAAATGAGGAGTACACAACCTGTTAATCCTTCACAGCCCCCAGCATCCCAAACTCTCATTTGCATGGACAGCGACTTGTTCAGTGTTGCACTTGGGTGGTCCTAATCAACTTTTATGTCATGTGGTCAGTTAGTCACTGGCACATACTGTATATCACATGAACTGGATCAATGAAAACCCTTCTGCAGGAGTGCCCTGCAGGGATCAACTCTTATCTTAAAAGTACAAAAGATATGCAGTTAATCACCACATACTGTAGGTGTTTACAATGATTTACTCATATTGTGATAGAGAAATGAAAGTTACATTGATGTTTTTACCATTAAATTTCAGTATTTTAGTGACTTAAACCCACTTTTTTGAGTAAATTATATGCACAGTCACTTTATTATTTGTTTGGTGGGTATCTACTTTTCCAGTGACAATCAAATAGTGCTGCCCTGTACACTAACATTTTTAAAAATCTGTCATTTCCTTTAGGGCTGCAACTAACGATTATTTTCATCATCGATTAATCTGCCAATTATTTTTTCCAGTGATTAATCATGTGTCAAAAAATGCCTTTTATAATTTCTTAAAGCTCAAGGTGACATCCTCAGATGTCTCCTTTTGTCTGATCAACAGCCCAAAATCCAAAGATGTTCAATTTGCTGTCATGTACGACAAAGACAAGCTTCACATTCTCACATTTGAGAAGCTGCCATGATTGAATATATAGAATTTCTTTGCTTAAAAAGTCACCAAAACAATTATTCAATTATCAAAACAGTTGAACCAATTAATTTTCTGATGATTGACTAATCTATTAATCGACTAATCATTGCAGCTGTAATTGCCTTACTCCACACCCCCACACATTCACTCCCAACATAAGGGGGCATGTTCAAGCTAAAACCAGGAGCGAGAGAGGAATTAGAAGTGTGTAATTATTGCCCAGTAGTAATGGCAATAATTATAGTATTGGTAATGAAACGCTACTAATTAATATTATATTATCTTAAATGCTTAACTACTTCCTTTGCATCCCAGAGATATTTAAGAGCATTTCCTTCTCAAATTACAGACCACCACATGTCTACTGTGGAATATTATTGTATCAGTCTTGCTCATTATGAATCTTTATCTTCTGAACCTAACAGCAAAGGAGCCAAGCGCAGACTGGAAAATTCAACACAAAGCCCTCAGACGGCAGCGAGGAGGCAGAGGGAGGCAGCAGCAAAAAGACAAAGCCACATAAATACAACTGAGCGGACGGCATATCATCCAGAATGCAGAGCTTCTGCATTGCCTGGAGGATCTTTCTAAGAGCACACACTTGCGCACTCTCACAAAAAAACATATGTGCGTCCACACATGCTCACACAGACACACACACACACACACACACACACATACACAGCTACACATACACATATCAGCATTGTTTGCAAAAGCTGAGACACTGGAATTGTCAACAAATTTCAAACTGTCATCTGAAAACCTCCATAGTAAAATGGCATGCATTCTAGAAATTCTTTTTAAAAAGGTAGCAATGGCACTGGTAACTTGTTTCATGATTGTTCATTTGTTGTTTACTTATCTGAGTTTTATTCTGAGTGAAGACACTGCTTTCTAAATGTGTGATCTTTCTAGAAAAATCCCTTTGCACTAGTGAGGTCTGACACTGTATCCTGTGATAAGTATATCAATTGACAAAGAAAAAAATACTCCTTCTACTTCTACTACTACTACTATTACTACTACCCAACTTAGAATATTGTTTGTCACTCATTGTAGCAAGGTTTATTTACTCCTCCACATTTTGAAATATAGAGGCTCAAGTTGGCTGGCCAACTGTTCAACATTTAATATTTCAGCACTCTTTCTGCCTTTAACATTCCAGAGGCAAAGAGCCAAAGACTCACAATGGGTCGTCTCCCTGAGAATGTGCCATGCACTGAGTAGTAACTCCTAGCTACATGTATCTGTGTTATCTGACCTTTCTGTGTCCTTTCAATAAACTGTAATTTTCAGTAAATGTGTGAAGAATAAATTGTTATTTGTGGGAAAGAAATGAGTGAGTATGTTTGTGATCAGAGCAGGAAAAGGTTGCCCTGTGCAAAGAGCAATCACACCTCATGAATATGAATTACATAGTGTTGTACTACTGGAAGGAGTTGTCAGAGAAGTATTTGACACTTGTGAGGTCAGAGCTAAATTTTCAAAAAGTAGGAATATACATCATGCATTTCTCAAAGTTAATTTATGTTGAATAATTGTCTGATCTGACCTTTTTTGTCCTTGTTACCCAAATCCAGTTGGATGACTGAGGATCTTCATAAACCAGCTGTAGGCAATATTTATTTTAGGGTTTACTGGAGTCTTATTTGATCACTGAAAGCTGTATCCACAAGCCAAACACAGCCTTCTAAGTATGATGTGATGTACAGTTAGTTGCCCAGCAAAGTACCAAGTATCTATGTTATTCATCTTACTGGAATACAATTGTCACCATAAAGTCAGGGTTTATTTAACTATATTTAGATTCATGTAACTACCAGATTGATTTTAAGGACATTTTACAAAGAAAACAGCACAAAGTCTGAGGTTTGCTACCCAGAAATGCAACAACATTATACAGCCGAGTTCACAAAGATGACTCTGAAGGTGTATTCAGATGGTGAAAAGTGAAAGTGGATTTTAGAGTTGACCCAACTGCATGTAAGGTCAATGCATTGAAGCGAGTGGATGCAAATTAGCCCTGGGAGGCACCAACAGGCAAACACGCAACAGGGTGAGTTAAAATGTTTTTCATTTCATTAAATGTACAGAAACTGGAGTAAACAGAAGGAACTGGAGTTCTCAGGGGGGCTCTGAGATCAGTTTTGAGTCTGAGCAGTCACACAATAAACACAGGTGAATAAACACACAGTTCGAAAACAATTCCGCGGTTAAATTTGCACAGAGAAAGTGTATAAGGAAACAAAAAAAGCTGCATGAATATATATGTTATTTCCACCTAATACCTATCATTAACATTCTACCATGTTATACCAGTATGTATATTATGATGTGCCACTTTTATTCCAAACCATGATCCAAATCTTCTGAGGCATAACTCTGTCATGTGTTTTAAGTCCATATTTGACTGTGAAATACTTCTATGCTTCCTCTTTGAGATTTGAAAGCGACCAACTGCTTAAAGCAGCTTGGTGGTCACAGCATCCCCTTTGTGTGACATTTGGTGCGGTCACTGGATCCAAGAGTGTCCAGGCTGGAAAATGTTAGACGACAGATGCACAGCTCTATTTTAGGGCCATAATCCATCTTTTTTGCAGGTTTGAGTGCCTCCTCCAGGTTGGGTCTACGTCTTGCTGAGAAGCAAACAAAAGGGGCCTGACGCCGGGTTTTGGAGACCCGTGGCGGATTTTGCAAATGCTGCCATTAAACCTCAGAATTGCAAGCAGCCGAAGTGATAGAAGAGAAGAAAGATGGTCAAGCTCGCTATGAAGTACACAGGCTTGGGATTTGATCAAAGTGACAGTGTGGGTTTTTGTATTCCATCTTCATTTTACTGCCTCCCATTCACTGCTTGTGAAAATCATGTATATTTTTGAGGACAATTACAAAAAACCTGTCTTCAAATGCACCATGCCAAGAGGAGAATAGTTTGTGGTTAGTGTGAATACAAAATACTGCCTATTGTAAAGATAATACAGTTCATTTTAGTGTCATTTGCTTTACTGTTTAGGAGACACATTATTATAACCCTAACAACTGCAAAAATCTAGTGGTTTTCTTAACACAATAAGAAATGGGTATGAAAAGAAGGTAGTGGACCGCACAGTGTCAGCACTAATTTTAAGAAGGAAACACTATGACTGTACTAATACATGCAGTGTTGACATTGTGCTGAGGTAGACTGTCTTCTTTTTTAGATTGTTAAGCTTCATTTAGGGGTTACCATGGAGATTAAGATCTCTTTAATGAGAGAGACCTGAGAACAAATCACTTACACAAGATCACAGCAAACCAGTTACACTAAACAATCCTCATTAAAAAGGTGATGTCACATGCCGTATGTCCCCGCATCAGTCAGACTTTGGCAACATTGAATTGTTAATCAATTTTTCAATGGATTGGGTTCACAAAATGCCAGACATTTATGTGTAATACAGAACACTCGATCAAAGATTATGGTTTTCATACCAAAATTAAAGTAACAATAGGTTGATATTACTATGCAATACATTAAAGTTGAGCCTTCCTTTTGTAATTATTTTGTAAGTATACTTTATTTTGCTATTGCGTTGTAATATGGCTACAATTATTTTTTTAAGACAGAAAATAGAGAGACTAAGTTTTTTGTTATTGTAAGCTTCACAATCCTGTTTTTAGATATTCATATTTTCACACTGACTCAACTGACATTTCCCACATGATTTACATAAATGATGTACAAAGTGTAAAATGAAGAGGAGTTGTGGGCTGCATGTTTGTGTATGAGAGAGATTAAGAGCTTAGGCAATGTAAAAATACTGTTTTTTCTTTGAGTCTTTGAGGGAGATTATCAGGGAGGTGCTTCTACACGTGCATGTGGCTGTATCCAAGTTTTCTGTCAATATAGAACAATATTGACCTGGAACTACTTTACAGAACTGTTTTCTTAAACTGCCGCCCTGCAGTTGCAGAGTAGGGACTTTTGATTTGTTCTGCTGCCTCAATTTGTGAAAGCTTCTCAGAATCAAAGATATAAGGCTAAAGTGATGATTGTCAATGCCATATTGAGTTTCCAAGATCAAACACATCTTCCAAAGTCCATGTTGATAACAGTAAATGTTATTCCTCGTTCTTTGGTTTTTTGTATGTCTCTCAGTAGCAAATGCAGCACATTTTACATTTTTACACATCATTTTGAATAATGTGCAAAGTAATGTATTTTTCCAAATTTTAACTTTAATTGTTGCTTAGTATTGAATATGTAAAGTTAGTAAGACATTGTTAATATTTGAAGCCAGGTTTATGTTAGAATTCCTAGTTTATGAACACAAATTTTGTAGGATAATCTGCAATCCAATACAAAGTAAAGTAAGTTTTATTCTGCTGTCCTGTATCAATTAAATCATCATAAAGGATATATATAAGTGGGAGCATTTAATTACATGAATTAATTTTCCCATACACCTGGTTGCCCAGTTATGCATTAAGATGACATTCTTTTACAATAGCAAATGGGGGAAAAGGTGTGTGGCTAAGTTTCAAGACAGCAAAGGTCAGCAGTATTATGACAGTGAATAGCCCTCACTACTTAAGCACACAAACCTAATTAAACACTCACTCTAATTACACAGCCTGGAGCTGCCTCTTCTTTTTAAACTTCTGCTGTTGGGGGTAATACTGAATTGAGACACACATGAATGACTGCAAAATCTTTATAGTGCGCACAAGTGTGTCAGATTGCCCACTTCTTCTGCTCTTCTGCCCTTCTATTCACAGCTCTTAAAGCTCAGCTTGCTAATGTGCTGAGCGAGTAAATGATTTTAATGAGGTTGAGGGTTGTGATAGAAGAGCTGCTTTACACTCCTCATCAATTCTGAGCAGTGTGGAAATCAAACCTGGGTCAAAAAGCCAGCACACATGCATTTTTAAGCGGTTATTTTAAACCTATGTTGAGTACCAGAATACAGACCACAGGAGCACAAGTTCAGCAGTGGTTAAATGGTTAAATGTGAGTCATACTACTCAGTAGTGTTGACTTTAACTTTTAATACTTTGCTTTGATTGTCTAGCCCTCATTAGCACCAGCACTCCCATTTGGCATATACCACCCACTTGTCTCCTAATTGACTACAAAAGAAGGAAACTGTTTACAAATACACATTTCTTGAAGCTCCTCATATCCCCAGGTGTTTAAAATGTGTTAATTTCCTAAATTTTCTTCAATTTATCAAGAGCTAAAACCAATTAGGCAAAATTGGAACGTGGGTTGTAGTAATGATTTTGATTTTTCTTTGGCATTATTTAAAAATAATGACAAAACAGAACTTTGGATGAGGCTGCTGATTTGAACAAAATGAGATGTAATGTAATAAATTTAGAGCAGACATCAATCTGAAGAGTTGTGGAATATTTCAGACTCACTGACTTCCAAATCTAAAACCTATTTAATTTAATTGACAGTACAGAGCTCATCATTTATGAACTTAAACTTCACCAACACTGTGAGAAAATATCCCACGTTCGGCATATGTCAGCTTACTATAAATGGAATTTTAGATCTCTCTTTTGTTGATATCAAAAAACAGAGTTTTAAAGAAGAACATTTTAGGCATAGCTTTTTCCAGTATCACTGTAAAAAATCCCACCTATCTGTCCACCATCACTCTACTTGCTGACCGGACTGGTTTTTTGACTTTGTCTTACGTTTATTTGAGGTATGATGTCGTTTCAATCCATCTCTTCTTCCCTGTTTTTGCAAATATCAGCAGTTTCCCCACTCGCTACACACGCCTCCTGGCTAACTGTAAAATGGCTTTTAACATCATCCTTTAATGTCAAGGAGAATGTTGTAAAGTGATTTTCAGGGTCAATCACTGTTCAACTTATTGCAACGCTGAAGATTCTCTTTCCGTTCTGATTTGACAAGCTTTTAAGCAGCGTGTTACATGTGGCCTTTTACAGGTCAGAATCTACTTTATCTCATATTGAAATTCAGAAAAAATCTACTAGAGCTGTCACTAGAGGCAAGGTCTGGCCCAGTGTCACGGAAGAAAAATTAGCATTATGTTTTCTGTGAATCTATGACACATACAATATAGAGTAAAATAAAAACCTACAGTTGTTTTCAAATGCAGAAGCATGAGCATGGATAAGAGACACTGACATGTGGTATCCTGCAGAAACTCTCTGGTCTACCGAACATCAGTGACAAAGCAGCTGCTGCCCTCAATGCTTCCACATTCATCTTGTCACTTAATACTCTATTTTCACCTACAGCTAAAACAAACTCCTCTTTTAACAAAACAAACCACCTTTACTTTGTCATTTAACAGAAAAGTATCACATAGTTGGAAAGAGTCATTTTATAACTGAAATTAGCAGTGAAGTTTAAGAAAAGAAACATTAAAGGTGAAAAAATATTAACCTACAAAATGAATGCCATAGATTTGTTTTAATCATAGTTTGAATTGTTTTCAGAAGGTATATTTAGCTCATACAGTGCAATACCCCTAGGCCTGTCATGTACATGTCTCTTGTTG
Organism: Thunnus thynnus; assembly: GCF_963924715.1. Lineage (NCBI taxonomy): Eukaryota > Metazoa > Chordata > Actinopteri > Scombriformes > Scombridae > Thunnus > Thunnus thynnus. The sequence goes on from NC_089517.1 coordinate 9,019,649, forward strand.
CTAACAAACATACAGCAACTGTTTGGTTTTTAAGTATGTGTCTATAAGCAAGATACTGTATCAGAAAAAATAAATATATATATACAAATTGGGATTACAGTTTGGTAGACTAACAGAGTGGGCTTTTCTGCTGTATCATTTGGAGTCTAGATGAGTGTGGGTGGGGGTTTTGCACAGTTTTTAAGTGCCCGTTTATGAAACCTTAATCTAACCAACATAAATCTGTGCCCTAATGAGACACTTCCTAAATGCCACCTGAGCCACATAAGAGTCCCTGTGATAAGCCCACATGCTCCTCTGATCAGTCCAAATGCACTTCTGGTCAGCTTAAGTGCCAATGAAGCCCTGTTTTTATTTGTCGCCCTGCCCCTTTAGTGAGTCTTTGGGCAACACTGTTCAAGATGTCTGAGACAAAGACATACGAATTACTACAGAGCAGATCATGATTAACTAAATTACAGTACTTGAAAACACATCTTCTCTGAATTATTAATCTATTCACTCTTATTTAAACTGTATTATTTAGTTTTATCAGCAAAGCTACAGCCATTTTTTTACCTGTATGACTTTACATTTGACTGCTGTTGCCCTCATCATATGAGAGTCTAGATGAGAGTTTCAACTAAAACATAAAAGGTATCTCATCACAAAAAAATTGTCAGGAAGACAAAAAGGGATATGACTGAATAAAAGTCACTTTACACATATAAATTGGATAAAAACAAATTTTGTCTTGTAATATAAGAAAAATTATCATCTGTACTATTGCCATTTATGTCAACATTAAATAAATAAATAAGGCTATGAAATAAATCCTGAAATAAATAAGCAAGGCAATAAATATATAAATAAATGTTAATATAAATATATAAATGAGTCAATATAGTTAAATAAATAAATAGATTTTCATTTCAAAATGATGTTTTTCAAAGGACTATTTTTATTTATTTCAGGGGACTTTTATTTCCTAATACCACATTTGTTTCCCAACCCTTTTTATTTCCATCTGTTATATTCAAATGAATGGGGCGTTGTTATCTCACAGATTCAGACCACAGCAACAGCACCAGTACTGAAGCACTGAATATCCAGCAGCACTGAACATACAAGAAGGCTATGAAAATCTCTGGCAGATGGAAGGACAGTAGGCTACATGGTCGTTGCTCATTGCTTATCTGTGTGCGATGTCTGACTCTGAGGAAAGCATGTCAGAATTATTGAGAGAGGCTGCCAACTGCTTTGATGGGATGGTGACGTGGCATCCACCAACTAGAGCTGCCGAAATGGACACCCCAAGCCCAAGAACCCTCGTCCAAGGTAGGTAACGGTGGCTAAGTACCGATAATCCAAAGCCTGTGTTCTCCGAGTAAACGTAGCTAACAAGCTGACTACCTGCAAACGCAATTAGTTTAATGTTTGTGATTATTCAGTATAGATGGTACTACATTTTTGGTGTGGTTGACAAAGTTTGATGAAACAATCTGTGACGTGATCCAGTCCTGTTATAAATGAATGGATAACATGTCCCAATCACTGAATCATTGTGGTAGCATTACTTCAACTAGCGCCATGTTGATGGTATCCATGAGACTTTCAGTGAGTTCTGTTGCTGCATAGCTACTCAGCCTGTTTGAATCAAGTGAGTTTAAAATCATTTAAAATTATAATTATTAACATCAGGATCAGAAGTAAGTGCTGCGTGATAGGCTGCAGCTGCCAATCTCACGACCAACACAACAAAAATAAACTATATGGAATTAACATTACTTTCTACCCAAATGCAAGCAAACAGAAGGGAGCCAGATTTCTGTGCTTACAAAGCAATGTCAACAAGCTTTGTCTGTGTGCCTGACATACAACAGTCACCCAGACTGTCTCTCTAATCCTATGTTTTCTGTTTTCACATTATAAAGCTGAAGTGGCGAGACTATTCGCCCCTTATATTACTAGATCAGCAAGGCCTTCATCAAGACCACATTCCTTGGGACCTAAGGACCAAAAAGAATTTGTCGCTTAATCTGCACACACAGTTTTTAATGCTTGAGGGGACACAGTTCCAGCAAAGTACGCAAAATTGGAACTGACAGCTGCTGGACTTGGAGAGAAACGGATCTCATTTCAAGGTAATACTATGCTTAACATGAACATGTGCAATGGTGTTCAAAAGTAAGCCCATGTTGAACCAAATTTAAAGACAAAGCTGTTGTGTTTGTGTGTGTGTGTGTGTGTGTGTGTGTGTGTGTGAAAAACAGTGTTTCTTCAATGCTGTTCAGTGGACAGCGTCCTCTTAAAAGCCTTAAATTATCTTAAAAGGAATGTTCATTACAGTATAAATTCATCTGGTCCTTATTATCTTACATTTTGTAAATTAAATGGTGTCACCAACAAGAAGCATTCACATTTCTTCACTTATTTTTCTGAAATTAATGGTTTTAAATGTTAGCTTGTCAAGAGTACTTAGAGGAAAAACTGTATGTTGTTGCAGTATATTATTACTATTATTTATTATAGTATCCAAACTGATGGTCACAAGGTAAACAGACGGTAGGCTGGTCAAACCAGGTGACCACACAGTTTACACAATATTAAGCCACAAACTGAACATATTGTGTCTACACGATGCCAAAGCAGGTTAACTGTTTGAATATGGGCCACTTTCCAATTGTGTATAACTGTATAAAATCCAGATATGCTACAGTTGCAATGCCAATAGGCTATGGTTTGTTTCCCTCACGTTATGAGGTGAATGATTCTTGCTGAGCACAATTCAACTTACATAAATGGTTTGCGTAGATAAAAAACACAGATATAGATATTGACTAATGTAAATTTGATAAGACTTTTAGGAGCCAGCTGCCATCACAAGCAACCAGCTGAGACTCACCAGTTAACACTGGACATCCTCTGTCTGCTGAACAGGGTTGGAGAAACACTGATTTTTAACATGAAATATTCAGTATTTTTACCAGTTTTAATCACTGTGTCCATCTGATGTGGAGAGGAGAAGACCTCTGTGGATAATTTGGCTCCTTGTAAAAACCTCCTGAACAATGAGCACTGAAGGAGAAGCTGACTGCAGAGCACCGTTGGTCTGAGAGAAACCGTACAGCCATGGTGGTTGTTTAACAATGAAGACAACAACTCCCATGATCCCACACTATTTCACAACGTCATCAAACTCCATCTTTTGTTATTGTTTTGATTGAGAGACCCATAGCGGCAGAAAATTACATACTGGGCATTTAAATTAAAGGTTCTGTATGTAGGAATCAGAAATTCCTGCTCATTAATGACATCTGTGGCCGTTAAATGACATGCAGTCAACATCCTGGTGCTGAAAATCCAGCCCAAGTCCTTCACATAGAAATCAGTCCACAGGGTATTACAGATAACCGAGAAAGTTGAGGGAGGTTTAATTTAAAAAAAAAAACATTATACATGTAAATTGCTTCACAATTCTACATATAAAACCTTTAAAAACACACATTTTTATATTGTTTGCACACATGTAAATCAAAAATAAAAACGAAACTATCTACAAAAGAGTAGCTGTCTCTGTTTTATTCCTTCGAGAAGTCCCTATTTTATTCCTATGAGAAGTCTCTGTTTTATTCCTTTGGGAAGTCTCTATTTTATTCCTTTGGGGAGTCCCACTCAGCAGCATGCACAGCACGCACCTAGTTACAAAAATTCAGAGGTGCACAACTGACAACTAGCCTTTGGGTTCATTGTGAAAGACGCCATGACGTCATTTTTGGTGCACACACCATCACGCTGGGGACACTTTGTGGTAGTTGAGAGAGAAAGAGGTGAATTTTGTACTTTTATATTGTTAAAGAGTTTCTGGCTAACTCCGTCACCGTGTAAGCTAGTTACTGCTATTGTCCCGATGTAGCATCCGTCTGTTGTTCCGCCATTTTCTGCATTTAAGTTTGTCTGGAAGGTGTTTAAAAACATTATTTTATTACGGTAAAAGGTCAGTTCATGTGTTAGGTAAAATATAAAAGTTAAAAAGGTAAATGTATTTCATTTAAATTACAGTTTATGTTGGTTAAAAATGTAATTTACAGTATTTAGAAAAAACAGAATAACTTAGTTGTGGAAACTGTGGTCCTGAGACTGAGTGTATTCCGACTGAGAATTTGGTTGTACTGTACATAATTAAGACTCAATACAAACGAGTGAAAACAAGAGAAGTGTGCGGGTTTCTTCATCCCTCTTCCCTCACTATTTTCCCTGCGCAACAACTGCGTCAAGCATAAACCGAGCTTGACTCCCCACCTACACTCAGGATCTGTGAAGAGGATGTGTGTCAGCTCTTTCAGAGACAGGAGATCAGGATTGCACCAGGTCCAGACGGTGTGTCACCCTCCTGTCTGAAAGTTTGTGCTGACCAGCTGGACCCCTTCTTCACACGGATCTTCAACAGATCACTGGAGCTGTGTGAAGTCCCCTCCTGCTTCAAACACCCCACTATCACCCTGGTCCCCAAGAAACTCTCCATCACAGGACTGAATGACTACCGGCCCATCACCCTGAAGTCTGTGGTCATGAAGTCCTTTGAGAGACTGGTGTTGACCCACGTGGAGGACATCACAGGCCCACTACTGGACCCCCTGTAGTTTGCCTACCGGGAAATGCACAACTGTCAGAAAAACATGTCAGCATTGATAAAAGGAACTGATAAGCTCAAAGGCATATCATTCCAATGGATCGGACCATTTGGAACCAGTTCTCGATTCCCGTCCCTATACCTGGCCAATGAAGCTGATTGTTGTTCTAATATTCCAGCTTTTCTGAGGCAAAAAATAATGAGCACTTTCCTCAATTAATGCAAATGGACGCTGTCACAAAATGAGGTATCCTTTTCATATGAGCCATGAAGGAAAAATAAATAGAATTGTAATTACCATTTTCACAGTGTTTTAAAAACATTAATATACAGTATGTGTCAGACTGTCAAATACTCAGCTTTGATGGTGTTTTGTATTCATTCATATAATGAATGTCTTTCATTTTTTTAGCAAGGCATATAATTCTCAGGGAACACCATGTTCATGCTTGTAGACCTGAAGCCTGTAAAATCTTTTCACCCTGCCTGTTGATGGTGAATGGTCCGTAGACAGCAGTGGGACAGATTAGAGAGCATCAGCACTTGTATTATTGTATTTATACAGGTACTTTACAAATGTCAGGATGACAAACAGTTAAAGACAACTTATTAAAGATGAAAAAGGTACAAGATTTGAAACAAGGTTACTCAAGATGACATAAAAATCCAAGGCAAATAGACAGTAATATTTGTGAGGACAAATTCTGAATAAAGCTGTCATACTTCATAAGGGACAATCATCGTGGGGGACTATCATCGACCTCATTTAGTGATCAAGCAGTTGCAATAACATTGACAGGTTTCTGGCACAGCTTGTATCAAATAAACTTTTTCAAGGTTTTACTGCCTCACAGCACAAAATGACCTTAATATATCTGCCCAGAGTGGATATGGTTGTTGATCAATAACAATGAGAAGGGTAAGATTTCTGGCTTACAAAACTCATTTTCTAGCCTTTTATACTGTTTTGGGACTCAAATTCCCTGTTATTTGAAGTTTATGAAAAAAGCTCATTACAAAACCCCACAACCCAAGTTGATGTTTTCAAACTGTTTTATCTGGTCCACAGTCCAAAATCCACAGAAATTTAGTTTGCTATCATATTTGAAAAAGATAGGCACCAAATCCCCACATTTGAGAAGCTGGAACTGCTTAAAACAATTGCAAAAATGATTGATAATTAAAATAGCTGCTGATTAATTTTGTCTCAAACTAATCAATTAAATGACTAATTGTTGCATGACAAAGCGGTATTATTTTCAGTATTTTCTTTGACACCCTATAATACAGACCACAATGAGATGCTACTGTAATTCCTCATTTGCAACAGTTCCAGCTACAGGCTAGATAGTGCTCTGAGGGTAAAAACAAAGGCTACAAAGAGTCCAGATCTCAGTGAAAACAAAACAAAAAAAAAAGCTCCACAGTCAAGTCCTTGCTGAGAGCAGTAAGAATATTCTTAGTAAACAACTGGGCACCATTAACGTTTGGATGAACACTAGGGATGCACGATATTGGATTTTTGCCGAGGTACAGGTGTACCTAATGAAGTGGACAGTGAGTGCAGACACTAGGAAAAAAGGCTGGAACGGCAGATAGACACAGAGGTACTAAGACGAACTGGCACAGAGAGAGGAAAACACACAAACTAAATACACTAGGGAGAGAAGGATAACGAGGGACAGGTGAAACCAATCAGGGTGGAGTAGACAACCACACAGGTGGGAAATACACAAGGGCAGGAAGTAAAATATCAGAAATGAGAGAAGTGAATATTTCAAAATACAATAAGAAATGATGCATGAATGACATAAAACAATGAAATACATAACCTAGGGAGCAAGGTGGGATGTAAACAGGAGGGAAAGTCCACGGACATCTGGTGGACAGGTGGAGAAATGGCACACAGAGCCTAAGCAGTAATTGTGATGTTGCAAAACAAGTAAATAAATGTAATCACTATCCACAGGGACCATGTGAAAGTAAATGCATTGTACAACTGTACAGTAATGAAATCCAACTGAAAAAACATAAATAGACATAGTGTACTGTGCTACACTTTTCTATGAGCTACAAACAACCCTGTAACAGAGAGGCGATGTGCAAACAAAACAAACAAAAGTGCACAAAATATAAGCAGCTTCAGTCCTTAGTGAAAACATTGCCCTCCTTTTAAGTCCAATGAATGAGGTTGAAAGACTGAGAGGCCTGGATCCTTTAAGTCAAGTATGACAGGTAGATTTTCCTGTACGAAAGTGAGCCTCTCTGCCTTTTTGCAATCTATGCGATTTCTCTTCTTGTCTATGACATGGGAGACAGTGCTGAACAGCCATTTGCTATTAACACTTGTGCTGGGTGCACTGAGGTACCAAGGTATGCGGGTATCTAAAAAGTAACAAAAATAGTCGCCTATTAACTTTTCTTCTAAGCATTGACAACATAGCAGCTAGCTCCATTTTTTTCTCTGCCTGGGCTATGACCTGCTGGCCATGAGCATTTAATGTGACCGAAAGATAGCTTAATTGAAAAAAAGCAGACATGGGGACATCGGAATAATCTACACAGTCACGTTTTTCGTTCAGTTAGCCTACTATGCAGTATACAAATATCCTAAGAAAAAGAGCCTGAAATTATTTTTTTTTTGCACTTTGCTTCACACTTATGCACTGCTGCACTTCTTTTAAAATGTTGTATTTATTGTATTTTATGCATTCTAGGTAATGCAATTACCTAGAATGCATAAAATCTAGCAAATAGATTGACATTTTGGATGGAAATAACAAAATTGCTTGTTGTGAATGATAAATGTCAGTTGGGTATTGTGAATGATGAATGGTAGACAGTAACACAGCCCAGTATATCATGAGAGCAGCACTGTTTCAAATTGTTACAGCCCGGCTCACTAGGGGAAAGGGAAACAGGGAAAAAAAAATAATATAATCAAAAGAGGACTCTTAAATCAGAGCTAAAACTAACTAACAAAGAAAACAGTAAAAATAACATCTCACTCTCTAGACCCAGTCTTTAACGGTTTAGAAAACATAAAGACAATAAGAAAAGCACCCCTGCTCCTGATGAGACTAACAAAGAAACAACTAAGGTAAGTGTGTGTAATCAGTGGCACATGGAAGTACACCTGGCCCAGTCCCCAAGTAACAAGCGGGTGCCTCATACTAGTCTCACAACAACTGACATCTACATCAACGAGAAGCACAGTTAAACACCGGGTGCTTCTTACTAGTCTCACAACAGATATTAACACACAGCAATGACTGGCACAGTGGTGAGCTGCTCACAGTGTTCCTGGATTGGTTCACAGCTTCTGGATTGGAGAGCTGGCTGGACCAGGGGCCAATCCAATCAGGACCACCGTCAAGACCAACCAGGAAGCGAGAGGAGCCTTGGATACTGGAGACTGCTTGACATGAAAAAAAAAAAAAGACGCTAAAGATAATGACTGCACACATACACACACAAGGCAGGGATTTGTGGTGACCGTAACACAAATAAAATGTCAATTAACTTTATCAAATCAATTGACAATTTATCACTCTATTTTTCAATTCACATGCATTTCATCCCTTCCATTATTAATTTGTTAGCATTTTCATTACTTGCATTTTTTTTCCAATTATTTTTTGTTAGTCCCACCCTTGAGGCCACTTTCCTTAAATGTTAAATGGCAATTTTGTGTCGTGAATGATGAATGATGAATGTCAGACGGGGAAAATGATGAAACATGGCTCTGTTTTCATCATATCATGACTGTTTTAGTCAAATCAGCTTTAAATTAATCAAATCACTTGGTAATTTATCACTCTGTTTTTCATTTCACATCTATTTTTACCCCTCTATGTTTCAATTCACTTGCATTTTCATCACCTCCATTTTTATCAATTAATTTTTGTTACTTCCGCCCCTCATTCATCACTGATATCAGTCACTGTAATGAAGAATATTTCACAAGAAAGATAATTGTGGTCTCTCTGTCGGCCTCAAAAGATGTCATGACCATCACCACACATTTCATCATGTGACTATACACCTTGATCTGCATCTGTAGTCAGTGTTTCTTTAAAAGATAAACTAATGGTTCAGGGAGGTAAAACAACTTTTAGGTCAGGTTTACACAGCTGAACTTTGACTGTTTTAATCAAATCAGCTTTAAATGAATCTAATCACTTGATAATTTATCACTCTATTTTTCAATTCACATGTATTTTCATCACCTCCATTTTTATCAGTTAATTTTGGTTACTTCCACCCCTCATAGTGATGACCACGTGTGATCATCGTCTGATCTGGTGCCTCCAATGACAGTGCACCACTACTGGTGTGAGCCTTTGCCCTTTTTAAGCTGTTACAAACACTGCTTTGAAGAATTATTCCTATGACCGTTGTTTTAACTGCCAACTCTATGGTTAAGATTAGAGCTGAAACGATAAGTCAATAGTCAATCAACAGAAAAACAATCTTCAACTATTTTGATAATCAAATAGTCATTTAAATCATTTTTCAAGCAGAAATACTAAATAGTTGCAGGTTACAGCTTCTTAAATTTGAGTATTTGACACTTTTCTGTGTCATACATGACAGTAAACTAAATATCTTTGAGTTATGGGCTGTCGGTCAGACAAAACAAGAAATTAGAAGATGTTATCTTTGACTCTTGGAAATGATAACATTTTTCACTATTTTCTCGAGAAAATAATTAGCAGATTATTCAATAATGAAAATAATTGTTAGTTGTAGCCATAATTAACATTAGGTTAAGTTTAGGCAATCAAAACTACTTGGTTATGCATAGGGAAAGATGATGGTCATTGTTGAAAGAAACCAACATTGACTGTTGGTCAGGCATTGAATGCAGGCATCTACATATCTTTGGTGTCAAGATCCAACACCCGACTGACCGTCCAAGCCACCCTGACCTCCTCCCTCTGAGGTTTTACTCCATTAGAACAACCTCACACTTGTTACACTATTTTAGGTTAAATAACCATTACTGTAATCTTTCCAATGAGAGCAATCTTCAGAGAAAGCTAGTAGAGAATTTTAAGTTTCACTACTCTGCAGACACAAGCATTTTAAAAAAGCCCCATTGGAATATGTGTTGATTAGTGTTCATTGTTCTGAATTAATCCTCATTTGTTGTATGTTACTCAGCACTTATAAAATAAACAGAAACTGTCTTTCATTAATTCTGGCATCCCCTCTCACTCTGAAGGAGGGATATTATTGTTGACATATAGCAGATCTTATTTGCAAAGGGTTACAATTTGAATTAAACATTTATTTAAATGTATGTACACAATTAATTACCAGCGGATGAGATTTATATTTATTACTGGTGTAATCTCTGACCGAAGAAATTATCATGGTTTATTATGAGTTGGTCATAAGAATATGCAGTTGAGATTCATATTTGTTGAGTTGCAATGCTTCTTATAGTGTGGAAAACCAATAAAAGGATCCATCTTCTTCCACTGCAATTCTATCTTTAGTGTGCCACAACACACTTAAAATTGGCTGGTCCCCAGGTGTGATTTGGCTTGAAATTACTCTGAAGTAAAAAACAACAACAAAAACCCTAAAAAACAACTTATGTTTAGACCATAAAATTGAACTTCAAGCACCTCAGCATTGAGACATAAGCTAAAGGGACTCTGGTCCCTTGGTTTGTCTATGTACAAAATATTACTATAAAGAACTGGAAAGACAAAAGATTTACATGTCTTTGTGTGTGTAAACATGTTTGAGAGGGTACATAGCTAGTACTGTAGTATAGTATAGTGGTGTACAGTATTGTAGACATGAAACAATTCCTTGATTAACTGATCAGAAAATTAATTGGCAATTTTGATAATTTATAAACAGTTTAAGCATTTTTTTAAGCAAAAATGGCAAACATTCACTGATTTCAGCTACTCAAATGTGAATATTTCTTTATTTTCTTAGTCTTCTATAATATAATTCTGTTTTAGATTGTTTCTCGAACAAAACAATACATTTGAACATGTAACTTTAGGCCCTGGGGACATTTTATAGACCAAACAATTAATCAATTAATCGAGAAAATAACCAGAAGAGGAAATCTGTAATAAAAATAAGTGTTAATTACAACCCTGCAATATAAAATACAGCAGATTTAATGTGAGACATCTCAAAAATCTTATTTCCTTGACACTAAAACTAGTGAGCCATGTCGGCAGATACTGGTAATTTTGCATCAGTATACTTTTCAAAGCCACATCTATGCCCTTAATACATCCAATTCTCTTTGAGGTGGAGTCAGTGCTGGAAAACTGGAACCTTTGTGTTGTATGTGTACAAACTGAATTCATGGAAAAGCTGAATTTATTGCTGCTCAAAATACACCTACATATTTGTTGTTGCCAGCTTTCTGCTTCAAGAGGGTCGATTGTTGTAAATATCTATGAGTCAGTGTCCCTTGATCTTTCACTGCTCTTTTTAAACTCAATTTCCCACCTCTGATGGATTATTAGAAACCAGACCTACAGCTAGAGCACATCCCACCCTTATAGGAAGCTGCATCAAATTTGCTAAAACAAACAATGCCCTTGGATTCAGATGTCTCTTCCAATTTGTTCATCCTCAAAGACTCGCCTGAATGTGGAAAACAAACTTTCACATTTCATTTGGAATGGTAGGCAGCCATGCATCCATACCCAAAATGGTGAGCAGAAAGGACAAGTTTTAGGTGTGCCCTGGTAGCCCACTGGTTAAGACGCATGCCATATAACCGCAATGTTCGTGGTTCATTTGTGGCAGTGGACCTTTATTGCATGTCATCTCCTAGTCTCTCTCTCCCCTTTGTTTCCTGTCTGCTTTATTTATTATTTATTTATTTTATTTGTTGGTTTATTTAACAGGGACAGTGCACATTAATAAACATTGTTGTAAATGCGCCAAGAGCCTATTTTTCATCTGTAGTCCCTGGACAGATGTTACAGAGTCGCCCTAAAAACAGAATATAAGGTTGAAATTACAAAGTTATTGAGATCATTTATAAGCATGCAGAACAAATAATAAAAAGAAAAGAGAATATTATTGTTAATAAAAAAACATCATTCAGGACACCCTTATACAATATTGTCAGGTACTATTTAAACCATGCAACACAGAGGCTCATAATGTAAGCAATAATAAACAATAAAATGAGAGATATTAATGTTAATAATTAAAACAACTAAATAAGACCACATTGTGCTGCACTGTTAGACACTAACTCAAACATGCAAAGCAGAAGCACAGATTTAAAAAGCATGCACAGTATATAAAGTGCATAAATCAGTCTGACACAGTAAAACCACAACAAGACATGCATGCAGGTGCACGAGGGTAGACTGGCTATAGCAAGATAGTAACTCGTGACAGCAGACATTAAGGGAAGTTCAGCACAAACAGACTGAGGACAGTAAGGTGCAATTGAGTTTCAGTACTGACAGAGCTGACAGAGACCATTTCTTTAAATGAACTCTAAATAAATCGTATGTGTCCAGTTCTCTAATAGTTGCTAGGATGGAGTTCCATTCTAGTGCAGCTTTAACAGAGAATGCAGACTGAGTGAAAGTACTTTTTCTGAGTAGGATAATGCAATCCCCTCTTTCTGCACCTCTTGTGAACCAATATGCAGTTGCTCTTATTTTGACAAACTGTCTTAGTGGAGGAGAAGTCAAGCAATATATAATCTTGTATATAAGACAAACATCTACATATTCTATCACGTTTTCCCCCTTCAGAAAGTTATATTTTTTTAATAGTGGGCAATGGTGAAAATGTATTGATTTCCTGTCAAGGATTTTAAGTGTTTGTTTATACAAAGACTGTAATGGTTTTAGAGTAGTGGTGCTAGCCTGCAACCAGGTTGTTTATCAGTAAGTGATATGGTAAATGACCATAGAATGCATGTACATCTTAGCCACCTCTATTGACATGATCTCAAATGAACCTAAAATTTGAACGATTGACCCGGTCACAGACCTTTTTCACCTGAGCCTTGAAAAAAAGTTTGGAATCAAATCAGAACTCCGAGGTACTTGTATTCAGATACGACCTGTGCCTCTCCCCTGATACAGAGACATCTGGCTCTACACTAGAAGTTTGTTTCTCTTGGTGAAAAACATGCATACTGTTTTAGACACATTTAGTTGCAAGCAGCATTGCTTTAACCAAGCTGTTACATGAACCATAGAGTTTGTGAGTTCAATAGCAACTAGTGTCATACTGCTACCATGTACATAAATGACAGTGTCATCCGCATACATTTGGATGTTGGTGTCAGAACATACAGATGGAAAATCATTGATACATAATGTAAATAGCAATGGGCCCAGGATAGATCCTTGTGGGACACCTGTGGACAGACGGAGGGCAGCTGATTAATGATTCTGTACTCGGACATACTGAAATCGATTTAGCAAATAGTCTGAGATTCTTTCTAGATGATTTGTCCCTCCAACCTGTTAAATCTCCCATAATAATTACCTCATTGTAGAAATGACTTTTTTTTCAATAATTTCTCAAGTTTCTCATATAAACTACTATTGGAAGAGGGAGGACAGTAAATTACAATAAAAACAAAAGACATTTGTGGCGACAAAATTATATTTTGACCAATACATTCCAACTTTACAGTTTGACCAATGGCTTTCATTACACTGGATACCATCTTCCACATAAATCATAACTCCGCTTCCCTTTGAGCCCACTCTTTCTTTCCTGTAAATGTTAAAACCAGGGACTTGCTGCTGATGGGGTGTTTTCATGAAGCTAAGTTTCAGATAAACAAAGGAAGTCTAAATTAGAGTCCAGTAAAGGATGATGGACATGACCACTTTTAGATTTAATGCTTCTTATGTTAAAATGCCCACCTATAAGACCATTTTATTTAGCTTTAGGATCCCACAAAATAAAAAATGCCATCCTCCTTGTGGACCCCCCCTCCATCCCCGCAATCCAACCCCCCACCTCCCGGGATCCAGGCCACCACCCCAGACAGGTGGTCATCCAAATTCCACATCTCTGTTGTTGACTCCTTCACCCCATGTAAACAGACTGTTGATAGTTCTAAGTACACAATATCTAGGTACATTAGAACTCACACTTGAAATTTATCAATTTTGAGACACTTTTAGTCTGTCTCTGCTGTCTAGACATTTGGAAATATGGGAATAATTGGGATGGAAAGTCACAAAGAAACAATGTGTGTCTCAGTGATAGAGGGGCTCACCTCATATTCTCATTAAAGCTCACTCTTGCTTGTTAAGCCTATATGCTATAGATACAGACACAGAGTCTCATTTTGATTTTACTAGGGGTCACTGAAGGTGGAGGACTTCTCTCCTCCCTAATCTCCCATACCTGATATTGAAGCAGACAACCGAGAAGATCCAAATGTCTGTTAGCTCCACCTCAAACCCCCAGGGTGACGGCTGAGCTTTTAGAGAGTGACACTGCAGAGTGTAGGAGAGCACAGGGGAAGTCTTGGAGTGGTATGACAGTGGCATATGGCAGGTCATAAAAATGACTCAGTATTGTACATCCTCTGAAATGAACCTTGTTTGGACCAGATGTGATATGTTTTACTATATGGAAATCATTCAAATAGGTTAACAGCTAAAGATCTGTGATCATCATGTTATTTTATATGTTTGTTTTCATCCTCTGAGCAGTTAGAGCCACTTATGTGACCATTTACATTTACATTTTAGGATTTTGTGAACGAAAAAAAATATAGATTTACTAACAGACTTATCAGTACCTTCATGGATGCTTGTGCTTTGTATGCTTTCACCTTTAAAAGTGCAGATTAGGAAAGTGTGGACACCCTGTATTTTATCAGTCTGTATAAAGAAACCAATATAATAATAGTGATACTACCATAAAGTGGCTATTGTGACTACATTAAAATGAACCCTTTTAGCTTTAAACAATATTTGCATACGCTGAATATAAGGCCTTAGTAGCAAAAGTATTATGCAGAGTTATTTTTGCAGACTGTTTTTTAAACATCTTTTCTTCACACCTGTTTGCAAATGTTGCAGTGAGATATTCACTGAGGACATATTCATTTCTTGACCTCTCAGGCACAGCCAGTAATTGCAAGTGATTCTTAATAGCACCTCCAGGCAAAAATGAATATAAATCATTTAATTTCCATTAGAAATCCAGATAAAGCCCAGTCCTAAACTTGAATGTGAGACATCGCCTGTGACATAACTACATGACTGCTGATCCAGCTGACTGTACAAAGGAGCAAAATTAGTTGTGTTATTTTTTTTATATATTTCAGTAAAAAAAAAAAAAAAGTTGACTTAGCTTGATGGATGACTTCGCTTAATAAAAGCAAACATAGCAGGTATGTTGCTGGCTAGCATATTCTTAAGATTTTGAAGTATGTTTGAAAATCTTAAGGCAACTTTACTCTGAACTGAATAAAGAGGAGTCTATATCAGAATGTGTTATTATAGATGTAATAGAGAAGAATACATGAATTTAGTTCGATTAAACCACTAGCGATAAATTTCAAAACAAAAAAAGTCCTTTAGCTTCAGCTGAACTGATTTTGAAACTGTGTCACAAACTTGCAAAACAACTTTTTAAAACTGCTCTTTTAGCTCTTTTTTGGTCCCTACCAATTCCTGAGGGAAATATCTCAAACATCCAGCTCATTAGCTGCTGAATGCTCTGCTGTGTTCACCAGCTAGTCTTTAACCTTGTCTGCCTCTGAAAACAATGCTGATGAGAGCAGTGCAGTTTAATCAAAACAGTAAAGCAGCAAGCAAGAGAACCAAAACAGTGAGTGGAATCAGGTGAAATTAAAGCGAGCTACACCTTTCACATATACATAGTCATGTGATCCATTGATATAGAAATAAAGAATTTATTTAATTTAATCTGCCAATGATATTGCTGTTTACAGTTCTCAACTAGAAACCTCAAACTAGAAGTAAGTTACTGGAGGTAAGTAGATGGCTTGATAGGGGCTATATATCAAAGTGTCACTCCTAGCTCTCCAGCTATGACTTACAGGCTTTATTAACATGTGACAAGTCTACATCTATGAGGCCCAGCAGGTATGAGTAGTAAACTTTTTAGAGTTCATGATATCAAATTACAAAATTGTACCATCAAATTAACCCATGTGCACATGAATTTATGTCCTCCAATGGCTTAATGTGTAATCCTGTATTAGTCAGTTTGTTCACTTGAATTATTTGTTTGCACAAAATAACAGAATATTATTATTTCATTAAATATGGGAAAACTGATGTTTTGTGGAGCATGTGCCAAAATGGATTAGTTTCACTACAAAGTCAGTTCACAGTATTTCTATGTTATTGGATTTCCCCATTTTCTCTCGGTTGGTGCCAGATTCTTCCTTTTGGTCTCCTCAAGAAGCTAACCCCTATAACCTTGTTATGTTCAAACCCCTCTTTAGTAGACATTTGTTTGGTGAAACCAAGAGGCAAAGCCTCAGGCAGCAACTCCCAGTTCAGTGGCCATTTGGAGATGAATACAAATGATGTTCTCAGCGCTACAGCCCAACCTTTTTGTAAACTACAGACTGAGTAAGAGGCAAGAGATAACCTGCCTCTTTGTATCCCTGTTTGAAAACAATGTAACATTTATGTATAAAGATACCATGAGGTTTTATAAGTTTTGCACATATGGTATGATTGTAAATATCTCCCTAAAAATATTCAAATTTTGGGTATGACATTCTCATATAAGGTATAGTAAGTCCATATAGTAGATGTATATTTTAATTAAAAAGCCCACAAAATATACTTTGGATATCATTCAGAATTGCAGCATAATGATGACAAAGGTGCTTCACAACCTGTACGCTGGAGTTGCAAGAAAAGCAAAACTCTTTGGTGGAGTTTGGAGCAAGGTTAAGTGCACTAGACCTGGAGAATGAGTCCATCCATGAGCTATCTCTATACTTCAGCAGAGGTCATGAACAGCCTTTATTGGATTGTCTTATGATAGCAAAACCCATAATGATGTATTGTAACTGACTGAACCAACTGAAAGAGAACTGTAAAATGTAAAATGCCTCCCACACACACATTCCTCATTTCTGCCACCCACTGTGACATCATTTTTTGGCAGTAATTGGATAAAAATGTGACACAGAGTGTCTTTACCCAGAAATGTTTGCTGTTAATGTAACGGTAATATGTTATGATTGATTGGTGTCCAGTTAGAATAATACTGTTTCTTCATCTTTCAAAGGAAACACTATGACACTAATAGTAATATTTCACTTTCTAAGTTGATTTGTCGATCAACAGAAAATGTATCAGCAACAATTTTTTAAGTAATTTTTCAAATAAAAATTGCTAACATACACAGGTTCTAGATTGTTAATTGTGAGGATTTGTTGTCTATTATGTGTTTTATAAAATCATAAATAGAATATTTTGCTGACCATCTCTGACATCTCTGATTTGAGTCCAACTGGGAACCATTATTGGATGTCATTTCCTCTTTGTCTGCCCCCTCATTTTATTTTATTTTTTTTATCTAAGTCTATTATACCTGTTCAAGAAAAGGCAAATGAAAGAATTAGTAATTGCAGCCCAACATCCTTCAGAGTAACACTCAATAGAAATCACAAAACCTATTCAGGGCCAGAATGTGTTGAGACAATCTGACAATGAAAAAACCTTCAGTTGAAATGACTCCCCCATTTTGTTTGATTTAAAGTGTGTGTTGGCTCTGTCATTTAAAGGACTTAAATGACCTCAACACAGCAATGCCACACCTCAATCATACACAGAGCGAACAAAACATAAAGCAAAATAGCTCTTTCTATGAAACAGACAGAAAGTGACAGCTGCGTTTCTTTGTTGGTTTCACTTATTTAATTTACTGCACTCCTGCAGGAAAGATGAAAACACAGTTGAGTGTCTGATTGAAAAGGGGTTACGTGAAAAATCAAGAAATGTCATATGAACAATGTGTTGCTGCAGTAAGAGTTTCACTGAGAAATGCCTACATTTTTAAAAGCAGCACAGATTCTCACCCACATTTTATGTGCCCACACATTAAAACCTTCTGTTTCCTACTGCTGGAAAAAACAGGGTCCTCTCGTTCTGAGCATCTGAGAATACAATGCATATGTTTGTAGTATTGATCTTTTTCACTGATTTAAATTTTAAAAAAAGATATTTCAAAATTTGAAAGCCTTAAGTCTGCTAAATATCAGTCACTGATATTAACAAGTTATCCTGCCTTAAAGAGCGACTTCACCGATTTTCAAGTTGATTCCTATGGATCTGATGTGGGAAGAACCTACAGTATATACATGAATGACATTAACTTTCCTCTGTCTTCCCTGTATTAAAATATCTTTCGAGATCTGCTACTTTTCAAAAGCCCATGCTAGAATATTAGTACATTTGAAAGAAAACCAGTTTCATGATATCATGTTGGAATCAGGGATGTGGAGCTACTTTTAAAAGGTCGAATATCATGCTGTGGAATCAGACACAACAGAGTATAGTAGAGGAAGCGACCACTGGAGCTACATTATAGCCGCAGCCAAAAACTGGAGTGGCTGTGTAGCATCGACTGGTGCCCAGTGAGGGCTGGTGTGATGTCTGTGGCAGATGCACCACTATAAAACTCTGCACTGAAACAAACTTCATGGCGCTTAGTTTAATTTGGATGAACTCTGTGAATCCACTGACAACAAAGAAACACAAAGAACTTTGAGCCTCAGAAAGGCTGAATCTAAAATTTATTTGAAAAAAAAAAACTAGCTTTACAATATAATGTTGGAACCATACATAGACTACAGCACTACTGTAACGAGGCCGAATGTCATGCTGTTGAATCAGACATAACAGAATATGGGAGGAAGTGACCACCGGAGCTACATTAGAGCTGCAGCTGAAAGACTGCATCCAGCACCAGGGACTGAGCACAATTAACAATAAATGAAACAGCGATTGGTTGTGGTTTTTCACCACCATTGTTTCCCTGGCTTGTGTACAGCTCTCAATAAGTTTGAAATGATCTGTATAACCAACTCCAGCTTATATAAGCTATATTGCACACAATATAACTGGACTTGATGAAGAAAAACTTTTTGTAAATGAAAATAAGCCTTGGTAAAAAAGGATATAATGTTATAACAAGTAGGGCCAGAGTCTTCTCTACCTATTGAGGAGACTGAAGTCCTTTGGCGTAAAGGGACCACTTCTGAAGTCATTCTATGATTCAGCGGTGGCACAGCCATCTTTTATGCGGTTGTCTGCTGGGGCAATAGTATTGCTGCAATGGAAAAAAAGTGACTGAATAAGCTGATCAGCAGGGCTGGATCTGTCCTAGGGTGCTCCCTGGACACCTTAGAGGTGGTGAGTGAGAGGAGGATGATGACTAAACTCCGGGCTATCTTGGACAACACCTCCCACCTCATGTACGAGTACCTGTGTGCCCTGGGCAGCTCCCTCGGCAACAGGCTGCTCCACCCACACTGCTCTAAGGAGCGGTTCCGCAGATCTTTTGCCCCTGCAGCAATCAGACTCCTCAACAGCAGTCATCACTGCTCACAGTGGTCACAGCGATATCATTAGTGGTATTATTATTATTATTATTATTATTGTATTATTAGTATTACTACCGATATGTGTTACATCTCCTCACACTGAACCACTCAACCCCAGGCTCTGTGCTGACAAATTCCTGCACTTGTCATCTTTTTACATATCCTTGCACTTGTCACAGCTACATCTCAGGTTTTTGCACTTTTGGCTGCTATTTGTTGCTGTTTTTGGGTGCGTTATTTATTCATATAGGCATTTGTATGTTGTGTATATTGCCTGATTGTAGTTTGCTGCTGTAAAGCCTAAATTTCCCTTTGTGGGATCAATAGCGTTCCATCTTATCTTATCTTATCTTCAGTGCTAACTTGTCTCTGCTAACTGGCTTTTTCTCAGTTTTCGCTATTAGTGCACATTTCCACTATATAGGTGTGCCAGTTTTAAGAAATCATCATATTTACAATGGTGAAATTCCTCTTTAACTGAAGTCATTGTGCCCTTGAGCAAAGAACCTCCAGCTCACTCATCTTAGCTGCAAGATGTACATTATATGTCCCATTATGAAATTGTTATGGCACCACCTGAATCTTGTTGAACTAGATCAGTCCCAGCTGCCCAGAATTGCCCTGATTACTCCTCAGCTGCTTCTCTTGGCCCCACTCTATCTAAAGTGGTGTTTCCACTCCCTTGTCAGTTTCTCATGTTTTCAGCTACTTGCTGTCCCCCACTATTCACAGTGAGGCAGACCCTTTGGCTTGGTGGAAACTCCACCAGGTCACCTACCCAAAGCTGAGCAAACTAGCTCAGAGGTATCTTTGTATATATGCCACTAGTTCACCCTCACTTCAGACACTCACATCAGTGAATGTGGGAACATGTCTGTGTGCATGTTTGAAACATAGCAAAGTTAACATGCTGGTTTTCTTGTCCAAGAACTTGCTCTAAGGGAATAACTAAGAGATTGCCCTAAGGGTTAGTGTCACATAATTGGGGTCACAGTTTTGCCACCTGCCAGATGCTTTGTGAGGAATTATTGATGGCTTGCTATGATTAGAGACAGTTTCACTCACATCTATGGAAGATTCATAGCTGTGAAAAATTATCTTATCTGTGAAAATAAGCTCTCTGGTTAATTCAGTGTTGTACAAATTTAAGTATTCTGTTCAGTACACTATGATGTTTCATAGATATGCTTAATTAACTCATTTCAGCTACTAAAAATATCAAACAGTGCCAGAGTTTTAAGCAAGGATGACAGTTGTTGTGCCCTCATCAAGGTCAACGATCACTGTGCACTTTAAGCTCAAATGTTAAAGGGATAGTTCAGATTTTTTGAAGTGGGGTTGTATGAAGTAGTTATCCAAAGTCAGTGTATTACCTGCAGTAGATATGGGTCGGCACCCCTCAGTTTGGAGAAGCAGGTAGGAGTACCGACACGGAAGCTAAGCAATGTACTTCTGTGGAGAGGCATATTTTAGCCACTTAAAAAAAAGGTTCACCTAAAAAATCAGTTTAAATGTACACTATATTTAGAATATTTTCACCACTTTACCTTGCTGTTAGACAGCCCTTTAGTTTAGAAGTACATTTTCCCAGCTATAGATCTTCCATATTCCTACGCATGCCGCACACTGTATTACACCACAGCAGCACTTTCTGACCCAAACAGCTGATCTGTGGCATAATACAGCAGTACATTTCTTAGCTTCTGTGTCGGTACTCCTGCCTGCTTCTCCAGACTGGGGGAGTGCTGACCCAAAAATACTGCAGGTAATACACTGACTATGGATAACTACCTCATATAGTCTTACTTCTGGACTGGTATTTTTCTAGGTTTTACATGCACCAGCCAGTCTAATGTTACAGGCATAACTTGAGTTTTGATTGTTCCTACATTTGCATTTTACCATACTTTGAGCAAGGGACTATATTATGGAGAGTAAAGACATCTTGATGATTCAGCATGGGAAAGAAGGGTTAGGGTTAGTAGTTGGCCAGAGTCGAGGGCCTTGATAATTATAATGGGAGACATTACAGTTATTTTAATTTGCCATGTTTAATTTATATTTATTTAATTATTTAAGTTGTTTTCCCCCAGATATTTTTTTTTATTTCAACACTGTATGGTAAGAGTTGTTTTTGTTGAAGTTAGAAGAAAATATTTTAAAGGGAGCAGGGGAAATTAAATTTTAATTTCTTATATTTATTTAGATGTTATTTATTAATGTTCTGTTTGTTTAATTTGTCGGGTATTCATGTGCACCAGCTGGATGTGCAATTTGACAATTGTTCAATAAAAGCATATTTGAAATAATTTATTTCATTTCTTTATTCAGTGGGCAATGGGCATAGGCTGTTTAATGTTTGGGGTCTATAATCATCGCAATATTGAACACGTGTTATCGCACATTGCAGATTTTCATCATATTGTGCAGCCCTAAAATAGGGTGAATATTGGACCCAGCTGACTCCTAACGAATGATAATGTTGCTCCATAACTGCTGAGCAGCTGTGCATATAAGCAACTGCTTGCTAACAAAGTTTTGCCATATCAAGAAGGAGGTGAAATGTTAATGTTGTCTTCACAACTAGTGTCGCTGCCCCCAAGTGCATAGACCAAATCAACTAAATTCGTGTTATTATCCTGCCAGTTCAGTGCCAGTCAGACTGTGGTCTAAGCTGTTAGATTTTTCTATAACTTGGCTAAAGGTTGGATATTAGCTCACAAACCGGAAGCAATTTTTGAGCTAATATCCAACCTTTTTATATAATTTCCCAGTCTACGATAAACTATGTCCTCCTCTGTGGCCTGTCTTCTCCTACAGTGTACCCTGGATGTACCAATCCAATATATGAGATTGATATTAGCGCCAATACTGACTTTATTAAGCAGCAACATTATTTTTGATTATCTTTATTGATTCCTCAAAATCTAAGCCACTCTGTTCTGTACCAACAGAGAAAGTTCAGAAACCTGGATAACGTGTTTACATGCCACAGATTCCTGGTTTCTATTGGAGTGCTCCGGGTCGCTTATCCAGGTTTCTGAAACCAGGATATGGTGTTTACATGTGCAAAACATAACCAGGATACTCCAAAAACCTGATCATACTGATGTGCAGGTAAACATGATGCTGACTGCTAGCTCTGATGTGTTCCACGCAGTGAGGTATATAAATTTTAAATTTGGGAAAAAGAGAGTTGAGATATAGCAATTTGTAACAGGAGAGAAATCGTTGGATCTGTGCATCCCTATAGTGTACAACCTACCAACATTCACCAGTCTCCAGCCTCTAGGCCCACCTGTTGCTCTCAGCCTTTTTGTTGAAACCTTCATCTCTCCAGTCAACTGCCCCTGCTGGCAGACCATCTAAAACCCACCAACTTCTCCTTGAAATATCATTAAAAAAAAGCCTTAAAGATGTCATCTGCCACTAGACATGGAATCATTACTTCCAGTATCAGCTGGGATAGTGTGAAGTGTTTGTACTGGTCTAAATGGAAAAAGAAAATGTCAACCAGTGGGGAGCTTGACTATTACAGAGTGTGAATGAGAGGGCTATTCGGAGGTACTAGATTGTCTTTGAGCCCTACTTGACTGTTTAATCGGCATCTTCTGACAATTGCTTTTTCAGTTAGCTGAAATAATGAGATTCAGCGTGTGTGACTCTATCAGCACATCTATGTGTGATACACAGCGTGTCTCCATTTTGCACAAATGACTAAAGCTATTGCAAACAGAAACCTTCTTATCAGAAAACCTCAAATTTGCACCTGCTCTTCAGAGGAGACATGCGTACTCCAACCCAGCCAGCTGTGATCATTCCAACAGGATATTTAAAGATATACCATGCAGGATTTCACTAAAAAACAATGTATAGACTCATAAAAAAATAATCCCTCTCATCATCATCATCATCATCACTTATGACCCACTAGAAGTATGTGGTGGTGTATTTATCTGCAGAGACCCTGCCCTCTGCCTGTAATGTATTGTTTTCGTATTATTTTGCTGTGCTCAGGACGCCTCTGGGCATCAGCCTTTGGGCAGTGGGTGTGTAGCCCCCAGCCAATAACAGCACACAAGTGTGTGGTTGGGACTCGTGGGTGTATTTATTTGTGCTTTAGAACGTAATGAGGATGTACATAGGAACAAAAGAAAAGTTATATTTACAAAAAAGCACTGCCGTCTGCCTAAGCATTCTGCTATAGGTGCCTGCAAACAGGCAGTCACATGGCACTGGACTATATACTCTTTAATTTGTGCAATGTTTTCAAAAAAGAAAAAAAAGATTATTTTGAGATATTTTCAAATCTTTGGCAAGCCATGTTCCGCAACTTTTTTGATAATTGATCTTGACTCTTTTAATTAATTTTTCAATCAAAAATGTTTTGATTGTCCCAGCAAATTAATAATTAATTAATTTGAGGATTTGTTGTTTTTCACGTTTTACATTAAAGTAAAATGGGTTTTGGACTGTTGGTCATTAGAAAAATTGGGCTCTAGGACTATTTCCTAGTCATTACCTTGGGCTCTAGGCACTTGTGATTGTCTTTTTCACAGTGTTCAGATTTTTTAATAGACCAATTATGAAAGTAATTGTTAGTTGCAGCCCTTTTTAAAAAAAAATCAAACAGCTGAATGATTGTTCACGTTACTGAAAAGAACTGTTTGCTTCACAAGTCAGTCAGCCTCACCCTTAATGTACCCGGCGGTCCTGCATGCATCATTACTGCTGCCTCTTGAACACAGGAAACAGCATCACTTGAAGAGTGTCATGGAGAGAATCCTTTCCAGATTCTATTCTATTCATGCATAGATGGACAGTGCTGTTATCTGTCAAGTATAATGTCTCAAATCTCTCTTTTGCATGCCAATATGTCAAGGCTGTAATCTGAATCGCAGGAAAAGCTTGTTCCACCTCTAAAGCAAATGAAATGTGTGTTTGGTGATGACTTCAGAGAGAAGGATTATCCAAATCAAGAGCTGTTGTGCTCCCTGCCTATTGTTGGTATATATTTACTTGCTAATAGGAATAAATTCAAGGTTATATGATACATTAGCATTCAACATTTGAAATACATGTGTGTGTTGCCTAGGCAGAATTTAATTGGTTAACAACCTTCAAAAGAACAAAATGAATACAAGTAGCCCTCGACACGATAAACGTACCAAAAGCTTACTGTTTCTGGCCCTTTCTCCTTTCATATATTGCATATAAGTGTAAATATAGGTCAATGTCTGGCAGTTTCAGCTTTCAGTATCCTGAGATAAACATACTGTAGGCTATTAATTACATTTAGACATCAACTTTCCCAACTGAATGACTTGAAACAAGATCAAACGTCTGGATTTTTAATGATTTAATAATGGATTCCCGTATGACATGGGGGGGAGTCTGCTCAATGTCAGAATTAGCTCAAAAGGAGCTAATGTGTATGGGCGGTGTTGAATTACTCAAATCCACAGAGAACTCAGGTGTATTTATTGCTGAGGATGATTCAAAATGTTACTTATTGGAGGTTGTTCCTTTGCCCCTGATAAGATACAGTAAATGAACTGCTTAACTTGCCAGACAAAGTAGCTACAAATACTCGGTATCTTTAAAAATTTCCAAGCATATGAGAGCAAGTCGTTCAGAAAAAGGTGTAGCACCTCAAACAATGAAATAGTGACGATCGATTCCACAGCTACCGTTGAGGACATCAAGGTCATATCCTTGGAAATGTTTCTGGGAACATGCAAGGTTTTAACGATCTGAGGAGTTTACACTCTATAAACTCTATACATGCTTTGTCCGTAAAGGCAGAAAAGTGCTGTATAAGTGCAGTCCATTTACCATTTAAAGCACAGATGGCACATGGTAGGGGTTGTTTTTTTAGATTTAACATCTTTAAATTTGAAGGATAATTACTGATGTTATTCTTTTTTTCTTATAGTCAAATATCCTTAAAGAATAAGACCAGCAAAGTATTGAAAGTCTGTCTATCAATACTTACTGACTTCCTTACTCTGTCTGTGTCTCTCAGCTGTAAGCCCATTTCTTCCACTTGAAGATGTAGATCTCCAAAAATGGGCAATGAATAAAAACATAATAAAAATGTCCAGACTTTCTTATGGGGGTGGGTTTGGCTGGGGGAATTTTTTCTCCTCAGCATTTCAAAAAATTCTGTCTATGGTCCTGTTAATGGGATTCATTAAATTATGAATTGTCCTAGTAAGAGAACTGACTATAATTGCACTAATTGGAACGTGAATGGAGATATGTGAAAAACGTACAGTCTGGCAAGAAATTAACCTAATATGATGGTTATAATAACATTATCTCTGTAAAGGAACACTAAAATGAACAAATGCTGTCCCCAGTCAAGTTAGAGTGGGAAATCTTGGGGAACAACCTGAATGGTGTAATTAACGTTTATCTAGATTGGTGACAAACAAGTCCAATCACTGCCAGATTTTACATTATAGTCATATGCCAAAGAGGCTCAAATGAACCAGAGTAAGCATGAGTGAGAAATACAGTCAGAAATAGTCACTCTATTCTGTATTTCAGGGAACCTCTCTACCTCCAAACCTAAACTTTTTTGCATTCATGGAAAAATTTATTCCAAGAGACATTTCATTTCCTTGCACAACTAATGATTTCTTACATCAAACAGAATACCAAAGACATGTCTCTCACTGATAGGAGAGACAGCCAAATTTGATAAATTGATCTTAATGAAACCAGCATGCAATTAGAGCGTCTCCAAATACATCAGTGGTTTCTAAATCAAGTCACGGTTGCTCTTATACCAAAGAGCAGTGGAAATGCATTATGTTCAATCTCAGCCACAGCAAAATCATTAACATGTCAAAGAACAAGTTGACTCATCGGTAAAGTGACAATGATGTTTGCTGCAAAAGCAGTGAAGTTCTGATAGAGGTTAATATGCAGGAAAATTACAGACTCAATGCAATGAAACTGGGGCCACCAAAGGAGAGCCCCCCAATATTTGCACTCTACGCTATGATAATTATCTGCTTGTGTTGGCATAAGCTGTACAATGTTCTGTAAGCAGAGGTGAGATGAAATCAATTAACATGGTGACAAGGATAGGGGGTGTAATTTCTTGCAGAAATTACAAACACTTGGTGAGACAAGGCTGCCTGGTTCTTCATATATTGTCAATAACATGAGAAAAGTAAAGAAAAAACATCTTTCACACCAAAGATCACTGTATTACTGTGATAGAGGCCAAGGATGAAATAAGCCCTCAGTATCTAACCAATAGGTATAAAGTCTCATCCGCCATATGTTATTATCTGTGGAACCTTGGAGTAGAGTTTGCTCCATAATGAGGCCAGGAAGGAGTAGTTGTTGCAGAGTTGCTTGAGGGTAAAGTGTTTGTCTCCAACTCTGAGCAACATGGCTGTTTATTGGCCACAAGAGTAATGGAATCACTCGGCAAAATCCATAATGATTTTTAAAATTTCTAGAAATGTCCTTCCCAAGATAATACAAAAAAAAAATCCCACTGCTACCACCACCAGTTCACACATCACCTTTGGTAATGTGCCTCAAGGTATAGCACCTACTGTTGTAGTTTAGTCCTATGGGTGCACGTTAGTAAGAACTCCAAGACGGATTTTTGTGTTTTTGTGGGATGAGCTGCAGTTTTCAGCACTACATGGCCAGCAGCTATAGTACAGCAATAAACATCAACAACAACATAATACACATCTTGTGCTGGGAGTGGGCGGGAGCGTGAGAAAGCAGCAATATTCCTGTTACTCAACAGGGAACAAAGAAAGAAGCAGGAATAGAAAGGCCAGAATAAAATAAGTGTTTATGAAGGGCCTGAAATTCATTTTTCAAAATGGACGGGGAGGGGTCCCCCTTAAATGCTTTACATAGTGGGGATTCATACACTTTCAGATACTGATACTACTTGTGGGCTTAACTACAGGTCTTACCTTGCCCTATTCTTACCTCAGATTGCATTTTGTTGCTCTCCTCCAATTTAAGGGATTCTCTGAACTGCATACATTGCTGTAATTTGTTGTTTCCTTCTCCTCTCGTAGTGGTCATCTCTTTGATCTGCATCAGTGTCCTTGGTTATTCTTTTGGTGGCTTCCTCTTCTCTCTTGTCCCCATGCTCTATTCTTTCCCTGTAGGCTACTCTGTCTCCTTTGCTTCATCTCTTTCCACTTAATAACAACTTTGTTAAAAAAAAAAAATAAATAAAAAAGAATCAAACTGCTCTTGGGGAGGGCCAAGCTCTGAAAAGAGCACCAGATTGGTGAGGTCTGTATTACTCAGTCAATTTATGAATTTAGTTTTAGTCCTGTCAACATTGACATCACTGGCACTGCCATTTATGATGGGCCTTTCGGGATTCTGGTGGTTTTTTTCCGAGTGGGTTCCACTTCAGATGATATAGATTTACATTTTAGCCAGCAGTCCATGTTTGCATGCCTTCAAGTTCATATCATTTAAACCTGTCTGTATATGTTAGCAAGAGATGCTGCAACAGCAGAGGGGGCTCGTAGCCGTGTAGAGAGAGGGAGAGAGAGTTCGCCAAGTGTGTTGTCCAAGGCGGAAATCGGCTGATGCAGCGCTTTCAGCCAGTCATCCTGCATTCCACACTGGTGCAAACGTTGCCTGAACATTATTAGATTTTGCTGTAAATGTATGCATTTATTTCCTGCATTATAAGTGCTAGATTTCTGGGAATCTATGAAAATATGCACAATACCCGTAATCCCGTACTGAAATGCAGTCCCCGTACATCTATTCTTTCATCTCTTGTCGTACTCCATGTAACTTCCTCCAACTGCTGGGTTCTCTTACTAACACAACTCACTGTGTTATCTCAAACTCAGTTCTTTGATCTTAGCTTATACTCAAAACAATAATCATTTATACAGAACTACTGCTCAAATGATAGCAAAATCTAGCTTTTTGGAGTCGCATTTTCATATGTAAATGGAACTGCAAAACATTAGCATCTGCTATATTTGCCACCAGATGGACTCTTTAAGTACTTTGGTCTCTTTCCCGCAGCCAATACAGAAGCTTTTTAAGACAACTCCATCTACACAGCCTAGTGATGGTACATCAAACCACTCATTTATGCCTACAAAGCAGGTTTTATTGCTGTCCAGCAGTGGTGCCAAATGAGCCTGGGCATTTGTTGTATTGTATGTGCAAATGCAACAACAGGGGTGGACACAAAACCATACTTAATTTAGCAAGGTCTAATTTAAAAGCTAAGGGACAGCTGAATTATTCTCAAACACCTAACGGGATGAAGCAGCAGCACTTCAATGAACCTTGAAGGGCAAGTTGTTGCTGTTTGACAGCTGATTAGCATGAGGGTCATTCTTCAGTGGTTTTCAGCCTTTTTAGCTTGTGACCCTTAAATGAAACAGGATGGTTTATTTATCTATTTTCATTTTTATCACTAATTTTGAAAGCACAAAGAAATGCTGAAGTGTTAAAAGTGTGATCTTTGATATTCCCTTGGATAATTTATTAAACCTGAAAATATAAGCAACAAATTACACATAGTGCTTATTTGCATTTAAATCTAGATTTAAATTTCACTACACCTAGTAATTTCATAATCAGTGATGAGAAAACATTTGCATAAAGTCTTATATATGAGACCTGAATCACCACCTGGATTTAAGTGATGAGTTTCCTATTTTCCCTGTCACTGAACCCATGCTTGTTCAACCTAATATCCAATAATGTGCCGAGAGGGGAAAAAATACATTAAAAGTATAAATAAATACCACAGGCTAAACTGGAAACCCAAAGTTTTTGCCCCAATTTAGCTGATACAAACACAAATTCAGAGCATTTTTCTTCATATTTCAAACATACTTGTAATTTATCTGACAGTTTGACAATAACATATTAAGCAACTCAAATATGATGACAAGCACAATGCATATTGTTCTATATTTAAGTTTCAGGAGCAAAATAAGCCTGTGGCCATGAGGTCATATTACCCGGTACATGTTATCTGTTTATAGGCAATGTTTGATATACTATAAATAACTGAACTACAGAACAATTGTGTTAGTTTTTATAGAGGTGATGGGAGATAATAAGAGTTTCTAAGGAGGTCTTTGGAGATTCAGAAGCTACTGTAAGTTTAAATATATTATGCATCATACGCGCACTTCTCAACTCTCTGGAGGTTTGTCTTACAGATCAAAGCACCTCTTCTTTCTGAAATAATGAGGAAGGGGAAAAAAAGATGAAGATATCCTCATCAGACATGTCAGTCTCCCACCTTGAATGTACCATCAGCAACCCTCAGCTTCAAGTATTATTTTAGGAGAAATCAAGGTGTGAGATACATGCCGAGCTGGGAGTGAAAATAAAATACAACTGGGATTTGGTACAGGAAGATCTGAGATGCCACTTCACCCGCCCAGTTATTTTAGGGATGAATATTACGTGGTCAAATCATTTTGCATCATGAACCCACCTCAAGCATCTTCACCATGGCACCCTCCTTTTCACTCACACATTCCCAGGGTTACCATGGAAACAAGGAGTCTACTGTTCTAGCCTCCTTACAAAGTGCTGCAGCCTCACAGCAGACCGAACCCGCCCCTGCTACAGCGTTCCAAGAATGCAGCATTGTCTAAACCAGCTGCAGACTTCAAGTTCATGTTTTCGCAGAATCTTGTAGTGGATATTTCTGGTGTATAATAAATAGCATACTGTAAAAATAAATAAATAAATGAATCCGTGAATACCAATTACATACTCATGTCCCACAAGTAACTGTTTACATTCCCTGGATGAAACCCTCCAAAACTAGGCTACGCCTATGGTGTTTAATCCTTTGATGTCTAAAAAGTCCACACAAAGGGATTATTAACAGGATGTTGCTCTGTTAAAACCAGCTGTAAAAGGAGGCAGATTTTCTATAGTAACATGAGTATTAGTCCTGGAAACAAGCCACTGATAACAAATCCAATCTGTACTCATCCATCCCAATGTACTTAACTCCTGGCCAAGCCATGCCTTACCCGATCTTTCAGAAAAGATTTTGATGGGGTTAAGGTTAGGATCGATCCTATTTGGGAAATTTATAAAACTAGGAATGCAAAAAAAACAGCTTCATGCAATCTTTCTTTCTGAAAAGATTGTTTTATTCATTTTCCTGGTTAGTACATTTAGGGACAATCAAAATCAAAGTACTTTCCTGAAGCATGTCACGTATTTTTGTCAATTTTTGAAATGCTAATTGGAAACTTTATTTCTTAGCAAGAGCAGAAAAAGTAGAGAAATATGTCTTGGTGGTGGTGCAGAGTCTCTCTGACATTCCCTTGGTATTTATATATATTTAAAGGGGCCATTAAGACTTTAGTACCACTGATAAACCAAGAATCAGATCTTGTAAACAGTAGCCTGGATGATAATTATTTTATTGCTCTAAATATGGAGAAATAATCTGCTGACCAGGTGCTCCAGCATATTGCATGCCAAGGATTCAGACAAATGGGAGGAATGCTCATTTTTCTTGATTAATATTAAATTTAAGGTGTGTCAAATGTAAATCACAAAAATGGGTGATGAAATTAATCAAATCATTCCAACTGTGTGATTTAGTAGACCAGAAAGTGTTGTTTGGCACTCATTATTTAAGGCCCAGTGAAAGCATGTCTTAACTTCCCACCGTGTGCTAAATTAGCTAGCAGTTGTGACTGGCATCCTCTAAAACATTACATTACATGGAGGAGTGCCTTGACTGAGGGGAACAGAAACAAGGATGAAAAAGAAGAGGACTCATATAAAACTGTTTAAAATGTTTGATGATCATTTTTGTTATGACTTGAAATAAAAACAGAATGCAAGAGAAAAACAAAACCTCCCATATATTAATTATTAATTAGTTGATAAATGGGACAACATGTCCATGCAGGGGTGTTTCAGCAGATAGAGCATTAATGAAACATTTTGGCTTGGCAATCTATGATTTATTCTACATCCATAATTTATGGTTAAGCCTAAATAGATATGACATACATTTACACCTTCAGACAGTGAAACTATAGTATAGTCTAAACAGATTTATACTTTACCAATCATCACTGCATCAGTCACAAAAAAGGCTGGTGAATTATTTTTCATAAGATTAATGTAAATTAATTGTATTCTTCACAAAAGAAGAGCATGAAACCAAATCCCACTGTCCTCTTCTTCTGTAGACTATTTATGTGCTTAGCCACTGTCATGTGTGTTAAACATAGGTTACAGCTGGCCTCACGTCTGTATTCAGGGTTGTGCAATATCACTTTTGAACCAAGAGGTTGTGACTGAACTTGATTTGCATAAAAGTATGCAATTAAACAAGGCACTGCCATCACTGTGAGAACTCATTTTCATGCAAGTACGATGCCACCGAGAGTAATTTGCGTTAAAATCTGTGATTGAATAAGCGCTGACCATCCGGCTAGCATCCGTAAGTGACCGCAATTAAGGATTCCCAGCAGCAGACAGATTATTATGCACCACAACAGAGACAGGAAACAAGGCTTCTTTGGTTTGCTCTCAAACTGGGAGTGATAGGAGACATCTCAATATTTTGAAGCAATGTATTTTGCCTCAAAACCTCTTATTGCTTATTTTTTCCTGAACTTATTTTTCTTGAACATAACCACAGTATCTCTAATCTATTTTCCATTTCAATACAACGAAAAGTGAATTATTATTAACAAGGTGGCAATATGAATTTTACGTTTTACAATTGAACACATAGCTAGATCTAGGTGCTTTAATGCCAAGGAAGTTTAGCTGTGTTTAATTCTATATTTTTATGTACATTTTGGTGTACAACATTGGATTATTGTCTGAATTCTCTTTGCTTCAATCTTGATTTAGTTTCTTTAGAGTTTGGCTATAAAGAAGACCACAGACTATTTCTGATATGGAAAAAAGTAAATGACAGGCAGATATACAGGTGTTACAGATAATAGCCTCATGACTGAATGATGAAATTAAACTACAGGATGCTTTGAACATGTTTTTATTAAAATGTATATAAAGTGGTTTCTAACCCATCACTTCTGTTTGAGGGCATAGTCCAAAGCCTTGATCTTTGATTCAACATAATGCTGTTTGACAAAGAAGACTACAGAAAGAATCAACAAACTCCTGTTTGGAGTTTTGAAGGCCACTAGCACAGCGCAAAAGT
Source organism: Thunnus thynnus (assembly GCF_963924715.1). NCBI lineage: Eukaryota > Metazoa > Chordata > Actinopteri > Scombriformes > Scombridae > Thunnus > Thunnus thynnus. The sequence continues at coordinate 9,052,046 of NC_089517.1, forward strand.
TATGTTTTAATAAAAGCACAAAGAAACATGTCCTGTTAAATGGATGTATCCTGTAGTGACAGATTCATCTATCTATTGTATTTTGTATGTAAATGATACTGTAAGTATTCTATGGTCTCTTCCCTGTTCTAATCATGATTATAACTAAACAGCAAAACTATTTCAGCCCAGTGTCACACCAAAGCATATAATACACCCACCCATCCTCTAGAGGATAACGTGTCAGTGTCACGTTTTTCCTCGCCTATCCATCAAAAGTACATGCCTGAATGACGGACACCATCTAGCAGCCCTAATAATTATGACCTGGGTAAGTGACACAATGCAGATGACGTAAATATAAGGTGACTTCCTTTCTAGAAGGAGATGGGTTGAGTATGGCAAAAAGGCGAGTTTTCAACTGTGAGTCTGTAAGGTTTTTAAAAAAAAAAAAAAAAAACCTTGACCTGGTGTTCACTGTTGCCATGACGACAAAGGTTGTGTAACTTTAAAACCATGTTTTTAAGCACATTTCAAGTGATCACTTTAACCCCAACCATGATCTTTCCCTAACCAAGTGGGTTTTGTACCTAAATCTAACCAGACCTTAACCACAGAGTTTACAAAGCATAAAAGTCATTACTCGTGTGTACTTTTCAGGCCTAGGCGAGCCAAAACATGACACTGACACAGTGGACCACTGGGCATATTACATGCTTTGGTGTGATACCAGGTTGTCCATTTTCTGTTTGTTTTTTAATGCAACTTTTTGTTTTTATTATTAGGAGTACCCACTTTGGTTTCAAGTTGCACTTTAGAGGATAAACTCATGTTCACACTCCTGGCACAGTACACAAAGAGCCCACAGTACTGAATAACTGATTTCATAATCCCATATTCACTACATCTAAAGCAAGAAGTGAGCGGCGCGTAAGCACTACTGAAGCGTTCAGTCCGTTCAATCCACACTGACTCCAGCCTTCGTGTCTGTCCTCACAATCAGCTGTGAGCAGTCTTGTCAGTAGCACAGAGGAACCGCAAGTAAAGCGGCCAGCCAGACAGTCGTCACCAGGCTGAAATTTACTGGACAAAGTAGGCTCCATGAGGAGTGTGCAGCAAGAAAACAACATTGTTTTTAGTTTTTGACTGATTTTGGCAGGGAAATAAAATACATACCAGATGCCTATAGTGAAACCAGTGAGCTCATAGCACCTCTGGGGCCTTGATCAATCATTATAGGTACCAGTCATAAAGTCACAACATATAAACAGTGGGAGACTTGTGTGATTTAAACAGCTGTCTCTGGAGATTACACTTCACTAAGCACACCAGAGAAAGAAAATAGACTCAGAGCATAGGAAAGAAGTCAGGGGGCTGTGGTGAACATGCATCTCACACATATCTCAGAGTCAGTGTGGACTGATAAATTTCATAAAATGGAAGCGTATCTGTGTGATGGACTTCAAAAACGCTTTCTGTGTGGATTGGCCTCTAAGGGCTTTGAAAGGCCTTTTTAAATAGCAGCATATGCTGCTAATCTAAGGCCTAATGTAGATCTTGATCATACAGAGTAACATTTTGCAAAGTGTTTAAATATGCACATTCTGCTTCCAGCACATGCACCAAATAGTGCTCTAAACTTTCATACACACACCACCATACTGACACTGCATCCAATCCTAGGTTCATACTCTGCCCCTCACAACTAAGGAAAATAGTTTCCAAGTGCAACATCAATCTTAGTAACAATAATAATATTGTACTCGCAATCAAACACTAATGGAACAACTGAACTTGTAGCCTTGAAACAGCCCATTCAGGATTTAGTAAACCACACTTTACCGGCAAACAATAGCACTAATTATGTAAAATTAATAAATACACCAGGACCTGCTGACACTAAGTGGCTTTCACAATGTACCTTCAAATGACAAATTGAAACATCTATCTTAGTCACTATTAGATATAGTTTCATACTTTCTCCAACCGGAGTCACCAGCTGCTTCTTTCAGTTGCCTCTGAAACTACCAGGGAGGTTTGACTTAACCCCTGCCTACGAATATTTGACTTACTGGGTACACTGTATGTGGGTGGGGATGCACAGCACCAAATATCCGCAGGGGATTTCCCAGCATTCAGAAGTCACCTTTGAGCCTTGGCTGCTGATGTAGTGTATCTTAGCTTTCATACACTTCTACAAGCATTTCCCATCAGGGGAGCATGGAAAGCAGAGCTCAATTCTGAGACAATACAATATATAAGTGAGGAGGAACAAAGCTGCAGTGAATTAGGCTGAACTTGCCTCATAAGACAGCTTTACATTGTTAAATATGACTCCTGACACAGAGGACCAGTTGTCATTACTGCTTTATTGTTATGTATGCATTTAATTGAATTTCTATTATAGAAGACTAAATAAACCAGAACATATTCATATTTAAGAAGCTGAGAATTTTCACATTTTTTCTTAAAAAAAATGACATGAATGAACAATGAAAACATTGAATTATCAAAATAGTTAGCGGTAAATTTTCTGTCAATCGACTAATCGATTAATCAACTAATTGTTGCAACTCTACTTGCAATATTTTATACTTTGACTTGGCACTTTACATCCTCCACAAAAAACAAGATGTTTCCATTCAGTACCAAAGCAAGAATGAAGGTGATGTTCTTATGACTTAGCAAAAGCTGTAAAAGTCCCATCTGCTACCGAAAGCTAACATTCTCCAGAAACCACAAAGGCATTCTTTCCCTAACCCTATAGTACCCACAAAAATCCAGCCTGTGCCAACCTGACACAGCCTGTAACAATGGAAACTGGTGAACACATATTTTTTTATAAGGCTGGCCATGGCTGATTCCAAATGGAAAAGGTATTATAGTGTCCTTGTCAAAACTTTCAAGCTGTCCAAGCTGGACTGTTTTTACCTGAAAAAAATCACAGATTTCTTTTATATTCACATAAAAATATCGAATATCTCTAATTCTGGCTCTGTAGTTACTTTTATATCAGCTTTCCATCTCCATGTGCTGTCTGTACCAGAATAACTTTAAAGAACAAAGGAAGAAGATCAGTGAGTTTAGTGAGAGAAGTCATAGTTCTCAATCCCTTGCCAACGTGAGAGATCGTACAGTCTACTTTTGATCATCATTAGAAGATCGAGCATCAAAGGTGCAGTGGCACCCTATTGTTTTTGTAGATGTTCTTTCCTTTCTCTTTTAGTAATCTATGTGCCTATAAACCTTTTTCGCAGCAGACATTTTGACATGTCATGGAAGGACAAGCAAAGGTGTAATTGATAACATTAACGAGGGCTGCACTCTACTGAGGTATTCTAGCTCCAGTGGCCCATTATAATGCAGGCTGGTCCACTGGCATGGCTAATTGATGCACTTTAAATTAAACAAGGCCATCATTAATGTTATTATTAGTTCCACCTGTGCTTTGTCTACTGATTAACAATGGAGCTTCAAGTTTTAACTTTTGCTGTGTGGACTAAATGTTTGTTCATTTAATTGATATTTAGTCATTTTATTTTCACAAAGTCTGAATATCTCAGTTCATATAATGTTGAGTTGTGATAAAGATTTCCCCTAAAACTAAATTATGAAGTAAATGAACATAAGAATCGTTTTATAAGATATCAGATATCTTCATTAACTTGGACAGCTAACTCAGATTTTATGGTCTTTGGATTTTCTCAATCGAAGAAACAAGAAGAAGAGGAAAGAAATTAAGCTCATTCAAGGGTAAACTTTCAAATAAAGGCTCCATCATTTCAGAGATTCAGCCTCCTGCAGAGCAAAGCACTTTCACGTCATTATGAATTAGGCTGGTCATTTTTTTGTTTTGCTCTTGATGTTCACATATCAATGGACTCATTGAAGGTCATATGAATAACAAGACTGAACTTGAACTGAATATCCAGGATTTTATATCATTTATCCAAAGAAAACAATTGCCCAAAGGCCTGCATTGCCTGCAATTCTACAAGCTCCAAAGCATTTTTGTGTGCAGCAAAGGGGCTTGGCTGTCAGTATATCACATACAGTTTGTGAAAACTGGGTCAAAATGAGGCAAAAGATTTGAAAGTGGAAAATGTGCACCTATGCTTATTAAAGCATGTCAGGCCGTGGGATTGATTGAACTGCACGGGGTGTCTTACTTGAGGCAAAGAACATTTATATTTTGAGATTTTTAGACAAAGATATTTCAATGAGCATCACATCGATTGCTCTCAAAGAGCAGCAGTAGCCAAGATGCAAGAGATTATAGATGTCAACAAATTTTTAACCAAACATCCCTTATTCATATTGCCTAACCACATGGCTTTCATGAATAAATTCTCACTTTGTTGTTAGGAGATTATGATGAAGAACAATTCCAGGTTCCAGGTTAGCATAACCCCTAATTTTCATGTTAAAACAGGACTTGTACAGTGCAGTAGGCTGACTGCATAGTGAAAGAATGAAACAACTTCAGTGTGTCTGCCTTTACCTTACAGACGCGTCCTCATATCCTCTTTCTCCTTTTATCATCAAATTACCCTCATACAATATTCTTAGAGTGTGCCTCTCTATTCTTTCCCTCATTGTTATGAGGTGATGTCACCTTGACATGAAGGTAGAAACATCTTGCATTCACCCTGCCGTTCTATCTGTGGGCTGACCTATGGGTCGCGAGAAATTCTCAACGGGGATGGACTCGCAGCAGAGCGTCTACCTTTATCTAATTACGTGACAGCTTCAAGGGAGGGAGAGCTGCAGCTCCTCGATCCCTTCATGGTGCCTAATATCCCATTCCTTTTCATACTGAATCTTTTTGTTCAAAGCAGCCCTTTAATGCTTGCTGCACCCTCATCACCCAGGCACTGGCAGAGTGGGAAGAGGCAGAAGTGTGGGGCTTCAAGCAGGAAAAAGGGGGAATAGTTAGCTTCTCCGATCACACCTATTGAAGGATATGTCAGATAGATTGCATCATGTCATATTTAGGCCCTTCCTAAAGTTTTTCCTGTGTGAGGCCCTCTGTGCCTCAGAGCGTCTGTGTGTGCTTGTGAGTGTGTATCTGAGAAGTAGATGCGAGATTCAGATGCCTTTGATCTTTATCTAAAAGCCCAGTTAGATTTATATCAGTACACCAGAATTTGCTTTATGCATGTCATTACCACAGTGAGTAATAATGCATGTTAATGCTAGAGAATGGATTCATGGGTACTGAGAAGCCTCTGTCTCAGTGTTGCATCTCTCATGAAGGAGGAATTCAGGAGTCATGTTTACTTTACTGCGTCTTATTAAATAAATCAGGACTGATTAATTAGTTTTCCTTCATCCTGAACTTGTTTTTATGTTCAATCATTTGTCTCATACAGTGTAGAATCGTAAACAGGTTCACTCACTGATACAAGACTGTCCTCTCAAGAAAAACAACAGGATGAGTCGTTTATGCAAGTGACCCAAAATGACGTTTCAAGTGACAGAAGCCCTCCAGCAGCCGTAGTAAATATTGTATGAGTCAAGCAAAGGAGGAAATTAGAGGATGTTATTATATTGCGACAGGGTCTGAGTAGGGAAGAGGTCGGGGCGGATGCCAAGGGAGATTTTCAAAGAGAAGTGGCCGATATAGCAAAAATGTCTCAGCCTGCTCTGTCACCCAATTTAACCAAGGTAGCAATGGCAATTTGCAATTTGGCTCCTCATTACATACAGTTTCCAAGAGGGGAGGAACTCATTGAAATCAAGGCGCCGTTCTATCAAGGATGTCAGATGCCTGGTGTTATTGGGCTGGTTGATGGGTCGTTGTTTCCTATCGAACCCCCCCAGTGGGGAGGATGAGACAGCATACATATGCCACAAAGGATACTATGCCATCAATATCCAAGCGATAGATCATAAAATGATAATTAGGCATTTGATAGCCTGGCTCAACTCATGATGCTTTCATCTTCAACACAAGGTAGCTAACGTGTTTTGAGTACTGCAGTGGTTACGTCAGTCCTCTCAACTAAACGAGACAAGTTTCTGACTGTAACTTTATCACTTTCACTGCAGCATCATCCATCCACAGTATAACCCAAATCTAATCTGTTCAACAGCAGGATACCACAGCTTCGCAAAATTTATTTAACCCCCACAGTGTTTGGGGAAAAATCTTGCATGGGAGAAAAATTAGGCACCTGCATAACATTTTTGGAGAGGAATACAAGACAAAAAAATATAAGTATATTTTATATTTCTTGGTAAAAGATAAATGAGGGCCTAATTACAGATGATGACTACATAGTTTTAAATTATTATTATTATATTATCATTATTGTAATTATTGCATTACCCAAGTTTTGTAAGTAAGGATGATCTTTTTCATCGATGCCCTGCTTCACACTCACACAGTTACACACATTCACAACTGAATTCAGAACTGAATGCGTTATTATTTTAACACTTAAGCCTATCTCTGCAGTGACATCAATACTTATTTGGAGGAAAGAGTGGCTGGATTCTAGGTGATACTGGCTATCTTTTAAAGCCATTCCTAATGACTCCAGTGGTAAAAGAGCACACGCCAGCAGAAAAGCAGTAGGCCTAATTTAGAAACATTTTTGTACAATCTATGAAATAGCACTAGTAATATTGTAAGTAGGCTGCTTTCAATCTATTTGTGATCCAATAGTTATAACCAGGCTCACAGAAAATGCAGGTCAAGAAAGGAGTGTCTGTTTGGAGTCTGGAAGAGCTATTATAAAATGAACATGCCAAGGTTATAAAACTGGCAAGGGCCTATACTCTAAACAGTGAATGAACCTAATATGGTAAATATTTTCATATACAATATCAGATGGAGATGCCATAACACAAGTGGAAGTTACCTCCAGTATTCACTGCTATGTCATGCAAGCCACAGCAGTGCTACAGATGTGTAGCAGACCTGTCAACTCTCCCGTCAGCCCCTCTCCCGCTGTGCTCCCGTTTTGTAAGTTTCCTCATAAATCTCCTGTATTATTTTTTATTTTTACAGTTATACAAAAACAAAGGATGAAAGTTCAGAGGATGAAATATGACATTAACTAACATGTGCGGCATCAAATAATTATCTGTAATACCTTCTTTTTTTTTAAATTGACATTAGTGTTGTTTTAACCATCCAGTTTATCTAGTGCTGCTGCTGCTGCTGCTTTACTTGACAGTAATGTTGATATAGCTTGATAGTTTGGATAGCTTGACTGCTGATGCATTCCCACTGTGTGTCATTTGTCCACAATTACTATAATTAACACCATACAAGTTAAAGTTCTGCTTCATCCGCTTCATGCTCTGTCAGACTTTTAAAAGGAAGGCTTTTTACATTTTCAGAGTGAGTGAGGGTATCAGAGGAGAGGAGACAGAAGTGGGGAAGAATTGCAGGATGTAATGGTGTTGAAAGAAAAACAAGGAGAAGGTAACGAACTGATTCAAGATTGAAAGAAAAAGGTTTAAGGAGGAAAGAGAAACACACAGAAGCATCCCAGGTGTCAGCGGATGGAGACACCTGAACAAATTCAAAGCAGGAAAACTGGCAAGGAACTTGCACCTGTATCTAGATAAACCACTGTTCGGGTAAATATTTTTAAAGGCACAATCTGTTTTAAAAATGTCAAATGCAAATCCAAATGTACACTAAAGGGCATCTCCACCAACAGAAGTCAAAGCACAAGATTGGAACCTGCTATAAAAGGATTTACGGGTCTTTTAATACAGGCACTAACTTGGCACAGCAACTCAGTTAACATGATGTTTTCTTTAGCTGTTAAAAGGTTGTTGAACTCAGTAACTACCTTAATGAAATAGGTGAGATGCCAGCAAAAAAAAACAAACTCTGTGTAAATATTTAAATACTTGGGAGACTATTTTCCCATTCCTGACAAAAGCCATGGTAGGAAACAACCAGGAAGCGTCATGGTGGGAAAAAATGATGTTAACCAGCATGGTAAGCATGCCCTTGAAGCCACAAAGAACACATCAACCGTCCATTTGATTACAGCAGGGCAGGCAGTAAAGGTGCCTGGTGATTAGATCTCTGGAGCCGACAGAAGAAAATCTTTTCATAATGTAAAAATTCTGGTCAGGTGGGGTCCCGGAAAATCTCCCTTATTTTCAAAGCCAAATGTTAACAGGTTTGATGTGTAGACTGGCAAAACTCCCGGACCCTTAGATGAACACAGTCCTAGCAGGAGGCGACGCAACTGAAGAAATGCAGCCGCAGGGACTTGACACTGGGGTCAACATAAGAAATCCGTTAATCCAGGATTTCTTTGCAAGACCGTAAAATGAATACCAAATACACAATAAATGGATGGCAGATAATATCATTTATTATTTCAAATACACACAAAAGTCCATATTATAAAAATAATAATAAATACATACAGATAAATACTGATATAAATAAATACAGACAAAAATGTCATGCCTATATTTCATTATTGCACTTTTTGCACAGCAAAAGATAACCTTCAAGATAGCCTTCAGACTTTCTTACCTTCATAATTCATTTTTCCAAAGAGACCCACAATACGAGATTCTGCTGTGTTAAGTGAGGGAGCACTGGAGGAGCCACCACCATTTTTTTGCTGTTACTTGGTAATAAGAGGTGCCTTCCTCTCTGTGTCGCTTGTCAGTGTTGATGGCTTCGTTGGATGCCAGATATGGCAGAGGTTGTGTCGGCTATTTTAGCCTATTCCCATTCTTTCATCTCCTGAGTGAGCGTTGTTAAAAATTTCCCAAACAGAATATCTTTAACTTTCTCTACAGATGTTACTAACACCTCGAACTCATCTGTCTTGAAGTAAGTTCTTATCGTTTTTGCTCCATTTGTGCAATGACGTCAGTGTTAGTATTAAACTAAGAGTTAGTCAGGAGAGTAGGTTAGCCAATCAAAATTTTCTTAGATAAAAACCAACAGTGACACAATCACATTTATAAGATAACATAAGAAAAGTAGTGTTGGTTGCTAGGTAACAGACATAAAAGTTGATAAACAATGTTGGATTGAGTATTTAGGATTTCCTATCCTGACATGAGATACGATTTAGTTGGATAAGATAGGATTCCTAAAGTTAGTTAGGATTTGCTTCTGTAATAAGAACTCAGGAAGAGTCCCATCTCATGTTTCCTATCTTAAATTAAGAATTAAGATAGGAGCTTTCTGTAATATGGCCCCTGGAGTGCATGGACCAACAACATGTTATATCATTTAATTCGGAGGACAGTACAAATCTCTCACATTTTTGTATTGTCTTTTGACCCCAAGCTAGTAAAAGTTTGTTTATACATTCATTCAACTTAGAAATAAATGCTTTGAGAATTTACAGCAACTGCAGTTGATTTTGAAAAGCAGTCAACAAAGCAATGTTGTCATTCACAGTACAAGTACATTTCTTCTCAGAACTCGTCTAACTTCTAAATTATTTTTGATATATTCAGTGCAGCACATAAGTCTCAACTGGAGAGGTTGCAACTTTTCTCTTTTGAACACCATTTTCCTGAAGGTTCCACAATGTCATTCACCAAAAAAACGGCCACAAAGGAAATGATGTGAGGACAGATATTAACTTGTGAGTGCCTGTGCGCGGCACAGAGGAAAACAATGTACCCCAGTTGGTAGACAGAAGACTGATGTAGACATACAGTATTGAGGCCATGCCTACAACCAGTTCTAGTTTAGCAGAGTGATGCATGAAGCCTGGGTAATTAGTAATAAAACAAATTCAGAACAGAGAAAATATGCAAATTAAATTGTGTTAGGTTGCACAAAAACTTTGCTTATGCAATCACCAATACATGCAGTATAGTCATTAGAGAGGTACAGACTATTAATTAAGTTGCAACTTGTGTTTGTGACTTGCTAGGCTTAAAAGTTTTTCATTTAGACCATTTGACATCAATTCACATTTTCCGTCATTGAATAACAGCTGGACGTTTTCCTTACTTTTTGCTTTTTGTTTGCAACCTATGCTCTGATAGCTTTGTTTGTCTTTGCTTTTTGCACATCCATGTTTATTCTGCAATGAGCAAGCTTTTTCCATGTTGACTCTCAAATGTTAAGGGACTGTAAGGATTTTTACCACACACAGTTTTAAGTATAGACCACTTTTACTCAAAAGTCAAATTGTTCCTGAAAAACTGGACAAAAAAGATTATTTCTGCACTCATGGCCTAAATCACACTTATTAAAAACAATAAACTAATCTACAATCTGTCAGAGAATACAGAGATGTTCACACAACTCCCTTTAACAGATAACAGTGTAACAGATAAACAGCAAAATTCAAATTAAGCCTCTGGATCATAACACTTGTACTAAATACTATCGCAGAATTTTCTTTAAAAAAAACAAAACAAAAAAATTCACACACAGACATAAATTAGTTAAGAGCATACACACATGCACAATGACACAAAGTCTAGCTAATCTCTGCAATAACCATGTATACAAGAGAGAAGGCTGCCATCAATCACAGATTCATAACAGCAGCCTGTGGACCAACATACACTGGAGACTATCCCAACCTTATTCTCAACCTAATACCAGGTGGTCTATATGAAATTCATACTGTTGGGCAATAAATCCCACATACCAGAGGTATATTGCAAAAACATATGCAGTAATATTAGATGGCTGCACTGTTATAGGATGATGATGAAAATAATCATTAACTGTAGACCTAGTTGCAGTACTTGCAATTAGAGCTGCAACTAATAATCATTTTCATTATTGATTAATCTTTTGATTATTTTCTCAATTAATCTATTAGTCATTTGGTCTATAAAATATCAGAAAAATCCTCAAATGTCTTGTTTTGTCCCGACCAAAAGTCCACAACCCAAAGATATTCAGTTCAATATTATAGAAGACAAATAAACCAGGAAATATTCACATTTGAGAAGCTGTTCAGAGAATTTAGATATTTTTCCCTTAGCTAATTAGTTTTCTTAATAGGCATTTACATCTCTTAATTATCTGTCCATCAACTAATCTATGAATTATTGCAGCTCTACCGTTTATAACCTAAGTTTCACTCAGAAGCACATATCTCAAAACAAGGTTTAATCAATAAAATGACAAGGGCAGCTGTGGCCAAAAGCTGCTTCTGTTTCTGCTCCATTGTTCAAAAGTTTTTTTTTTCTTGTAAATTTCCACCAGGAGCAGGATGGGAAATAATCTCAAAAGGAATCTAGTTGTAGTCTTGCAAATAGTGACCCAGTCTTTGCAAAATTATGACACATTGTCTTGAGATGTGAGAAAACTCTAGTCTTTTAAAAGTCTTTTCAAAGCCTTTTCAGCGTCCTCTAGTGTATGGTAGGCATTAGCTTTAAAGTGTCAATCAGTAGTTGCTTTCCACCAGTTTGGTTTCAGTTAGCCTAACTGGAATCAGTCAAATATGCTGCAAGTCACATCCTACAAACCGTACTACCAGCAGTCCGTGATAAAAGCAGTCATGTCATGCTGCTGGTTGTGATTAGTTGAATATGAGAAATCAGGGATTTACAGTTACAGTATCTACCACTTGGAGAAATAAAAAAACAAAAGTTACAAACAAAATGGTTGCTAAAAGGGCTACAAAAATTATAATCACTGGCAGTTAAGTCTCCATCTACATTAAATCCAGTATTAACTCAAATACAATTGATTCGTAACTAACTTACTGCAGGTTTTCCTGTTCTTCTTATTCTGTTGATAGTTTGAATGCAACATAATAGGAGCTCATTATTATGTGTGTGTGCAGCAGTGCCCCCCTGTGGCAGTGTCTGTAAAAGCGTGAAAATGAGAAGCTGGTCATAATAAATACACATCTATAAAGGAAATTACATAATATAATGCTTTTGTTCTCTGCCAATATCCATGTTTTATTAATTGAATTCAACCAAGAAAATAGCTACACGTCTGTTTGATTTCACTCTTTATGCAGGTTTCTAGGGGTGTCTTATGCCAGAATCAGACTACTAGACTACTACAACATTTATGCCTTTCCACACGATCACTTTGTCAGATTAGGAGATCATGGATCTGCTGTACTGCTGAGACATGTCAGACAACAGTGTTAGCCTGAAGTCTTTTACAACCACTGTTCACGCCCTCTATGATGTGCGAAGGTGACAGTCTTTCCGTCTGGGCCTTGTGAAGCGTCCAAGACTCAGAATCTTTTTGTGTTTTTATCCTGTGTCATGCTTCAATGTCATGCCTTCCACCTTGTTTATGATACATGCTGTTTATAGCTTGTTTTATTTTTTTGTCCTTGTAAGCACATGTCATGTGCTGTTTGAATCTGTTTTTTTTCCACAGCATTAGGGGTGTCTAGGAAGTTTCCAGTCAAACCTTGCTTCTTATATCTAAGTTAAGGGATAAAGTTTAGGAAATTTTACTAAAAAGTGAAGCGTGAAAGAAAGTAGAGGGCATAGGATGCAGTTAGGCAGGAACAATAGTACCATGATGGAATGGGACAGGTAGTAGCAGCTGAAAGAACTTAACAGCTTCCCAACTATTTACCTTATTATCTGGATGAAGGGCAAACTGACATTGACTGGAGGGGTTCTTCAAGCAGGCAGTGAAGGATGAAACACACTATCTGCAGTGAGGGAGAAAAGCAAGGGGAAAGCCACTGCCTCAGTTAAGAATACCAATCGTGTATCTTAAGTTGAACTAAACAAGCAGCACAAATTCCCAGAAACCGCTGTAACGACAACGCTTGGGCAGGCTAGACATTTTATGGCTGTCTGCAATATGCACACTTGAGAGTTGGCTGTTCCTGGAGGGATGGGATGGTATAGGGCCACCTATGAAAACTTGGAGGAAGAAAGCTGCAGGCGGTCATGACTGCAAACGGTTGACAGACCCGTCTCACAGCCGTGCCGTCATCTCTTCAGACCAAATATGAGGAGCCATCAAAAAGTCAGATGCTTTATAGTCTATTTTAACAGTATTTTAAGAAGTGATCTGTGGACGAAGCATGCGACTCAGACACATGCTAGTTGAGCTCAGGGGAATTTTTGGTGTTCTTCTATCTAGGACAGCTGAGTACTTGACAACAAAAACACAATGTGATTATGGAAGAAGACATACTGTTCTTTCCTCAGCTCTGTCTTTTTTTTTTCTTTTTTTTTTTTTACAGTTTTCCATACACTGCTCAGTGTATGAAAAACATCACAATGTATGATGGTGCAACTTAGTTAAATGTGCTTCAGGTCAGTGCAGCCTTAAGAGAGCACAATTCTCCAGTGTTCCTTGCCTCTGCCACTATTTTTAGCTCTCCAGACATACATTGCGTGGCTGTGGCTCTGACAGGAATGAGGCCATCTGAATGCAGGGAATGAACCTGTGCCAAGAGTCTCAACCCCTCTGCATATTCATTGTCCAAAACGTAACATCTGGGACATTTCCCTGTCAACTTGATTTCCACACTCAGTGTAATGCTCTACTTTAATCAAATGATTTGCTCATCTCTCTGTCCCTGTGAACCATTATTTGAAAGGCCAAGTGACAAATTAGGGGAATGCCAGACAGGGTATGGTACATGACAGATATTTGGCCGATGTGTGTGTGCCATACTTTGAAAATGAACAGAATGCCTTTGTAACGGTTTACGATTTAAGGGATGTTCACATTTATGTCTGTGTGTGTGTCTGTGTTGTGCAGATGGGCCTGCAGTGATCCAGAATATGGTGGGAACTGGCAGTCATTTATGTTTATGTGCAATCATGGTGTGCTGCACCATATTCTACTTTTTCCCACTTTTGTATAACTCTTTATACTGTGGCTTTAGAAATCACTCGATTGATTGCCAGGTGTCAGTTATAATCATATAACAAGACAGCTTTAATATAGTTCCTGCCGACAGGTAAAACACTCAGATAAATCAGTGTGCAAGGTAATTACACTGCAGTTATCCACAGCAGCAGTGCTTGCTAAGTTTAGACTAACTCTCACTGATCAAGATGGATTGACTACAAATAAACTTTGAATGGAAATTTGAACACAGCCTCTTTTTTATGGAATAATACACTCAGAGGTTCTCTAATGTAGAAAACAATAAATGTCCCCTCGATCATCTCTGGTTTTCATATATCACAACACTGTCATGTATATTATTAAAGACTAACTCATATCACAACACTCACATTTAATTCTGAAACACTCAACACTTGAAAGATGATGATAAAAGTAGGTTGTAGATTGTAGAGTGCTCTTTCACAAAGAGCAGATGCTGCAGTCACTTTATTGCAATAGAAACTTCTTTTTACTCTTGTACACTCAGTATATTGTGAACACTCATACTTTTGCCAAAATATAACTAAATACAGAAGAGGCGAAAACCCATTTCTGCTAAAACTCATTCTTACATAGATGAATTCCAGCCTCAGTTTTTATAGGGACCCACTGCCAACTTTTTTGCCACCAGTGCGTCATGTTTGTGTGTCTTTAATAAAAGTTTAATAAAAGTTTCTCTATCTGCAGTACCTGCCAACACCGGAGAGTGGATGTCTTTCACACTCCCATGTAAAAATGTGTGATTGCTTTGCCTGGTCTCACTGTGTGCAATCCAGTTCAATAGAACTCATCAGATTTGCTGCACAGCTCAATCAGACATAACATAATGCTGGTCCATATTTCGATACAGCATCACAATAGGTGTTTTTTTCATTTTGGGGGTTTTATTGTTGGACAAAGTGATAAGTGTCAAACTCTAACAGTGTGACAAAGTCCTGAGAGTGCTAATAACACATAAATAACTGACTATTTAATATATGATATTTTTAATTAATAATGGCACCTGTACACGGATCAGTGAGCCATGTAGTGGATTTGATGTCCATATCCTTAACATTATGATATTAAAATGGAGAACCTGAAGGTGATCTTCATTATGCATTTGCAAAATGTGCAAGTCAGCTACAGTATAACTAAATTCCACTGGTTTTAATCAGTGGCAAAAAATTATATACATATAAAGTTTTAATTACAATGACGTTGCTTTAAATTGTTTAAAATTTGCTGAGACTCTCTTTTATCGCACTATAACTGTCCATGAAGCTGCACAGATTCTGACATCACTGAATACAGGTTTAGCTGCAGATATGCAGAAAAATTACACTCCTAAGAAACCTTCCACCCCAAAAGAAAAGAGATGAGTATCTCCTTGACTGTTCACTGTGCCCGACCTTGTCTCACAATCTGTCTACAAATAACACAACTTTATACTTTAAAATTGCGTGCAGTGCATATGCCAAAGCTTTCCAGTCCAATTTTGCCTGCAGGTGATACACAAATTCAGTGCCACATTTTTAACTTTTTTGTGTGTAATTTAATGCTGCTGGTTAGGTTTAGGCACAGAAACCACCTGGTTAGGGTTGAGGAAAAATCATCATTTGGGTTAAAACAGTAAATAGTAAAAATGTCCCAATATCATGCTAAAAATCTCCAGTTAAAATGCCTGTGACAGTAAAAATCTACAGTTAAAATACCTGATGTGATGTTGAGGATGTCCAGTTGGTGGTCTCGAACAGTGCTTGAACAGCTAATTATCTAGCCATCCACCCAACCCACCAAATCACCTTACAAAATAAAAGAAAGTTATATAATATTGATGTCACTTGCCTGGGAAGGATCAGTGTATCACCTGCATGTAAAATTGGACTTTGGCGTATGCTGCATGCAATTTGAAAGTGTCATTTATACACTACTTATACACAGATTGAAGAGATCGGGCTGCTGTGCCATATGTGCCAATGTGCCATGTAACAATTTTCCACCAGGAAGCTGTAATCTGTGATTAGCTCTAGTACTGTAAATATTTTATGGGTCTGTGGCTTTTTTTTGGTCAAATGTACTGTACAGTACTTAAAAATGAAAAGCAACTAAACATAGTTTCACTGTCAGAATAAATTTGTTCAACACTCCTCTTTTCATGGTTGTTTGTGGTAAGGAATGATGAAAGCCGTACTGCACAGTATGCATTTGTAGCAGCCGAGCAGACATTATATGAGAAAAATTCATCTTTAGTGTGTTTTTGTGCCATTTGTTATGATCATTCTTGTACTTTCATTATTCCATAATTCTATTCATGTCTTGTGAAAGATTTTAACTGACCTTAAGTTTGTCAGATTTCAACAAAAACATGAAAAATGTACAAAGGACACAGTGATGATTGATTGACAAAGAAGTCAAGCCACCAAAAGCTGTCCTAAAGTCTGTTTAAACACATGTATGAGAGGTCATTATTCAGAGTTAAGCAGGCATACTGTAGGACAATGTATGAGGGCGGGGATGCAGACTCAGCACCAAGCTGAAGTTGTATCAGTGTTAGATATATGGCCTAATACAGTTTGTATATGAGGATTGATGTTTTAGTTGCAAAATAATATTAACCTCCAGAACAATGCTGCTAGGTAATAGAAATATTAAAATATCCATTAGGGGGAATTCTGAATGGAGACCGGTGACCTGATGCCTTCCAGAAACCAATTTTGGCACATAAAGTCAGACTTAATGTAATCTACACCTCAGAAAAGTCCCAGATAGCAAGCACATAGCAGTCCATCTAAAAAGGGAATAGCAAGCGGATAGTCCCCTATCAAATATATAGCAGTAGCCCACAATAATAGGTTTTCCAGTCTAATCTGACTGTGTACCAGCCTCTGCCCATTGACAGTTGCATCCTAGCAGCAACCAACTATATAAAATTTGACTTAGAAGCCTTTTGCCATTCATGGCATAACAGCACATGAACCAATTCACTGATGTGCCCCTGCTGCCCTTTTTGGCGTATATGTAAGGCACAAACCTGTCTCATTTACCACACCGTCATGCTCCCACTATCTCTGTCTTTTCTTCCATCATGATGTTTGAACTTTGTCACTATCTTGTCATTATTCTGTCAGCAGGGTGCTGACAGCCACTACACAAGGTTGAATGGAAAGAGTGTAGTCAGAGGTCACAGGTTGAGCATCAGATGATGTCAGGATGGGGAAGAGATTGACTGTGGTTGGTGCTGTGTATCTACCTTCCCAGAGGATGTGTCTTCTGACTTTGTGCTGCTTCGGTTGGATGTTCTGATCGATGATAATGGATTTGGGTCATGTGATGTGTACTTCGTTTCCAGAGCAACTGACTGGACTATCTTTCAGTACCAGTAAGTAGTGTGATGATCTCCAACTGAACCTTATCAGATTTCTTTTTTCTTTTTTTTCTTTCTTTCTGGGATCTCTTTCCAACATTTCTACCTCTTTTTTCTGTGTATTTAACTGTGTTCTGCTTGCTCACTGTGAAATCCCACCTCTTATTTGTCATAATTAACAAAACCCCTCAAAAGTGGAATTAGAGAATTGGTCTGGTGTTTCCATGGACACTTCTCTAAAAAGCTGCACCTCTCTGAAACCAACAAATCTCTAGTCTGCTTTAATAGATTTAAATGCTTATACCATAACAACCACTTTTTTTTTTGCATCGTTGGAACATTAAAGGACAGGTTTACTAAGAGTCAGGTGTCCAACTGAACTGTGAAATTGTTTTTTCTTGCCATAATCATTCCTCCTGTTCATACTGGCTATTAGAAGATAATGCACTTACAATGTAAGTGACAGGGCCCAAAATCCACAATCCTCCTTCTGTGCAGAAATGTATTTAAAAGTTTATCTGAAGCTAATATGACACATACAGTTAAGAGAGGAATTTAAATCTCACAAATATGGAGCAATACAGAGCTAAATGAGCTGTAGTGAGAAACAGAGCGGTAGAGGACCACATTATTAGATCAGGAAGAGGAGGACCAGGGAGAAATGAATAAAGACCCCAATCACATCCTTCAGAACCATAATCCACACCTACAATTCGTGATATTGCTCTGCTAGTTATAAAGACCCACGAGCTAATGGTCAAGTGGGGTTTTATATGATTGGTTGATTTAGCTAGTACCCCCCCAAATCACATTTGATTGGCTAAATTTATGTGTGCGCCTCTGAGTTCAAAATGAGATGTAAAACATTTTAACATCCTACAGAAAGGGTAAATAGAGAGATTTTGATGTAAAACACTCATAAATGATTTTCTTTAATATATGTGGTATATATCAAGACATAAGTGAACAAGAAGAAGAGGAAGCAAGGAAGGTATCTCAAACAATTTAAAACCTTTAACTGTAGCTGACACTGCAGGCCTGTTAGTCCCATGTGAAGAGTGATATTGCTTTTTTCTTTTTTTCTTTAACAAGCTTGTGACATGATCATACTCTATTTCTGCCATGGAACTATTATATTTCCCCCTGCTCCTTCTCACGTCATGTTACAAGCTCAGTAGTCACACTTTGAAAGGTGAGCGAAGGTCCGAGTTCGAAACAGATTGAACTCCGAGCGGAGCACTTGGACAGCAAGTCTGAGGCCAAGGACAGAACAACAGTGAGCTCAGTGTCACATCTCTGCTCGCTGGGTAAACAGTTGTCACTGCTCATGCGTTAGCAGCACTGGACTGTCCAAGTTTACTTTAGTTTATTTTCATGAAGCTGCACAAAGCTTGATGGAGATTCAGGCCAGTAAATAGGCATATTCATCACAGAGGACTTTTTGTTTATCTGGCCTGTACCTGTTTGGAATTGGTAAATCACCTTGAACTTAACTGCACCAGAGTGGGAAGAGAGACACAGGCAGATGGTTCAGTAGTGGTCAAAACAGCAGAGTACTTTTATAGCATTATGCTGTACTGGCATCATCTGCTTCCTCAAATGGAGTCAAAGAAACAAAGCACTATTACTGTGGTATCGTACCACAGCAAAAAACTTAGTAAACATCAGTAAAACAAATGGCAAAATAGATACACAAAACCACATACAGTATATATCCTACACGCACACACACACACACACACACATTGGACGTCTTTGGTGCAGTGTTTAATTTCCTTATATAGTTATTTAAGAGAAACAGCTGGAAAACTGCATGTCAGACTTGACTGTGGCATTCATGCT
The DNA here is from genome assembly GCF_963924715.1 of Thunnus thynnus. Lineage (NCBI taxonomy): Eukaryota > Metazoa > Chordata > Actinopteri > Scombriformes > Scombridae > Thunnus > Thunnus thynnus. Next base: position 9,071,014 of record NC_089517.1, read on the forward strand.
TTTTATTCTTTACTGTATTTTGGGGTTTTTTTTAAGACCATGTTGCTTGTTTCCCTGCTAAAAAGCAGTTTGAGTACCATTACGTTGCCAAAAACCTGAAAGCTTTCTGTTGGTTTAACAAGAAATTCTGGTTTCTGAGTGCTTGAATGTTAATATGAATATTAACATAAGAGTATGTTGGAATGGAAAGTCATTTTTTTGCAAAGCCTAAATTCCCAGTAAGAACACAGGAAATCAAATTTTACATCTGAGATACAAATGAAAGCATTCAGCTTTGCTAATGCACTTACAAATTCAGAGCACACAAATAAAAATCGAGATCACATAATTCATATTAAAATGGAAAAATCCAACTACGACCTCTCGCTGCCAACTGTGCTACAGCTGCACCACGCCGCTGTCATGCATCATTTGTCAAGTGGGTGGTTCCACTGTGCATGATCAACTGTGGCTGTGCCACATGTCAAGTAAAGAATTATGAATAGACAAAATATTTCCTCTTTTTTTTTTACATTTGGTCTTCACCATTTAAGAGTAGAAATTGGTGGAAAGACACTGCTTCTGGGTGGTCCAACAGTGGCAGAAAAGTAAAAGAGAATCAGACAGAGGGTGACAGAGAAGCAGTGATAGAGTCGTGGAGGCTTGGCAGACAAGCTGTGGGAGAGTGGCAGAAAAACAGCTCAAGGGTGACAGACTGGTTGCCTCTGCCAGTCTGAAACAAGGTGCTGAAACAAGGTGCCTCTATGTTGGCTGGATTTTGCTAGATTTTTCAGTATTGCTTGAGCCTACAGGGTACCTTTTCATTTATTTCTACACAGTGTTGCTGGGAGATAGTAGTCAAAAAGTGAAACATTGCAGTGCTTTGTTCTATTTTGGATGACCAGCTATGAAGAGAGTATAAATCACTTGTAAGAAAGCAGTGGCTGGGTAAGTTCATTGAAATGTCACAGTCATCCTTCACTTGAGGCTTTCAAAAGTGTCATAAAGCTCTCTTGGATACACTCCTACTGAATATAAGATATACTTGACGATGAGAACACCTGCTTTTTGATGATAAGAAACCCTTTAAGACATTTGTAATTAAACCATATCCTTTAAATGTATTCTGTCATTATTATTTTAATAATATTTCAAGATATTTAATGCAAGTCAAAAACAATATTTTAAAAATCACATTTTTAATAACAATACTGATATAAGACAACAAACTGCTCCAATATAGCTTTTCTTGCACCAGTGGCAGCACTGAGCGCAGTGCTGTGACACACATAATAGAGCCATACTATCACACTGAGTGACATTTCTTCTAGTTCAGTATCCCTGGCAATCATGTTCATCTTTGATAATTTCCCACCACACAATTTACTTCCAGTGCCGACGCAGGAAGTCGTGTGCCCTTTATGTAGCAAGGCAGGAAATTAACGCTGTGGATGGCGTGGTGGTGGATTGGCGTGTAGCATGTCATGCGGAAAATCAGAGCTTGTCACAAACTGCAATTTTTCTCCAACTTTATTGCTTAACCCTGACCATGTTGCTCTTGCCATGTGATGATATTATAGACACTGGCCAAATTAAGTAAATTGAATGTAATCCAGGTTCTTTTAACAAATACTACAAGACAATTCATTTCACTCCTGTTTTAGTGTCTCTTCACTGGTTGCCAGTAAGTTTTAGAATTTATTTTAAGATTTTACTGATTACCTTTAAAGCACTTCATGGTTTAGCTCCCGGTTATATTGCTGAATTATTACTTCCCTACAAGTAAGAGCACAGTCTCACATCCTCAGGCAGTTCCTAAGTCACAGCTCAAGACTAAGACCAAGCTTTTGCAGTCAAAACCCCTCAGCTCTGGAACTCCCTGCCTTAAGATCCGAAGCTTTCAGAATAAATAACATCTTATAAATCACTTCTAAAAACATATGTTTTTAAAAAACTTTTTTATTAATTGCTAGTACTGTCTTATTGCCAACATATCTTATCTGTTTTATTACTACTGTTGTTTTTATTGTTTTTTTATTTGCCTCATTGTCGATCTGAAATGCTTTAAACTTGATCCAACCATGTAAAGCACTTTGTAACTTTGTTTTAAAAAGTGCTGTATAAATGAAATGTATAATCACTATTATAAGTGTAATCAGTGTGGTGAGTATAGTTGATTTTAAGTGCATTTTCATTAATTTGGTTGCTTTTGTCCAAATCAGTTGATGACTTGCTAAACTTGTTGCGTTTTCCCGTTGGTTCAGTTTCTTTTCACGCAGAAAAAAATTCAAGCAAACAAAAATGCATCATGAAAACGTAGCAGGAGTGAGAATGTTACAGGTACCTATCTGTGCAAATATCTGGTCCAGGACCTTGATTCATTCTCCGATGGATGCTAGTATGTAAAGCTCAGACTTGTAGAGTAGAGTAGATTTTGAAGTAAGATTGAGGTCGGATCATGTTCCCAAGACAGATTAAGAGCTCCAGAATTTGTTTGTGACTGGACCAGACCGTGTTTGTTTGGTCTCAAGTATGTTTGCTGCTTGTGTTGTGTTCAGATCTGCCCAATCAAACTGTACCAAGATGGACAATGAAACAGAGAACCATCCAGCAATGCAGGTTTGGAAACACCCTAAAACAATATGAGTAGCTCCTATCAGACAGAGGCCATGCTCTCACAAACAAGTCACTCAAAAGCAGCAGCATTTTAAATGTTGCTGGATTAATAACAATAGACAGGCTGTAGCTACACAGACCATCCTTTTTAGTAGGATAGATTCATTGTTGGTTTTAGTCTCTTCATGGGAATTGTTGTTAATAATAAAGTGGAAAAAATGACACCAGCCTTATCCTTTTAAGAGTATTCAAGAGGTGCTTGTAAAATACTGTCATAACTCCTTTCTTCTTTGTCCTTTCTTTTTTTTCATTACCCTCAAAGACTTTTTCTAGTCAGTTCTATCAAACGACTCGTTGTTTACTTGTAGTATATTGACACTTCCTTTCTGATCTGTCTGATCTTCCTCTCTGAAGCCTTTCTACGTAGCGTTTTTGAGCTGTCTCTCTTCCACACTACAACTGTTTGCTGTCGCTTATACCTCTTTGGTTCTGATGCTGCCTATTTTTTTTTTTTTTGCGTGAACTCCACAACTTTCTTCTCCTGAGTCATATAATGTATGACATCCTCCAACATGCTCCATTGTATCTGTTCTGTTCTTGACTCTTCCTTTAAGCCTGCCTAGTGCTGTTTTCAAGCCGGTTTCACCATTCTCTTTTGTCAGCAGCCCTAGGCCATTTAACTCTCGATGTTTCTACCTACTGCTCTTTTTCTTCTTTAGCTTCTTGAACTCTTGACCCTCCAGACACAGCATGTTGGCATTTGTGCTCACAGCTTGGTTTGCTATGTGTCACTGCACTTGAAGGGATTGTATCTTTGACTTCTCAAGAGGTACTGATCAATGTGAGGTCCCTGTTTTACCTTTGTCGAGCACCTCTTTTTCCTGTTGTGCTTTTCCAGGCCATTTCAAGTTGTTTTTTTCTAACAACCTCAAGGTCAGAGCTTTTTTTAACTTCACCTTTGTAGCCATGTGTTTGTGGTCAGATTCATGCCATTTGTAGCCCTGTAAGCCTTCCGCAACTCACATATTCTTCGTTTGTAATGTTTCATAGTGGTAAGGAGATGTAAGCAGCATGTTGAACCAGCCTTGAATACATCTCTTGTGGGTTGCAAACCTATTACATCCTCAGTTGGGTCTTTTCCCTCCCATCAGCTATTACTATTGCTATTGTTGTTGCATGGTCTCTAAACAGCTGTCAGCAGCAATATTCACAGCAGTCATTAGATGAATCTCACTGAGACAATTATGCGCAGGATCCAAATTGAATAAACTTCATTCTTCACACTGTAGGGTAGAACAATGGCTCGGATGTTAGAAAATTGAGTTGAGGTCATCAGTTCTGTTGCTGACTGTAACTTTTTAGTCAAACTGATAATGTGTCACATTAAAAGAAAAATAAATAAAGATGCTTTAGATGACTAAATCAAAGATAGGGAATCTGCTGAGTAAAGCCAACAGAGTTAGTGAGGGAAAAGAAAATAGTGCAGGTGCATCAGGTTTTCCATTAGATACATTTTAAATGCATTGAGAATAATCAGGGCAAATAAGGATAGAATGTAACTGGGTGTTGGCCTGGTTTATCGTTGAAGGGACCATGCCAAGGTTTCATACGCTGGAAGCTGCCTTTAGGCATAATATAATGCATAAATCTGAAACATATAGCGATGCCAAGCCTGGTCCTTAATTGCCACATACAGTTGTAACACTTGGGAAGATACTGTGCCACATTTTAATGAGATGCATCAGTTATGGTTTAGCCAAGTTTCAGTGCTTTAATGCTCAGGAGTCTCGTCTGTATTTAGTGATCTCATTCATCCAGGTAATGTAAAGCTCAAATAAAAAGATCCACTGGACTTTTGGTTGTGACGTTGAAGGTATTTTGTTGTTTAGCCAAATTACTCTCTTAGTTCCAATGGAAAGCAGGGCTTAGGTTTTATCCAGTTGGGAAACACCTTATTGATGCCATCTGTCAGGGCCAGCGGGCGTGTTTGAGAGATGACTGAGGCAATGATGTTTTCACAGCATTTAAGAACCTGAATATGCACTCCTAGGATGAATAGTGTGAAAGAAGACACCCTCGCCGAACAGCAAATGGGAACTTCAACACCACCTTTCTGCTCTTCACAGAATGCCTGAATGACAACTTTACTAGTAAAATGGCACAAAACAGAACTGGCTCAGAAAGAATAACCTAGAATGCAGTGAAACTTCAAAATCACTCTAAGGTTAACCAAAGTGCTTTTGTTGCATAAACCTAACCACGGTCTTCAGTGTCAAAGTCCTACACTTTGTATGCCACTGTCCAGCCTGACCACTTCTTCCTATAAAAACATAACACTTCCTTCACTGGTAAAAAAAGAAATCTAACATATCAAACAATTTCCTGCAAAGCACATTTAGCAAATTAGTAATATATAAACATACTTTTGAGGAGACTGGTTTGGAGTGACTTCCCTGGGCTAATCTGCCTGACACTGCAAGTGACAAAGTCACAGAGTAGAGTGGGCATCAGGTTTTATGAGGGTAGTATTTTTGGCCCCTGTTGCATTGAGAGGGAACTTTCCAGGGACCCAAGACAGGAAAGAGCAGTAGAATTAGATGGGACCTTGCAGTGTTTTATGAGGGTTATTTAAGGGTAAGGATTTGAAAGCAATAAGAAGCTGTTTCCTGACTTTGCTGGGAAGGGTATGATATTCTTAGGGCTAGCAATAAAATCACCGGAGGACAGGAAAAATGTTTTGGTGGAGGTTAGTAGAAGGAGAAGTGGTGATGATCAAACTATAGGCTCCAATGTACTGTACATGCAGCCAGAGATACTCTGAAAAAAGTATTGCTTAATATTGAAAGGTCCTGGATAATGTATGTATATGTAATTCTTAACAAAATATGGGCTGACACAGTGTATGGAAGTTAATTGAATTGTTCTTATAGAACAGTTCAGAACAAAGCAAACTGTAAACAGCATAGCATAACAACAGGCGTGAAACTAATCATTAAAAACACTACATAAAAGAAGAGTTGCAGGGAATTTAAAGACACACAGATTTAAGGAAATAGAGAGAGCAGAAATTCTACACACGATTTCCTTTTTCTTCTTGAGCTGCAAAACTGAAATCTTGCTTGGGGCAGAACACACAAAACACTGTCGAGACAAACTAGTGTGTCATGAAAAGAGAAAACTGGAAAGTACTGCAGTGTTATCCAGTGTTAAAGATAGGAAATGTGCACAAGTTGGAATAATATCACATTCACAATATTATTACTGCATACAAATGAAAATAAACTGGGATGTTTATTTCATGCCTGAAACTTAATTTACTTGATTAGTCATGTGCGGATGATGTGGTTATTGTTGACTACTCTTGCAATCTTACTCAACTAGCTTTACAGTTTTCGAATGTATATACATATTATTTTATTTCATTAGCAAGTCTTGGTTGAAATTCTCTTTTTATAGCATGGCGGAGTGTGAAATTTCATAAAAAGACAAATAATGCAACCATTGTTTCTGCAAATAAAGAATTTTAATTTTCTAAATTGATTCCTTAAATTGATTTAGCCATCCCGAACATCCTGAGCTTACATTCATGAATATAATTAAGGTTTTCCTAAGAAAGCTAGCATTTATTTCTTTCTATTAATTTTTAAAGGTTCAATGCCTTTTTTTGAATTATGAAACTTGTTTATTCTAATTATTTACTGTCAGTTATTGCATTGTCAGATAAGAAGAAAAACATCTATACAGTACTTTCTACATGAGCACTTTTATTTGGTTTGAGTTAGGTTTGTTTAGGTGTATACTGCACAGAGCCTTTTCCAATGATGATAGGAATATGATGATTTGTACTGACTATAATGGTTAGGTTAGGTTTTAAAAGTACCAACCCCATAAAAAGTAGTTGAAAAACTGTAGATACCCCAAGCACAGCAGTGGCTCTCTCCTGGGTGCCAGCTGATGCGGGGCAAATACAGTAAATCAAAAAAGTATTGCAGCGCTCACCAGGATATTAAGATTGGCACTATTTTATTAATGGATCACATTAAAAAACAAAAGGAATGAACTACATGTTTCGCATGTTGCTTCATCAGATTCACTCTGTACTTGATTGCCATCAAGTGTGTCTTTAAATAGTCAGGCATTTCCAAATAGATATAAATATACATTTCCATAGCACTCATTTCCACAAAATAATGAGATACAAGAAATGTCAGAGTACAAAATGCACAATAAGGCTATCCCATCTCTAAAACCACAGAGGATGAGTAAATCCAGAATGCCTTTACATAAAATACCAAATATCATAGAATACAAAGTACATGAATTTCCTCATAACGAGTTACATATAAAAAATAACGGAGAAAAGTAGAAGAAAATATATATCTTAGAGAAAAAAGGGTACTATACAAAATACATAATACATACATAATAATATATCTCACAAATAGGAAGAGGTGAATACTATTACAGACTAGATATACCTGTCTAATAAGGGAGGGGAGGGAAAGGGGTTGTGCCAGGAGGGGTTTAAATGGCTCACCTTTACCTACATTTGAGATCTCCTGTAGGCACAGAGAAACAACATAGGTTAGACATGCAAGCACAAGTTACAAAAATGGACTCAAGTCTAATGCCCCATTCAACCCATGTGGCTCCAAGGAGTTCAGAGTATATATACAATACACTTCCCTTTTCAGTAGCTGATTTATGATATTGCTACCCCTAGGGTTAGGAGTGACTCTTTCAATCCCTATGAATTTAAAGGAGGGAGCAGAGCCATGGTTTCCTTCCTTGTGGCGCCTCACAATAGTGTAATCCATGTTTTCATTCTTATAGCTGCTTTATGTTCAGCTATTCTCAACCTCAGATTACACTTTGCTTGGCCAACATATATAAAGCCACATGGACACTTCAGTATATAGATGACATGTGTAGACATACAATTAATAAACTCTCTAATTTTATATTTTTTACCTGTGTGAGGGTGGCAAAACTCTTTAGTATCAGAAGTATTAGAGCAGTGTGTACATCTATCTCATTTATAATTTCCATATACTTCTTCAGAGAGCCAGTTAGTTTTCATATCAGGTTCTTTATACATAGATGTCACAATAGAGTTCCTTATATTCTTACCCCTTTCAACAGCAAAATCTTGGCATCAAGGCAGAAATATGCTGTAAAGAGAGGGGTCACATTTTAGTAGACTCCAAGGTTTTTTGATAATGTTCTTAACCTTACCAGAGATATTATTGTATTCAGACACAAAAGAAACTCTGCTGTCTTTTGGTTTATGAGATGAACAAAGTAACACAGCCCCAACCAAACAAACATACAACGCCCTGTGACAAGGTATTGCTGGCTGAAAAACGCACATTTCCCAGTGAAGACAAAGAGAGGATGCCGCAGACACAGCAATAAAGGATAAACCAACACGCTATGCAGCAAGTGTGATGTTTGTCTTTAGTTTTCAGAGGAAAATAAGTGTCTTTGGGACTTTCATTGCAAATAAACATTGCTGAACACTGGGACGGAGATGAAATTCGGTTTTGTAAATACAATTTTATCCTGTTTTTTTTATTTAATAAATGACTATTCATAAAAATATGACTGTTGTGTGATTATTATTCATGATATATACTGTTATGGGGCTAAATAAGAAGTCAACCTTGCAATTTAACCCTTAGTTGTTCTGTATATTTGTTCAGAGAATGTCAGTACAAATACAGAAATTCTGCTCCCAACTAGGCCCAACGTTGCAATATTACAACATTTCCCTAAAAACTTACTATAATGTAAAACATTTGAAAACTCTTTAATTTCTGCATCAGAGGCCTCCTACAACAGCATCTGAAAGGTGTGTGATTTGTTGTATTTCCAACCCAATCCCCAGAATAAAATGTTGGCATTGTATGTTCCTGAAAACCACAGATATGTTGAATGTCTACATTTCATACGTTGAATCTCTATGTTTTAATGTTGGCCATTATCAGTTGAATAATTATGTTTTATGATGTGATAACACTGTGGTTAAGGTCTGGTTAGGTTTGGTAAGGTCTAGCCAACCACTCGACCCCTCCTCCTCCTAATACGAACATCAGCTGATATAGAAATGTTGATGTGCTACGTATTGTTGAAATGTTGATTTGCTACGTATTAAACATATTCAAATGTACAGATTCAACATATCCATGGTTTGCAAAAACGTACAATAAATAATAAACTTTTGTATTCTGAATGAAATGTATTTGTTTTGAAAGGCGATTTAAGCCTGTTTGGCCAACCAATATGTGTCATGTCAATCAGTCTGGTTCGTCCTGTGTGAAGTTCTCTGTAGGCAACTGATTTTGGGCTTCCTGAAGGCTGCGTGTTGTTGGGAATCAGCCGAGTCAGTGGTGTAATGTGACTCATGAGTTGCTATTGGGACTATCCAGGAAGCCGCTAGCAACAGTGTGACAGTGCATCTTGGGCCTCGGACATTGGACAGTACCGTGAGTACAACAGGCTGCCAACAGATTCTTTTTCCCTTTGGTGCTGACTTACTGATTTTACTTTGGAAAATGTTAGTGGTTCTAACCTTAAAGACTTCCCATTTCTTTTTAGTTCACTCTAAATTAGTTAATAAAGTGAGGCTTAAATTGTAAGTAATTGTGAAGTCTTTTTCCCATTTTGTATACTTGTGGCCTTCAAGATGCTTTAAACAACTGACAGTCTGAGTCCCTTTGGCTCTGCTTAAAGTTTCCACTAAATTAAGTGCTGATCTGTAGTTTGTTTAAAGCAGAGGTTCTCAAAGTCTGTGACTGTGGGTCTCCCCTCAGACAAAGCTTGGAACCCCCCCAAACCCCTTAATTTATTTGCTTAGTTTCGCTAAAAGGTCTGTCGTAAGGCATTTATTTGTTTCTGACTCTGAGAAACTAGGAAAAACAGTAAAATTCCTTAGAACTACTATAACTCTGATACACTGCCCCTAACCCCCTACCATCTCCCCCAAATAAAACAATTTACACACATTGTTTGTCATTTTGCACATACTTTTTATACTGTTCTTAGCACAACTGTTATCACCTTGTCTACCTCGTTATGTATGGATATATGTGAGTGATGGGTGGATGCAGCAGGATGACTCACATCTCTCCTATTTTAAGGTTTTTGCACTGGCTGCCCATTCGTTTTAGGATTCATTTTAAGGTTCTTGCTATTACATATAGAGCCCTGCATGGACAGGCTCCTTAGTACATCATGGATCTTATCCATCCCTACGTCGCCAGTAGGTCACTTTGGTCATCCAACCAGGACCTACTGGCTGTCCCTCGCTCGCCCCTGAAAACTAAAGGTGATCATGCCTTTGCATTTGTGGCTCCAACACTATGGAACTCTCTTCCTGTGCGTATACAGTCAGCAGTCCCTATAGGGGTTTTTAAAAAACTATTGAAGACGCATCTGTTTAAATTGGCTTTTGTGTCTTCTTGAGTTGTCTGATTGGTGCGTGTGATGTGTAATGATCATTTGTTCATGTGTTTCTACTTGTGGTACCTTTTTTTTTTAAATTTTAACTTTTGGCGTATGTTTTTACCCTATGTATGATTTTATGGTCTTATTTTCAACTCTTATTCCTGTGAAGCACTTTGTGAATTTCATTTCTGTGAAAGGTGCTATACTAAATAAACGTATTATTATTATTATTATTATTATTATTATCATTATTATTATTATTATTATTATTATTATTATTATTTGAATGTGTAGGTGTGCGTGTATCTGTATATATTTGCTTAAAATATTTTTTATATATTTTATATTATATATATATATATATATACACACACACAAATTGTGTATATTTTATATATATATATATATATAGTATATTTTAAATAGAGTAATTGATTACACCAGGTAGAGACATAGCAAACTAAGAATTTCACTGCATTGATGACGTGTTTATTTCTGCATATGACAACAAAGCCTTTAGATCCTTGAATCCTTAAATCCTTGAAGTGAATCCTCTGAACCATCTCTGACCAAATCACACACATTTAGGCTATTCTATGTGATCTCCTTTTGATAACTAATGTTATATTTTTTCTCTTCCATTCATTGAGCCTCCCTGAAACTGTTTGGAGCCCCCCTGGGGAGGCCCGCCTCCCACTTTGAAAACCTCTGCTTTAAATGATATTGCTGGCCATTTTCAATGTTTTTCTTACTGTCAGCAAATCTCATGCGCAGAGGGAAACCAAGAATAAACTGATTCTACTTACAAGTATTGTGTGTGTATACAAAACCTCATATATCTTATTCCTCTGTGCTGTAGACCTCCGTTGTCCAAAAACTATTAAAAACATGTCAGTGAGTCACACAGCAGCACTGGGTGACATGGGCCTTCGCCACGGAGAGTATAGGCACGGTTAGTTTGTTTAGAAATGGCTCCAAAGACTAATAACAACAATCACCTTTTCAGTCTCAGGAGAGAGGTTCTGTGTAAGGTAGACGCCACAAAGCATGCATGGGAATGTGGTTCTGTTTACAGAGCTTCACTAGCTTGTTGTGCTACATATCACAACCTCTTGTCTTTTTACTGAAGTTCTTTGAGAAATTTACAATGTACAATGTAGTACAAAGAGCTTGTGATATGTAGAACAACAAGACACAGATGAATTACATACATCAGGTTTTGGATACACACACAATACTTCTAAGAGGACTCAATTCATTATTGGTTTGGCTCTGCACATTAAGAAGAAAAAATACAAAAATATGCTCTAAAAGGTGTATCAGGAGGTTTTAAATGAGCGAAAGTATCGTTTTGTGCAGCTTCACTCTTCACCACTTTTCAGGTCACTTTAAATGTTTGAGTTGGATGTTTTTCAATCTTCATATACAATATGTTAAGCACTTAATTAAAAACTAAGTCAAATTTCTGCTTCTGGTTTATGTGTAAACACTCTTAAGAGGGGCTCTCATTTCTCTTGTTTATTACGTTATTTTTTCCCTTTTTATAACAGCCATTACACATTATAAGCACGCTGTGTGCTCTCACATCTTTAATGAACAACCCACAGAATTGTCTCTTTTTGAGCTGTTAATGATTTTACCCAGCTGTGCATATTATTGCTCCATCCAGGAAACAATCAACAATCAGATCATCTGGACTCAGATTACATTTTTTCTAAACTTACCTCTTACCAGGTTTTTATTCATTTCTGTTCATCGCTTTGTAATTGCTGTCCCGACAGGTGTTCCTGCTGCTCTTTAACTGTGCAATCATCAGTGCATCAATTCATTGCTGCCTCTCATGATTTACTTCTGAACTGACTTGTGAAGATGCTTTTCATCAATTTCACTGAAAGAACAAGGGTTGCCTTGACCCTTTTTTCTTTACATATTATTCTCACTAACTCTCTCAAATTGGTTAGGAGACACTGTAGTAGGCTGTGGCTATGAATAGTTCTTTATCCCTTTATTGAATGACTAAGGCACTCCATTTAGATCAATCTAATCACATAGATTATTGTTATGTTAAAGGGGATCTCCACTGATATTGCGCAAAATTTCAGTTTACTTGTCATCACCAGCGGTTCTTAGCCAGTAAAAACAGTTGTATAATGTCCTCTGTGGCTCTGGGGGTGTCTCAAAATTAAAACTTGAAACTGAAAATCTTCAACATAAAGCCAACGTTACAAAATGAAGATGTAAGGTTTGGGCATTTGCTGCTTTTGGACCCATACTAGGAACTAAAAGTCAGAATATTTTGGCTTCTGCTGCTTCGATAATATTTCTCTTATGAGACCTCGTCCTTAATCTCCATACTAATTCATCTCTTCAGTACATTTGATTTTTCCAACAATACACAGATTTTTTGCAAAAAAAAACCCAAGGCACTTTTTCTTCTTACAACTAGCTTGCATGTGTCTCCTTGCAGTTGAAGGTCGGTTAATTCTGTGGTCTCTCCTCAACTGTGGTGAATACTCTGAGGAATATTTTGTTTGTTTACCCCATCAACTGTAGTAGCAGCTGCTACACCAAATATAAAAAAGCTGAACACTGGTTGACCTGCTTTTTTCAGACTTCAGGGCAGTTAATACCAAAATGTTTTTGCAGGTGAGTTGAATTGAAAATGGTCATAAGTGACTAATTACTCTATTATCACCTAAGCTAAGGAAAACCAACATCCCTGACATGTCCTCTCTTGTACCTCCATGGATTTGGCACCTACAAGGCCAGCTGCAGCATCGGGTCCTGGTGTCACAGACCTGTCAAGACATTCAAACTAGTAAAGCCCAGGACCTGACTGATCCTCTGACTCATTATCGTCAGGGGGGAGGGGTGGAGATAAGTCTAATATGATCCCTCGATGGTGAAAGTGTCCTGAAAGTTGTCCATGCTAGTTAACAATGGCTGATGCAATAGTGATGGTTAATGTGTCAGTCCGCAGTTTTTACATATTCTGGCTGGGAGGAGCCATGCAGAAATCAAATGTGTAAATACCCGTCTAGGTCTTCACCTCCTAAACTTGAAGGTTGTGGCGTCAAAGTTGGTGTCTTTTTTAAACCGTCTTACATTGAACCTGCCATTCTCTGGGTTATTAATTATCCTCTGATGAATGCAGACTCCAGAAAGTGCTAAGTGCTAGCACTGCTTGATTTAAACCCATCTTCAGATGTGATTAATCATTCTATTGTAATTGATCGACTGGGGAATTTGCTTTGTATTTCCAGGACTAAGATGGGCTGGTTCTTGTTCTACCCATCAAACAGAAAATGTTTGGTCTCCATTGGTGATTATGCGTCTTCAGGCTCTGTTCTGGGGCCAAAACTGTTTTATTTAAACTTTGGCTCATAATACTTGTCAGCAAGCATCTTCTTTAACTGCTATGCCAGCAGTATTCAGTGCCAACTTGTAGCTGCAAGTTGCCAGTAGTAAATGACTATCTGGCTAATGTCAAGACATAATTGTTCTAAAATTGAGAATCTTGTTATTTTCTCTAAAGATATCTCTAGGAAAATATAATTGTCTTTTAAAACTGTTTAAATCCATTTGATAAAAGTTTTAACCCTGTGCAGCAGGCTACAAATCTTTTTCAGACATAGATTTATCATCTTAAGCACACTGATTACTCTGATTTTGTCTCTAAATAACATGGAGAGCCTTATGTCTTTTTAAAGCACTGCATCACCTCTATCCAACTGTTGCAATACCCTGTTTTTTCAGTCTCAATCACCAATTATTTTATGGCTTCAGACTTGGCAGAGATCCACCATGATGTTAAGCCTAATCATATATGATGGAGTTGAGTGAAGCTGACTTACATTTCTCTGCAGTGATGCAGCCAGTGTGATGAGCCAGTGCTTGTTTTTATCTTGCTTTCATATTACATACATACTGTATATTTACTGGCAAGTTTACTGCTTATCCTTGTCACCACTACTATACTTATATATTACTATAGTGACAACAACTACTTCTACGAATTATTTGCACTATTAGGGCACTTTTACTACACTGACAATATATAGTATATGGCAAGTGTAGTAGAGGTATTGCTGTAATAAATACAAATAAAAAGTCTCAGTCCTGATCGGTTTACGTCACCTACTAAGATTTCTCAAAGTTGGGAACACACATTGAGCACAGATATCAGATTTAAAAGATGATCTTTGGTGCAATTTATGTTCTGCATTAACTAGCTTACAAGTAGCTCAGCTAACTCACGTAGCAATGCTTTATGTTTTGCAGCAGTAGCGCAGTGTTTCTATGGTGAAAAACTGCAAGAGCTCTGATGCTTAACAAACAATCACTAAAGCTGATTTATCAACATTAATTAAACATGAACTTTTACCCAAATATGTAATATATATTGGCTTTTTTGCCATTAGTCATTTTGAATAATTAGCTTGTTACACAATGATAAGCTCATGTCATGGGAAACTGGACTGTGCAGTGTAATAGCTTCACTAACCAAATGAGTCTCCACTGTGCACCCTGTGTTTTTGATAAAGAAATGTTTGTATTTGCACATGTTGTTATATACACATACAAATACAAACACATGACCAGTCACTATGACTACAGTGACATGACAAGCTGATCCTGGTGTGGCTGTGTGGGAGAACTGATGTAATGAGACTCATCTTCTTACAGCTATGGTCACATATTTGCTAAAATGCTGGTAGTTAACCTACACAAAGCAACATAGATAGGAAGTTAAAAGACAAATCTTCACTTCCTTGATGCTGAAACACATAAAGTTAATACAGCCTAGAGAGAAGAGGAAAGTCTGAAACTGAAGAGGGAGATGGAGCAGCTGTCACCATAACAGATCCATATGGAAAACATGTATCTGTTGCATAAGGGACTTTTACTTCTAGTGTCAAACGTCCTACTTCTAATACTGCCTTCAGTATTTCTGCCACTATACTGCTACTGACAGCCCTGCTACTGTTAGTGCAAACACCAAAAGGAGATAATTAATTCCACATTTTGCAGTGTTAACAAATACAGTAAAATAAATGGGAAAAAACTATTACATAACTAGAACTTGTATGGTGCTTCAATGGTGAGAAAATGAGACAGTAGAAACTAACAATGTATTTTGGCATCTTTTAAACTCTGCCCTCAAAAATACAGAAGCTCACATTTCAGATCAATAGTCTATAAGAGATCAAGGCATCGAGATGTTGTTACCGAGCCCAGACGTGCTCAAGTCTCCGTGGCATGTCAAAAGCTAAGTCATTATATTCACTTCAACTGTATCAAGTTCCTCCACCCTGCTCCTCAAGAGCTACACTTTTCTGCTGCTCTCACTATGATGCCCTGAGGCAGTGCTGATGCGGTGAAATGTGCTGTGAAAATGCTTGGGAGAATCCCCACATCTCTCTCGATCAATAGGGTTTTTTTTTTTCTCCCCCTTTAGAAGTCTACACTGTGGGGAGTTAACTCAGGTGAATTTCATTATAATGACAAGCTACAGAGTAGTTTAAAATCTGTAGCAAGGATATTAGCTCTGACCTTTACTTTTATCTACCCATCATTTCACAGGAACAGTCAGTCTGTGTTCTCTAGAAGATCTGCATCTAGAGAATTTGTTGGATAAAGGTCATGTTTGTTAACTTTCACAGAAATGAATGCGACATTGTCACTGTTCATGGATTAAATGAAAGCCAAAATGAAAAGTAAGAATGTATTGGAGTGGCCCATACAGACTCACAAGGACCTGTTGGATGGTGAGACATTGGTTTCTGTCCTCTGCCAACCTGAAAAAGCTAAGAGTCACCATGTTTTTAATATTCAAGAGCAGCTTGTAAGCTTTAATTGTAAGTTTTACGGGGTATTTTAAATGAGAACAAGTAATCAAGGGTACTGGCTGCCAATTCATCCTTGAATTGTAATGTGTTTTGCACAGAGTTGCAAGATAGGCATGAGTGAATTTAGCCTTTTTTCCTCCCTGCTAATTCTCCTGCAGTATCAAGGAGGAAAAAATGCCAAGTCACTCATGCTTTTCTTGAAGCTCTGAGGCAGAGATGAGAGAGTTCAAAGCTGATTTGATAACACAGACCCCTACATACTGTACTTATATTCATTTGTTGAAACTGTGTATATCCCGCTGCCTCAGAGTCATTAAGTCAGTGCTAAATAGCAAGAAATAAAACTTGATGTAGATTTTGAGGTCACATTGAATATTTTATTTTAAAAGAAATAAATATTTAATTAGTAATATTATGAATTCCAGGTAATTGAGCATAGTCTTATTATATTTTTCAAAAGAATGGCAGAAGAAAATGGTATATTTTCCAATAGCCTGTGGTAGTTAGTGTTGCTGAAAGGATAAGTCTGGCACTGTTCTATTGTTTTTCGATGATGAATGAACTGATACCATTAACAAGTATTGCCTGTGTAGTCAAAGCCTGATATAGCTTATTCATCTGCACAATATACCTCCACAGTTGTCCAAAAACACATCACTGAGCCATACCAATCTGTTGCTGAAAATAGTCCTCATCAAATATATTATTTCCTCCTGTTTGAGTAATGCTTGATAAAAACTCCACAGTGTAGAGCTATTTTAGGAAATTATTTAGCATTTTTAAGGTCTAACTGAAATTAAAACTAAGTTTTGTTAAGAAATCACCAAATGGAAGTTTAAATTTATTTATTTTTTCTCTGCAGTGACAACACGTCCTACATCAGTGTTCCCCACATAAGCCTAGTTTGCTAGCTTCCACCTTCTTGAGTGGAATACAAACTTAACCGTACAATAGGTCATCTCACATGCTAAATGTTGTAAAGTCTATGAACCGTTCCCTCTCGGCTCATTGATACCCATCAACATCGGAATAATGTCCATGCTCTAAAATTGCTTTTCAAGCCTTTGGGAAAATTTTAATAATATAAAACCTTTGTGGATTTAAAAAATCATAATACAAAGAGTAATTATTGGCCTTGTTTGCAGTTTAACGTTTCCTGTCAACAGTTTTACGGATGTCTCTTTCATAGTGGTGCTCTATGGGGAGAATGCTTTTTGGGCTGCAGAGGAACAGCATTACTGCGAGTGGCCACTGGGAAAAAATTGGTAGCAAAGATGAGTGACGGCGCCATATCCAGCTTGCTTAATACATCCATGGTTCCAATGGACACAGAAATAGGCTAGCTAATTTTTATTTTTTTATTTTCCAAGTGGAATACAAACTTAACAGTAAAGGGACAGACGACTTAAATCATTGATGGTACATAACCTACTCTATGGTGGGCTTGTTCAGAAGGGGGGGGGCATGTTGATATCAATGTGCCTAGGGTATACAGGGCTAAGATGTGCTTCAGTTAGTAGTGCACCATGGAAGTTGACAGTGAAAGGTCGTGCGAAATGCCGAACCACAGGCCTGAAGCTTGGATGTTGTTTCCTCAGATATATCCAAAAATTGTTTATTTATTGTTTACTTATCTGTTTATTCTGTTTTGAAAAAAAAAAAAAGTTTATATTTCTTTACACAAAAAGTGAAGATAATTAAAATCTCAGTTTGACTTTAGAAAATGAAACAATATATTTGTGACCGATGTCTAAAGACTTACATCTTCAGAAAGGAACCAATGGCACAGACATGTAATAAACCACAAAGTATTGACAGATTAGGGCTAGTGTATTGTTGTTTTTGATCTTGTGTTGGCAATAAAAAAAAATACAGAATAATGCCAGCCAATGTGATCAAGATTTCTAGTTTCAGCATCAAAAGCAAAACCATGTGCTCTTTGATCTTTCTAATTTTTTTGCTTTGAATTGGGTAAATGGACACTGGCTCAACAGACATGTTGTAATAAACAACTACTGAATGCCTTTGATGTTATGACACCATATTTACCCCTCAGCAAGCTGTCCATCTGCTAATTTAAATCATATCAGATGCACAGACAGAATACCTTCACGTATTGTACAAAGTTCCTAATGCCATATAATCTAAGTGCTCTCCTGTAAGTAATTACAATGCATTAGACAGATCTTGAGAGACACAGCAACTAAAGTGGGAGCAGCTGAACCCTGCAGAAACAGAACATCTCAATGAACTCTATATCCTGGTATTGAAAACAGATCTGGGTGTATCATTTAGAAAATTGTGCAGTGACACCGAAATCTGAAGTCACTGTTCCGCAGTAATTTTTCTTCTTATTAAAATGAGTTGGATTTGTGATGAATAAGATCTGCCTGCTTTAAGAGTTTCCAAGTAATCCAGGGAAATGTATCACCCCACACCTTTTCATCAGCCAAAGCCTTTTCTAAAGCAAGATGATAGAAGAACTGCAATATCTATAGTAGCGCTCGCATTTTAATTTGAACCTAATCTTGAGGGTTCAATATACACCTCTCTGAGATTAAAACAGAGAAAAACCAACAGAATAAAGTAAACTTAATCAATCTGTGTGTCTGTAACTTTGTGTACTTAAAGCTTCTACTGTGGGCGGAGCTGGAAGTCAGTCAGTACTCCTCTTTTAATTGGAGATTTCCTGTCACCACTATTGTCGTCTTTAAAGTTATGTATAATAATCTTTAAGATTTCAGTCCTGGCTAATTTGGTGACACCTGTTGCTATTGGAGATAAAGGCAAGTGTATTATTTTAAGTTAATTTCCAGTATTTTAAAATGATACTGTTCGACCACTGGAGGCAGTGACATCATGAGCAGCTGCTCTTCATTATGTCATGCTGTTTTTAATAAAAATGACTAAAGAAGATTACTCCTGAACTGACAATCCCATATTATTCCATTGAAATGCATGCACCATATTTTGTCTTCTTCCAGCATGGCATGCATCATATCATGGGTTCACAATTTGAATCCCATGCAGGGGAGGTGGTCAATAACAATGAAAACTACTAAAGAGATGATTACGCAGTGCAAATACATTGAATGGCTATTGTTAAAACAGCAAAATATGAAATGTGGTTTTGATATAATGATAATGATAATGACAATGATATAATGTTTTGGTATTAACTTGACCAAATGAGTCTGAGCAGGGCTAAACTCTGTTTGAGAAGGCAAAAATGTGTGTATTGAAGCCTAAAGACAAAGCAACCCTACATGTTAACATCATTTATTTTATTAGTTGTCATTTAAAAGGAAACTTCTACATCAAACAGTTTGTGGGTGTTGCATTAATTATAGCTGTCATTTCAGACATACAAATACACTCAAATCCTTTACACACACTGACAAAGAAGTAATCTTCAATTCACCAGGGACCACTTTTGCACTACAGTACTTCCAAGGTATTATTAATCAATTCAACCCTCCATTCATACTTTCTCCAGCATGACAATTTTCAAGACAAGATCATTCCCAGTGCCAGCTGGCCTTGTATCCAAAGTGTGTATTGCAGTCCCTGAGGTGTTACACACCTTGTTGAGCCAAATGAAAGAATATATTTGGTGTTTTAACAGTCATTATAGTGGAAAACAACAACCACCTAAGGTTTTTAGAGCTGAATCTCAAATTAACTTCGACCAGTCTGTTTCCCAAAGCAGCTTACTAATAACAACTAGAGATGTGCATCATTAATTCATGAGTGGTGGGGGTGGCAGTTGAGATGTGTTGACGCCTCAGAGGAGGGTAATTAAACAGATAGAGCTGTTTCCATGCAGTAAAGTATGCTTTGCACTGCAGTGCCATGGAGGCAAGATGTGTCTGTTGATGCTCATGAGAGCCCTGAAACTCACATGTATGTTGATTCAATCTACTCAAGCTTCAAAGAGCAGATGAGATGAGGGGGTCAAACATTTCTTCCTTTTGGGTGTTTTGACAGAAAACCTGCTCTCAAGTGGTGTCATCACATGATATCTCCTTGAGGATGCTCTGCTTGCTCAAGACCAAAGAGCATATTTAGCTGATATATTTGTTTACATTTTAAGCATATCACACAAGGTGTAACATTAATTTACTCAGCTGCTGCACCTAATTACGGTAATGAGTATAAGTAGATATTGAGTTGACAGTATGAGTGTTTCTATTTTTTGCATATTTTATATATTTATATATTTTTTATATATTTTATAATATTTCACAACATTTTAGAGAAAAAACATGCATGAGGTACTTTTAATTTGATGCATTTGGAGCAATGAGACCAACTAAAACAGTCAATCACTTTTGACTTGTTAAAGCTGTGATGGGACATGATTTTCTGCTGCAATTACAAGGTCCATCACAACAGTTAAAGGTGCAGTGTGTAGAATTTAGTGGCATCTAGCAGAACAGACTTGACAGAAATGGAATATAATATCCATAAGTATGTTTTAATTAGTATATAATCACCTAAAAATAAGAATTGTTATGTTTTCGTTACCTTAGAATGAGCTCTTCATATCTACATAGGGAGCAGGTCTTCTTCCACAGAGCCCACCATGTTGCACCGCCATGTTTCTACAGTAGCTTTTCATGGCCACCGTAGGTTCTCCTACATGCTTGGAAGGGGAAGGTGAAGGGAGGAGTATTCAGTTGGTTGTAATCTGCAACCTCACAGCTTGATGCCACTCAATCTTACACACTGGTCCTTTAATGCACAATGAAATGACAATGTAAAAGGATGTGAAAAATAGCTCTTCACAGTGAATACCATTACTTTTGAAAGATAAGTTTACTATAAATTCCTCCACACCTCTTTTCCATACCTCAGTACAATGTAAATGTTGGATCTCTCAGTGTTGTCTCACCAGGTCTCCTCTTCAGAATGTAAACCGTAACCTACTGCTCTTTATATGCCAAAATGAAGGATTAAAGACACAAATTATCCTAATATTTTACCAGTTCATGCTCCAAATACCTTAAACCATTCATCACATTATTTTGGTAACACAAGAGAGAACACAAAATTGTGAGTAGTTACTAAAGAATGAGTGAAGAAGAAATGAGTAACAACCTGATGATCGATGAATCATGTATGGGTGGTTCCTGAATAACTATGTAATCGTATAATCAGCAAGTAAATACTTAGTATTATGTATCATTTACTTGAGGGTGCACAAAAAGAGTAACTTATGATTAAGTAATTGATAATGAATGAGTCATTACTAGTTTTGTGCCACTTCACAGATATTTATTAATTAATCATTACCTAATTATTGACATACATTTAAATTTAATTTGGCATCTCCCAGTCTGTTCTCTAGTAAGTTGGCATTATCTAATTCTGAGTGATTCAGAAACTTCTTATTAACAATTCATCAATTATCAGGTTGTTACTGATTTAAGGTGAACTCATTCCTTAGCAGCTGCTCACAATTCTGTGTAGAGTATTTTAAAGTGTTTCCCAGTTTTTGAGAAAATGTATGTGTCTTGTCAACCTTGGTGAAAGACTGTTAAGAGGAAATGAGTGTGTAAAAAGTAACTAATAGTCAGTTTTCATACTGTATATTCAAATCAAAACTTTGCTGTCACACATGTATACACAAAGATATACTAAATATACTCAAATGTACTCAATATCTACATAAAATACCATATACTCAACATCTAGTAGTTTGGAAATAAAGTTTTTACTGGCCCTCAGGACAAAAGCACATTAATATATTACATCTGCATGGTTTGAAAGGGTTGTTGATCAATACCAATGACTAAACGATTCCTTTGTCAGATCCTGGACTTCTGGCTTTCAAAACTCACTTGCTGGCCTGAAATCTGCTTTGGAACAAAAACTATTAGCTGCAACACTCCTAATGTTCTACTCTCAATTCCAGCTGCTCAGCAAATAAGGACAGTGAACAATCAGTTTCATACATTTCAGAAACAAAACCTATAATAGAAACAATAGCTTATCCTTTTTGTGAGATTATATGATGATTTACTTGACATTTATGTTCAGTTTCTTCTCAAATTAGCTATCTCTTACTTGATTTATTGTGAAAAGGTGACTTTATTGTTTGAGCCAATAAAAAGTCACTATAGTAACAGAATACAGGTGAAATGGGAAGGGGCTGTGCCAAGGATTTGTGTTGAACAATAAGTTCTGTCAGTGGTATGGTGCAGCAATTCTTTAGCTCGCTTGCAGAGATTGATTTAGATTGACATAAAGAAAGGTGACCCTCATATATACAATGCAGCGCAGTACAATAGCCTTACCAGCTTAAAATATTGAGCTTTTGTTGGACTGCATCAGAGAGATGTAAATTCAAATCTATTGTACATTTTAAAATGCTTTATTGGACTGTTTTACTTTACAATACATGAAAAGTATTGCATTGTACAATGACTAACAGTATGAAGTATAAAACACTCACTCATTGTGGGCTTGAAATGTGGCTGTAAAAGGTTTGTGTTCTGCTCTTTTACAGAGAATGGATGCTGTGGTCAGCTTGGATGGCTGATTCATTGAGCATCAATCCAGTTCACTCCTACAGCATAATTCACTTTTATAACATCCATCAACAAAATTAATATCTTTGAAACAGCTATTTAGTATTTTTGACACAACTCCAGAGAGGATCGCCAATGTTAGACAATCATGTCGAACTGCAAATTACGTTCAATGTTGTTTTTCTAACATCCGATTTGTTTTTAAAATTCTCGTTTCCTACAATAGTAACCACTGTGGTTACGGTAAAGGAAAGTTTGTGGTTATAGCAAATAAACTACTGAAGTCAGACAACTGAAACACTTAGTCAAGGTAGGTGAAAGATTGTGGCTGTGGTTAATAAAAAGGTTAACATTAATTGCAGGTCTGTGGTCTCCTGCTTAAAAGCCTATCCACTACCCTGACCTTCAAACACTTTCTACCTTGCTACATAAAGGACACACTACTTCCTGCATTAGCACTGAAAGTTGACCAACAATTTGAGATGCAAATTTGTCTACTATAGATGTAATTCCTTGGAAATTACTGAGCTAATTACACTTAATTCCCACCTATCTGTATAATTAGCCCACCTTACAGAAGACCATGGTAGAAGAAATGGGGCCCTTACAGTATAAAACACAGAAAACAGAAAGATTCACCCTTTTTTTGAAACCCTGAATGATTTAAAGGGGACATACCATACACATTTCCAGGTCTATATTTTCATTCTTGGGCTCTACTGGATTATCTTTGCATGTTTTATAGTTTTAAAAATTCCCTATTGGCTTCCGGCTACATCATAACCAAGGCAGATGCATGAATACCCAGCTCTGGCAGACCCGTAACTAAAATAGCCTATAACAGAGATAAAATTGGGAAACAGAAAACACGACAAAATAAAGGCAGGCCAGATGTAGGAAACGCTAGCAGCAACAACACTAATTATGGCTAACAGTGAATCAAGCAGTAAGATGAGAGATGCTAGCGGAGTTGAGGAAACTCTAACAGGAGAATAGTGACTCTTCATCTATGGGTGAAATAAAGCAGCAAATGGAGAAACTGGATGAAAGAGTAACCACAGCTGGGAATAGCGGGAGCGCCACAGAAGACAGAAGCATACGGCAAGAGAGAGACGTGGGCTATTTGCTAAAGACAGAGGCTAGTCTAATGACTAAATCTGACGACATGGAAAACAGACTTTAGCACAACAATATTAGGCTGTATGGGATACGAGAGGGCACAGAGAAAAACGACAACCTGGGGCAACCTAGTGGGCCGTTGCAATTGCACTACGTGCTTATACATGGCAAAACTGTAAGGTATGGTACAGCATAAGAAATATTGCAGGATTGATTGCTAATTCAATTTAATGGTAACAAATATGAATACATTGTATTAGTTATAATATAAAGGGAATCAATTATCCCATAAAGAGGAAGGAAATTATTAATCATTTAAAAAGACTGAATTACTTAATAGTATTACTGGATCACCCCAGAATCATCACAGCTTTACAAAGCAAATTATGGTAGATTAATTACTTAAATAAGATCAGATCTGGTATGATGGGAGATTGTCCCACTCTCATTATTTGACAGAATTGACACAGTTAGGATGAATATACTCCCCAGGCTATAATATCTCTTTCATTACCCATCTGGATACCTGTATCGGTCTTTACAATGCTAGACAAGTTGATTTCCACATTTATATGGCAGACGAGAAAACTGAGGATTAAACTGAAACTTTTAGTTCACCCAAAAAAATCAAGGAAGCCTTAATCTTCCCTATTTGAAATTATATTACTGGGCAGTACAACTTCAGGGAATGGCTGAGTGCTTAATGCAAGATGAAGAGATGAATTGGCTAGGAAAAAAAAAAAAATCATGTCCACTAGTGCCTCTTGAGACATTGCCATTCCTGGAGCAAAAAAGCTGAGAAAACTCAAGATAAAAAATGAATGAGTGATCTGCACCAAGAAAGTCTGGTCAAAGGTGAGAAAAAAATGGAAGCACCTTGAACAATATCAAAAGTAATGAAGACTGCAAAGAATATGGACTTTCTGCCAAGTAAATCATATGCTGGGTTTAGGGAGTGGACAGAGAAAGGACTTATCATGATAAACCAAATGTATGATGGGGAAATTTCAAAATAATTTAAACAATTACAAGATAAATTTGGTTCATGCTCCAAAGATTTTTTATGGATTGAGACATTATTTAATGACATATAGGGAATGGGACACCCTTAAAGGACCACCCACTCCTTGAGTGTCTTGAGTTGATGACATTTAAAAGCAGTGCCCTCTTTAGCACTGTTTACTTGAAGTGCACCAGGCTGTTACTAGTGGTCAAAGTGGCTGTAAAACGGTGGATACATTTTTTTGAGCGTCACAACCTCAGCAAAATGACTTGTTTCTCTAGAGGTCAAGAAGTCTAGAGGAGCCACACAACTGAATCATTTTATGCCCATTCAAGTTAACAGAGGGCTAAACCAGAAGTTAGCCTGCTCATCCCTGAATGATGCTAAGCCCATCTGACGTCACAGTAACCCGCTTGGAGACGAGTCGGGCTCTTTGACTTGACGTTGGAGATGGTCCAACTCAGCACATTTAAACTAGTAATGAAAATGCAAATCAACGTGGCATGGTTTGACTCGGTGCAGCCAAAAGTTCCAAAGGAAAAAGGCCATAAGATTTCACTTCTTTTTCTCATTCTTTACTAAAAATGGAAACTTCTCCAATACATCAGGTACATGTTCAAACCTGAATCTGATCCGAAATATATGAGTGGACAACGTGATCAACCCACGGAACAACCTTATCAACAAAGGCTATGGAATGGATGGACACTTGTGGGCATGCGCGAATGATCTGACATCATCACAATGAGTAAGTAGAGGTAACATTAAAAACAAAGCGTTTAGAGCAGTCTGAAGCCCAGGCTTTTAACTTGCAGGAAGCATTTTTACACGTTCGATCCGTTCACCTCAAGTTTTGGACCTTTGTCCATGTTTAACATAGACATCCGATATCATAACAGTATAAAAATAACAGAAAATCACAAAAAGCATGATATGTCCAAGAATATTTTAATAAGAAGGGATCACATAGAAGTGTACAGTAATATTTATTGAGGTTAAGAACAGAGAGACTTTTCCGATTGCACTCCATCGATGTCAAGTATCTTCATTAAGTGTAAATCCATATGAAGATAGGAGATAGGACAGGATCCCTCCGGAGTCTAAACGCTGGTGGTGATGAAGTAAAGCCATCTGGTGGATGACGGAAACTTACTTAAATTTCCCTGGGTAATGGTGGTGTTGAGGAGGTGGTGGGTTGCAGTAGTTGACAATATTGGAATGTTATTATATTGAAAGAACAGCATTCAGGGACTGATTGGCTTCAGAAATTAAGGAAGAAAGATCATTGGTCACATATGGTGACATCAGAATTGGGAATGTAGGGACTTTGACAGCATGGGAAAGCAGAAGTGACAGAGAAGATTAGAATGGGAAAAACAGCAGGAATTCACCTGTGAGGAAAAAAGACAGTATGTGAGAAAAAAGATCTACCTTATTGAACTTCCACCAAAGCTTCATTTGTTGTGTCAGAACAGCTGCTGAGGTGTCTTCAAAGCTACAAAATTTCGAGTGGCTTCCCTTTAATTCCAACCAATTTGTACTGCTACTGATATTAATGATGAGTTCCTGTCACCTGTCTAAATGTGCAGTAACTTGTGAGCTGATATAACAATTCTGCAGACTCCTCACCTGCCACAGTGAGAAGAGGCTCCTGAACTTGTCAGAAATGTTACTGGAATGAAGTGTCTTTAGAGAGGTGTTGGCTGATCTCATTTCAGACAGGTTGAAAGGTAATGTTGTGGAGAATCAGTGGTCATGTGGGTCAAAAGTACACATAAAGACACATTTTCAATTATTCATTCGAAGCTCAAGTGTTGCTATTAAGTTGAGCTGAATGATAATCTACTGGTTCAAACTGCTGGTACAGAACACATCGAGAGCTGGTGCTTCTCTGTGCAGATTGATTCTTGCAGAGGCAACCTGAAAAAATGCATCACCATTGAAGCTGGGAAAAGGGGGTGTAGTGGTGCATTGATGAATTAGATGTGCCACAAAGCATTATTTTTCTCTGATGTGTTTCAAAGCAATAGGCTCAGAGGCGCTTTGTCATCGCTGTCTTGCACCAAGAGAAACTCATAGAAAAATATTTCCTCAGAATGACTTCAAATTTGATGGAGAAAACACTGATGTAAGGTCTTGCGGTGCACTCGATTTTTACATTCTCAGTCAGCAAAATAATGAACATAAGGGAAATTTAATTCCAATGCACTTATGTCACCTTAGGTTTTAAGATGACGTCATCAAAGCTACTAAAAAACAAGCAAAGGAACTGTCCTTGACTAATTCTGCCTCTAAAGAAAACATTTCAAAGCGTGATTTACAGTTCGTATCCTTGGAACTTTGAACATATTACACAGGGATGAGTGGCTTGTGATATGTAGCTTCCATTGTCCTTGAAGTGTAGGTGCTTAGATGTAACAGAAGCAACAATTCCTCACCCCTTAATGACAAAATAGCTTATTTGTCAGTGTCTTCCAACAAAACAATATGGTGGTTCAAAAAAGTGTCAGTGTTTTTGTCACTCTATGTTTAAAGAAACCAAAACTTCTTGGTCAAGGAAAGACCAGTTAAAAGAGATCAGTACTGGCTGTGGGGAAAGAACCATGGTGTCTGGTGTCAAACAGTTTGTACTTTGGTACACCCAATTATCCATCCTGACTCTTTCCTTCAGAGACTTTGTGGTGAACGAGTGACCAGCATTGTGATTTTTCTGGTGAGGATACAACAGAAGTAAGGGATCAGGTCAAAAAAAAACATTTGGTGTCAGAGTGTGCTGGTGTTTGTAGCTGTGTAGTTGTGTGCCTGGGTCTGCAACCTTGTCACCTGTCATTCTGTCCAAACATATAGTCGTAAGCCCCAGCTGGACCTGATAAATTGACTCAAGTGACATCACTTGAGGCAATGTATCAGAATTTGCACAGCTCCCTCTGGAGCCACAAATGTCTTTATACAACTTTAAGACCTGTAAACAGACTGATGTGTAAAATCAGTGGTTTTCCTCTTTAACAGACAGACCTGAAAGTGGTATTGATCTTCTCATCTAACTCTCATCAAGACAGAAATAAGTGTTAAACTTTTCCTGAGAGGGATGTGGCCAGACTGTACAGATTACATTTACACCTGACTGAGATCCAGTCACAATGTGACAGATGCAGTCTGAATGATTCCGATTGCAATGTGTGAGTATTTATAACTACAGTGTGTTTTTCCTTTTCCAGAAAAGATACCCAGAGAAACATTCATTCTGTATCTTTTACATTAGCTGTAAATGGGGTCAGAGTGACCAACAAAGACACCAGTATCTTGAATTATACTGTAAGGTAACAAGTAATTGTGCTGCAAAAAGAGTAGTTGGCCTTTCCCCCTTTGTGGCTCTCTGTTACAGCGCTGTCTAATCTTTCCTCCATCCAGTCCTGAAAGTTTTTTAATGGAGTGAACTGCAGAGCTGTGAAGTGAGTACTATAGGTAAGATACACTCCCACAG
Organism: Thunnus thynnus; assembly: GCF_963924715.1. Lineage (NCBI taxonomy): Eukaryota > Metazoa > Chordata > Actinopteri > Scombriformes > Scombridae > Thunnus > Thunnus thynnus. The sequence goes on from NC_089517.1 coordinate 9,099,043, forward strand.
CCCAGTGTAATTCCTCATGGAGGAAGTGTAATGGGAGTTGGTGCAGGGAGCAGGGCAAAGCTTGATTAGGTGGCATTAATGGGCTTTTAATTTAAGTCTGGGCTTATTAGATGTCAAACACGAAAGGGCTGAATGGATTTTGGAGATGAGTTGAGTTAACCTGCTGTCAGGCGTGCGTGACACCTGCTCCATTGCTATTCCCAGCTACTGAGATACTGCAGATTATATGAGAACCTGCACTCTGATAAAAAAAAAAAAACTAAAAAAAACCCACAAAGCCTAGACTCGCACAGAAGTGAATCTTTGTTGATCCCAGAATAAGAGTGAATGGGAACCGCTGCTGCGTCACACACGGGCTTTCAGGAGTTGGAAGTCCTTGTTATCCATTAAGGCTCAAGGCTGTTGGTCAGGTCATAGCTGTTCACATACAGCGCCTGTTCAAGCCTTATATTTTCAGCTCAACTCTCAAACCGCACTCTGAACTCAATTTGACGCCAGTGCAATGCAAATTTAAAGTGCATTGTATGAGATAATGTCATGAGAGTTTGACAGTGAATACGGAAAATAAAAGATGGCTGAGAAAGAGCATGTTTGATGACAGTTGTGGAGGAGTAAAGAGCATGTGTTTGTGTGAGTGTGTGTGTGAGAGAGCAAGATGGTAAGACAGGCATAGACATGAGCTATGAAACAGAATAAGTTATACGCAGGTTCTGTCTGCCTACTTTACTCCACAGAAATACAGCTGTACAGTGTTTGTCTGCACTGATGTGATTCAAAATGAAGTCATCAGAGACTATTAGTGATGACATTACTGCAATGTAATAAAAGCTGATTTGCATCTTGTGGATAAATAATGACATAAATGTACAATGTGAGAGCCTGTCAACAATATGTCAATATCAAAATATGAAAAAGATAATCAGAGCAGGAAGTCTGGATTTTAATGTATGTTTACTTGTGATCCACAGAAACCAGTGAGTGTGTTTATAATTAGTTACCATTACCATGATCTTTCCTTTTTTCCATAGTTGCCATGCACAGATATTGTGAAATACAGAATTTTAAAAACATTGGATGTAAAAACTGTTACTGTAACTGAACGTCATACAGTGTTTTGAAGAATCGTCCAGTATTGATGTTCTGACGATAGACATATAGACAGATAGACAAATTAAGCCTGTCTGTCAATGTTCTACACGTTAACATGAAACGAATGACAAATGTATCGTCGCTCTCGCCTGCCGTTAATGATGACTTAGACTAGACTGAGAATCTGAATCTAGAAGAGTGTCCCGGCAGAAAGACACTGTTAACGAAACTCACTGACAGATTCACTGCATGTGGAGGAGTCAAAGACAAGCCAGCATGGCTGCAAATGATCAGTGACCTGGATAATATTAGAATCATGTACGAGATATGAATAACCAGGTTCCTCTATGTTCCACGTATATGTTCTATAAGGAATATGATCAAAACCAGGATAAGACTCTAGAGTGTATGTAAATGTACTCTGTGTACATGTACATGTCATTTTTAGTCCATCCAAACTCTGCATTTTCCATCTGTTATATGCACCTTTATTTACAATATGCTTGCATATGGAGTGCAGTGCTGAAAGGATTAATTGACAGAAACTTAATAGTTTAAGTAATTTATCAAGAAGAAATTTCAAAGGATTTGTTGTTGCTATGTGTTTGATATCATAATTGAAATAGAAATTAAATACAGTATCGTTGGGTTGTGGGTCTTAGTAGGATGTGGATTGCATTTTTTCACATTTTATAGATATAAGAATTAATCAAAACTATAAATAATAATTAATCACAGCCCTGCAGTGTATTAATTCTGTCCGCAAGGCACCCTAAGAGCTACTTCACACACACTAAATTCCCTCAATTATTTTTGTTTTGTTACTTCGCAATCATGTGTAGGATTAGTATTATAGAGTGCGCAGCAGGAATCTTGATTTTAATCAGAAATACTGATTACATTCTCATCTTACTGAATAAAAACATAGCAAAAACTTTCTGATATATTTTATGATTACTTTCTACTTCTGTTGTTTTGTTTTTGCTCTAAAGGCATCATGTCTCAGTGCTAAACCACAACAAATTGCAGAGACAGTTGGTCACAGAAGCTCTGTGACCATCTAGGCTTTTATGAAAGCACCATTGCAGGCGCATCAGCCCTAAATTGATTGGACAGTTAGATGTGTGGAGGGGAAAACATGAATATATTGATTGCCTCTGCACACTACAACAATAAATTGGCTATATATTCCCAACAGGCTTGAACACATGTACACAGTGTGGTTTGAAGTATGTTTTGGAAGACATAAAGTAATTAGCCAAAGTCAGCCCCTGTTTCATGTCATAATTCACTGGTCAGATAAAACAAGGAGAGACATTCAACAAAACAATGAAAAGACTTAGCATTTCTGTCTGCATTTCACATCCACAGCAGGTTAACTGCGCATTCAATTCAATTTACTCAGGTATGATGACTTGAAAATTGTGAACTCCTAAAATAAAAAAAATGTTGTTTTTAAAGCACTACCTCACTGCTAAAGGAGAGTTTCAGATTTTTTGCTTTCCAGGTCACATTTCACATTTTTATTAACAATCAGCCACCAGGCTTGAGTCAATTGCTTGCTTTCATTTTGGAAATTAAATGACAAATGATGTGTTATTAAAGAGCCTGGAATTCATTTTGATACGTGTACAGAGTACCGCTGTTGCTGTGTGAAAACCTTCTGAAATGTGCTTCTCTGTGATGACTCTCCAGCCTTTTTGGCCTCTTGAAACCTTTCAAAACTCATCAGATAAATTCAAATATACTTTGTCATCACACTCAAACAATTCTACTCCACTTAGTACGCAAAAAAATGACATTTTCTAAGATGCTTGGCTTCTTATTGTATGCTACTGCAGTTCTCTTAGTTATTCTCTACTCTGTTTCTTTGTCAGACTTTTCAAAGTGTAGTATTTATTTGCAAGACTGGAAAGAATCCACACAGTCTGGGGATGTGACTGTGGATTCAGGCAAAGTTTTTAAAGTTGATCTGGAGGTCACAGAGCTCAGGAAAACTCATCTGAATGTTTCTAAAATTAAAGTCCCTTTTTTACAGTCTGATCACATTTAGAATAGATTAAAAACTATATTTGCTCCTTTGATGGAACAATTTATAATTGTGAATCTGTCAGTTGATCACTGTGGGGCTGCAGTCAGAGGGAATGGCAAGTCAAGGAGGCTTAATGGGGAATCAGAGGTTTTGATCATGGGAGCAGGGGCAATAACTCATTCTATAAATGTACAGTCTCAAAAGATAAGTCCCAAAGCTACATGGAATTACCATCAGATGAAAAAAACATGCAACCAAAGCCTCTTCATGGTGGAAAGAAATAAATCATTCATTCACCTTTCACGATGCAATGACCACTGTTATCAAGTAACATCATGCATCAAACTGAAGTGCATCTTGGAAAACATACAGTAAGTCTTGAAAGATTTAGCTCTCCAAGAGTAAGTCATTAACAATTCCCATGGTGAGGTGTGCAACGTGTCCATATCTTGAAAGTCAGAACACAACCAGCTGCATTTACACTATATATATAGTGCCTTTTAAAAAGTATTCCCCTGCCTTGTATGTTTGCATGTTTTATTATTGTGCAACACTGAATCAAAGGGGATTTACTGAGATTACAGAAAAGTACCCTTTAATGTCAAAGTTAAAACTGTGGAATTAATTACATATATAAAATACAAAATACATGATTACTTGAGTATTCACCCCTTTTAAAGTAATTGGACCCAAATCATCACTGACACAGCCAATTGGTTTTAGAAGCCACATAATTAGCTGTATATCAAATAAAACACTCCAAGCAGCTGAGCAAGCAGTTGATGGAAGAGCACATTTCCAAGTCACTAAACATCCCGTGGAGAACAGCTGAATCAGTCATTAAGAAATGGAAAGACTATAGCACAATCTGCCCAGAACCAGTGGTGGAAAGTTAAGTAAGTATATTCATTCAAGTGCTGCACTTTAGTACAGCTTTGAGGTACTTGTATTTACCGGTGTATTTCCATATTCTGCTACTTCTACTCTACCACATTATTTTTTTGTTTTACACATTTATTTGATAACTTAAGTTACCAGCTACTTTGTAGATCCATATTAATAATACATAATCAGAAATAAAGATTACACATAATGTTACTGCTGAGTAGCTTGTGAAATCCCCCCAGGGATCAGTAAAGTCATATCTTAAATATTATCCAATAATAGTGTAATGAAATCATTCTGAAATGGATTTTTTGGCCACTTAGGGGCAGAAGAAACAAGTTGTGAACACATCACTGATGTATCATTACCTTTTAAGCTGATATAGCAAACTTGTTAGCAAACTGTTGCTTATTTTACACATTCAGCAGAAATGGAGCAACATTATCATTCATTTGGAGTTGTGTTTCTGTCCACCTGGTAAATGGAAGTCCAATATTCACTCTCTTTTTGCTCTGTTTTTGGTCTTTATCAACTCTTCAGGGAAATATCTGCCTCTTAAGCTGCTAAATGTTCCACTATGTTCACCAGCTAAACACTAACTGTGTCTGTTTGCCATTTGGTGTTGAGCAGGTAGTGTACAGGGGGTATTTAGAGCTTTTTCTCTGAAAACAGCTGCCATTACACATTTTAATTTGACATACATTGTTATTATGAAATATATTGATTATAGCTGTTTTAAATAAAAGATCTGTGTATTTCTTTCACTACAGCCCAGACAAGGCTGTCCTCAAAAACTGAGTGACTGCACAAAAAGGAGATGACTGACGGAGGCCACTCTGAAAGAGTAACAAGTTCAGAGGCTGAGACTGAAGAGACTGTGTATACAACACAGTTGCAGGTGCTGCACCAGTCCCAACATAAGACTTAATGACTTTGCTTTCCTGACAAGGAATGCTCGTGTTTGCCTCTTTAAAATACAAAAGAAACTGATCCGATTTTCTTCCATTTTCCGTCATTCTACCATTTCCTTCTCTCCCTTCATTTCAGTTTCTACAACCAAGGTCAAGACACAGCATTAATCTCATTAGCAACCCTCTTGTTCTTTTCAGGCAATTTACTTCATTATAATGTATTTCAAATATAATATATTTAAACACATTCCACTAAAAACACAGTGAACACATTGAACTCTCCCCACTTTTACATAGTTTATGATTTAAGATAAAACATTTAAAAATATGGAAAAACACATTTAGTGGTAGTATTTAGACATTTTAGTGGTAGTATTCTGTTTTTATGTTCCCTGCAGTGACGTGTGCTTGTGCTCTGGGCAAAATATCACCCTTTCAAACATTATTCTTTCATAAACTACAGTTTGTTCCTTCATTTTGACAAACATGGATAACAGAAGATCCCAAACTGCAAGTTGATGTTGCTCATACATGATTAATGTTCTCCATACCACGAGAACTGGGAAGTCACTTACCTTAAGTTTCCTCTATAAAGTTACTGTTATATCATGGATAACACGTCTAGGCCTTTATGGACACTCTTTTTACACGCTCTATTCATGGTAAGAAATAAGAACTAGCTAATGAATGGGAAAATATTTTTTTAGGGGAATGGAAAAAGGACCGAGTATATCCAAATAATCAGCACTTTTAAATTTATGCAGTTTTCTGGAGCTGCTCTCATCTCTCATCTCCTCCCTAAGACTTTATCCATGTTGACTTCAAAGTATTTCAGAGCTGGAGGTGGTGGGTGATTATTTTCAGTGGTTGACTTTGTCACCAGCACTCACCAAATTTTACCTAAAGTCTATTAATGTGTTTTATGTGAAAAGCAGACGTTTCTGTTTCTGCATCACTGAATATTAGTGTCAGGTAGTTTCAGTCAGCATTTAGCTTTAGTGTCAGCAAGATATTTAATTATGTTACATCCACCAGTCTTAAACTTTGCCTTAAGATGTATTAAAAGTTTGTAAGGGCAAACAGAATGATCCGACTCAGAAGTGTCTTTATTTCATGGGTAAAGGTCAAACCAGAGGATTATTAATTTGTCTGTCTCGTAATTCTACATTTGGTTCTGGTGCTGGAGGATGTTTTTAAAACTGCAAGTGTCTACTTTGAAAATGCCAAAGCAGTTGGAATGTACTTTGAGTTTTAATTAGTAAGGTATATTACACTTTTTCTTCAGCATGTTGAGTAAATCACTTCTCTTTTGTTGTCTTCTGGATTGGATAGGTTAATAGATGGCAGTATATGAGCTTAAAGACAACACAGAACAGGTCTGAGCTTACAATGTGAAAGAATGCCAACTTCAGTGAGATTTTGATGATGATTTTGGGCGGTGGGGGCATTATTTCAGGCATTGTGGCCTCCATTTTTAGACCTGCACTTTTTAGTCCGGTTGAATTGAAATTGGTTTGTTTTTGTAGCTTGTAGTGTAGTGAGTCATTTTGATTCGCTTGGATTTTTCCCTGTGTGAAAAGACACCGTACCTAGGGGAAAACACACCAAGTTTACCAACTCTTCAACTGATTCGGACCAAAATAAACATACTATAGCTTTGGAAATGCCCTAAATCTACAGGAGACCCTGCATATTTACTGTATATGTCCAACAAAAATTGTCAATGAACTATATTTTCCTGAACCTGCACGTGCAAGTGCAAATGCAAGCACATGTGAGTGTGACTTAGAAATGTTTACAAGTTTGCAGACCACTGGTAAGTAAGTAACTAAGTAACTAATTAAGCTTTTATTTATATAGCACTTTTTAAAACACACAGTTACAAAGTGCTTCACAGACACGTACACATGCAAAATTGAAATAGATAAAATAGACAAACATGAAATTAATGAATTAAACAAAACAATACATGGGAGAAGAAGAAGAAGGGAGGTCTATAGAAAGGCTTGCCGATATGAATGGGTTTTGAGGCGTTGTTTAAAACAGCCCAAGGATTCAGCCGATCTAACAGATTGTGGAAGATGATTCCACAGAGTTGGGGCTAAGAACGCAAATGTGCGGTCACCTTTTGATTTGCGGTTTGTGCGGGGGATAGATAGAGGGCCAAGATTTGAGGATTGAAGAGGTCGTGAAGTGGAATGGGGAAGAAGGAGCTCAGAAATGTAGCTAGGGGCGAGGTCATGGAGTGCTTTATATGTAATCAGCAGGATCTTGTAGTTTATCCTGAATTTTACCAGAAGCAAATGGAGGGATGCAAGAACAGGGGTAATGTGGGACCTACAGCTAGTTCTGGTTAGAAGTCTAGATGCTGTATTTTGGATTAACTGTAAACGTTTTAGAGAGGACTGACTGGGGCAGGTGTAGAGGGTAGGCTAACCAGGAGAAAATGAATGTGAGGTCTTATTTTTGCAATATTTCTTAACTGAAGAAAACAGGACTGGAAAAGCTTATTAACATGATGGTCAAATGTCATATACTGGTCGAAGATGATACTGAGATTCTTAGCAGTGGATTTAATGTTCGGGTGAAGTGGGCCAATAAACTGAGTAGCAGCAGTGACAAAGATTTCAGGACCAATTAAAAGAACTTCAGTTTTGTCAGGGTTTAGATGGAAAAAATTTCAGGTCATCCACTCTTTGGTAGCAGCTAAACAATCATGGAGGGAGGACAGTTGGTACAAGTTATTGGGTTTGACAGAAAAATAGATCTGAGTATCATCAGCATAACAGGGATATGACATTTCATGAAAGCGGCTGAACAACTGACCCCAATGGGACCCCAATTTACAAAATGAACATCACGCTTTATTAAAGAAGACTTGACACTAGCGACTGAAACATTAAACTTATTAGGGAAGTTTTTACTGAGGTAATAGATCAAGTGAGAAGTAGGATCATTTTCTCATATACTTCCATACAATTGGACTTCTTTTTGCAACTAGTGGAGTCGCCCCCTGTAGGCCATTAGAAAGAATGCAGGTTGAAGGCACCTCCGCATTGGCTTCACTTTTCAGATCTGGAGCTACCTGCTTGGGTGTTTTAGACTATTCCGGTTTGCAGGTGGACATAGACATGTCACCATTACTGCAATGGCACCTCACTTGTAAACCTGTATAAGACTGTAATGTTTGTGAAGGATTTCACTTTTTAAGCACTTTCCTCACCAGGAGATCCTGTAGAATCAGTTATATGTTGAACAAATAGTCATGAAATACCATTAAAATGAAGGTAATCTACTAAACTTCACTTTTCAGTGAATTTTTTTTCCCAATTATCAGAAGGCTAGACATCTTTTCTGTTCTTTGCTGTTATCAGCTGTTCCACCAAGAAACAGAAAGTAAAAGCCACAAGCCCCTATTCCATGAAATCTCTTTGATTTTCATAAATTTCCATTAAATCCTCATGTTTCAGTCATATTCTGAGCAACCAGGGACAACTAAAGGCTGAGCAATCTACACAAGGCTTAAGGTGACCTTACTGATCTCTTGCTAGCTTGGTACGTTTCCTGGATGAAATTCCACTTTTACAGTATCATTTGTTTTAGATTTTTATTAAAAGATGTGTTTCTTCTGATTACAATAACAGAAATCCTGGAGTTTGATTAATTAAATCATAAGCTAGCAAGTAATTCCTCTTTGTTTTAATTAGCTAAAGTACTTCACACAGCACACAAAATGTGCATCATAATTCATTTCAGACTAGTATTTAGAGACTGAATAACTTCCAAACTGACACAAACTACCTTCATCTGTCAGAGACTGTGATTAACCCAAAAATCTCTGCCTCCACTGTCAATGTAAATGTGTTCAGTTCCACTCTGCCTTGCGAGCACAACACATAAATCAGCTAGTGGGGTTTGTCTATAGTATATGGTGTAATGTAAAAAAGAGGCTGAGGGCCTTATTAGTATAAGGAATACAGAGCCATCAGGCGGAGTTGGGGGTAACCTTCCTCATCAGCTACTCTCATGCCCTTTAAAAGCAGCAGACAGACTAAATAGACCAGGAAAGGAGAGGCCAAGAAGGTGTCTGAGAAAAATTAGAAAAATAAAAAATCTTTGCTTACACTTCACAGTGTTGAGTTGTGTTTACTTGAATAAAGGCTTATCTAGGGATGGGTGTTTCAAACTTTAAATGATGTGTTTGCATTGGTCTGTGGTATTGTCCCTGTCAAAATAAATATAAAATAAATGAAAATAAGTTCCCTTTTGGTCTCGCGTCAATGAAACAAAGTGGTCTAAGCAGGCAGAAAGCCAAGTCCATGTCAGAATGATAAACCTGGCGTCCAGATGTTGTTCACAGGTATATAGCCTCCAGTAGGCTATTGTTTTCATTAAGGAGCGTCAGGCTTTGTCATGTGCTCTTATTGGGAATGACTCTTCTTTGGGTCCCATCAGAGACGGAGCCTGAAAGTGGGTGTCTAATGCCAAAAACATGAGAGTTAGCAACCTACTCATAAACAAATGGTTGTGATCAAAGGGCAGAGGTTGACATCATCTTGTTTCAGGTCTTCAAGCAGATCCCAGAGGACATCGAGGGTACAGCCTCCAACATCACGAAGGCTCTTCTTCCCACAAAGTCATGCCAGCTAGCCTGCAGCAGTTTATGCCATGTCCTTCAAATAAATAAAAAGGGACTCAAGCAGCTTAAAATCCCTTTCGAGCTAGTTGGCGTATTCGCTCACTCACTTGTAAGTCAGCATGTATTTTTTTAGGCAATATTTACCTTTTAAAACCTCTCTAAAACTTCATTTCAACACTTGTCAGCTCTTCTAGCTTGTGAACACCGTGCAGCCCACTGCATTTTTGTCTGATCAAAAACACCTTTGACAAGTTAAAAATAAGAATACTCATCACCTCACTTATTTTGCAAATAAAATGCATTTTGTTGTGTTGTAAAGAAAGAACTGCTCCAACTTTCAATTTATTTCTTGATTTAATAGCTTATTTTCATTCCCAAGAGAAGTTGTCTTTGGAAAACAAAAACAAAATTTCTATGATTTTTGGTCACATTTTATCTAGTATTTGGAAAATACAAAATGCAAAAAAGAGCAGATGTTTTGTTATAAGAAACATAATTTTGGCTCATTGTATATAATTAAAGTGCTGTATTTTCTTTTTTCTGTGTATTGTTTGTTTGGCCTGGGGTAGGGGAATGATGAAATGTGGGAGCTGCATTGCTTATGGTATCTACAGTTTGATTAAATGGAAAATAATAATAAAACATATATTGCAATGGAAAAAAAAACACCTGTATTATTTTTGTACTGACAGAACAATGATGCACACTGCACCATGGGACATCTCTGGGGATCCTGGGCAAATCAAATGATATCAAACTGTCCGTATGAACCTTAGCCATTAAGTTGTAATATCACAGAGAAGAATTACAACTGATCTGCATCCAAAGAATGGACTAGTAGAGACAGTTAGAGCAAAGTTAAAGCCAGTGATGAAACCAAAGTGATAAAAATAGAGGGGAGCAGAATGTTACGTGTACTTTATTGTCTGCACTTGAAGAATTACTGCAGTAGCTTCAAAGACCTTTTCTCCAGCAAGAACAGGATATGGCAAAGGGCAGTACGCCTATTTTTATGGTCTCTTTGATGGTTTTTCTTGTCTTGTAACATCCATCTTCATCAAATGGACACCATAGACTACATCTTTCAGTCAAACTCCTGAACAGACTCATCAGAAAATGCCTGGTGGCCCAATAACCCACCTCAATATCAAACTCTCCTCTTTCAAGACACATTTTAAGACTGCTCAGTTTATTTTTATAAAAAGGTATTAAACACTTTCATGATTCACTTAGTAATGTTAGTGAAGCCAGTGAACCAGATCTCTCTCAGGCACAATAGTAAGTCCCTAAACTATTAAGTCTAATAGTACTCTAATATGCTGACCTTCATTAAGGATAAATAAGATAATCTGTGTTAATAGCCGGTCCATCCACCCACCAGTCCAGACTGAAATATCTCAACAATTATTGGATGGATTGCCATGATTGGTACAGATATTCATGTCCCTCTCAGAGTGAACTGTAATAAGTTTGGTGATCCCCTGAATTTTCTTTTATCATCAGGCCAAAATCTTACCAAAATACTTTGGTTTACCTGCAAAACTAGTGACATTCCCGCCACCTTCAGCTTTAATTTGTGTTTGTTAACCTGCTAATATGCTAAAATAACATAAACATTATACCTGCCAAACATCAGCATGTTAACATTCTCACTGCATTTTAGCATGCTAAAGTTAGCATTTAGCTCAACAGACCATTACGCCTCACAGTGGCTGCACAGTAGCTTGGCTTGGTCATGGTTTTGGTAACAAATTATATTTCTTCTGTGGTCTCTTTTTTTTTTTTTTTTTTAAACATTTTTACACTTGTAAATGTTATAATCTTTGTTTGTTGTCCCTATAGATCAATTTAGAAACTACACCAGAATACACAGATGTTATGTAACTGGCTTGAAGTGAGGGAGATAATGAAGTCACATTTACATATGAACAACTGTAATTTAGCTAATTAGAGCAGAGACTCATCAAAAGCATCATGTGAAGTGGTAAAATATCCCAACCATGTGAAAATACATACTATTGTGCTAAAAATATCGCTTTGTCATTTGCTTTTGGTCGGAAATACTTGAAAGCTGGAAGTAACAGATACTGATTAAGTAATTGTTGAATCACTGATATTGAACGACAATGCTCTCAAGTCACAGCAGGTGTATTATGATCATAGTGAGCTGTGGAACAGAAAAATCGGATTTAAATCTAATTAGGACAATATGTGGTGGTTGAAAAACACTCGAAAGTGTATCCTGCATAAATTGATTTGACTTTTCTGCCCTTGCCTTTGATAAAAACCCAACCATTCATGGTATCATCTTATACTGCTCATGTTATAGATCGGCCAATTGTGAGTATTGATGATGGGGATCTAGGCCAAGGATTACCCCTTTCTACACTTCTCACCACTTTCCGCAGAAGATCCTGTTTTACATATGATGCCGACTTCCAATCCCCAAGATATCCCTCCTACCAAACTCCTCAAAGACATTATGGGGACTAGGGGTCCTAGGTAACTCCTTATTGTGAAAACCTGTCTCTAATTAGGTTTCAGACTCTTCTAAAATGACAAATGTTCAGCCTCTCTTGAGAAAAAAAAATATTACTGGTCTTATTTTAGTTGAAGTCCTGGTATATATCTACGTCCTTGTCAAAAACAGAAAATTTCCTTCAAGGCATTTTAAAAGTTCATCTAAATCATGAAGCATTACTTCTCACATGCCATTATTCCAGAGTACCTGCTGTAGTCTACTGTAGATACACCCAATTAACCTCCAAACCAATTATGCAATAATACCATAGAGAGTTCTATACAGTGAGGTGCTGATACTGGTGTGCTGCTGTCTCTGCTATATATGCAACCTTTGGTGCATTATTGCAACACTTTTGTCCACCAATGTACTTCTTCTGTGTTTTATTGAATGTCAGCAACAGCATGAAAACAAATAACCAGCATTATTATTTTTATATGACTACCATAGTAGTTGTACTCTTAATAGTCACTGCATACACTTTATTTACAGGTCTATAATTTCCAAATAATTTTCAAATAATTGCCAAGAAGGTCCCTGGAAAGAAGTGTGTAATTTGGCACTAATTATAAAGAAAATTGGAGGCAGTATTAAATTTGTACACCTCTAATTTATTAATTCCAATTAGTGTAACCTTGAGCAGGGCTTCCCAGCTGAGAGGTCAGGACCACATCAAGGGGTGGCAAGTTAAATCTGAGGGGTCAAGAGATTATTAACAAAAAATAGAAAGCAGAAAAACAACAATTTCTGTTCATTTTTTCATTTTTTCCTTTAATCTTTGCTTGCACTGGTCCCTTTATTGTAATAGCAGATAGTGCTTTTAGCTGATGCTGGTTCTATTTCTCTACCTGTCTTTGTTTTTATTGTTGTACTCTTATGAGCTCACCGAATGCAAATCTCAACAAAACAACCATGTGTTGATAAGGTAATAAATATTAAATCTTTTTTTTCTTGTGAATAACTGGCATTTCAAGCCTGTTGAAAATTATTCAAACAAATATCACTCTTTGGTTGAACTGGTCACAGTTGGTAGACATACTGTATGCAACTGGTGACGGTGGGTGACAAGTAGACAATGTTTTGTTTTAAGGGATCACAAGCCAAAAACGATGGAAACAAGTTATATGTCTTTTAGTTAGTGCACAGCTAATCAACTAACATGCAAAAATGTGAAATATGTTTACAGGCAAGCATGTTATCATCATGCAGTATATGGGGGACAAAGTTCCTGATAATAAATGAATGATGAATAAATATTTATTTGGGCTTAAATTAGATTTCCTTTTAAGGACATTCCAACATCCCCCATAATTAGTACTAATTTATAAAGTTCTTTTCAGGTATCTATAAATTATTAGGAAATTACAAACCCATAAGCTCTCTTCACCAACTTACAAAATGGCACAACAGTTCATTTCCTCTCATAAATCTACCAAAACAACATATATTTCTAATAAAACGACAGCTCTACTTTTCTTCTAACATGAACTTTCTCACTCACTTAAGATCCTATAAAACCATCAGTCAGTCTTTGAAGTTAAAATATATAGATTATGTTTTATGTTCTTAAAAAATATTTATATTACAATACAAAATGGAACAATTCAGAGTAATGTATCATATACTGTAGCAGTTGCAAAACAGACGTCCCAGTTTCATTTAGCTCAAATTTGACCAATTTTTACATTTGAGAGCAGTAAAAACACCCTGTTAACCTTTATTTTTGTCTGAAATTGTATAACCTTTCCCAAAGTGACCGAGAATATACAAAAATGTTTTAACTCTTCATTTTATTTTTGTGCAGCTGATATACACTTTTATACATGACAATTGTTCCAGGTTAAATTTTATCTGTATTTATTAAAAATCACCATTAAAAAATATTGTTGCATCCTTCACATTCAATAAAATTCACTGAAATCATGATGGCTGTTATGTTCTTCTGTTTTATGTAACATGGGACCATAGGATAGTGTGATTGTGAATGTTTTTTCTCCATAAACAAGTAGCATAAAACCTAAAGAATACACTCTCTCTGCTTTCTGAAAGCTTTATCACTGACGAAACACACAGACACAAAGAGCATTGGCAGTTTTGAAGAAGCGTAATCAAATGCAATGCATTAGATTTTGGAAAGAGAACATACCTGTGCCTTTGAAAAGATCATCATCTCTCTGGTGAGGACACAGCCAAACCTTGCCTACCCTCCCACAGAAGCAAGGCTATTTGCAGTCGACCCGAAAAGGGACACTATCCAGAGTAAACAAGGTCAAATTCTCACTCAAGGGTCAGAGTTCAGTTAGTCACAGGGATAGAGTGTTTGTTTTGAAACTCAGAAACAGACACAGGGCCCCATTCAAGAATTCCCACCTACATGTGTCCACACAGTTTCTGAAGTGTGTCAAATTAACAGAGACGTACAGTTACTGTACGCCTCTGTTGCTGTATTACAGTAATAATAGAAATATAAAGTGAATAAATGATCAATCTTAATGTTTCACATCGGCTAACTTTCACATTAGTTAAGGGTTATTTTGTCTGCTATGGTATTTATGAATGAAAAATAGATTTGTGGTTCAGAAATTTGATGTTATTATTATTATTATGAGGGGATACTGTGAAGGGTCAGAATAGGAAAAGTAATTAAGGTTTAAATGTCTTTAAATTTCAAAGGGAATCAACCATGACCCTCAATCAGCAGTTTATACTGTAACTTTATGCCATGAAAGACTGTTTTGCTTAGTTACAGTATTTAAATATAGACTTTGTGACTTACTGTAGGAAACTGTATATAGCCAGGAACACGCTGTGACCCTGATTTGGCCATGGCAAATTCTATTATTATGGAAATTGTCCACTTCTTGTTGAGAGACATAACACAGAAAGAAAAAAGTCAAGGATAGATTGTGTGAAGTAAAGTAAGCTGATATAAATTCATACAGACACCCATGTACATTCAACATATTTGGTGGCTCAGGCTGATATTGAGTCTGCACACGTCATTTGGTGACACCGCTGAGTGATGTGTAGTCTTGTCATGTCTCTTCTGTTTTTCTGATCCTCCTCAGTATCCCTATAGTATAAAAATATGGTGAGAAGAGGAGAATCTGAGCTCCAAGCAGAGTTGTTTTTTTAACAACTCTGTCTCTAATTACCCGTAAAAGTGGTGCAAAATCAGTTTTACTGTATTTGAGGTGTTTCAGTTTCACTCTGCTCAGGCTGTTTATTTCATTCCTCCTTTTCATCAAAGTGTGATCAG
This sequence comes from Thunnus thynnus, assembly GCF_963924715.1. NCBI lineage: Eukaryota > Metazoa > Chordata > Actinopteri > Scombriformes > Scombridae > Thunnus > Thunnus thynnus. Next base: position 9,114,379 of record NC_089517.1, read on the forward strand.
AATCTGGTGTTATAGCTTTATCTTCATTTTTCTTCAAAGGTCATTACATGGAAAATATCAAAAGTTCTGCTCTTGGATCCTTCCTTTACTTCCAGACACTCAAACGAGTGATTTTGACACGTTGCTAGGTTACAGGTATCTGATATCTCTGACAATATTCACAAAGCACTTATATTTTTGCAGTGAGGTGTTGCTAGGTTACAAGAGCCATTGTTGTGAGGTTTTGTGACTCTGTGGGAAGCTTCTCAGCAGATCATGTTCCTCATATGGAGCCAACTGATGTATAAATTTCCATCATCCCTAAACTGAGTTTAGTATAAACGTTAAGTAGAAACCACATCAAAACAGCTTGACTAACATGACACTTAAAAAAAAGTCTTGATGACAGGCGATGAATATATTTTCATTGGTATATGTGGGCTCAGTGTCAGCTGAGCTCTTTGTCATTACCAATCAAAACATACTGTACTATACATGCAGAATTCTACTGACCTGTTTTTAAAGTTATTTGTTATCTCTCTACACTGTCAAAACAGTTCACAGTTGTACTGAAACAGCGTTTTACTTACTGATGCTGTCCTGACATATTTTTAGTCACACGCTACTGTAGTGGTACCTCTGGCTTGGTTGCAACAAACAACTGGTTGTATTTGCAGGTGTAAAGCTGTTGAGAGTACCCTTTTATGTCACTGCAATGTCCTCCAACTCCTACCAGGTGGTTGGGACACCTGCACAGTGGAGGGCTGAGTACTATAGTGTGAAGCATTGTGTTACAAAGTGAAAACCATGTGTCATTGAGATAGCATACGACTAACCTCCAAAGGAGGTTTAGCAATGACAATGATATATGTGCATATGGAATTGGGCAACTGTACAATTTTTGTCCAAGAAAACAAGTGAACAGTGCATAGAAATAAGTAGTTAAGTCCAACTGAAATTACATTTAGTCATCCCTTTTTGCAGTCAAAAATAATGTCAACATGTTTTTAAAAATATATTGATTTGTTGTTTTTTATTATTAGAATGAAGGAAAAAGGTCTTTGGAAAAATATGCTGCTTTTTCTCCATTTTGTCTCAGCCAGCAGCGGAGGCATGTCAATGTCATGTTTGATTGACATTAGCTGGCAGGCTACCAGTGTTACACCATATGGAACGGAGTCAAAGTAAACAAACTGCTTTGGCTACAAGTCACGGACAGACAGTTTGTTGCTAACAGGGGCTTTGAAGAGGAATGACCAAACCAATTCCAAACCAAATCTGGGACGTGCAGCCAGCAAACACCGAAAATAGAAGGGTCTTCAGATGCAAAAAAGAATCAGTAATACATATCCGAAAGGTGACAAAGTGACAAATATGTGAAAGAACATCAATGTTTTGGTCATAGAACCATTGTCAGTACAACATACAGACCATGTAATTCTAGAGAAACAGCAATGGTTAATAAGGAAAAAAGTCACAAGCCCTGTATGTCTTCATAAGGACATCAGAATGCTCTACAACCATTCAGTGCATATACTGTACATGTATTGTCTTTTATATAAACATTTAACTTTGTCCTTTATATGGGTAAATGCATTGGGGCACTGGGAGATGGTAGCTCTTTGTTAATGTTTGGGCTGTTTTATATTAATATCCCAAACAGATTACAATAAGGCAAAAACAACAAAGAGAGAACCCCTTATTAAGAAGATAAAGGATCTTAATGAGACCATTATTTGTTTATGTTTGCAGCTGAAAATTCTCTATTAGTTTTTTTTGTCAGTGTGCACATTTTTCCTTATATTATTGCTCTAACATTTAGGATATGTAACTATAGCTATACATTTTTTATTACGTTAAAATTGCCAACACAGACATAATAATAATAATAATAATAATAATAATAATAATAATAATCATAATCATAACCATACTCATTCTCATAATAATAATAAACTTTATTTAAATAGCACTTTTCTTAACAATGTTACTTCACAAAGTGCTTCACAAAATGATAAAATACAATACACAAAAATATAAAATACAATAAAATAAATAGAAATGAAATATAAATGGGTAAAATTAAATAAAATAAAATTCAGAGAGTTTAAAAAAAAGCTAATTAAAAAATAATGTTTTAAGAAGATTGAAAAGCAGTGATAGATTTAGCAAACTTAATCTCAGCAGGTAGGTTGTTGTTGACTTCAAAAGCCTGATCACCCGTAGTCACCAGCTGGGCTCTGGGAATGAACAGCCATCCAATCTAAGAAGGCACCCAGGTGCATAAGGGGTTAGTAGATCTTTGATATAATCAGGGGTCCAGTCATGTAAATCTTTGTAGGTCAACAGTAAACTTTTAAAATCAATGCGAAAATGAACAGGAAGCCAGTGCAGGGAGGCCAGAATTGTAATTATATGATCTTGTTTTCTTGAACCAGTGATAATCCTTGCAGCAGCATTTTGAACCAATTGAAGGCAAGAGAGGGAAGCCTGAGTAATACCTGTGTAGAGTTGAAAGAAACATTGAACAACCTTCTTAACTTGGTCTTCAAAACAAAGGCCAGAAACAAATGAAACACCCAAATTTCTTGCAGCTGGCTTAATCTTATGTGATAGGGCTCCAAGATTGCAGGCTATCTGAGTGAGGGAATTGGGTGTGGCAAATAAGATAATTTCTGTTTTGTCATTGTTAAGTTTGAGGAAATTTTGAGAAGTCCAGCAGTTGATATCAGAAAGGCAGGCAGTAAGTTGGATTAGGATGCTATGATTAGTGGATTGTGATGGGACATATAACTGGGTGTCGTCAGCATAACAATGGCACGGTACTTTATGCTTATAATGACTTGACCCAAGGGCAGCATATTAATGGAGAACAGTAACGTCCCCAAGATTGACCCTTGAGGAACACCATGAGTGAACTGGGAAACAGAAGATTGGGAATTTCCAACAACAACAGAGAAGGTTCTATTAGACAGATAGGAGCATAATAAGTTTAAAGCAGACCCTTTTAGACCAACCCAAGTTTCAAAATGCTATAGAGGGATGCGGTGGTAGGTCTAGCAGAACCAGAATGGACCTTTCACTTTAATCTACAGCAAGGAGTAATTTGTCACCTTAACTAAGGCCATCTCAGTACTGTGTAAAGCTCTAAAATCAGACTGATAGTTATCGAAAATGCTGTTAATATTCATATAAGCAATCAGTTGAGAGGCAATAATTTTCTCCAACACCTTAGATAAAAAAGATATTTTAGAAATAGGTCAGTAATTTCTGAGGGTTAGCAGGTCAAGATTAGGTTTCTTTAACATGGGTTGTACAATTGCATTAAAAGTGTTCAAAGCGTTTAAAAGAAGAAGGAAAAATACCAGTGGCCAAAGAGCAATTAATAATTGATAAAATGCAGGGACTGACAGTGGGCAATACTTCTTTTAAAAGTTTAGAGGGAGTAATACCAAGCTGGGAAGAGGATTTAATATAAGACACAGTGGTTTCTAGGACTGAGAGGGAAATTGGCTGAAATTAGGTCAGCACTGCACAGTTTGAGGTAGGGACAGATCGGACACACATGTCTGAAACAATCTGAGTCCTAACATTCGCCACCTTTTTAACAAAATAAGTCAGAAATTCCTCCACTAATTCCAGGCTAAGTTAGATATTGGGATGTAGAAATCATTCACAGCAGGGTCAAAAACGTTAAATAAAACTTTGAAGTTATGGGAATTACTGGAAACCAAACTGGAGAAATAGGCTGATCTTGCCTTTTGAACAGCAGTCTGATAGTTGACCATGTGACTTCTTAGGATATCAGGGGAGACTTGTAACCTATTAGCTTTCCTTATATATTCAGCTTTTCTGCATTGTCTCTTGAGGGCCCGAGCGTGCTCATTGAGCCGTGGAGAAGGATTATGCTTTTTCTTTATGATTTTAAGAGCAGCAATATGATTAAGGATAGAGAAGCAGATATTGTTAAAAGAATATCTGCATAAAAGAGCTTGATGTTAAGGAATTGGAGAAAGTTTCACAGAATTTACTGGCAGAATCAGCATTAATTAATTAACACATGACAGAACGGTGGCATAAGGCTTACCAATGGGAGGAGATAAGGGAACATTAAAAACAATGGCTTTATGATCTGAGACATAAAAGTCATTGAGATTCACATTTATGGGAAGAAAACCACTGGTGAGAACCACATCTAAAGTATGGTCTTTGGAATGTGTGGCACCTTTAACAATTCAGTTTAAATTAAAAGACTCAATAAGATCCAGGAAATCACAGAAAAGAGGGTTAGTAGGACAATGTACATGGATATTGAAGTCACCAAGGACGAGTACTCTGTCACATTTGGGTATAACAAGAGAAAGGAGCTCAGGAAATTCATAAATAAAACCATTTATCTTAGGAGATCTGTATAAAAGTATAAAAAGCGAAGGAACTGGACCAGAAATAAAAAAAAAAAAACCTTAAAACTTCAAAATGACAGAAAAGAGCAATTAAAACTATTTCTATGGATGACAGTAGTGCCACCACCCCAATCCGAAAGGAATGGAACTGAAGGAGTCTGGTGAAATACCCCACTCTGTGGCCCAGAGAGGGGAAAGGTCCTGAGAAGAAGACATTTTTCCCATTGAGTTCAGGGAGCTTAGAAAGTCTGATGAGCTCTTGTTTGAGCACCTCAGATTGCTGCTATGGAGTCATTTGACCCAATGTGTATCTTTTTAATATCTGAGTATTGTGTGAAGATTGTGTGTGAGGATTTCAACCATTAAATCTGAGACCATAGCACCCAGGAAGGAAAAAGTCTTTGTCGACTTAAGTTTGATATCTCTGATAATGGAGTCACTGATTATCAGCATCTTAAGTGGGGAGTGCTGTGCTCCCCGATTTTGTGAAGGAACACAGATTGTTTAGCCGAGCAACGGAGAGAAGCCTGTTGCTGGCCCAGTTCACTGATGTGCAGCCGGCATGGGCTGCCTAAGTGCTGGGGACTGACAGGCCAATGGGGCAAAATCTTGTAGATCCAGGATATTCAATTTATTTTTAGGCTGAATCTCCTGGAATGAACAAGAGCTATGACAGACTAGCCTCCAGCAGGCTCATGATGGGGAGTTAAGTTGGCAGGGGCTTTGGGTTTAGCTCCCAGGAGGATCCAGGGATCTTCAGATTGGCTAGGGGCAGCTTCTAGAGCTCCAGTGGTGATGGAGCAGGACTATGGAATGGTGGTGTCGTTATCCGGTACTGGTGCCGAGCAGTTGGGGGAGTGGGCCAGGCCGGTCCTGACCTGGACATTGTAGCCAGCAGAGCCCAGGACAGCGAGATGTTTAGCCTGAGAGGTAGCGACAGTTAAGAACTCAAAGATGAGCTTGTCCTTGTGACTGAGTTCAGTCTTCAGACGAATGATGTTGTCCATAAATCTTTGAGAAGGTAAGATGGCACAATTCATACACAGCCATCACGTTAACATTTAACATCCCACTTTCTCTCAGTCACTTGAGTGGAGAGTAAGACCAGTCCAGAGCATTATATGAAGTTAAAAAGGTAACATCAAGGAATAAAAACAGCCTAGCCAAACCAGCGTTGGAAGGCTTATCAGACGCCAGAGTCAATATACACTCCGATTGCTAAAAAGTCTCCAGCAAGTGAAATATGTGAATTAAAAAACTAAAACTAACAGACTGAGTAAAGGTCGGTGCAAATAATAATAAAATACAGCTGTTTTACCACAGAAATTCAGTCACATTCAAATCTTGGTGTGTATGTGCCATCGTTAATCTCAGACTCTTACTATGAGAAGTTTTATATTGTCTCAGATTACAGACTCAGGATACAACTATTCAACCAAATCAGTATCTGAGTATTAGAGTAAATCACTCATTATGAAAAGTTTTCACAGTCTCTTTCTCTTTCTCTCAGTCACACATATAAATACCATCCCACCCACAAGGGCCCTTTTAATTTATTTTTATTTCCCCGGTCATTTTATGCATCTCACAGTTTATCTATTCCTCACCATGATTTTTCTATTAACATTTGAATTCTCTCGCCCATTGCAACATTACCTAACTTTAATTAGCTTTGCAATAAAGAGTGTGAATAAATGGAGTAATCATACACTGAAAAGCATATTTTAATAAACAATATATTTCAGAGCAATTACAAATGAAGAACACAAAATAATTAAAGCTGCAAGCAGCATTGGTCGGGACCTTGCACTCTGGCCCGTCGGGATCAGATCATTTTGCTTTTTAAAAATGAGGGATATTTATTACAAGTGTGGTGTGCTTTTATTTTGAAAGATTGATTGACAGGATGAGAATTTTCTGCAGGGTGAGACATGTCTGTCTTGCTCACACCTGTGTCATCAAAATCATGCAAGTTTTGGGCCCATTCACTTGAATTTCAATTAGTAAATTGAAAACTCTTGATGAGTTTGTGTGTAAAACAAATTATTTTCCTAATTTTCATCAAGTCTATTTTTAGAAAAGGAAAGACTTTTAACCCACATGACCTGGTCAAAGTTTGATTAACATGTGTACTGTCAGGTGTGTAGAGACAATAAGTAACTGCAGCTGGACACAGAAAAATACTCATATATTTGAATGGAGAGTGGGAGCGAACCCACACCTTTTTGAGCATTTACTGCTTCCACATAGTTTTAGATACAAACTTCATTTGAACTTTAAATGAGTCACAAGACTTTGACATACAAATCTTGAATTTACATGTTTTTTCTATCTTTTATTGCTTTTGAGATATTAGAGTGTGAGTCTTTTCTTTTTCCTCCTGTGATTTTATAATGAGTGTGTATTGCGGAATGTTTCACAGCACAGAGCGAGTGACATCACCAGGAGCAGTTGGAGAGGAGGATTTTAGAGTACGCTTTTGGTGAAATCTCCTCATAAATCCCATGACTTTGGCCAAATCTTACATTAAAAATTATATTTTTAGTAGGGAATTTCGTGGCGAATCCATTGATACAGGTTTGAAAGTGGTCAGATTTATAGTTTAGACGTCAGAAGCCTCTGTTTGACACAAAGTTCATGCCCATAGATTGCCTCCCCATTGTTTTACATTGTAAGGTGTGATGTGGCACTGCAATTATCAGGGCTTATAAAATCCACACCGTTTGAGTTATTACAAAGTTTTTAACAACTTTTTTTCAGCACAGTGTCATAAGTCATGTATAAGTTTGAAGCAGATACCATTAATGCCCTCGGAGAGATAGCGTTTGTTCAGGGTCCAAAACTGGGGCAAAGTCTTATTTTGAAAGGCTGATTGAAGACTTCCTGTTGGATTTAGGTCAGGGGTGTCAGCATATGATTTGTAGGTCTTGATGAGACAAATAATTGAGTTTTGGTTTGATCTCTCTACGACATTCCTACGGGCCATGGCGGCCATTTTGTTACATAGGTGGCGCTAGAGAGCGCATTTTGGCACTTTAGGGGTTAATTTTTACATTTTATCAAATTTTTCATCAGACCTGATGTGCGTGCCAAATTTGGTGAGTTTTTGAGCATGTTTAGGGGGTCAAATTTAGGGTTTAAGTCCCATAATAAGAAAGAAAGAAACAAACAAACAAACAAACACATGAAAAACAATAGGGTACTGTTTTACAGTACTACTGTTTTACAGTAGTCCTTTGCCTTTTGGGGTCGGTCCCTAATAAAACACATTTTCAAGAGCAGAATATCATCCTTCCTGTACTTGAGCTTCTTTTTTTTTTCTTTTTACTTTGACTTATCTGTATCAAGGGTGCCAATGATTTGAGGGCACTTTAGCAAGTCGAGGCAATCAGTGAGGATGAATAACATTACAGCTGTTCATGAAATTTGTGTTGCTAAAACCTCTAGCTCCTTAGGGCATTCACTATTAGAGCATATGCTGCCAGCTTTTACTACTTATATATTGGAAACCAGTCTGATAAAAATATGTTGTGAGAATTTTTACATATTGGAGTGCTAAATCAGAATGAAAGAAGCTTTGCTGTATTGCCCTCCATTATCAGCATCAAAGGACTGTATTGGGAATTATTGAACAGACAAAGAGAATAGAGGGAAAACATGTACTTGACGATGAAGTATCACTTTCGTTTCATTCACCGCTTATTGGGCAGATGAAGCATCAGTATGCGACTGGCGGAGTGGCAGAGTGAAACATACTTTGAATGTGTCTGGAATGGTTAAGACTGTCCAGCAAAAAAAAAAATTTAAAAATCTGCAGGAAAATACAAAGGACAAAAACCCTCTCAGGACAAAAATGGATGCAGTGCTTTTCTCCTTTTTTCTTGCTCTGTAATCCCGTACATGAAGAGACAGAGCTACATGACTTCAGTGAGGCAGGTCTCGAGGTTAAAGGCAACTGCATGTTTTTGATTAAATGTTCTAAGTCTGTGATGTCGCTATAGGCTACACTGTTAGAATGTCTTCTAAAACCATTATGAGCTGAAAGACACTTTGTGCAATCTGGAGAACAGACTCACTTTACTGGCAGTGAAAGGAGACAGAAAGCCCACAGCAGGTTTGTAGATAATAAATGGAAAATCACATCTTATTTTGCCACTGTGAAGAAGAGGCTCAAGAGTCTGAATGTATCAGAATTGCAAAGAAAATATAAAGTTATGCCAAAGGATTAAGATTAAAATTACACTGTATATACTGTAACTATGGGACAACGTACAGTGTTAGTAAGGTGTACTGATAGCCGCACATATACAGTATGTACAGAACAGTATATTATATTATGTGTCTTTTTTAAATAAAGTTATTGTGCAATACAGACAGAAAATTTTAAAAAGATATAATTCCAGAAATTCTGAAGAATATGACTATTACAACTACTGCTGCTACTAGGACTTCAACCTGTTCTACTTCTGCCAATACAACTATATGGAAGTCCCAGACTGCCAACATGAAAATAAAATCATTTATTCAAATTGAAATTCCATGTTACATTTGTGTGTGCTTTTTCAATGACAAAACAGTATTGTCGATGTCATATTTATTTCAAATTGTCACTTTCAGGTTTCAATATGAATAATTGCTGCCAAAATTAAAATGAAAACCCCATTGATAAATAATTTTCAGTGTACTTGAAAGCATAACACTGCCATCATATTAATGAAATTAAATGAGAAATTGACTCTTTATTTTCATTTACAAATTTGCAGAAATGTGCCTTCTAACAAAACTGGGGTGAATTGTGTTCTCTCTATTTGGGTCCATTCATATCCACTGCACTTTACATCCAGTCTGAGAATCTTCAGGTCTGACTCTCATCTGGTTCCTTCCACAATCTTTGAAAGTTTAATTTATGCAGGTTAGGTGTCAAGTAGGTTTTCCACAACTCCATCTTAAATCAACTACAACAGACCTCCACTGCTTAGTATTGTGAGCAAAGTGAATTTGAGCTTTAAAATATGGCCAAAAATGGAAAATAAAATTTAAATTGAATTAAATGATTCTATTTTAATATTGGCCTCTTTGAACTCCAATACAGCCATTAATATTAATGATAAACAGTGAGCAGCTTGTATCAAACACTGTTTTCATGATAAATAGTTTTTTATAGCAACTTTAAATGGAAACATTTCAAATGCTGTTTCTAAAATGGATGCAGCCTGACGATGTAAATTCATATGCTGATGGCTTGTCAGCCACAGGGTTTGAAGATAGGACTATTTCATTTATGTTAAGGAGTGTGGGCATGCAGTCCACTCCTCTGCAGTAATATTGTGGATTTGAAGACGAGAGGAAGAATAGACGAGAAAAAGATGTGACACCACACCAGCCAGCAAGGAAGTATTTGTTTGACTCGTGAATGTTTTAAATTTTTCACAGTTGACGACACACAATTTGTCAATTATGAAAAGAAAAAAAAAGTTTCCTCACAGGCGACCATAAAAGATTGCAGCAATTATTTTACGGTTCCCACTTTTACTGACACAGACACATGGAAAAACATGTCTTTATAAAATCATGTCTGTGTCAACTCAGCTGAATCAGCATGGAAAATCAGTCATTTTTCTCATAAGTGGAAATTTCTCATGTTACTGTGCCTCCTATAGCCTGATTTACTTCAAGTTATTTAGGCTGTATCCTGGGGAACCGGAGGAAGACTTTCAGTTGAAAACGACATCATTTACTTGAATTTTTCATTAAAGCATAGATAGATTTAATACTCCAGTGTCCCCTAGTGCTTATTAAATCAGGCCAGTTTGAGATAATGGATCTTTAAAATTCTACAAGCAGCTCTAGTAATCTCTTCCCGCTCATCCTCCCTCTCCTCCCGCTGGACTCTGTTCCCTCACACCATATTTATTACAGGATGATTCAAGTTTGGGGAAGAGGGAGTGAGAGAAGGAGCGTGTGAAAGAGATTTCCAATAGATTACGTGTTTATAATATTAACTAAGAGCCCCGAAGCCCAAGAAAAGGAGCTGCAGGTGCCAAAAGTGCTGATGATTTCAAAAAGTAGCAGAGAGCGAAGATTAGGGAAAGAATAGCAATTCCAGTCAACACTGAGTCAACACAGTAAATAGTGCTTTACTGGGGTGAGGCACTAAAGAAGAAAGTAAGGTAACTACATTGAAGTCATGGCGAAGCTGTTAAATCTATAGCTGTCACACTTGATGTCTGTATTGATTGATGAGGTTGGCATACTGAACAGACTGGCAGCTTCAAGGGATCCCACTGTTTAGCTATGCAAAGCTTGCTTTTAATCCCACAGCAGGTTTAGGCGCTTCCTGCTTTGTGTGCAGTCCTGGCTTGGCACAGCAGAGTAGCATAATGTGTAATGATTGGAATATTGAACTACACATGACTAGATATAACAAGAAAGAAAGTTTCTCTCTCTAAAGGAACCTCTCTAGGGTTGCATTTTCCCACACAGGGGGGGGATGAAATATGTCTTAGCAAGTAGCAAATCAGGACCAAATTTGTTGTTCAAATGAATTGCTTTTGAATGAATATTTTTGTGCTGCAGCTAAATGGAAAATAAATAATGGTGGTAGCTGCAAGCCACAATTGGACAGGCCACAGATAATGCGTACCTTTATTCAACTGCAGGGGACAATGTTTGGCAACATGGCATAATGACACCTTTTGTAAAACGAAATTTAAGTGCAAATTTGACTTTAAATGTTTCAAGGTAGTTTCCCCCCTTCCCATGACATATTGTCCCAAACTCCACGTTATCCCCGAAATGCCACAAGCTATTTTCTCTCCTGACAAGCTTCCCATTAATGCATCTGTCCTGCCCATGATGGTCTTATCACAGTTTTAACATCTGCCTTCAACGCTGGTTTTACTCCACCCATCATTCCAAACTTTAAGCCTAGGAGTAAAGACATTCAATCATTGGAAAGATTGGCCCACAGGCCAATATTACTATATGTGCAGCAGAGTGATGGTAACATCCACCTCTAGACAGCAGCATAATTTTTCCTTCAAAAGTGAAAGTAAGCTGCTCTTGTTGTCAGTGACATTGTTTTTTTTAGGAAAATCCTGCATAGTATACCTTTAACTTCAGGCAGAGTTGATAAGGTCATTTTGAAAATGCTACATGCATTTATAAATGTATGTATACCACAAAAGTGGTTTTGATTGTTATTTTAGGTGGTACACATTTTATTCCCCACAAGGAAATAATATTGTGAGGTGCCATCTGGGGAGAATCAAAAGCAGAACTTTGAGCTGAACCTGTACCCACTCATCCACCAATAATACTTTACTTCCTCTCTGTCCTGGCAGTCCCCTTGAGGTTTTGACCACTCATTGGTTTCGTACAGTGATATAAAAGCGCAAAATTTTGGATTGCCTTGTGAACCAATCCTATGTCATCTGACCTAATTGGTCTAACAAGTCTAAATCTAACAAGAGCACTTTCAAACCAAAGCTGTTTCAACCCGTATTATACATCCCGCCCACTAACAGCTACTCCTTCTTAAAAAAAACATATACATTTTTAAAAAGGTAGAGTTCCCCAATGGTACCAAAACATCTAGGACCCCCAGGGAGCATCCCTGCCTCCACAGGTACACCCCAGAATCCCTCACCTGCATCATATTTTCTTTTTTATTATTGGAGCAGTTCAACCTTTCCTTATGGTTTCCATTTTGTATGTTTGTGTTTTCTCTATGTTGAACTATTGTGGCTGAAAGGTTTGGACAGGATTCAGACAAACTCTCATGCATTGAACTCAAATTCAAATGCAGCTTTCATCCACGAGAGGCACTTTAAAAATGTGGCATTGTCAAGATTATTATGCTACAGTGTTCATTCTAATTACTACGCATTACAACACTGTATAGATCCTATACATATGTTTTTTATCTTTCTGTGTGCGTGTGTGTGTGTGTGTGTGTGTGTGCGTGCCCCTATGTTAGTCATCAGCCAGGAAATAATATGTTCGGCATCTATGGCATTGTGGGATTGTTCGCAAACATTTCCACTTTGGAAATCCCTGAGAGCACTATATAGTACATAAATTTCACACCCAACACTCCTCTGACACTCAAATAAAATGGCAAACAGTAAAAATAGTGCACTATATTGTAAATAGAGAGAGAAGTGTTGATACAGTTATAATCCCTTGAAACATGCCAGTGGAACAGTTTGTTACATAAACTTAAATTTAAAAAAAAGGTTATTTCTAGAAAACAAGGTGGTTTCCCTGAATGTGTAATTAGTTTTATACTGTAGGAAGGCTGATGACAGGCAATTTACAATAAAAATGTCTTTGTATTTCACTTGCCAAAGTATGAGCTGATAAGAAAATAATTTAAAGTTTTCTGGTTTCCTGATAAAGTTAGTTGTCTCATTTTATGAATGTGACAAGGTGCAATATCAGTGAGATAAGAACATGCAGGGACTAACACTTGAGGAAAAATGGCACATGAACTTTAGTGTTTTAAACTTCTGAATGTGTTATCCCACCTTTCAAAAACCCATCAGCATCCTTTAATTTCCTTTGTTTAAAAAAATCAATTTCCAGAGATGTTTCTTGAGATAGCTAATCAATCATTGAAATTAATTTCTGATTTTATTGTTATGTTACTGTTGTGTGGCAATGCATTCATCAGTGCAAATTGATTTGAAAAGCTGCATTGCATGAAAACAAAACAATAACTGGTAACAACATAAAAGCAGACATGCTTTCCACTACACTGGATTACCTACAATTACTCAAGCAAGTTTCAAGGCTCCACAAGTTGATTTTCACACCGTACAGAAATGCAAATGCAATGCAAACCATAAACTGCCTGGGAGCTAGGGGGAAAAAAAACACAATCCATACACCATGGATTTTTTTGGAAAGTGGTCAGCAGTAATGTAAAGTATATCTGACTTGTAATAAATGAGCTAAAACATGCAAGAACACTGATACGGACTTTCACAGGAATACAAGCAGATTTTCCTCCGAGACTGGACACCTCACATGCATAATATGCCACAGGACAGTAGTTGCTGAACAGAAAAGAATAAAATTAAATTCTTTGTTAATGGTAAATGTAACATTAATACTTACCTATCTCACTAGGGACATGGGACCGGCCTTTTCTTTATAGTCATGTTCCATCCCTCAACAGGACGAGAGTGATAAAAATTCATATCACACCCTAAGATGATGAAGTTAGTGATTCATTTGATTCACTGGCAGTTTTTACAGTAGAGCGAGAGTACTTTAAAATAGATAAATTATTAATGGACCATAACAATAAAAGGCAAAATACAACAACTCATTACTTTGAGAAATAAGATATTACTCTCAAAGGATGTAGCTTTAATACCATCACCACTGCCTGTTTTATACCTGGACTTAAACACATAATCTTTACTTCAGTTATTTTAATCTGTTATCTTTGTCCACAGCTGTGATTCAGCTGTGTTCACACACAGAATCATGCAAAATTTAAATTAATGAATGATATGTATAGTGGCATGAGTGTAGTGGTTATATTCAGATATTCTTATATAATGCAAAAGTACTCCATTACAAGTATAAGTCCAGCATCATTCATTTTAACAACTTTATATACAATTACTGTACAGTAGGTAATTTATTCTAGTGCATCTGTTTACAAAGTGGGGTATGCGTACCCCCAGGGGTACTCAGTTATGTTGGGTGTACACCAAAAAAAAATCTGTGATCTGTATTCAATTCCTAGTGCACCAACACTAATCACTCTTACTCAATTCACTCAATAGGCTATTCGTTGATCAGAATGGACTGCATTCTAATTGGCCAAAACATGTCACAAATGCATACATTTTAAAAAAAACACTTCAGTCACAGTAATTAACAGTCAGCAGTTTTGGCACCAGACATGTAACCAAGCTTGATACTCCTCGAAAATGGATAAATAGTTGAAAAGACCTCCTCCCATGCCCTGGGAAGCAGCAGAAACTGCCAGTAGAAGCAGTACAGCGGTTGAATGCCAAGTCCTGGCTGTCAAAACCAGCTGGGGCCGCTGGGACCTTAAGTACCATGTCTGACAGAACTAACATCAGCGTTGCTAACCTACCTAGCGTAGTTAGTGTCATTACAGACAGTGATGAATCCAAATCTGAGGCAGCCTAAGATAAGTTGTAACCCTCTGTCCCAGGAAGCCCCAAGGAGACAGGGATGATAATGCTAAATTATCAAAAAGGCGCAAATATGATGAGAACTACATTACTTTGGGGTTAATTTATATTTGGAGTAAGGACTTTCCTAAACTCCATTGTGTTATATGTGCAAAAGTACTGTCACACAACTCAATGAAACCCTCACTCTTACTTAGACATTTTGAAACTAACCATGCTCATTTGAAAAACAAGCCACAGGAGCGCCAACTGAACTGAGACAACTTTCGTCCAGTAAGACACGTATAACAACAGCAGATAACATTAGGGGCTAGAAATGTCTTACATGGTGAGCTATAGAGTGGCAAAGGTCGGGAAGCCTCATATTATTGTGGAGGACCTAATTTTCCCCTCTACTGCGGATATGGCTGAGACAACACTGGGGGAAAAAGCCAAATGAACTTGGCTTAACAGACGATGCCTTCATCAAACAACACAGTGTCACAACACATCAGTGACATGGCAGCGGATGTTTTGAAACAGCTACTATTTCACATACGTAGCTGGGCTGGCTTCACTCCTAGTATATGTCAGGTACATCCATGAGGGGTCAATTAAAGAAGACATCCTATTCTGAAAACCACTGCTCTTCATGCCACTTGCATATGTCTGAGCAGGAGAGCCTCATTGAAATAGCAACAAATGGCTGTAAAAATGGAGTTTAACCAGTAGCCGCTGCCAGATTTTTGGATTGCATTGCACACAGAGTATCCTGCCCTGGCAAATCATGCTGTTAAGACTTTAATGCCCTTTGCAAAAACATATCTATGTGAGAGTAGGTTCTCGGCCCTCACTAGCATGAAAGCTAAGTATAGGCACAGACTTTGTGATTTGTGACTGAAACTCCCTTCCATTCAACCCAGAATTGTGGAGTTATGTGCATCAAGTCAAGCACACCCCTCACATTAGTCTGTGGTGAGTTAAGTCATTCATATTGTGCTTGAGCTGATGTGCATGTCACTTGTTAGAAATATGACAGGGCTTTTTACGAGGCTGAATGAAGAGCAAAATTGTTAACAGCACTGTCATGTCTTCATATAGGCCTACTTGGTTATACTTCCTTTTTGTAGCAGGCAAAATGTAACATCAGAGTTGGCCATCTGTGGAGTTTGAATGTTTGGCCTGTATAGTATGGTTAATAGTTAATAGTTTTGTATTAGAATAAAGGTCTTTAGAAAATATCAGAAATGCTTTTAGTCTCAGCCAGCTGGAGGTGTGTTTGGTTAATTGACATAACCTGGCAGGCGACTGGTGCTACACCGTACAGACTGCTGTAGCTACAGACATGGACAGGTAGTGTGTCTCTAACAGGGATTTTTAAGAACAACGACCGAACCAGCACCTAACCAGGCAAAAGTGACATTTGTAGGTATGTTTACATGCTGTTCAATGTGCTGCAGCTGAGCAGCAAATTAGCTATCTAGCCTGCTGTGATGTCACCCATTGGCAGAGTTGCAGTTTATGGTCCGCACCATCTTTTCTGTTCGGAGCCTGGACCAAAACAGAAGTGCAGGAGGGCTGCCTTTCATGCTTTGGAAACAAGCCCTACTACCTCAGACTGAAGCAAACACTAGCTTACTGGGAACACTGTGCACTTGAGCTAATGTTAGCTACTTTAGCTAGACTCTGCTAACAGGGAAGGTATCGCAACCAAGTAACATTAATCTTGTGACAATAGTTCAACGGAGTCACGGAGCCAAGGAGACCAGCAGGTGAGCCAACTGTCAGTCACACTGTCAATCAAAGCCTACTATAAGCCTTAAAATCTTACTAATGGAGCAATAATTCCCAAAATGACCACCAGCACACCACTTATTTTAGTGATTTAGTGAATGAGACCATAATGACTCATTGAAAAAAATGAGAAATGAGAGGAGTTGATGCATTTTGAATGGGAGTCAATCGGAGCCAGCAGCTAGCAGCTATCGGTGGCATTGCACTTCAAAGTTGGCTTCAGCCTCAAGCCATGATGAAACCTTAATCTGCAGAGTAAGTAGTAACCACAGCTGTAAGATAGATGTTGCGGAGTGAGAGCATATTTCCCACTGAAATTAATTGAATTTGAAGTATTAAATAGCAGCAGAAAATGGAAATACTTTGTAATGTATGAGCATCTCATAATTACTGTACTTAAGTGCAGTAGAATAAATGTAACTTTGCTTCTTGCCTTCTAACCACAAATCTATGGTATGAAGTCCAACAGCCTGAGCTCCTCATGGAATGAGTACAGTGTTATAAAATGCAAATTTGTACTCCATACATGAAAGGGGAGAGAAATACATTTTCCCATCACTAAAGGATTATGTGAGGACAGGACGAGGAACATCACTAGTTTGATACTGAAATGTTAAGATTAAAGATGACTATTGTGCTTAAGTACAGTAGAATAAATATAACTTTGCTACTTGCCTCACAACCACAAATTTATGGTATGAAGTCCAACAGCCTGAGCTCCTGAAATGTCATGGAATGAGCACAATGTTATAAAATGCAAATTCATGCTCCATACACGAAAGGGGAAAGAAATACACTTTCCCATCGCTAAAGGATTATGTGAGGACAGGACAAGGAACATCACTGGTTTGATACTGAAATGTTAAGATTAAAGAGGACCATTGTGCCAGTGCTGGTGGAGAGGTGGATGTATTTTTCATGCAAGACTGTCAAAATATTTCACAAACCGAGTCAAGTTCTCTCTCTAAGAAGTTCTCTGTCACTGTGAATGTTTTTCTCACATAACCATGTCAAAAACCCTAGTTTAATGTAAAGCAAATTAAATTTGCTTGATTAAGTGTACCTGCTATCAAACATTCTCACATGATGAACAGAGCAAAAATGCATATCCAATATATGTTGTTTGGGGTAGACATATCTACTGTATGATATTCATATCCACATACAGACTGGTCTCATAGGAAATGTGTAATAATGTGTACTGATGCACTGTGTGATTCCTGTGTAGGTATAAACAAAAGGCGTGTAACTGCATGCCTGAGGCTGCAGAGTTTTTACTGGCTTGTCAACAGGATTTTCGGTGAAAACTCGACCTCATGTCCCTTCTGGAGTTCCAAACAACTCCAAGACAGACCAATTTAAATCGATGTAAGAAGTCCATGTTTGCTGGTACTGACATGGCCACAATCTATCTTACAGCAACTATAAAATGATTCCTTGTCAAGAATGCAACAGCAAGTGCAAGCCAGAGGGGCAGATATGTTTCTGTCACAATAAAATATCACTTTTTTAAGACAGTTTTTCTGCCTCCTTCATGTACTCGCTTTAAAAGGAGGATATTTGGGGCAGGACACACTAGACAGATAATTGAAAGCAGTAAACTAATGGGATATCAGTGAGGGCAGCCTAGAATCTATTTATGTGTAGTGCAGAAAGTAGAGTGCTTTTTATGTAGCATAGCAGAAATTAAGGGTGTGGAGATCAGGATGGTGTATGAGCATACTTTTTTAAAAACTGTAGACACGATTTCCCCTAACCTTACCCATACCTTAACCATAGTTTATTTGCCAAAACCATAAACATATCTACTCTGTAGTTGCCATGGTTGAAAGAAATAATTTTAAAAAGTGAAGTGATGAAAAAAAAGAAAAGAAATAAAGACATTGTTGACCATTCTTGTTGAAGGCACAGTCAATAATTTAAATATAAACAAAAGGGCAGCGAATCCATGCCAGATAAGAGCCCACTGTCATTCATCGTCCAAGATTTGGTCCATGATTGAAATAGTCTGGTGTTATGCCCATTGATGGCTCACCAATCAGAGTTTAGCAAGTAGACTTAATGGGGATGTTATTTTCCAACATACCTAGCCAACTAGCTACATTGGTGAAAAATAGTATTAAAAGATGGCAATAAGTATGGTCTTTGTAAGTCCACAAACAGAAATAACAACTCCTAAATCAATATATTTTTTTGATGTGTTTACTGAAAGGATTAGTCTTGTGACTTGTCAGCGAATCTGATGTGCAGAGCCAAACGAACAATGAACTGATCCTACTTACAAATATTGTGTGTGTGTGTGTATTCAAAGCCTGATACATCATATTCCCCTGTGCTGTAGACCTCCATTGTTGTCCAGAAATTATTAAAAACACGTCAATGAGCCACACCATTGTACTGTGTGACATGTTCCCTCACTATGAAGATTACAGTCACTGTAGTTTCTCCAATGACAGTTTGACACTCATGTTTTCAGTCTCTGGAGAGTAGTTCCTTGTAAGACAGATACCACTGCACATTCACAAGAACCCGGTTCCATCTACAGAGCTTCACTATCTTGTTGTGCTACATATCACAACCTCTCGATTATGTGCTACATTGTACATTTCGGTACCGTTTTTAAACAAACTATCTTCATAGAGAAGGAACATTTCATCCAGTGCAATGGTTTGGCTCAATGACATGTATTTAATAGTTTAACAACAGAGGAATGAGATGTATCAGGCTTTGAATACACACACAATACTTGTAAATTGGATCAATTCATAGCAACCTCTACCGCAGTTTCCATGTCAATTGAAAATTACACTGGCGAGACAGATGCGTCACTCACTACTGATTGGTCAGGGCAAAACGAAACAAAATACCCCTCCTCAACAGGAAATCAGCTAACAGGAGTACATGTCAGGGTGAAGGTCAGAGTGAATGAAGTGAAACAAAATGGCACTTAAGTGTGATTATCAGGCTACGTCATTCCCTAAATGACTGACAGATCTTTGTTAGGACTAGACAACAACTAGACTGAAGTTGTTCATGTTTTCTGATGCCATGAGAGGCAGTAATGTTTTCCACAGCATGCCTATATTTTAAATTACAATCAATTGAGAAACACAAAATGCTGATGTCTCATCTATAAGTCAGCTTCTCCAATTCTGTTTGTGATTATACTTCACATATATGTGGTTAGAAAATGACAGATTCAGGCATTGCATTTTGTAGGTGCATAGTGTGGTATGTCACATAACTGTAGGTGACAATGCCTGTAAATATAATTTTTAATTTATATACACAATACACAACATAAACAAAACAAAACATGCTCTGCACACATACTGCCATACTTCTTGATGTTTCTAAATAATGGCCATGATGCAACAACAGGCTTGTGGGAGCATATTGATTAGATCTTCTCAGTTCCCAGTTGACACAGTGTACATGTTCTGTTTGTATTTTTATTCTTATGTTGTTTTTCATGGTGAGCTTGCCAAACTAAATTTGATGCCCTGGTTGCTATGGAAATAAAGAGTCTTGGATGTTGAGAAAGCGTGTACAATCCAGCAGGAGCAGGCTCTGTCTTGACATCAGTGCACCACTGGCTGGGTTTGCAAATCACACAAAGGGCTGGATACAGATTTAGAATCGAAAGCCTGTGTTTCTGTTACACTGGTGTGCAAAATGCGGAGAGGGAGATGTTGTCTTCTCTGCTCCTCTGAGGTAACCACAGAGGAGGAAGATGCATCTTAGGTGAAAGCTTGCAACTAATGGGATACACATGGAACATAGGTGCATAACACAATGTTAAAGGGGATATAGTATGCACATTTCCAGGTCTCTATTCTTACCCTGGGACTCTATTGCATGATTTACAGTTCAAAAAAACTCATTATTTATCTTATACTGACCCTTTACATAGCCTCGGCCATGGTTGCACTATTACATCAAATGGAAATTTGCTACGTCTTGTGCATCATTTTATACACATTTCTCCAAAATTCAGCCTGACATATTTTGGTATTGAAAACTCCAGGATCCCCACTAGAATTTAAAATGAAGTTCTGTGGCTTTAAACAATGTTTGGCTGCACAGCCGAAGTTTGTAATGTCTGACCCAATATTGGTATAGTGAGTTTTAAGAGGTTAAAACCTTTAACCTCTAGCCTCCTTTGGTTCATTATTTTTGTTTACAGCCTGCAAATTCCACTCTTGTTAAGCTTGTTTCCAGCCGCAGTAGGAAGCTGTTTTCAAAGCTCGGATAAACCCACTGTGCACTACCTGCACAGCCCCGAAAAGGAGACCAAATGCTGAACAAAATGAAGCATCTAGCAAACTAAAGAAACAGATTATTTTGTCAGGAATTATTGGAGGACAAACCAGAGAATGACAATGAATATTGGATGTAATTTGCCGGGTGGCCAGAAACATCCAAATGAATGTCAATGTTGCTCCATGTCTGCAGGATGTGTCAAGTGTTTGCTAAGCCATTTGTCATAACAACTTTATATGATGATAATATGTCAGATGTTGTTTTTTCAGCTTGTTTGTCTGCTGCCAAATGGCCCCAAAATCGATTAATGCAGCTTTAAACCTGCAATAACTGATTTTTTGGACACTGGAGGCAGTGAAAACAACACTGACATATTACCAGCTTTTAAGTTGACTCGGCAAACTTGTAAGCAAACAGTTGTTTATTTACACATCCAGCAAATACGGAACTACGTCAGCACAGATTTGGAGTCATGTTACTGGTAACTTGGTGTATGTAAGTTGACTATTTTTTGATCTTCACCCTCTCATCAGGGAAATATCTGGCTCTTTGGCAGTTAAAGTGCCGGTATTGTAGAAATCAAGAAAAAAATAGCTTTGGGACGGATTAGGGTGATGGTGGTGATGGTGATAAAATGACTCAGTTCTATCTCCGTTGTCTTTTTAAGTTACTTGAAATTTTGAAATTCACGGCTCAAGAGCTAGCGATGTTGAGGCAGTACCCGTTTCTACGTCACACCAGACAGTCACATCAAATATGCTACAAAGCTTTAGCATGAGCCCAACCTTCTGTGGTCAGAGTTTGCATTTCAGCTAGATGATGAGAAAATCAGGACACTGGAAATGTGCTGTTGCTGGTTGTTCAGCAACTAAAAAATCTTTACATAGCCTCCCAGAGGATGTAAATTTACATCAAAAATGGCTAAATCTCTCTGTTGTTGCCAAGTGGTTGTGTGTGTGTTCCACACATTTTACAGCCGACTGTCTGCTTAACGAGACTCGGTACGCCACAGGATTTTCAACTTTTTGATCTTAAATCTTTAGATAAAGTTTTAAAACAAGCACACTCGTAAACATAGTTTCTTTTCTTTCTGTTACTCAAGGAATATATATGTCAGTGTTAAAGCTAAGATAGCGACCTCCTTACTTTAACTTTGTTAGGAAACTTAGACACGATTTTACCATTCTCAAACATCCTTTTGAAATCTCAACTGTGCAACATCAGGTTCTTCCCTTGCCATTCAGGATCAGACTCAGGTTCATAGACCACTATATACTGTCTTATGTTTCCTGCTGCAGCAATTACTCCAAAAATGTAAAGATGCAGCGTAAGGGAACTTGCATTATTCATTAGGTAACCCACTCCTGTGTAAGTATACTTTGCTCTAGGTTCAGAAGGAGCGAAGTGTTGAGTGCAAAAACCATAAACACACAAGTGATTTCAGTTAACTGTAACTTGAGTTTCCCTATGAATAGCAAAACACTGCTACTTGTATCACATTTACATGTATATGAAAAATAAAGAAATGGGTCCTTTAAACCAAAGAAAATTGTCCTTAGTTGTGTCAATTGTCCTTTAAAAAGAAGTTTGGTTTAGTGATCACCTTAGGTCACTAAGTGTATTTGTCCTTATGTTGGGTTTCTCCACAGTTTCAAGTAACTTCCAAGTCAGTGCCTGATGACCATAGAGAAAAATTGGTCACATTGAACTTTGTTTGAGTTCAGATCAGATGGAGGTCTGATGAGTTAGAATGCACACTCTTTAAGTACAATGTGTGTTTGAGCTGGTACCAATCCAAGTGACGGCACGATCCTACCACAAGGTTTATTTGGCTGTTTCAGTGGTAATACCTTAGTTGTTATTCTCCTCCATTCCACCAGAGACTTTCCCCCTTTCCTCTCTGTTATGTTACGTTTGGACTGAGTTGGAATAGGCTGTTTTGAGTTGTATCTTTAAAGGCTTCTGGCATGATATCATTTATGTTGCCTTTATCAGTTAGACTGTGTTCATGGTGTTTCTGGGTTTTTGGTTTTCTGTTTGCCCTGTGTTTTTCCTCTTGTGTCCCCAGCCTGTTTTCCCTCCACACCTGCCTTGCATTCAGCTTCGTTAGCCCTGCCCTTATCGCAGTGTTTTCCCCAGCCTATCAGCTTCTTTCCTGTTTTCCTCTTTTATCTCCTCATTCCCCTCACTTGAGTTTCTCCGTCCATTTCCCCACCTGCACCTCATCTCCTCGTTAGTTCAGTTAGTATTTTAGTCCTGTTTTCAGTTCAGTCTCTGTTGGATTGTTTGTTCTGCTTTGAGTTGGTTAGTTTTGCTTTGACCTGCCAGCTTTGTTTCAGCCTGCATGAGCCTTAAATAAAGAAGTTACTCTTGAGCCTCGCTCATCCTGCAGTCTCCTGCATTTGGGTTCACCCGCTAGGTTCCACCTAACACATACTCAAAGTAAGCACTGACTGAATGCAAATGCTTAACATATCGAAAATGATGCTGAGCTTCCAAATTCTCAAGTGATATTAGAATTATTTTATTCTAACAAAATATGCTCAGCATATATTGACACAATACATATATTAGACATGATAATAGAATTAAACTGCCTCAGTTTAGCCAATATTTGAGTAAGCAATAAAACACAATCTTATACATTAAATATTAAATCTACAAACCTTATTTTCTCTGTGAAAGCAAAATTGTATTTATAAGTGCTCTTAGCAGCAGCAGTAAAACTAAATTTCATAGTTCATTATTTCTTATCAAAACTACTGCTTGACAAATCACTTAATTATCTTCAGCAACACAAGTAAGTAATTAAACATTAGAGGAAATTCACGTTTTTTCTCTTGTAGTAACATGGTTAATATTACTATGACACTTACACTTTAAACGTCAAATAAGTTTCCCTTTAGACACTTTATATTCACAAACCACAGTAAAATGTTAGAATGGTGCTTTACATGGAATTAAGCTGCCGTTTCATTGTCATCTGATAACTGCTCAACTTCAGTACCGTTCTGACTTAGTTCCTACTGTTTCTCAACTTTTGTGAAGATCAACATTGTTGCACTGAGGAGCAGTTACTTCTAGCTCAACATGGCAAGGCGACTTAGAGAAACTCTTTATCTCTATCACTGACTTTTTTTTCTACTAGTAGCACTGCAAAACTTCCTGTCAATTTTAGTAAGGGGTGGGAATGGGTGAAACAAAAGATTTGACTGAGTAATCACAACTGTAGCATTTAATAACAGAAATAATAGCATTAACTTAAAACTTAGGTCAACTCATTTCTATTTTAACCCGGTTTTTCCAGCTGGGTTACTATAAGGTAAGTATGTCGATTGCCTGGGGGTGAAGGTGGGAGACACACCTCCAGCCAATCGGAGTAGGTGGTCATTAGTAATGCCAATTTTGTGTAAATATCTTCCGAAACAGCCTGCTGGAAGACAGAGGGGAATCTGGGCTGTAAGGAAAGATGGATTTAGAGAAGTCAAAACAACTTTTGGTGAATAAAATGTCACAAATATGTTTAAAATAGACTAAGTATTTATAAAAATGAGTCAAAAAGGCCATAATACCAGATCTTTAAATGTTCCACTTTGTTCACCATGTAGTCACTAACTTAGCTTGTCTGCCGTTTGGAGATTTTTTCCTCAAAAAACACCTGCATACTGCATGTGGAAATGACGCTCAGAGATCAATGAGAATGAACCAAAACTCTTTTCACATACAGGAAAAGCAGTCATGTGATCCACAGGGTTGGTAGAGTTACTTTAAAAATGTATTCCAATAAAATTACCAATTACTTACATTAAAAGTAATTAATTTTAATTACATTAAAAAATGTAGTCAGCAACCTAATCCAAGTATCACAATATTAAAGTAATGTAACTTCATTACTTTTGGATTACCACAGTACCAAATATGCAAATAAAGACAAGACAAAAGAAATATCAATAAAATGACTTTTATGTAAGTGCATTCTGTAAGGCAACAGAACGATGTAACCTCAGAAAAGAAAATGGGGAAACTCGGATTTTTAGCATCAAAAATGTGTCCTCTGCTTAGTTTATTTTTATGAGGAAAAAAATCGAGCAGTAGCCTTTAGACCTACAATGAGGGTGCACAACATGTGATGTGCATTACAGAGAACATTGTCAGGGAAAGCCTCTGACAAAACAATGCTTGGCCCACTGGCTGTGTGAAGCTATCACACAGGCATACTGTATGTCCCAGCGGGGGAAGACCCCCCACTGGGTATTCATGCCCACTCTATGAGAGCTTTGTCCTCCTCCACAGCTCTTATCAAAGAAATGGCAGCGGCAGACATATGTGCAGTGGCATCATGGGTTTCACCGTGTCCTTTTTTTCAGATCTGTCTGCATGATATATCTGAGTTTTCTCTAACTCATTCAGTATTGAACGTGCTTCGGCGACCAGTGACACACTGTCAGATCTGGGCACACAGTCATCTTGATGGAGAGCCGTTATTTGCGCTACAAGCTGTCATATACTCAAGCTCTCTTTTAACTTATTTGTACGAGTCTTTGAGACTGCCGCAGTGCGTAACGACCATCCCTGCCTGCTCTCCCAACATAAGTTCACTCTGTGTGTGTGTGTGTGTGTGTGAGGGGTACCATCCTCTACTCACACTATCATGGATCAGTGAGCTGTCCTCTTGTTCCTTCTCTGCTTTGCTTTGGGACTTTTACAGTGCATGGTAGTATATCATACTTTATTTTTAAAATGTATTTTAAAATTGTAATCCTGCTAATAATCCCCATTTTTACTAATTGTATTGGCAATCGGACTGTCTTTTTTCTGTAACTTTAATGGAATACAACTTAATACCTTAATACTTTTTATACTAATACCTTAATACCTTTTTTTTTTTTTTTTTTACGTAACGCCATTCCATGTATTCCGTTACGCCCTGAGCCCGCTAATTCATTATTCATATAAAAGTACTGAATACAGCCACTTTAAGCACTAGTGCAAAGGAATAGATGACAAGAGGGTCACAGAATTTGCATGCACCTTTTGTAGCACAAACGTCATGTCAAATCTGAGCATTTATTTCTTTGGTTTGAATGGATGGGGTTGAGAATGAAATGCATTAATATTCTTCTGTCCATTTTTATCACAGTATTCAAGCTAAGAAAAAATCAGCTGTTCAACATGACAGATGATTGTAGATTACAGTAGATGTTTACATACAAGATGTTGGACCTAGCTCAGTTTTTATTGAAGGCTTACCATCAACATATGCAGATTTTGTTTACATCTCTCTATATATATATAACTAACATATGTTATAGTTGTTTGTGTCCAACCACCTATGACATGTTTGAGCACATATGGATATATGTTAAGGCTGCCACCAACCCCTGCCTTGTGTGTATTTGTGTGTAATCCTTTTTTTGCCTGTCAAGCAGTCCCAAAGTTTGGCTGCTCCTCCCACTTCCTGGTTGGCCTCTTCAGTGATCCTGATTGGACACCCAGTCCAGCGCACCAATCCATTTGGTGCAACTAAGGGACTGAGTCTACAAGTGTTTGGCCAGCTTGTCAGTTGGCATGACTGTGACTCGCCACCGTGACTCACCACCATGCCTCTCATAGTTTGCTGTGTAAGATTGTTAGAGATTGGTTAGTGAAATTAAAATGAGGTACTAGTTAACTACCTGGGGACTGGGCCAGGTATAGTTTTGTGATGACTGATAACTCGCACACTGAGCATTTTCTTTGTTAGACACACTAGGTGATGTGTGCTGTTTTGACTGTTTTGGGCAGTGACGTTTGATTCTCGTTCTGGTTTCTTGTAGATCAAAATAGTTGTAGCTTTTGTTTTAAAGAACTCTTTTTGGTTATATTTAGTTATTGATTTGAACAGCACTTGCAGGCCCTTTTCCTTTGTAGTTCGCTTCTTGCGTTTTTGTATTTAACAATCTAAGTTCCTTGTTAATAACTTTCTCCAACTAAATCTGGTTTTATGTTGCTCTCCTTTCCCCTAATGAGCTGAGTCGTAACAGTACATGACCATGTTGCATTACCATGTCAATTACCTTTCACTCTGTTTTACTGCTTTGTCGTTCATGGGTGGCGTAGTGAATAAACACTAAATAAAAGCTGATTGAAGACATCTGTAAACAGTCAGGTACAGTGTGTCACATAGCTGTTAAAATCTTCAGTTTATTTATGCAGCATTAAGTGTTTTTTTTGGGGGGGGGGGTTTAAGTCAAAACAGCCATTAGCGGGTTTTATTTGGTCTTATTTTAGATATTTTTGTTCAAACTGGCACACTGTCCTGAGGGTATGCCAAAAATAATTCATGAGTATTCACAAGCCTGTAATAGTAACTCTTATGGTCTTGCTCTACTTAGTGCCATTAAATGTGTTACACGCCACATTTGAGGTAAATTACAGCCATATAATCCTGTATTACTCTAGGTGTTTGTTGTGCTGTTGACACAGTCGGCAGTTTTATTGACCTCCGCTACATGCAGTTCATTGACAGTGAAAGTGATGTGTGGGTACATTCTGTGTGTTTGCCCTCAGTGTCACCTGCATGTCAGACACTTCAGAGTTATTTTTGCAAGCTAACTTGTAGTCAATTTTGTAGACAGCGTAAGTATATGAGTAATGGATGTTAGGGAGCATTGACTTTAAAATGTGAGATGACTGAAGACACAAGGTTACATATCCTCTCTTTTTTATAAATATACTGTATATACAAGCAGTGGGGGAAAAGCTTTTTCAATTTTAACCGGTAAATGGACTGCATTTATAAAGTAGTACTGTTCTACCTTAATGGACAAAGTGCTTCACATCTCTGTCTTAAAACAACAGTCAGTTGCAAAAGGGAAAAACAGATTTTGCTCGCTGAAATCATTCTTCCTGGTCATTACGTGATCTCCTCCAAATGCACTTTCAATGTAAGTGATGAGGGATAAAATCCACAGTCCTCGTTTTGAGCAAGAATTTATTTCAAAGTTTATCTGACGATAATACGAGGCTTCAGCCGTCTTAGTCAAATAAAGTGAATATCTTCAACAGTTAAAATCTTTTTAATTAAATATTCCCTCTTTGTGTCTCGATGGATAGCGTTTTCCCGTTCAGTTGCAGTGTAAGCATTACAAAAAGGGAATTTGGCACTAAAAAGATTGTAACTTTGAACAATATCTACTTGATTTGACTAATTTGGACAACTGGATCCTCACATTGAATGCAGTTTTGCATGGAAGGAGAGGATGCAGAATTTGTATAAACAGTGAACAGTAGGAATGATTACAACAAGAAAAAGCTGTCAATTACAGACAATTGTTTTAGGACAGACTTGAAAAATTGTAAACCTATCCTTAAAGATACTGGAATGTACTTTTGTTTACCCATGGCAGATTGTATTGGGTAACACTGAGGAATGGCGGGGTTTATTAGTATTAGTAGTATGCCTTGATCACCACCTTTTATCTTGGTTGGGAGATCAATCATAATTATGTATGTGAAGCAGGAAATTTTGGCTCTAAATTTGGTAGTGGTTACTACTAGGGATGTGCAGAGATCCCAGTATTTGTATTTGTATCTGTATTTGTTGAGGCAGCAAAATTATTTGTATTTGTATTTGAATAAAAGTGGAAAGAGGCTTAAAAATCCTGTTTTTGTTTTTATGACACTTTTAATCTTAGAAAATTAAAGTGTTCAGGAGGAGTGTTCATGAATAAACTACCTTACAAAGGAGTTCCCCACATCGGGTCTTGAACTGGAGTCTCCCAGATCATAGACGACTGCGCTGATTACTGAGCTAAAACTTTACTCATCGTCTCATGCAGACAGATCTCTTCCTGTTTATACAACCACAACACAGAGACAGCACACCGTAGGGAGGAACTTCAAAGGCGATTTTTGCTTTGCACTTTTCATTTCTTGCCTATTTTTTACAACCTAACTTTGTGGAAAGGAGAAGGGGAAACACAGGTTATGGAGAGTCCCTTGGGAGCACTTTGCTTGTGTCAGCTTTATCTCTGGGGAACACCCCCAACAAATGATTTTTAAAATATTTGTATGAAACAAATATTCATATAAAACCCACTATTTGTGCTTTGCCGAATAATGTATTTGTATTTGGGCACACCCCTACTACTGACCAGATAACTTTTAGTGTTCAGAAAAGCTAAAAAAAGCTTTGTACCTCCAGATAATGAACTGTGGATTTGTTACATTTTAGTGTAATGTCACTAATAAACATGGAATGATATCAAAGGATCATTTTTACTTTAAATATAGCATATAACAGCATTGTAGCTACACTGGTCCAATGAAATACTGGCCATGCATCATACATACATCTTTTGAAGATTTATTTTATCTCTCACTCTCTTTTGTCAGCAGGCACCTGTCAGGGCTCAGGAGATGCAGGAGTGGACCCAAACGCAGAGGCCGGAATGCAGATATGATGAAAAAACTCTTTTAATAGTGGATGGTCACGGACAGGTAAACAGGGCTGAACAGAACTAGCAGAAAGAACAACACAAAACGATCCAACAAAGACTGAACAGAAAACCAGAACTTAAAGAAACTGAACTAACAAGGAGATGAGGTGCAGGTGGGGAGATGGGTGGAGAACTCGAGAGGGGAATGAACATACAGGGAGCTGATTGGCTGAGGACACACAGGGAGCGGGGCAGGGCTGACGAGGCTAACACAGGGCAGGTGTGGGGAAGACAGCAGGGCAGGGCTAACGAGTCCAAATGCAGGGCAGGTGTGGAGGAGTACATGAACACACAAATGAAACAGAACAAAAACCCAGAAAACAAACTGAATGCCATCTACACTAACCCATCCAAAACCAACCACAAACACAAACCCAAGCACACAACCCAACAAACCAATGATGCAGTGATGAACCGAGGGACTAAACAAACATGCAAAACCAGGAGACCATACAGAACACAACATAACACCAAAAAAACACCTTAAGTCCAGGCAAGATGTGACAGGCACCGTTAAAACTACAAGAAAATTGTTTAAAAAGTTTAAAATATAGATCTCTTAGCCAATTTAAAGTCTCTCAAGCTAGTGTCCATTAATAAACCAGCGGTAATGTGAAGAAATCAAATAAAATTATTGAAAATGCATCACATTGTCCATGTAAAGGCACATCAAGAAACATTATGCACAAATATAAAACAAATGAAAGATAATTACCATGTGCACCTCTTGGACAATGTGCAGAATAAGTGTTATTTTGGGGCTGTATGTCTTTCCTCTGCATCTATGTTGGCTCTGACCCACGATGCCATGGTTACGCCCTTAACTAAACTCTGTTCATGTGACCCATTACACTCCTAAATTAGAATAAAACCTTACATAAAGAGCACCATTTTTTTTAACTAAACATTATTTTAAGGGGGTATATTTTAAACAGATTTTTTTTAATCAATGTTACCCTTTTAACATCATATTTACATTACATTTTTTTTATCATTTTTTAATGGCTGTATGAACTCAAATAATCATGGATTTGTGGCAGAAACGTGTGAAATAAACATCTCAATGAAACAAGTCTGAGACAGTTAAAGGCATAGAATAGCTATTTTTGTCTGTGCAACCCTGCCGCCTATAAATTATGTTTATATTTTACTGATTTGCGACAGGAAAATATATTTTGAAGGAAACATAATGCTGCCTGGATTATGTTTTTCTATCAGCACAATAAATGTATCTTGCAAGTCACAAAATGTTGATAATGAACATATCTACAAAATGTTCACTGACAACATATTTCATTAGTTTTCCCCCCTTGCAATATCTGCTCTTGCAATATAATATCCGTTTGTAGTGACTAAAGCATCATATTGACTTTTTATTATGTTTTGGCCCTCACAACATTTGGTTATGGTTAGAGAAAGTCAAAAGTAACTTGAAGCATGATATAGAACATAAAAATGAACCAAAACCAGGATGTTTCCCCAACCTCGACAAAAGGTGCAGTATATAAATTTAGCACTTCCTGCACAAGAAAAACATTGCCAGTGAACATATAATTCAGGCTGCAATAATGTTTCCTCTCAAAACATAATTAGCACAATTATTCAGTAGTTCATACAGTAAACACAATATCTAGGAGGCAGCTTGGGCTATTTTGTGCTGTTCTTTTGCTGAAATTGTGAATCACGACTGTTATTGGAGCACTTTGTGTAATTATTTATATTTATTTTACATACGTTCATTTCATGAGTATGCCTAAATAATAAAAAAAATATTAATTCAAAAAAACACAGTTATGACTAAGAGGTGAAAGAAGAAGGTTTTAAGGGACAGTCAGAAAGACTGACAGCTATCAAAACTCATTACTTTGGCAGCTTCTTTCTCAAAACATTTATCGATAATTCACTTATTTCACAGAAGGTAAAGCCTCCTTTAGCTTTTCTACCAGCCTTTGGTTTTGCACACAGTGAATAATCAAATATAGCCTTGTTCATCAGTCTTTCAGCTAAGTATCACAACCAACCAGGTTTTAATTTAGTTCAGCTGAGAGGCATGTAATTAATTCACCATAAGCATTGCATTGTAATGTAGCATGTAATCACATCCTGTCTAAAGAAAAATTGCTCTGGTGTTTGCTGTGTCTAGATTTACCTGTCTTAAGTCTTTCTCCCACAGAAATAGATTCAGCCTCTTCAGTTCCCACTTTGAAGTCCCTCAAAGACATTTCTTTCCCTTTCTTTCGTTACAGAGACATGAATACAGTAGGAAGAAAAAGTAGAAAACAAGGTGCGATTGGTTTGATGACAGCGAGAGAAAGTGGGAAAGGAGTATCATCCTCTGCATTGCGGGCCCCAAATAACTGCGAATGTCCTCGGTGCAGTGGGCTGTAGCAGATGTTAATCTGCTCCTCGTCTCAACCACGGCATGATATGCACCATGGGAGCGGTGGGGCGGTAGAGACACATACAACTTACGATGCGGATCTCTTAATGGCACTGAAATGGGCTAATAAGGCAGGACATCAATTATCAATAGAGGCACGATGTGAACACTGATTGTTAACTGTGTGGCACCTCAACCCACAAGAGCCACCTCAATAAAACTAAGTATTCAT
Organism: Thunnus thynnus; assembly: GCF_963924715.1. Classification (NCBI taxonomy): domain Eukaryota; kingdom Metazoa; phylum Chordata; class Actinopteri; order Scombriformes; family Scombridae; genus Thunnus; species Thunnus thynnus. Next base: position 9,146,067 of record NC_089517.1, read on the forward strand.
TCCCACTCATGCAGGGTGAAAGGAAATTATTTTAGTAGCTGATGACCACCTATTGAGAAGAAGCCATTGTAATCTAGTTTCTTTGAAATTTCAGCCTTGTGGCCTGATACAGTAGGGTGATTTCTAAAATAAAACTATCAAACGCTAATTAGCGGCAACTGCTAATATGAAATGCCCACTGCTGGGGATATGAGGCCATGCTAGGAGCCATCATGGTCGTCTACTAGTGTCAGCAGTTGCTTCAGAGGCTGCTTTGCAGTCAACGCTGTACCTGTGATGGCCTTTTTCTTCACACAAGAAGTTCTTTCAGCATCCAAATGATAAATGGTGGCTGGCCGCGCCCTGTCTCACACATTTCTACTCTTGGGATCGGCAAAGATATTGCAATGCATCTGGGCCATAAACATAATTAAAGCTGTGTTTTAATTTTTGGCCGATAGGGGGCAGAAAAACATCAAAACAAGCTGATACAGTTTAGTTGCTATGGATAATATGTTAGCAAACAGCTTGGCTCGGCTCATTTGGAGCCATATTTCTGACCTCCTGAGTCCAACATCCACTCTTTTACTCATTTTATCTTTGTAACTTGATGATTCCCCACCCATTAAATACTGATGTTTGTAAGGCTGGATTACCAACTGGGCAACTACTCTGTGGTCTGCAGAAAACTCCAGGCTTACTGTGTGTCCACTGGTTTGTGAAAATGTGTCCATGAATATGCACCACAAAAGCACAGTACCCTCTGATGTAAGTGCTTTAAGATGGCTGTGCTCTCTTGATCCACAGTCGTGAAGAGGGAGGGAGGGATTCTGGGTGAGTAATTTCCTTGGGATGTAAAAACTAAAGCCTCTATGTATGTAACACCAATGAAGTAATGCTTTTCTTTTTAACACTGTCCATAATAATGATGAGTTCCTGACCTTCTATCAGCAGGTTTCTTAGAAATTACATTAACTGTACATTGTGTGTTTCTCTATTTCTTACCAAGCATTTTAACCACACATTCGTGACTGCACCAGCCTGTCTACATTTTAAAAACTACTCAAAGCTGACCTTTTTAGAGCTGCTTTTACTGCTTGATTTAATGCCCCCTGCTACTTAATGTACTTTTAGTGTTCTGTTGCTTTTAATGTGTTTTATATGGAGATTTTGTTTTCTTCTTCTCTAGCAAAGCGTCTTTGAGTAGCTTGTAAAGCCCTCTATAAAAATAAAAAGTATTATTATTTAAACAACTTATATGAATCACACATGAGTTGAATAAATTGAACTAAATAAATCAAACCAAATAGGATGTCTGTGTCAAAATCTGGTTTTAAAATAATTACTTCTGTTTTCTGCTTGCATGTTCAGTTGATTTGTGTTTAATCAAATTACTACACAGCATACCTGAGGCCTTAGTAATCTATCATAGAGTAACTGTACACAATGCACAAAGAACGGAAGGAACAGGGGGTTAATGGGGATCCAGCGGCTTGCATGTTAAGTAGTGTGGTTCTGTCCAGTGAAATATGAGAGCTTTTTTGCTTAAAAAAAAAAACGATGCCTATGGGGAGTTGATGAGATTGGTCTACAGTGAACTCTACAGTAAATCATGATTGATATTTTCTTTTATTTCTCATGTCATGCACACAAAGTGCCCAACCCTCATGCATTTACAAGATACCAAAAGTACAGTTGCAGTAGTCAAACATTTTATTTTCATTACAAAATCACAGACTATGATACAGCTCAGTCTTAAACAAAATATTCTGCTTTCTCTTCCAAGCTTGGCAAATAAAATCTGCTTCAAAAAATGTTCCCTTCCTGAAGCACAACTCAAGTTTTTCATAATCGTCCAGCCCAAAGAAATAAACATAAATGGAGGACATTTTACTAAAAAGTACATCCCTTACCTCCTTGTAAACAGGACAGTAAAACAAAAAATGAACCTCATTTTCAATTTCACCTCCAGTAGCTCACACAACAAACAAAGTCCTTCCTCCTCTGGCATGGCATTAAACCTGCTGTTTTCTAGGCCTAATGTTCCTGAACGTAACTGTGCACACAGGGATCTTTGTATTTTGTTTAAAATATACTTGTACCATATATAAACAGACCATTTTTCTTTATACATGAGAAACATTTTACTCCTAATCTCCTGAATATCACAAAGTCACCTGTTCTGGAAAATGAATGACAAATCATTCAAATAAGATAAGCATTTTGACTCATTTACCCAGGGATGACTATGCAAAATGTACCAATTAAATATCTTTTTAGTGAATCTCTGATCAGACATCTTCACAAGTCTATTTCAAAGTAAATGTACCATTGAACCAAAGCTAAAGCTAAAAAAGGCTAAAATGCTCTCCAGATCTGCAGAGATGGGTGTTTATTCTCTGTCGTTTCGTAAAATAGTGATGAAATTGAATCTGCTGAATGAAATCCACTCAAAAATGTGTTTTTCTTCTTGTTAGTACAGTTGAATGTTTGAGCTTCACTGTGCACAATGATGTATGTGAAGAGTTTGACACTAGAAGGCTGTTTTCACATTTATCTGCTCAAGTGGGAAAGTTTCTCATCTTGAATCTGACTTCAAGATGTGCACATATGAGCATGATTTGTGACATCACAACTAGTTTGGAGTCAATCATGGGCCAGTATGCAATGTACACAAATATGATGTGGAAACTTGAAACCTCCAGTGCACATACACTGAGAATGGACCCCGCAGTAAAACTTGAGAATGAAAAACGAATTAAAAATATTTGCATATTCATAGATTCTGGATTTTTTAATGTGGAAGAAGTAGATGCCATTATAAGGATTTTAACCAGATAACTGAACTTGTTTTTAACCATATTAGACAAATTATTATTGGAAGTAGTATACTTTATATACATTTGCAGGGATCATTAAATTTCCAGTGTAAAGGTCAGAAAGGTGTGTATATCGAAAGTTATCTCCTCAGATTATTTTCTTATATTCACATTAATATGCATACAGGATCCTTTAATGTTTGTGTTATACTCACTAGTCACTAATATTATCTCCTCCACATATTGTTTTTGAAGAATTTAATTATAAACATTTTCCATTTCATCCTCATTTCATCTTCATTGCCTTTGTGATAATAATGTCTGTTTTCAAAAGAGACTGTGAATTTTTCATCACCGCAAATAGAAACCATCAATACAGAGACACGTCTCCCCGAAGATTCACACTGGCAGCAGCTTGGCTGGACACATAATGGGATCTGTTCAAGATGACAGCCTCTTTACATGAAGCTGTGTATTGTTGTAAATTGTTCAGATAATAGCACTTGTGTAAAGCACAATGTTTTTTTTCTTTTTTTAACGTCTGAACCCCATCGCTGATTGCTCTGGTGTGAACGTAGACATCCTGGATGATAATGACGATAATGAACTGGGAGCATACAGAGACTCAGCTCGGCGCACTCTTCATTGCAGCAGCCTGGCATATGGCGTGAGATTTCCTTGCCTCCTCAACATTTGTTGACCTTGATTTGAGCCTGCCTGCCTCCCATACATAATTAATACCTGTTAATTTCTGCATTCCTCCCCAGTCATCTTAAGTCAGGTGGCAAGTGGAAAGTGGCAAGTGCTTAACCAGCCCTCAGCAGGCTGATGAGGGGGCACAGTCAACGGCGGTGTTGCTGACCAGCTAGCTGGCTGATGGCTGTCCCGCTGACTCACTTAGCTGATCGATAGCTAATTCCCCTAAATAATCAAGGGGCCTCTGCAATAGGAATGTGGTGGGAGGTGTGATAATTGATTACTTTTGCTCTACATTTTCCCCAGTGAGTTCACTCTGTACGATACTCCGCTGCATTTTTCATTGAGCTGTTTCACGAGATGCTGAGGTATGCGCCTTCTGTGCATCACATTTGGTTAAGGCCAGTACGAGGATATAATTCTCCCTTTACTTTGGTGCAAATCTTTCTGGCCCAATGGTCAGCTCCTGTCTAACTTTACACAGGAATGCAGATCTGTCCCTTTTTCTTTCTGAGATTTAAATGACGACATTATGCACTTACAGTAGATATGTGGTAAAGGAACCATAATAATTTTCATGAAGCATCAGGATCAACTTGTTTGGATGTATACTCACAATTCATCACACATGCCCAAATCCCTGAGGGGCATAATAGCTTTACTGAGAAAATAGACTGCAATAAAACATTTTTGAATGGAAGATGATGTTTAAGAGCCGCAACAAATCCATAATTTCTGAATGTCAAGATGTGAAAGACTGAGTAAATATTGCATTCTGATACCATTTAACCTAAAACGAAACAAGTCTCTGCTTTTGTTTTTCCTGACAAAATTGCTCATTAATTTGATTTTTTTTTTTTTTTTAGATTATTTTGCAGAGAAACAAAAGATTTAAAAAAACAACATTTTTGCAGCTGCTCAGATGTGGGATTCGGGACTCAGCTGTGCTGCTGAGGAGAGGAGCGAAGATGAAGAGGACCAGAGGCAAATTTTTTGCCTGTCTTGCAGTTCTCATCCCTCAGATCTTCCTTGTGTCAGCCTGTGTGTCTGTGTTTATGTGTGTGTGCATCTACACCCATGCAGCAGAAATAGAGAGGGATAGCAGAGAAACAACATTTTACTGTTGAAGAGGCACTTTGTCTGGCACAAACCATCTGTTGTTTTATTCTGTATTCTGCTGCTTGTTTATCTGCCAAAACCACAAACATTGTCAGGACAAAACATAAAAGAAGAAAAGTGCACAAGCACTGAGCCAGCAGCAAGTCAACACAATTGACAACCGCAATCTAACACGTGAACTAACATTGATTCATTTCAAGGTGTAAATTAGTTGGTATGGACAGTTTCAGTAGCGGGGGATGCTTACAGTCTCTAAAACATTTGTAATAAGTACAGTTGGTTTTATCTCTTGTTTAACACTTATTCACAATCACTGATGGGTGTAATACGCACATGAGCAAGTCACAAGCAAGTCTCAAGTCTTAACCTTCAAGCCTCAAGCAAGTTCAGTTACTGTGGTAAGAATGAAGCAAGTTAAGTCAAGTCCCTGCTATAAGTCAAGCCAAGTCAAATCATTGCTCAGGTCAAGCAAGTCACGAGTCAAATTAGCTAGTAACATGTCCACATAGTTTAACTGGTTTTATGGCCCCAAATCAGCCCCCCAATTTTCTTTTACATTGACGGTATGTCTCCTCAATGAAATGCATAATCAATTGGAAGCCAAGCCGTAACATAGCTTAAACTTAATGTTAGCTTTCAAGCTAACGTTTGACCAGCTAATAAGTTGTTTTAAAAAGACACATTGATGTACCTTTCTTTGTGGGTTGGTAGTAGTAGTAGTAGTAGTAGCAGTGGTAGTAGCATTAGTAGTAGTAGTGGAAATGACAGAAGTTGGATGTTGTGGTGGTCATGTCACTGATGATGGAGATGCAGACCTTGCTTACTGCTGTTTTCTTCTTACTACCTTCATCGACAACATAATCCTTGAATCCATATTGTATTTTTGGACTAGCCCCCTCCATGATAGCTGCCTCGTGTGTTGGCCTCTGCTGGTCTGCCACATCCTAGTGGGTTGCCACGTTTGTGTACATTGCACTAGAAATCACCCAATCCCACCTCTGTCAATAAATGATGTGTTCAGTAATATTATATAGATATTAGTTTTGTTCATGCATTAATCAACACTGAAAGATAAAAGTATTCTACAAAAAACACATTGAAACAGGACTGGTCGACAAAACAATCTCAACTCAAGGTCCATTTATGGTAGTAGCTGATTTGGAGCTTTTAATCATAACATGTGGTCTTCATCAGCAGATGTTTGCCTAAGTTGTCAGTTTAAATTTCTCCTTGAGCAGCAGCTCCTGACTCAATCTCCCTCCTCATCTTAAGATTGTATGTAGATATAAATTGTATTATGATTGTAGGTATAATATCAATCACACTTAAGTGCTGACTAAAGTGTTTAAGTGCCGTCAAGAGGTTGTGATACATAGCAAAACAAACTAGCGAAGCTCGGTAAACAGAACTGCATTCCTGCGCATGCACCATGGTGTCTGCTGTACAGGAAAGTGCTCTCTGGAGACTGAAAATGTGATCACTGTTATTACTTTTTGGAGCTGTTTCTAAACAACGAACATGGCCAAACTCTTTAGAGGTTAAGGAAGATTTCACCCAGTGCAACAGTGTGGCTCATTGGGGTGTTTTTAATAGTTTTTGGACCTGTTGTCATTTTTTATTTGTGACCTTTGGAGAGTTTGGGGTAGTATGGATATTGCTATAATATCATGTTTTATGTTTGACAATATTGCAAGATTAATTGGCATTTTGCCCTTGTGTCATTTTTCTTGTCTTCCCTATACTTTTTTTCATGTATGCTGTTTCCAAGCTCAAGATTAAACCTTAAAGGGGTCAAAGGGACTGCTCATTTTATGGAGCATGGAAAATTATTAATGATTTTCAGTTGGAATCACAGTGTGCGTGTGTGTGTGTGTGTGTGTGTGTGTGTGTGTGTGTGTGTGTGTGTGTTCTACTGCAGTAATTGGAAAATAAACTATAAAGGCAGCTATGTAATGTTTGAAGAAATGGACTGGACATCTGCTCATAAATGAGAGTGAAGGACGATGAGCAGGTTGTCTGTGTGCATAAAGAGTCTGCACGCATTCCTTATACAATGGGTGATAACTATTCAACCATCTGTTATTATCTACAGCATGCGATATCATTCATTGCTTATTTAGATGAAGACTGAAGATGGACTTCAGTTTTTCCTTTTGTGCACAATAGACAATTGTTTTAATGATTACTTTTAAGAAAAATGTACTTTTTACAAGCAATTTCAGATTAACTCCACTCAAGAGTCTGGGCAAGAATTGGCCTTGATTGGCTGTAGAATTACTTACTTCCTCTAATCAGGCAATTTTGCGTCATTTGTGCTGGAAACCCTCTAAAACAACAGGTTTACCAGCATTTAAATAGACAGAGCCGCTGCTGTCAACCGGTTATTCTGCCTGTGACTAATTTGTCTCAGAGTACATCCAATTTATTTGCCTTTGTTGATTCTTACTGAATCTACATATTATTTAACTATATACTTATTCGTCTCTGCTTTGACGTAAATTACCATTAATGAGTAATGAATGTGGCAATCAAGTTAAACTGGTATACCCAGTTCAAATCAATCAAACAAAGAGTAAGCCCTCCTGCCATTAACCTATTATTAAAGGAACATATTAGTGTATGTTTAATAGTATCTACCCAGCCTCACTGTACACTGTGCTGTCTCTTTGTCAGACTACCACCTGTTTTCCTCGAACCTCCCTCACATAATCCTCCGTACACAGTCTTCTGAATTCTTCCAGATCGTTGTTGGCAGTTGTCTTGCTGTGAAACTTAAATTTCCAATGAGGGAAATCCAAGCAGTAATGATGTAAATATTGGACATTTAGACCCACAGTGCAAACATCTGTCCACAAAACACTCGGATTATGCAGCACAAGCTGTTAGTAGGAATTTTGATGGATATTATTCTGCCTTGTGTTAGAGCTGTAAATATACCGCTCTGTTATATAGCATAGAGGGAAGCTGTTGGGGAAATAGTTGCAGGGGGTTAATTGAGTGGCTTTCATTCTGGGGTAACATTTCAAATAATGACTATCCTAACACCTTCAACAACTGTTTTTTTTTTTTGGCCACTGGGGGGCAGTGGAAACAAGCTGTGAACTTACACATTGTCACATTTTAAATGGATATGGGCAATGTGTTAGCAGCCCAAAATTACACTATTAGAGCCGGTGAGATGGTGATGGAGGTACCTGGAAGTTCCTCTTGATCAGATATTTCATATATGTCGATCTATCTATAATTTTGCCATCCTGTTTCCTCATTGGAGTCACATTTGTAAGGATAGAGGATGTTGTATTGCTATACAGATTGTAAAGCTTTTTGAAGCAAATTTGTGATTTATTGGACTATACAAAAAAATTGACATGATTTGACTTAACCAAAGTTAAGTTGTCGGCCAGAAAACCATAACAGTTGCTGAAAGCTGCTACAAAGCTCTGTGGAGCTGAGGGGAACTACAGAGTCAGGTGTTAATTGTTTGTAGGTTCATCACTTGGTGTCAAGTTTTACATGAGTACATAAAGATGCACAGACATGTGACACTATGTTATCTAACTAAGCTGCCATGTGTACAGTTCTGGTTTGAGCGAAAGCTCCTCCCATCCCCATGTCAAACTATCCATGATGAGACACTGAACCCCAAATTGCTCCTAATGTATGTGTATGCAGAGGGAAACAATGTGTGCCACTTTCAACAAAAGTCAATATCTGCCAAACTAATCTGTTGGCAGGATGTCAATGTAGTCAGGCTGAATTGGCTGGGAGACTTTACCTGATAAAGACTTGACTGCAGTACACTCACCAATAAAAGCTGAGGTTTACTTTGATGAAATCTGGTGATATTCTATATTTTTCTTATTGTCAACAAAATCCAGGAAAAGACTAACACATTTACAGTGTAGCGAACAGTGTTGGGCATGTTATTTGAAACTTTAATCAATTACTTATAACTCATCATTTAGAAGAAGTTGTTGTATTAAAATTAGTATTAAAAAAGTATTTAAAATTTACTCAGCAGTAATTAGTTATATTATTTTTTTTAGAATTGATGGTTTACAAGCTGTGAATAGTTTACCACGTCCATATTTAGTCGACTGTCTCTCCCTCTATACTCCTAGCCACTGACTTTGGTCATCAAACACTACAGCACATACCTACCAGCAGTTAAGACAAAGAAATATGGAGAGGCAGCGTTTTCTTATCATGGACCAAGACCATAAATATCCGCCATGCAAACTTCTGTAAATTCCTTTAAGAAAGATCTTGAGACTCACCTTTTTAATTTAAGTATACTTATTGAATCTTATTGAAAGTGTACCTATTTCTTTTAATCTTATTTGAAATTTAAATGTTTTTAAAAAGTTTTTAGATTTGATGTAAAACACTTTGAGGCACATGTATGCATGGCAGGTGCTATACATGTAAAGTTATTATTATTATTATTATTATTATTATTATTATTATTATTATTATTATTATTATTATTATTATATCGCATGTTATATTCCTTCTGTTACTCAGCCCAGCTGTCAAAAGTGTCTTTAATCCAATTTAGTCAAATGAAAAATTTACTCCTTAATGAGTAACTAAAAACTACAGTCCCCAGTTGTTTTGAGAAATACAGCATTCATTTGTGGCACTTTTTTAAAAGATTCACATCTTAGTAGGAACATATGGGCTTGTGTCTAAGTGCCACACACAGGGTAGGAAGGACTTACACTTTGATGGTTTTGGTCTTTTGGTAGGAACTTACTGACAGTAGGAGTGCAGGTGTAGAATACCGCAGGCACTATTCTTTAACCAGTCATGACACCATTCACCTTGTAAATATTGTAGTTTGTGGGTTATTGTACATTTGTTTAGATCTGGTTGCTGCAGGGCGACTCAATCCACATCAGGAGGACTCTTATGCTTCAAAGCCGCAGGAAACAATCCAAGTGATGTAGTCTGTAGCAAACTGGCACCTGCCTCGGGCACCTACAGTAGTCTGAAACCTGCTTTGACCTTATTACAATTCCATTGTGTGAAATCTGGTCCAACCTGTCCAGAGAACAGGTAAAACTAATGTAATTATGTTCACACAGACTAAAAAGAAGACACAAATTTCTCCTATTATCATCTCTTTTTTTTTTTAGCCTGATTGATTATAGGGGTTTGATGACAGCATTAAGTCATTATCTTTGGCTGTTGTGCTTTAAAATGGGGCCTTGCAGCTTTTTACTGGCTTGAAAGCACTTATCAATGTACCTTTTATGCAAATGTTGGCTGGCTCTCACTCTCTCTCTGCTCTTTATGGAACAGCCACTAGTGTAGCTTTATTTCTGAGTCCATTTTTGGTCCACTTTTGTTCATATCTTTGCAATTATACTTCTCTAAACTTCAGATTATGCTACATTCACAGGACTTGTTCCCATTGTCTGTTTGCCTTAAGTCCACACAAAGGTGCATAAAAGGGCTCTTAAAAATACTCCTGTCTCAATGTCACTTGGAGAATTTTAAAAACTCACAGATGGCCTTGAGGCAAATTTCTTTGTAAAATGTTCATGCTTTTTTTGTAATGTCATTGTTGTGTTTCGCCCATTCTCTTCAATATTAACATAATTTTCGCTATGCTGTAATTTTTCTTTTTTGCCTTTATTTACCTCAGTGGCAGAAAGATCCATGCCTTTATTTGGAACAGTCTTATATTAAAGACAGGCTCTTCTATTCCTCACTCCATGTTTACTTGTTGTCTTGATACATTTAATATAATGCACATTTCAACAGCACCAGTTCTGTCAGGGCTCACTGAGACTGTCCTAAGAAAAACAACAACCTGAGTCGTTTCAGCAAATGGCTAATAATTAAGTTTGTTGATGTTTAACTGCAAAAACTCTCTAGCGGGCATTGGAATTATGACTCTTGTCCATCCGGAACAAAGCAGGAAATAATGTGGCATTGTTAAACAGTAACAAAGTCCACAAAGGGCAGAGGTGGAGGTCAACAAAACATCAGACTTTGATACAATATGGCGTTCTCTTCCTGCTTTCTTCTAGCCTTGACCTTAATAAAGTAGTAAGTTAAACATGATGTTTTCCTAACTTTAACCAAGTCAGTTTTGACCAAACCTTCACCATAGCAGTGTCAGTTTAGAAAACGGTTTTCATTTTGCAACAGTAATTTGGGCGCTGGTAAATTATGTCATCCTGCCGAGTCAGGTGTCAGATCAGAAAACATTTTCATGTGTCATTCTGGAGGGTACTCACAAATGACATATTTTGATGTTTAATTTGGAGGTCTGAGTGGTCTCATCATACTCACCACTCTCATTCCAGCCGTTCCATTTTTGCAATTTTTCTCATTTGAACTTGAACTCAACACTCTCTGCAGATTTTTCTCATCAAAAGTGCATGAAGTGTTGAGTTGAAACTTGATCAAGTAAGCTGAACCTGAGAAAAACAGTAAAGTGAAAAAACTGGAATTTGTTAGTGAATGTAAATAGTATCTCAGTTATGAGCACAGTAGACTAGTCATTGCTATGGAAATGTACATTATGAGGAATTTACCATGTGAACCACTGCTACAGGTAATTACATCCCTTTAATTGTGTTTTTTACCTGGCCTTCATACCAGCTTTTATATGAAAATTTACAGTAGTTTCTTATGTGTATACAGTATTTAAATGGTCCAGTTAAATAAACATTTAATGTTTGTAGGGCTAAAAGAGGGCTGAAACTATTATTTTACCTGGAAACTGGGCCTCACAGGAGTTTACTGTATCTTTTCCAAAAGTGTATCTGTACGCTGCCATGTTCTACAAGTTAACAGGTGCAAAACAAGAGTATTTTGCATAACTGATAGCAAACCTTGCTAATTTTACACAGGGCTTTTCAGTATTCACTGCTTGTCAATGCAAATGTCACTCCCCTGTCTCATCTGTACATTCGGAAACCTTTCGTATTTGTTTATCTTTCCCAGAACGGGCTCTGTCAGAGGACTCTGACCTTTCAGATCCACCCCAGTGACCCAACAGCAGCAGCAACCAGTGTGGAAAGATCACTGACAGACAATATCCTGTCAGAGACATGGGTAATGCATAAGCTGAGCTGCCTGTGCAGTGAGACAGTGAGAGAGAAAATGTTAACTCGCTGTTTGGCCTCATTTCTCACTCTCTCTGTCATATCCCATTGAGTTAGCTTTTAAATACATCCCAGGGATCTCTTTAATGTCACAACAGTCTGAAGTGTAGTTGTACTTTTAAAATGCAAAACAATATCTTCACCACCACCACAAACACACACACACACACATACACACACACACGAACACATACAGTATGTTGGTTTGGCATACTTTTAGAAATATTTTACTCACTTACATTATTTCCCTGTGGGCTTGCCCTAAACTTAGTTTTGTCCAATTAAGACAGAATCTAATCTAGATCAGTGTGGATTCACCCTCACTAACACTGACTGGAAATCAAGCAGATAGTTCCGGGTCTGAAAAGTGAAGTTAATGTGGAAGTGACTTAAACCTGCGTTCTCTCTAATGGCCAGCAGGGGGCGACTCTACTTGCTCCAAAAAGAAGTCCGATTGTATGGAAGTCGATGAGAAAATGACCCTATTTCTCTCTTGATTTATTACCTCAGTAAACAGTTTCCTAATGAGTTTATGGTCTCAATTGCTAGTTTCAAGCCTTCTTCAATACAGAATTATTTTCATTTTGTAAATTTTGGTCCCATTTAGAATAAAATAGACGACAGAGCAGGGTATGCTTTAAGGTGTGACTAACTTGTGATTGACAAGTCGCTACCAACATTGGTTAGGTAATGTAACCATGGCATTACCATGGGGTATAAGCGTAGCTGTCCCTCTTTCAGTGTGTTTTCAGTTCATGAAAGTTAATTGTAACATTTTGGTTGCCTAAAAAAAGTCAGCATTTGGTTGTACTAAAAGACCTTCTAAGGAGTCTGATCAGTTTTTCTGGTAAGTGCATTTTGTTTTAATGGTTTTAAGCCTGTTTTTTGCTGGCAAAAATTAGCATAAGCAATTAGCATTAGCATTTACAGTCTGTGGTTATCACAGTCAACCATAGACTGTAAATGCATCATGCTAACCAAGCTAGCAGCTAGCTTTAGGGTCAGCTCCACCCTCTTATCCAAATATGGTCACTTCTGGCTCTGAAAATCCAAGATGGCGACGGCCAAAATGCCAAACTCAAGGCTTCAAAATGGGAGTACACAAACTAGTGGGTGACGTCACGGTGGCTACGTCCATTGCATTTGAAATTACCTACCATTTAAGAAAAAAGCAACTTAATTTAGGCTCATTCCCCTTCTGTAGCTAGCTAGATGCTGATAAAGTACCGCGAACTGAAGGGAAGTGATGAGAACAGAAAAAGGATGTGTGTTGAGTGTGGGGGCGAGGCTGTGAGGTGACATTACTTTCTGGCTTGTTGAATGAGTATCTCGATGGCATCAACTGCAACACACGAAAAATGAGTTCACTTGACATTATTATATACAAAACTTCCAATCAGATTTATTTACTTATTAATCGAATCGGTGGTGGAACGCCCTCCTGGGTTGTTCCAGCCCACTTTAACCCCTGGACATAATCTTCTCATCTATCTGTTGGTAGGAGGGCAAATAATCATATTTCCCAAAATGTCTTCATAATACATTTTAGATAAATGTTGATTTGACTTGACATGATTTGATGTTGTCCCTAAATGTGGCATGTTTGAAGTGATTCATGTTTGTGTGCGTATATGAACTATACCTCTCTTTTAGCCTGTTCTTTAATTTATTTGATTTGACCTTAAATTTACTCAAATTGTGCTTTTCTCATTGTCATCACACGGACATAAAGATATAAAGCACATCCCACACATAATATTCTTCATCAACTCTGAATTTAAAAAGACAGTAAAGCATTGTGGTAGTTTTATTTTGATATACAGTAGTGAATTTGCTCATACAGTGCAGTCACACCTAACTGGTTAAACCAAAACCAAAAGTTTCAGGAAGATATGACAACAATGTGGAATTGCAAGTTCAACATAATTGAAAATGTAAAACAAGACAGAAACTGACAGTTGACATTTCAGCTACTTTTATTAGAACTTGGGTGTTTCAGGGGGTTTTTTTATGGACAGTGCTAAAAAGGAATTTAATTTGGAGTTTTGAAAGTGACACACCGTCCTCCTTCTCTGTCACAAATTCACCTTATGAAGCCATAAAAACACTTCCTGAGTGTGCCAGGTAGCTGTTCAGGTGCTGAATGAATGTGTTGAAGTTCAAGCTGTTCCATTTCTCACCGTAATTTGTCTCTGTGGATTAGCGAGGGAGGTTTGGCAACAGAGTCTCAAACAGCAGCTGCACATCAGCAACCTTCCATTCCTCTGTTATTAACTAAAGCTGGGGAATTTGAGACCTTTTAGGATGTGCTGATGATTTATTCCATACACTGACTCACTTTTCCATCATATATTGTTCATTAAGATAAATTTGGCTTATCAGTGAGAATAAATTATTAAATTGAAACAAATTCCTTTGATCTCTAATTGTGCCCGAGACATTCTGAAAATAATACCATTACCCAACATTACTGCATTAGAGACATTACCTACAGTGAATATGTACCATATGTACTGTAAGTACACCCTCCCTCACTTACAAAATACAACAGTGGGCTGCAGAGTAAATGATTGTATGAGATGTGGCTACACAGTGTGTGACCCTAAATATCTTGTTAAAGGATAGGTTCACAATTTTTCAAGTCTGTCTTAAAACAATAGTTACTATGCCCATAGGAACACTAAAACAGGTTTTTCTTGCTGTGATTGTTTGTCCTGTTCATACTGGCCATTTAAATATCCCTTCCTGATGTGCAAATGACAAAATCCACAACCCTTGTTCTTTGTAAAAATGTATTCCAAAATTTATCTTAAGATAATATGAGGCCTCAGCAGTCTGAGTTAGTCATATCAAGTCAATATCTTCCAAAGTTACAGTCTTTTTTGGACAAAATTCCATGTTTTTGTTACTGTCCCTCCACTGCAGCCCAACAGGGAAACACTGCAGGAATCAAAATGAGAGAATTTTGTACTAAAAGACTTTGGAAAATATCCGCTTTATTTAACTAACTCAGAATGTTCAGGCCTCAGCTATGTAACCTTTCAGATGTCCAAATATTTTTTATTAGCTTCTCAGACAACTGTCATCATATCCTCAATAAACTAGAAATACCGCCTTGCGGTTGTATGCCTCCGCCAGCCAGCCCAGTTGCAGCTTAAATCCATGTCTATCCAGACTCATATAATATTTGTAGTGAAGACTTTGAAGGAATTTAATAAAAGGTATTAAGTGTATTTTTCTTATGTGTTCACATGCTTGGCCAATAAAGCTGATTCTGATAGAACACAAAGTTTTAGCCGTAACAGTAGACAATACTTAAGATGTGGATGTTGTGGCAAAGAAGCTTCAAATTCTAAAACGTGGATGTATCACACACATCTTCAACCCAGCAGCACAGAAGATCTATACAATCACCACACCTTTGACCTTTGACCTCCAAAATCTAATCAGTTCATCCTTGAGTCCAAGTGGATCTTTGTGCCAAATTTAGAGAAATTCTGTTAAGTCATTCCTGAGATATCACGTTTATGAGAATGGGACGGACGAATGGAAGTACAACCCGAACACATTATGCCTTCAGCCACATCTGTCACAGGCATGGAGGCATAAAAAGAGCAGGCCCGCCAGCATTCTGGTTTTTATACTTATATATACCTCAGAGCAGGGGTACTCAAATACAAGTGGTCCACTTTATAATTTTACATCACATCAAAAGCATTAAATTATATTTCAATACAAAAACTCCAGAACGCTGTACATAAACAGCATTTCTGGATTAATGGGAGAAGTGACACCTTCATTGTGTAACCAAGTCCTTAAACTTGAGCTTAAAAAGATGTGATGGCCAGGCGGAGACACTGGTGTTTATTAATGAGTCCACTGCGGCATGAGTTTTTCACTGTATTCACTTAAGTTAAAAATATGCAAGTTTGGTGTCTTAGTGGTGTTCTAATGCTACAGAACTACTCCTCATTATGGCCACTGTTTCATTACAAATCAAACACAATTGTCTTGTGCTTCCCTCGGGCAAAATAAACACATATTTCTCAGTCCAGTCATCCTTAAATGCACAGTTTTTTTTGTATCAGCTAATTTTGGACAAACAATTTGACTTTTTCAACCGGAGCTCCAAAACCTTACTAACTGCTGCAAGTGAGGTGATGGGACAGTGATGTGTCACCACCTCACTCCAGGTCGGGTTGTGGTGAACTTTTGTTCCTGGTCCAGATTAAAGGTTTTCCACCTACTGAGTATATATACTTAAGAGTTGTGGCTATTTCATCACTGTTGAGGAGGGGCCACAAAATTTGGCTTACAAGCTAGCTTTCAGAGGCAAAAGCAGCTGCACACAGCTGCTGGTGGAAAAATCACTTGTAATAACATGATATTCCAGCAAGGATATACAATATATTATGATGTGTACAGCGCTAATAATAACAATAATAATAATAATAATGATAATAATGTTCTTCTTTAACCAGTAAAGGAGATTTTGAATAATATGTTAACAGTTTGTAACAGTGTTGCTGCTTTGAAGTAAAAACACAATGGAATATAATTAAATATGCAACTCTGCTCTTCATGAATCATCTTCAGTTGTGATTCTGTGTCTCTCCATCCTGTCGACAAGTACTGACAATTAAAAATAATTAAAAATCTCAGGATTCCAGCATAATGCACTGTTGACCGTTTTTATTGTTGCACAGGCTCATCTGATAAAGAGACAGTGATTTGGGTTAGGCTTAGGTTAAACTCATTTCCAGCAAGTTGGCTTAGCTTGAAGAAAATGAATAGCCAATAATAAATTTGACATAGCTTCAATTTAGATAGCAATCGTTTAATTTCATTCAAATTAATTTGGCTCAGCTGGAAGTGTAAATTAACCTGTCAATACCCCCCCAAATGAAATATGTACATTCTTTAGCAAGGACTTGGCGTCACTTAATTGATTTCAGCACCCTGCCAAACATTCACATCCGAAATTGGTGTGCTTAATTAAAACAGGCCCAATCTCTCCACAGAGCATGGTTTTTCTGATGAATGAAAGAAACCCTTGCTTATCCAAATATGTTGTTGACACTGAATAAATTGTATTTGTGTATGTGTTTGTTTCTGCCTGTTTAATCAATTAAAATCATTTCTGTTTGGTATTATCTTTATGTTTTCTGTGAAATCATCAGTGAATCTAAATATTGAGATACTTCTCTAATATTGAGAGACAAAGTGAAGACAACATTTTTGGGTGTTTCTTTGTTTATTAAGGCATCATCAAGTTTCATTACATTTTACAAGCATTTCTAACCAATGTAGAAGTCTCCCATTATCCGTCTGCCCTGCATTATTACTGCAGTAATCACTGCGATTCGTTAACACTGAGACACATAACTCCTATCTCTCAGTCAGACAAAACGCCCCTTGCACTGATTGATGTCTGAAATTAGAGCAAGGAAGGAATCCGACCTGCCCTGCCTGCTGTCGAACCATCCAACCACACCAAAGAAATCACACATCTCTGAGTTATTGTTGGCTGTTTGGTCCATGCAGGCACATATCAATCATAATCAGGGAGCATATTGATCGAGTGCAGGCAGTTAATGAGGAGTGAAAGGATTGAGGGAACTGAGAAGATGTATCTGAATGTATTTTTGTCACGTATTTGTTTTTTTTCTTGTAATAAAGAAAAGGAAGCCCAAATTTATCATTAAGAAATATTGTTAGATTCCATTACAAAAACACACAATAGGAAGATCCCTGCCTATTCCCTTCTTGCCCAACAAACATGTATCTGTCACATAAGGTACACTTTTCCTGCTGAAGGTTGTGACTCAAAGTCAAAGCAAACTCAGGAGTATAACAATAAAAATATAAATTTAAAAAAAAAAAAATTTTAGCAGTAGATATGCTCTAATTTTGCTCTAGGTATGCAGCAGGTAAACGCTATATAAGTCTCTGAGGTGCACACTGTCACTACGAAAAAATCAAATCTCTGTTTGGACACCTGGAGGTCAGAAGATTTAAGCAGTATATTACGATGATATAGTTGTTGCTACTGAGTAGTCGTAAGACCAAATACACAACTCCCTTCCTGAATACCAAAACCTCAGTCTATGAATAACAAAACAGCACCCGGCCTCCCACCACCTCCCTTGCTGGTGTAGAAAAACAAACTCTCAAAGTCTTTGGTTTGACGGTTCAATTCTCCAACTCTGGCTGTGACTGTGGAATAGCTGAACGCACAGTTTAAATTTAACTTCTTATTGCCTCCCACAAGCCAACACACCAGGTTATTGTTGATATGGATAATGTTATTGTTCACAATGGCTTCTGATTTTGTTGAAAAGGCCTCAAAGGGCCAGCTGTGTAGTGTTATTTATGCTGCAGTAAAACAGTCACATTGGGTTTATTTATCCTAGCTGGTCTGCTTATATGCTAATTTCTTTGTTTTGCTTGTCTTTTAACTTTAGAAGACTTTTGACAAAAAAAAGGTGTTAAAAATCAAACAAAACATTATAACAAATATTCATTTTTAAACATCCTTCATTGAGTGCAAAGCATATTCTCCATTACAAAAGACTTCATTTAATTCACTTTGGCAACAAACATAAATGGCTGACAGTTAATTTTGGCTGTTGCAGTGTACTTCAGATAGATTGCCTTCAGTGATCCCTTTCATTTTAACACAATAAATCTATTCAACACAGTGCAGAATCTCACCTTAGTATAATTTGTGGTGGCTGACATCAGACCTACAAATTCTTTTGTAATTTTTCATCAACAGATGTCACATTTACACAGTCTTATATACAAAACTCCACACAACAGATGTTGTCTATCAAATGCCAGTAAGCATAATGGCAGACCTTCTTTCAAGGGAGTGCATGACTTTGGTCTTGGAGTCTTTTCAGTTTCTGTGGCGCCCTGGAAAGTTGTTCATTTGGATGTTGTCTCCTTGGAGTCCTGGGTTGTAATAGGCTGAACCACCAAAGTTCAAGTCCAAAGGCTCGTTGTTGTCTAATCTGAGAACTGGAAATCAGACCAGAGAATGTTAACTTTTTGATAATGCAACACTTAAATTTTAAAAGCCTCATTATATAGAATTGTCATACACAGAAAAGTAACCTATATTTCCCCTTTTAATGCTGATTCATGGGAAGTTTAAAGGGTCATTTCTATACTGTTATAATGTCTATGTTAAACATGGTCAAAGTTCCAAAACATGAGATGAACATGAAGTCAAAAGCCCAGGCTTCAGTCTGTTTGCAATGTTACCTCTACATGCCCTCATGCCCCTGTCCATCCCATAGTCTTTGTTGCTATGGTTGTTTGTGTCATCTACAATATTTTGCATATTTCAGATTGGATTTAAGATTCAAGTTTATATTTAGAGAAAAAAGAAGAGGGAAAAGAGGCAAAATCCAGCTACTATTTTTTGTTTATGTAGCCTTCAGAGCCACCGCAAGTCTGCCAAGGGGCAGCTTCTGGAAGCTGGCCGATCCAAACAGAGTGGGCTCATCGGGAAGAGGGTCTTAAAGAGACAGGAGCTAAAAAGGCCTGTTGCAGACAGAGGCTGAACTCAGGGGCTGCACAAAGATCCAGTATAAGACAAATAGTGCTTTTTTAACTGTAAATCATGCAAAGATATTCCAGTAGAGCCCCAGAATATAAATATAGACCTGTAAATGTGCATGATATGTCCTCTTTAAATATTTTTGCCTGTCATTGTACTTGTGACTAGTCATCTTTCTCTATTGATGATTTAAAAAAATCATCCTAAAACTTTCACCACTGTCATAATCCAACAGTTACTGTTGATGTACTTGTAATCCTACAAATACCATGGTCAAACACAGACAATGTAAAACAAAGGACACACACATCCAAAAAGCATCTACATGTTCTGGATCAAAAAACAGTATAGATGCAGAGCTGTGATTGGTTCACTCTGAGAGCAGATTGATTTTCAATCATGCAGATTACAACCACCTGATGAATGTGTTTCTGTCTATATATTGCTGGCACTGCTTTGCGATGACTATTTGACAATGCCTGATGAAGATCTCTGTGTGCAGTGTACAGATCTTTAATCTAACCACCAATAGACAATGTAACACCATGTTGACATATTCACAGTTGTAGTACAGCAGTTTTTACCATAAAAATTCTTTTAGAATCAAAGAGCAAGGGTTCGCTTCTTGAGCTTCCATTTGAAACCAACATTCAAAGAAATCCATCGTACAATGCTCTCTCTTAAGATTCAAAATTCCCTCATTGCTACATCGCATTATACAAATATAAAGCAGTAAAATTTGGGGGTTTTGGCTCCTCGACACTGCAGCAACAATCGCAATAAAATAATAGAAATAGCAGTAAAAATAGTACTAAAAAATACAATACAATAAAAATATAAATAATATAAATGATGTTTGCATGTTTTGTGTGTGTTTGTTCTGGGCGTGTGTGTCTGTGTGTGTGTGTGTGTGTGTGTGTCACAGACAGAAAGGCAACAGGCCGTTAGTGTCTATTATTCATAAGCCTGGTTCTTTGGTGGAAAAAAGTGTCCCGGAGCCTGCTGGTCCAGGCCTTGAGGCTGTGGTACCGCTTGCCAGACAGTAGCAGTTGAAACAATCCATGGTTGGGGTGGTGGGGGTCTTTGATAATCCTTCGGGCTTTAGTGACACACTATCCATTGTAAATGTCCTGAATGAAGGAAAGCTCACATCCACTGAAGCTCTGGGCTGTCCACACGACCCTCTGCGGCGCTTTGCGGTTGAGAGCAGTGCGGTTCCAATACCAGGCAGTGATGCATCCCGTCAGGATGCTCTTTGTTGTGCCTTTGTAGAAAGCTCATAGGATCTCAGGCCCCATGCCAAATTTTTTCAGCCGCCTGAGGTGAAAGGGGCATTGCTGTGCCTTTTTCACCACATGGCCGGTGTGCTCATCCCAGGTGTGGTCCTCGGTGATGTGAATGCCAAGGAGCTTGAAGCTGCAGACTCTCTGTGCAGCCTGTCTCCTCTCCTTCTGTAGTCCATGATCAGCTCCTTGGTCTCATTGATGTTGAGTGAGAGGTTGTTCTCCTGGCACCACTGTGTCAGGTTGTTCTCTCTCCTGCAGGCCAATCCATTGTTGTCGGTAATCAGGCCTATCACTGTTGTGTTGTCAGCAAACCGACACCAAGTTGGAGCTGTGCATGGCTGCGCAGTTGTGGGGGTACAGGTAGTAAAGGTGGGGGCTCAGGACACAGCCCTGGGGGGCTTCTGTGTTGAGGGGCAGAGGTGCTGGAACCCATCCTCACCACCTGGCGTTGACCCAACAAGAAGCCCAAGATCCAGCTGCACAGGCTGGGGTCCTAGGGTCCCTAAGCTTGGTGTTGAATGCTGAACTATAATCTACAAACAGCATCCTCACATGAGAATTCCTCTTCTCCAGGTGGGTGAAGGTGGTGTGGAGTGTTGCGGTTATGGCATCGTCCGTCGATCTGTTTTGTCTGTAAGCCAATCGGTAAGGGTCCCGGGTGGGTGGTAACATGCTACAGATTAGGTCTTTAACATGTTTCTCAAAGCATTTGCTCACTATGGGAGTGAGGGAAACAGGACGCCATGAAAAAGCATGTCACCTTGCTTTTTTTCGGTACCAGAACAATGGTGGATGACTTGAAGCAGGAGGGGACCACACAAGGAAAGGGAGAGGTTGAATATGTCCATGAACACACCAGCCAGCTGTGCTCCACACACTCTGATCACCCAGCCTGGGATACCCTCTGGCCCTGCCACTTTGTGGATGTTGACATGCCTGAACAACTTGTCCACCTCAGTGATGACCAGAGCGTTGGTCATGTTGGCGGGAGGTTGGTGTTAACAACCTCAAAACGGGCATAAAATCTATTCAGCTCATCCAGGAGGGAGGCAGCTCCCTGTGAATGAGCTATCATTATTTCTGTTGAATCAGTATTGTCCTCTCGTCATGAATGCAACAAGTTCTCACCAGATCTCTGGAGCTTTTTAAAAGTAATTTTGCAAAATATAGGAAATCACTACACCTGACTGAAGTAAGAGTAAACAAGGCAGATTGAGGTTGAATGGGCACACCAAAGAAGTAAATTACACTTAACCACAAAATAACAACTTCAGCACACAGATAGGGTTGCAAACGGTGGAGCTGAATCTGCAGGGTAAATTTCCCAAGAAGAAAAAAACAATTCCCAACAGATTCTTTGATAGGCTGATGTTATGATACCTTAAAAAATAGAAATAAAAAACAGGGTTTGATTTTACTGTAAATTTGGGGCTATATTGTATAATAGAATTGATGACTTGTATGTGTATTGTAGGTTTTGTAGTTGGCATTTGGTAATTACTGATGTTTGAAATCCAACTGAAATCACAATTACTCATCTCCTTGTCAAGTCAGAAATAATGTAAGTAAATAATATGGTCTGGTGTGGTACACACATGGTATGCGTGTTTATCAGAAATGCTCCATTAGTCTTCAAGCCTCTGAGTGGGTGTGCTGGTTTTTCATGTTTGATTGACAGCTAAGTCATCAGGGGCACAGCGATAAATGCAAATAAACTTACACTTACATGTAGCTTACGAGCCTCTTGGTACTGAAGAATAAGGACCGCAGCATTTGGTATTTAAACTGACATATCTTGATATTTGCATTTTGATATTTAAGCTGTTTAATGCGCTATAGCTGATTAGCGATGCAGCTCTGTATACTGGTGCAGAAAAAAATATGTAAATTAATTTCATTTAAACATTAAGAGGAAGGTTAATTATGCGGGTCATAAGGGAACTGTGGCAACAAAGAACCACCTTTCTCTTGGTTCCTGGTAAGAATGAGACAAATTACAAAGTGTCATAGTACATGACCCTGTTTTGCATGGTAAGGTTACCTTACTAGAGGGTGATGGAGTAATGTGCTTGTGTGTGTGTGTGTGTGTAGAGAGAGATACAAAGAAGAAGAGACACAGAGCAACCAGGGGCTTAAAGGGACAGTTCCATATATTGGGAATATGCTTATTGCTGAAAGTTAGATGAAAAGATCTATAAAAATCTCATGTCTTTACGGTAAATATGAAGCTACAACTAGCAGCCAGTTAGCTTAGCCTAGCACAAAGACTGGAAACAGGGTAAAACAGCCACAGCCATGAAAACTTGTCTTGTAGGAGGTGCAGGGGTGCAGCAGTACTCTCAACCCCAACCCAAATAAAAAAAGGAAACAAAAACACATCGTTATAATACTAGACGTCCATGTTGTTACACATACAGCATCAGCAAAAAAGCAACAATCACACCATACACCAAATAATACAACATAGGTCACTGCTGTTGGTTGAAAACTGCATTTACAGCAAAATACTATTGGACATATCACATAATATTACAGGAAACCACATGGGAAGCTTGAACTGCTCACAATAATTTAAGAAAAAAAAAGAAAAAAGATATTGAAGGTGACAGGGACATGGAGAGGTGAGGTGTGCAACATGTGTAAAGGTCACGTGTAATGACAGCTGTTCCGGTGCTGTTGGAAAACCTCACTGTTGCAACACAATGTGAGGAACTGCACTTCTTCTTTCCCATTTGTTTCATTGACATGCAGCACACTGCTAGGAAAACGGCCAATGAAGGGTGTGTCTTCATCCATTAATGGCTAATTGTGGGAGTGGAAGTAGCGCTTGTGCACGTGCATCTAGTTCCACTATGAATGAGATTTATAAAATAGAGCCATGCGTACACACAGCTTCATAAATCTAATGAAAAGAAGGCGTATGCATAATTCTGGCTTTGTGTGTGCAAACAGTTTTAGTCATGAATCTACACAGTCTTATGTATCTTGCCCCTGGAGTCTTCACTGGTTGCCTGGTCAATTTTACGCTTCAGTTTGTGTATGGATTAAACAAACAAATTATGTTAATCAATAAGCTTTAAAGGTGCTGGTAAGTGGATTTTATTACATTTGACCAGAGCCAGACTAGCTGTTCCCCCCTGTTTCCACTTTTTTTGCTAAGCTAAACTAACCAGCTGCTTGTGATCATTCATATTCAGCGTAGACATGAGAATGGTATCGATCTTGTCATCTAACACTCAACAAGAAAGTGAGTAAGAGAGCAAGCATGCATGTGTGAATCAGTGAGTGATTATATTTGGCATCATATTTGGCACAGTATTATTGTAGCTTTACTTTTTGAGTTGATAATCTTCCACCCACATACCAGATTTTTATTTATTCATAGACTTTGTCAGATCAAGTTGCAACTCCAGCTAAATCATGACTAAGCATTCACAGATAACATCATTACAAATGACCTACGGTGGTATTTTTCTTTAGAATAGATATAAATTCAAGCATGTACTTTGTAAGCTGAGTGTTTAAGTGGGAGCCAACGTACCTGGATCTGAAGGGAACTCCTCGACCAGTTTCCTGTGCGAGAAACCCTTCTGGTGTTTCTTTTTCAGGATGATGTAGGCCACCAGTCCCACAAAGACCACAGCCACTGCTACTCCCAGCACAGCCCCCCAAGCTCCGTGCCTTTTACTCTTTTGGGAATCTGATGCCAAACCTTTATTGGAGCAATGAGGGGACAAGGGGGTGGGAGAGAGTAATAAATAATTTGTCAGGAACAAAATTATTTATATCAACTCCCATCTTTCAGGGACAATTATCAGATAATTATGTCTAAAATGGGTTTTTGAAATTGTGTTTCCAGTGGCAGCACTCTGTATAGATACACAACCCATTTAGTCAGCTGTGCAGATTCGTCTAATTTACGTTGCGATAATTAATGCAATTAACATGCCAAAATCATGATAATTTCTTGAATGCATTTGAATATTTTAAAGCAGCAGACTGCGCTCATCATCTAAATAAGGTGAAATGTGACTGAACATACAGTAGTTTCCAAACTGTTAACTGCGTGCATGAGAATTTGAACGACATGATTGAAAAAACTCTCCATGGATCTCACATGGATCATTCGTGAGTCTTATTAAAGGACATACAGTTAAAAATACAAGTGACACATTAAGCATTTATTCACGACCAATTCTAACAATCAAACTTTAAACCATAGAAAGTTCATACTTTACAAAGTCTAATTGTTGAAATTACTCAAAGACATTTTCATTCTTTTCTCTGTTTGTGTTTTGAGGCAACAGCAGTGAAAAAGGCTATTTCTGTCACAGAAGTGACAGAATTGTCATCAGTACCCTTTGACATAGAAACACTACATTTGTATTTTATCCAGAATCACACATAAATAATTCAGTGGCTTTGTTTGGCTCAATTTACCCACTGCTAGGATCTAATCTCTAATTTACCCCTAACCTGGGGCAAATTGAACCAAAAACACATGTATTTCATTTCTTGTTTTTGTTTTAGCTTTAGCTGCATTATTTTCATTTGAAATGATTTGAGAGTAAATATAATAAAATATGAGAAAAGTATTTGTTCTAATTTTGTTTTGTTTGTGCCTGCATAGAAAACATTTTAAGTAAAAATTTGAATGACATGATTGATTGGTCCTCTGACCCCACTGTCCCTTATGTGAATTTTTAAACAAAGCTTTTGAAATGTGGCCAACAAATATGTATTACAGTTGAAGTCAAGTCATATTAATGTTTTCTTTTTTTTTGTCTGGCAAATTTAACAAAGACTCAACAGAAAATTCTAATATACCCCTTGCAGGTGTTGAAGTGTTTTTGGCCATGCTAAAGTTGTGGCTCTATGGATGACAATGTCGGTCGATGTGATCGATACACCACTTTGCTCCGGACTGAAATATCTCAGCAAGTATTGGATGGATTGGTATTAAATTGAGTACATATGTTCATGTTCCCCTGAGGATGAATCCCAATGACTGCGGTGATACCCTTAATGTTCACATATCGTAGTTTTAACTCATCCAGTGATATATCTCAACATCTACTGAATGGATTGATACAAAATTTTGAACATTCATGTCCTCCAGAGGATGACTCCTAGTGATGACATTCCCATCAACCCCAGTTATACTTCATGTTTAGTGACAATTAGCAAATGTTAGCATGCTATAGGCAGGCAAATGAGGTTGAGGGAAAGGGCAGAAAAAGCAAGTGCTAAACATGCAACAGTTATATATATGCTCTTGGGCAATGTGTTACATTCAAACTAAGTTGCTTTTTAGCAAATATTACCATATTAACATGCTAAACTAAGATTGTGAACATAGTAAATATCATACATGCTAAACAATAACATGTTAGAATTAGAACAAAATAAAATCTGTGCCTAAGTACACTCTAACAGAGCTGCTAGCATGGCTGTACACTCTGTTTTGTGATCAAACATGATTGCAATTTATAAAAAACCTGTATGTTGCCTCAGTCAAGGAAGGTCAAGCATCTGTGTGAGTGCTTGTTTTTAATATTGATGGCAGTAAAAGTAAAGTTGCCTTCCAGGCTCATATTTATAAACTCTATGTTTATCTCTGTATTTTTGAACAGTTTTTGTGCACACGCTGTGCCTGTCACGGTAACTGTGGAGCCGTCTGTGCTGCCCACAGTTTCATAACTGTTTTCCCTCTGTTTATTGCCATCATCTATAAGTGTTATGTCCTTCTGTCACATCTGTCCATGTGATATGAGTTTTATTTTAATCCCACCTCCTCACCCACTCTCTAATGGCCGTTTCTAGATAGATAGATAGATAGATAGATAGATAGATAGATAGATAGATAGAGGCATTTTGCAGTCATATCTCCTTGATCTTGCAGTCGACACCAAAGACTAGTCTCATGCCCCTGCAGAGAGAGCACAAGTATCTTTGACCTCGGTCCCTGACCACCTTTTTCAGGTTTTTCCCCACTAAAACAGGGTTTCATTGTCCTGCTGAGAAGGTGGTTGTAATAGACCCCTTCACTCATAGCAGCAACATCAATAGCACCTGAAACCCTAACTCTCAACCTTTTCCATTGAAAGAAGGGGCGTTTGTCCTCTGCCAGTGGGAAAATAGATGCAGGCAAATGTGGGTCAGGGAAAGGGCGGAAAAAGCAATGTGCTAAACAAGCTCCAGTGATATGTGCTCTTGGGTAAGGAGTGTAGTGTTACTTTTAAGTTTCTAAAGGTGTTTTGTTGCCTTATTGCTTTCTGTTATCCATCAAACCTCAACACAAGTCAGTCTGAAAGGCTTAGAATATCACAGAAATGCTATTTTTTCCCCTCGTATTTGTCTGTAAAGTTATGTCATGCTGCTAGGAAGACACACAAACCCATTTTCTGGACACGGAAATGTGCACCAGATATTCTGACATCTGAAACTGTAGCAGTACCTCTTTCTGAGTTGCTCCCCGAGGCTGCATTTTTGTCTGTCAGGTTGGCCTTCTCAGGTGTGTTCGGAGCAGCAGCAGTCGGAGTCTCAGGGATAATTTCTGTGGTCTCAGAAGGGAACGCGGTTGTAGATGAAGAGTTGGTGGCTGTCTTGTTTATATCAGGTGCTGCTGTGGTTGTAACATTTGTTGTCGTGTTGGTTAACCCTGTATCTTCTTCAGATTTTGTTGTGACTTCTTGTGTAGCATTTCTCTCCGGAGCCATGGTTGTCGTCTGTAAATCAGTGCGATTGGAAGCATCTGGAAAGCTGGTGGAGTTTTGTGCAATCAGATGAGTGGTGGCGTTTTGAGGAGTTGCTGTTGAGTTATGAAATTCCTCTTCGGTCTCTGTAATGTTGGTTTGGCTTGAGTTTGTGGAATCTGTACTCGCAGTGGTATTAGTCAATTCAGGTTGTTTGGTTGTAACATTTGGGAATGTGGAAGGCTCGGTGGTCATGACAACACCCAGATCATCGGATGTTTTATTTGCACTCTTCTCTTGACTGGTTTCATTCTCCTCTCTTTCGTTATATATTACCATGGAGCCGGATGCTATCCCATTGCTGTAATCATTAGTTGACTCCATATCAGTAACAGCTCCCTGATCATTTTCTCTTTCCTCTTCAGCTGCAGTGATTTGACCTCCAGCAAGATTTTTGGCAAGATCACGGAGCCAACTTTTATCAATTGTACGCCCCGGAGAGTCGGTTGAATCTTGGAGCGCTGCCAGGTGAAAGGCCTGAACAAGCAGAAGGAGACTTGCTGTGATTTTTAAATGCAGCCCCATTTCTCCCCTTTGGTTTCGCTCTGAAACACAAGAAAGAACATAAAGTGTTATTTCATTTCTTCAAATAAATACAATTCATTGCTGTTTTAAAGTGCCAAAAGTTGAGCAGGGTCAGATTCACATTTGAACAATCTGATGGTACCCTAGATGTGTATGTTTATCAACAATGATGATATCATATTCCCAACAAATCAAAAATAACAAAAATATGTTGATTATGTTTGTTCAACAAAGAATTTTGTATGATGTAATTAATGAATAACAGTGAAACACATCTCATTACATTGAACTCATTGTTGAGCCTGTCAGGTTCATTTTTGGTTTTGGAAACAGCTGTTGACAAAACAATCTCCAGTCAAGGTCCACTTACTTTGTCTGGAACTCTTGACTGCCTTTTTCAGCAGATGAAGTTGTCATGGAACATTTTTTTTATTCTGATCAGTTTTAGGACATACACATTGTTGTAAACATTTAAAGAGGAAATATCATATATTTATATTCTGGGGCTCTACTGGAATATCTTTGCATGATTTACAGTTCAAAAAACGTCTTAATTTATCTTATACTGGCCCTTTATGCAGCCCCTCAGTTCAGCCTCTGTCTGTCTGAAACAGGCCGTTTTAGCTCCTGTCTCTTTAAGGCTCCCCTCCCGATGAGCCCGGTCATCAAGAGAGGCTGCCCCTCGAGAGACTTCCACCGGCTCTGGAGGCCACGTAAACAAACAGTAGTAGAAGGATTTCATTTCTTTTTCTCGTTTCCCACGGAACAACCTTAGCAACAAAGGCTATGAAATTGAGGGCCATTTGTGTGCAGGCACGAACAATCTGATGCCGTCACATGGTAGAAGTAGAGGTAACATTGCAAACAGAGTGCTCAAAGGAGGCTGAAGTCCTGGGTTTTGACTTTCAGAGGGCATTTTTACATACGTTCACCTCAAGTTTTAGACCTCTGACTGTGTTTAAACTTCTTGTCAATGATTGATCATAACTTCTGTTATGATTTGGCTCTATATGAATAAAAATACATTTAAACAAATAAAATAAGAATAACAGAAAATAACAAAAAGCATGATATGTCCCCTTTAACTTAAATGTTTAAAGCTCAAGTTGGTCAAAAGCTCCAGCATAAGCAAGTAAGTGGACACTGAGTGGAGTGGAAACTTCTGTTTCCAAGGTCAAGAATGAACTGTCAAGCTCACCTTTTTAGACCAACGTGAATGACAAAAAGTCCTAAAAGTGCTCTCAATAAAGTCACGTTTTGAGCATTCACAGTTCCATGGCAAATGAACAAACTTCATCTGTTATTGAAGACCATGTGATATGGTTGAGAGCTTCACAATGAACAATACATTTATATCAGAAATTATTCTTATAATATCATGTTATTATTATTGTGATATTGACTTCAACTATATCCCCCGTTCTACATTATGTAACTGTGGTATAAAATCATTTAAAATAAGCAGCTAGTCATCTATTCAGAAACTGGGAACAAAACTAAAGAGCTTTATTTGTCAAGCTTGTTAGATGTAAATAATATTTCAACATTGCATATAAGACACGGTTGACTGCTTTTATCACAATACATCCACTGTGAGTGTTTGTGTGGGTGTCCATGGTATTGGTTTCACTATATAATTACTGTATATGGAATATAATAATTACAAGTCTTTGCCTTGTAATTTTCAATCAAACTGTAAAGAGATTGGAGCGTGCATATAAATGTATCACAAATTCAAATGAAAACTAAACAGCTGAATAATTATCTTCTCTTTTTTCTTGCATTGAACAAAGAGTCTGCTCATCACCCACTTGGGAGAAAGATCATCAGGAAGGAGCCGCAGGTGTAAACCTTGCGTCCCTCACAGCCTTCACACTCTCCCCGACCACACACAAAGACTCAGCGTGCATGAAGACATCCCTGTCTGTTCCCATTTCCCAGGAGCACAAAGTCACCTGCTTTAACAGCGCAGGTCAGCTGCACTGACACAAGTCATAATGAAAATCCTTGAGCAACTAATCCTGTGCAACCGCAGTCTTTCACAGAATGTTCACTTGATGGTGTGGTGAACGTGGGCCACAACATCATGAACACGACATCCCCGGCTGCTACATTAGGAGCCTGTTGGTAAATCTCAACGCTGTCATCCCTGCATTGTTACACAGTGAGTTAGCACAGTTCAACACAATCTGCAGTGAGATTGAGATTTGACAACATGAGTTTACACAGGTGGCCTGTGAGCTATATGTCCTCAGCTTCAGTCCAATACACAAATGACTGCAGCTCCAGTTATTCCCTACAGGGCTCTCTCACTGCGAGTGAATGTTGCTTTGCTCTGAACTGAATCTTGTTGTGATCAGTGCAAGAGGTTCTATAGTGTGCAATGTTGCTGCCTGCAGCATTGGAGGCGTGAACATGCAAATCTGGGATTATTACATTTCTGGTTTTACCTGTTGAAACACATTACTGCATATTAACAACTTAAAAGAGGAATCACTGATTGAAAATAAACTGAAAATAACATATTTTCTAATAAACCTGTTGACACCAGTGAATGGTGTCAGTGCTTCTCCATGCAATCAAAAAGTAATAACACTTTATGATAAGGGTGTATAAATAATCATGAATTAATGCATAACTTCATGCATGAAAAATCATTACTTCATTCATCTAATACTTCATGAACTATCAGGGATATTCAATAATTAACAGTATCTCATGCATGCCTTAATGCAAGAACAATACATTAATTAATGCAACGACTTCAACAATTTCAGTCATTACAATTTCTGAGTTATTAAAGGATAGGTTCACTTTTTTCAAGTCTGTCTTAAAACAAAAGTCAGGGGAGGAAATCATTCCTCCTTTTCATACCGACCATTAGAAGATCCCTTCTTCATAGTTCAGATGCAGTTAAACTGACAGGCTAAAAAACCGATCAGTCACTATATGGCAAATGTATTCAAAGTGTTGTAATCATGATTAACTAAGCATTACTTTTTCATGACTTCATAATGTCTGTGGCTCTTCAAATAAAGCGGTGACCCGGTCCTTCTTTAATACTAATAAATACCATATGATTAATGGTAGCATAATTGTGAAAACACAGTAACCATTTGTTCCTTATGCATCCGTCATCTGTATGACCTCTCAAATACCTTCTGTTTATTTAGACATCATGTGTTTGGAAAAATTACAAATGCAAATTAAATTATAAAGATCAGTTATTTAGCTGAGAAAAGGTGAAAACATTTGAATATTTTATGTATTTTATTGCCTTAAAGCTCACAACCTGTTTAAGATAACTCATTCATAATATTTACAAACTTGATTGATAATTCAAAGCCATTACCTTATCATGTCACATTTGTAAGAATGCAATCAAATTTCTGGTAAAGACAGACAGAATACATACTGTATACACTACTGTGTGACTGGTCCGTTTTTTTATCCCGTCCATTTAACTGCAGACTTGACGACATGAACATCATTAATGACTCAAAAAATCATGACTGAAATTCCTTAGTTGTCACATTAATTAACACATTGTTCCTGCACAAGGGCATGCATGAGATACTGTTAATTTTTGTACATTCCTGATGCATGAGGTATTACATGAATCATCAATCAATCAATCAACATTTATTTATATGGTGCCATTCACACGATGGAAGTAATTCAAAGTGCCAAACATAAAAACATAGATTAATACACTGATAATATACAAGAATAAGCTAAGAATCAAGAGAAAAAAATGTTAAAAAGCAATGAAAAAGAATGAATTCATGCATCAATTCACAATAATCCCTGTACCCTAAAATGTTACCCAAAACATTTATATCCACAGTTTTTCATATACAAATCGCTACTTTCCACTCGCAAAAGATGAAACCATCATTCATGAATAAATATAGCAGTGGAAGTATGTTTGTGGAAGCGTGCACTGTATTGGTTGTCAATGACTAATGAGCCAGAAATGTTCGTCTGTGGTTCGTTTTTCAACAAGCTTGTTTATCGTCCACACATTACATCAGCCATGTTTCTGTATTTTCTTTGCTCTGTGTGAAATCAGTGGAAAAACCAGTGGGTTGTTGATGGTGCAGCCCGCTGGGTGAAACCAGGATCAATCACACTGTTCAAGTTTGATGGTGATACAACAAGGGGGGCATCGTTGAAGAAAACAGCTCACCAACACAAGGGGAAGGGGTGAGCAATTTAGAGGTAGTGTAATAACGCTAATAGCAGCTGTGAAAATAGTAGTAACAGGAGTAAACTAATCGGTTCACTTGCACCTACAGATTAATATTCTCAGCTGTGAACCTGCTTGAAAATCTGGATTTTAGCATCTTTATTGCTCTCAAATCAAAGGTTGATGTTCTGACTTAGCTGCTAATGGCTGCTAAATGTAAAAAAGAATTTACCTGCCAACTTGTCACTAGACAAAATAGAGTTGCCGAGTGTTTTCAATGAAGACAAACATTCAGAATTCTGTTGCATGCACCACTAATTGTGAGCAGAAGCTAAAGATTACACTTTGAAGAAATTTGACAATACATTTAATCAGTTCAGTTTCAGATTCTGTGTCAATTTTGGATAAATTTGGCAGTTATGGTGCCGTGTTTTACTCCCAGTTTCAACTCAGAAGTGTCCTGAATTTACAGTACTACAGTTCAACAGCTGGGGCTCATGGGTATTGTAGTATTATAGCCATATAGAAAAAAAACACGATTTCTCAGAAACAAAGTTGAAATAATTAAAACTGATGGCTATAACATAAACATTTAGCATTGTTAAATTACCCAGCAGACTCCTGTATTTCTATGTTGAGGAACACTGAGGATATCAGTGAATGAAAACTTAAAAAATAGACATTTAAAAGTATGTCCAGGACCAGCAGCTTCTCCCACTTTGCAAATCTACAAGCTACATATATTTTTCCCTTTTTAATTCTCCTCTTTCCTTAGTCTGTTTTTTTTTTAATATTCTCTGACTGATCTCTTGCTTTTTATGTCACGTTTGTTACATTTAAATAAATAAATAAGAAGAAGAAAAAAGTTGCATATATCTCTCATTTATTTACATTTTTATTACAATTTCTGTAAAAGTGTCTCTACTCTCTACTATCAGTACAGTGACTTTGCACTTAGTTCCATGTAGGATTATAAAATTAAGTACTGTTCGCTAATTTATTGCTTGGAACAAGTTAATTTTTAAATAAAAGTTGTTTTTATTATTATTTTTTTGCTAGCAGAGCATATTGAAGCGTGAATCCCAAAGTACAATCTGTGGAGGATAGAAGTCTAATTAGGCTGCTGTGAATCAGTTGTAATTGAGTTCATGTACAACCAAAACAAGCAGCTCTGTAGAGGCACTGCTTTGTTTTGTAAACGTCAGCACAACTTAAACTTGTCTCAAAAAATGTTTCAGGTGATGTTTATTGATTTATATCTGCAAGGACAAATGTTACCACTATTGTCTGTTGGTATGGCATGTGTAGGCTTTTTTAATTTCAAACCAGAGTTTCCTGTTTTGCATTCAAAGAACATCCTGTTCAGAGTCAGAAATATCCTCACATCCGCCATCAAAGTGGGCATAGTGGAACAACTCTTTCCACCTGTTCTTAAAAACTGCAGCAGTGAACTACCGGCCCTGCTGAGAGACTATTTGGCCGTCAGCGTCTCATCAACGGGAGATGTTTGCCTCTGACCCTTCGCACTCAGAGAGCCGCCTGTTGGAAAGAGTCCCCACTCTGCTGGTGTTGTCAGAGCCTGTATCAGTTATCACCTCAACAGCCCTGTCAGCCGTGACTTTGCAGAGAGTCTCATATAAACACACACACACACACACATAGACTCAAAAAACACTCACACACATCCTGTAAACGCTCTTGGAACTCCTTCAATCCACTTGCAATTACTGACACTAATTACCTGACATTTAGCCTGTGAATCAGTCAATTCATTTAAAGTTCACCTCATCTTATAACAATATAATTTATGTCATACAACCTCAATATCTGTGTGAGAAAATATCCCAAGCAGTGGCTGAAAATGCCAAAGTACAGCTAAGTAGAGTCACTAAAGTACAATTTTAAGGTAGTTTTACTTAGATTTTATGCTACTTAATACTTATACTCCACTACATTTCAGGGGTAATTATTGTACTTTTTACTGAACTAAATTTATTTAACAGCTCTAAATAAATGTAAGTTTTTGCATACACAACATTTACAAATTTATAAAATAATATTTCTATACATTAAACTACCCAACACTATATGAAGTAGTAAAAATTAGAGCTTAATACCTATACTCCACTACATTTCAGGGGTAATTTGTGTACTTTGTACTCCACTAAATGAATTTAACAGCTATAGTTATAAGTTACAGATTAGGTTTTTACATACACACCATTTATAAAATGTGATGTATTTCTATAAATTAAAATACACAACAGTATATGAAGCACTTATAAAATATACAAATAAGCTCCACCTCAATTGACTACAACATCTAAGTACCACTTGCATCAATAATAATGAGCCAGTTATATAATCGTATGACACTGACAGGGGCCATTTTTTTATAATGATTGCTTTCACTTTTGATACTCTAAATGCATATTGTTACAAAATACTTTTACCTAAAGAAAAAGAAAGTAATGGAGTGCCTTTACATTGCTATTTTTACTCAAGTAAATTTCTAACTGCTTCTTCTGACCCCAAGTACTTCACTGTGCTACAGAGCTTTAACTTTTGACTCATTTGTGTATCTGTATTGTATTTATTACCCTGTCTAGGTTATGTAAGGTCATTCAGTATGTGTGTCGCCTCTTGTTGGGATGTTTCGACACCTTGCGATGAACTCTCACATTGAAAATGAAAGCATCAGTGTTTCTGATACTCTATTTTTACTCCTTCAAAAGAGCTAACTGTTCCGAAAAACTGCCAGGGAATGCCAAATTATACACATTTTACACATTTTATGTTTAACGGACTCATTTTATAGTCACCAGATATAAAACTGATCGTGAAAAAAGTATTTTACTCTAAAATCTCTCCTTAAAAAGAAGGTGTTTTTTTTTTTTTTAGTTTAACTTAAAAATATAACAGCAACTCAAATCTTATTAAATATATTTTATAGTCTTTTAGTATTAGTAGTTTCATAGTTTTATAGTTTTTATAGTCTCACATATTTCCTGAGAAAATGAAAGAGGACAAAGAAATAAATCCTTCCCCAGTAAGTTCTTACCTTATGCTTAGGTTATATCAGATGAGAACAGGTGCACAGGCAAAGAAATCTCTCCACTGAGCTGCCAACATGTGAGAGTGAATCAGCAGTCGGCCTGAAGAGAGAAGCAAGGAGGAGGGCCCAACAGAGAAGCATTCAGGGAACAACCTGCTCAACCTGCTCGTGCACCTGCCAGCAATAGCAACACACCCTAAACTGCTTCCAGTTGCACGCTGTGAAAAAGCCACTCAGGACAGGGATGGAAATGAGTTAATGGACAAGAGAAGAGCAAGACGGTTGTGAGGTTTGGAGAGAGTCCATTTGTAACCACACCGTTTCCCAAAATCTAAATAACTTGATTGTATTAATTTTCGGTTGCCAGATTGCCTGGTTGCCAGGTTAGATTTGTGAATTCCCCCTAGTGGGCGGAGCTTCTGGTCACAGGTCCTTTGAGACTTTTTTGTTTTTTCTCACAGAGGCATTGTAAACGGCTGCTGTCGTCATGGCAACAGAAAGGAGTAAGGTTTCATCCACGCCTTTGTCTC
Organism: Thunnus thynnus; assembly: GCF_963924715.1. Taxonomy (NCBI): domain Eukaryota; kingdom Metazoa; phylum Chordata; class Actinopteri; order Scombriformes; family Scombridae; genus Thunnus; species Thunnus thynnus. The sequence goes on from NC_089517.1 coordinate 9,181,708, forward strand.
TGGTCTATATCAGGCTACCGAATGACGTGTGACTTTGTGAACTCACACAGGTACTGTGCGTCAGATGAGTCAGGATTGTTGTTGCCTCATTCCTCTGTCATCTGAGTCACATCCTGGCTGAAATGATTTGAGTGGACGAGTGAGGCGGATGAAGTGGCACTCAAAGCTGATATGCTTTGGTGAGTTTAGAACAAGGGCGGGGTGTACTTGTTTTTTTGTGAAAATTAAATCTCCTTCAACTTGTTAAGAAATCAATCCAAGTCTCAAAGGAAAGGAAATAACACGGAGCATAGCAACAGCAGAGCAGTAAACAATGTTGTTATGTTGACACAAATACACACAATCAAATTGCAATACACACAAAAAACACCTTTTAAAAAACTTTTAAAATCCTCTATTGTACCTTTTTATTCTATTAACACATACATTTCATGGGCTTCTTGTTATCATGACATACAGTACCTTTGTTTTCTGCCACCAATTAAATAACGCAGAGGATATATTGTACTTTACACACAACACAGTTGTTCCAAAGTACTTTGATGAAAAGCTGTATAATTTACAACTTTGTGGCCTGCTGTTGTTAGCCCGCTAGCAATGCTAGCAGCCATCCTGAGGGAGACATGAATGTGTGCACCTGCAGTTTATGTTTACAACCTTACCCATCATATTTACTGTCCCCTTGCTTTGGGCCACACCATTCAAGTAAATTTGGCCCCGCAAATTTTTGTGTGACTGCAGTCTAAATCTACACTAGCTGCTTTATATACAGTCTATGGGCTGTACTTGTACTTGCTGCTAACATGCTCACAATAACAATGCAAATGCTAATTACCATTCGCAAGTGACATTATGTTCGCATTTTAGTTAAGCATAATAAGGTAGTATTTGCTTATGATCAGTAAACACAAACTACAGCTGAGACTGATGGGAATGTCATTAGTTTTGCAGGTATGTGCTCAATTAACCAAAGAATTGAACACAACACACGCACCAGATAAAAAGTCAAGGAATCACCAAAGCTGTTATAATTCATCCTGAGGCAGACATGAATGTGTGCACCAAGTTTCATGGTCATCTATCCAATAGTTGTTGAAATATTTTCTCAAAACTACAAATGTCAACTGCATGGTTGTGCTAGAGGAAAAGTCAGAGGAACAACAAAATCATTAGGATTGATTGTCAGGGGATGGTGCATGTCTGTACAAAATGTCATAGCAATTTATCCAAATGTTGAGATATTTCAGTGTGAAGCAAAGTGGTGGACCGACCATCTGGCCGACACTGTGGTCAGAGGAAAACATAAAATGAATGATGAAATAAAAAAATTGTAAAATCACAGTGTCATACTATTCAAATTGAGAGAATAAACTTATACACAGCTTTAGAAAAAAACACCAGAGCATGTTAGGTTGGGCACAGTTGAGACACACAGGCCAATAAAAGTGTTCTAAGTTGACTGAACAGGACAAACGTACAGCAGAAAACACCTTAGTTTGTAAGTCTTTAGTTATATTGTGGTTTGACTTTCATAACCTTAAACTGATTTACATATTATTATCTTCTAACCAAAAACATTTACATACATGCCCAGTTAGACACATGCAGTAGATATGTACTTTGTTGACACAACCTTATAACAGTAATTTTAAGGAGTGCAGTGGAGATATCCTTGTTTGGAGGTCAGCTGTTGATGCAGCCATAAATAAGCTTTTACAGTGGCTTACTGTCCCGAGCACACAGACTTCCTCACAGACAGCCTGTCACTGGTACCTCACATGGCTTGCCAGTGTTTGAAGATAATGGGATCATGTATTCTCATCGGGGACATGAATAAGAGAAGTGTCTAAATTTCAAACGGAGAATAGACACGCTTTAAATTTCTGTGCAAAACAAAAGTGTAAAAAAAGCCATGAAAAAGTAAAAAAGTGGGGTACTTAGAAACCTGATAAATGCATTATGAAGAGGTTCTTAACAGCTACATGGCACATTTATGAATGCTGATTCAAGTTTTATGTTCACATTGATGTGTGAAAGCTATTTTTGTCTCTATATCTGGCTGCCACACTGTACATTAAGATCCAGGAACTTTACAGAATATGTAAAGCTGAACAAGCAGTAGTTTGAGGTCATTATCAGGATGTAGATAATGCTGGGAACACACATTAACATGCAGTACATGTTCCCTTCCTTACAATGTTCCCTCTGTAATCTTCTGTAACTGGTCCAAATAGTCAAACACAATAAATTCATTTCCTTTGAAGACCAGTTTTCCTTGACCCAAGGGGACAATATCATAGAAATACATAAAGTAGAATAAGTAAAAGACAATGACAGTACTAAGACAGAATATGAGAAACTTACATATACAGTATGTATACTTCATATATAAAAACTATTTAAGTTTGTATTTAACAGAAAAAGTACAAAGTAAATGATAAAATCATATCTTAATGTATTATGAATTACACAGTCCCAGCACTGAGCTGCCAAATAATAGTGAAGTTAAATCCTCTATGTGTTGGATTTGAATATTTCTGACTTTAGCGACTCCTAGTGTTTTTATCAAAAAAGAAACCCTGGCAGAGAGAAGTCAAGTCAAGTCAATTTTATTTATATAGCCTAATATCACAAATCACAAATTTGCCTTTTAGGGCTTCTTCACAATCTGCAAAACATACCACACCCTCAATCCAAAAAAAAAAAAAAAAAAAACCTTCAAAGAGGACGTATCATGCACATTTGCAAGTCTATATTTATATCCTGGGGCTCTACTGGAATATCTTTGCATGATTTATAGTTCAAAAAACTGTTTATCTTATACTGGCCCTTTATGCAGCCCCCTAGTTCAGCCTCAGTCTGAAACAGGCTGTTTTAGCTCCTGTCTCTTCAAGGCCGCCCTCCTGATGAGTCCACTCTGTTCTGATTGGTTAGCTTCCAGGAAGCTGTTCCTCGGCAGACTTCCAGTGGCTCCGGATGCTACGTCAACTGTCGGTAGTAATATTTTACTTCTTTTTCTCATTCTTTACTTGAAATGGAAACTTCTCAAGTACATCTGACCTGAAATATGCAAGTGGACAGAATAGACCAAAATAGCAACATGGCAATATGGAAAATCTCGATGACAAAATTATAGATAGATTGTAAACATAAAGCAAACCAGACTGCACCAGTATCCACTGGGATTGTGTTTTCCACATACAAAAACTTACGCCATCACAATATTACATAAAAGTTCTGCTCAAAGTGGCTTTAATATAGTCTAATAAATTAAGTAGAGATGTACATAAGTTGCACTCAGCTGAAAAAAGTAGGGGAGACCAGGGACAGTTGTAACACTTTTTGCGATTTTCCCAATAAATCAAAAACTATTTACACTGGAATGGTCCATTTGCTATATTATAAACTGCAATGTGTCAACTACTGAAACAATGTATTTAAGTGGTTTTATGAAATATGTACAGGTTGCAAAATTGATTTAAATACAGTCACTCCACTGTTACAACTGTTCACTTGAAAATGTGGGTTTTGTTAATTTTATTGATTCAATTGTCTTACAAAAAGTTTTATTCATGAAAATTGTGGCCAAAGTGAGTAAATGGTAAACAAATAATATATTTTGTTGTTTTTTCCTCTTGTTTCTTAAGTTTGATGTTTGAGCTTCTTGGTGCAGAACGATGTACAGTTTGTGCAGAGTTTGACACTAGAAGGCTGTTTTCTGGGCTCATCTTAAATCTGAGTTTAAGTACGTACAAGCAGGATTTGTGACATCACAACTAGTTTGGAGCCAATCGTGTGCAACTTAAAAAGTATGAGGTCGAAACTTGAAGTGCACAAACACTGAGAACGGATTTTACAGTAAAGTAGGAGACATCTTGTGTTCAGCAGTTACACTTTTGAAATGAACAATATTTGAATATTCATAGATTCTGAATCGTAATGATGGAAAAGTAGATGTAATTTTAAGAATTTCTAACGAGGTAATTGAACTTTTTTGTGGAAAAAACACATCAGGCACAAATCATTATTCAAATCCATCTTAAGAGTCTTTTTATATGTCTTAAAATATGTCCGGAGGGGCAAGCACAATGCACAGAAGAAATTATGCTGGGTCTATACTCTTATTTTCTCAAAATGCATGTATGAAATTAAATGTCTTTTTATATTAGAATTTACCAGATGAACTAAAAAAAAAAGCTTTGCATTTTGATCATCTCTTGCTTCACAGGGTTCTGTGTTTCCTCGGCTAAAAGAAAGGAAGCACTGAACCTCCTTCTCTGTGCATTTAGAGGATTCAACCAGCTTTTATCATTGCTGTCAATAACTTTAGATGCATGTGGGTAAATAAATTCAGTTGGGAGCCATGTTCATTTAAAGCAGACTTGTCAAACACAAGCATGTCGATTGAATAATGATGATGGAGAAAATGTTTCTTCATTCATTCATTCATACTGTATGTATTCTTAATTCATGTTCCCGCGCTTCTAAAGAAAGAGTGCAGACATCATTAATTCATGCATACATGTTTTTGCATAAATTCCGTTTGATGTTGAATAGCAAAATGCAGTTTGCATTGTCGCACATGCAGTGTAGCTCATATATTTGATGATAGAATCGCACAGACTGCACGTAACAAAAATGTTACAGATAATGTATTGTGACAACACAGAAAATGTCACACACTGCAGCTATAGTTCCCTTTTACCTATTCTTATCTGTTAAATATTTCTATCTTCTTGACATGGCGACTCAAAGCTGATATTACTGATATAACAGAGGCTTTGCAGACTAGAACTGAAGTGACCAATATATGTCCAGTAATATGCTCAGTATGAGAAACCATTTCCCAATTTATGATTAATATTTTATTAACTTTCCTTTGAAATATCCTCAGTGGTTTTAGGACAATGAAGAAAATAAGTCCTAATATGTGGACATGGACGAGATTTTGAGCTCTGAGGCCCCTTTGGCTTTATCAGAGAGTCAATTTGGGAAAATGGCTGAGAGATGGAACATGTAACAAGCAAAATAACATAATGGGACTGCACTTATGTGAATCTTTTGAAGCATCCTTTAAGCCATTACAGTATTTAAGGTTAATTCACTGTGATTAGATGTAAACAGACAGAATAACAGGTCACACTGTGGATGTTTGTCTCTCTAGTTTCAAAATGGATTCATACATTTTTTTTCATAAAACAAGCAAGCAGTTTACATCTGTTATAATGTGCTTTCCAGTTTCACAATGATACTTTTTAATTAAAGTTTCATGTGTAGAACAGAAAAGATTTTTCCCCAGTATGTTCTCCAAATTGAAGCTCTCAGATGCTCCGAATAAACATTACATTTGATGACTGTTCTCCCCTGTATGCTAAAGATTCTGTGGCTCAGTCTGAACAGAAACACTTTGCAAATCTTTGGAGAGGCATAATGAAAACCCCAAACTGTGCTTGCTCTTGCTTATTTCCTCAGTCGATCATAAAAAGTGCATAATTTCTACAAAGTTGAATCCTGTGTGGTTTTCCTTGGAGGTTTTAATGGTTTTTGATTCAGAGTCGGTGAAAATGAAATTTAGCGGTAAATTGCTTCTAGGAGATGCATTAGTCTGAGGTAACAACATGTAATCACGTTCAAGGTATTTCACAACATGCCTGCGACATTTGAACAACAGCTGCCTGGCACATCCCCGCACACAGTGTGGGGAGTGTGTCAATTTAGATCAAAAACAAAAAATAGAGTCCTCACTGTTTTAACTAAAGAACATGGCTGCAGGTGAGCCATAAAAATAAATGTTTTTTCAAACGTAGCCAGATTGTTCCTTTATATATTCCTACACTTTGAGCTTTCTCTGTGGGCTTGATTACCGTCTCTGCATGACTGAAATGTTACTGCAAGCTCACAAAAAGCATTACTGATACCCTCTTAAAACCCACGAAGAGCATGTGATTTGTGTATGTTTTTTTTTGTATATGTGTGTGTGTGTGAAGATGCTTTTCTGTAGGTCAGGGGAGGGTAAAGTAATTCACTGTTAGAGCTGAATCGTCTTCTTAACGTTTGTGTCTTGCAGAAACTAGGGAGATCTCAGAAAGCTGAGTGGCTCTTCCTTGATATCTCTTAGGTTTAACCCTTAGATACACTGTACACACACTAACATTTCCTATTTGTTTACCCCTGGCTGGTTGGCATTTTATCCTTCCTTAGGAAATGCATTACAAAATGCCACCTACATCAGGGACACAGGCTCAAAACGCAGTGGCCACAGCTTATTAACTTTTCATTATGAATATCCAATAAAGGCTTTATGAGCCTGTTTTGGTGTTTTTCTGATTCTCTTTTTCCTCATGACTACCTTATACATAAAAAAGATGCTCACAAGCTTAATAAAAGATATGTATTTCAGTAGCGAAAAGTACTGAAAATAATGTCCGTGGGTGGTTGAACTTTTCTTCTTGTACAAACAAAGATGTGCCAACTTATTGTTGAAGTTATTGGCTTGTGTTTAGAGTGTTAGTGTTAGACATAATTAGACATAATTTATCATTCACTTATGATAAATCTTCTTAAGATGATCATGTGACTCTGACACTAAATGGATCACCGTGATATAGAAATATCTTATTCTTTTCAAATTAATTATGCCTTATGTTATCAAAACCTCCCACAGCATTAAAGATACGTTTGTTTATCAGCCAGAAGACATTGTGGACAAGAACTAGATCAAGATTTCTTTCCTTTGGATTTTAGGTCTGTTCTTCTGTCAAATTTCAAAGTTGATAGTTGGGTGTTTTTCATCCTTTTTCCTGGTGAAGCGTTGTGTCTGCGGGCAGGTGAACACCCCAGGTGGTACAAGAATAATCTGGTATATTAATGGATGCTGAGAGACTCAGTTACAGGGTGTCAAAGGTGCATGTAAACAGCTTAACTGGAGTACGGCCAAAAGCAAGGTTATTCTCTGCATGTAGCCAAAGGACATTTTGTATAACCACTAATTAGTCAGGCTAATCATAGGACAGAAATAGACAGTGTAATTATGTTAGTTATCATGTTCAAGTTAAAGCGGCATGAATTTATTTATTTTCTGTTTGTGTTGGCAGAAGAACTCCAAAACAAGCTGAAAAATGTATGTATCTGACATATTATCACCTTATACAGTTGCTATGGCTAACTTACGCAAAGCATTGATTGGGAACTCTGTTTGTGTTTACTTAAGTCTAATATTCAAAGTCCTTTTAGGTTTCAACCAATTCCTGAAAAAAAAATGGTCAACTTTCTTCACCAGCTTGTTCCTAAATTTTTCTGCTGGGCAGTGGGTTTATTTGGTGCTGGGCAGTGGGTTTATTAAAGCTTTTTTTTCTGAAAACAGCGGCCTGATATGGCTGAAAACTGGATGATGAGGGCACTACAACAGAACCACAGAGTAATGTGCCATAAAAACCAAAGCAATAACCTAAAGGAGGCTAAAAAGCTGTGTAGAGCCTCATTTTCTGATGTTTCGACTTCTTATACACGCTAATTTAAACCATTGTTACAATAAAAAAACTTGAAAAGGTGGATCTTTAAAATCTCTGTATGTTTTTCATTTATTTGCAGTAAACCCAATAAACTCAATAAACCCAGTAAACCCAATTTTATTCTCATTTATGATTGCGTGTGTCAGAGGAGACTGACTTGCATGCAAAGCTTGTTTGGACAAACAAACGGCAGGCTCATTTCTAGAAACTACAGCTTTAGATGACTCACTCTACAGACGTCAAGGCGTTGTAGTGTCCACATGTTGACTATAAACAACAAATACCAGAGCGATGAGCGATTCTAACAATATTGTCTTCTAAAATCAAAACCACAGACAGTCTGTCGAAGACACGTCTTTACGTGGTCAACTGATATTTGCAAATTCACCTCAGACGCTGAGTGACAGGGGATACAAAAGAGCTGCATTATTATGTGATGTTTGTTTATCCTTTCCAAAGCCTTTGGGATACTGATAAGCAGAGAACAGCAAACATAATGGCTTTGGATTATTGTGCCAACCAGCACTTTTAAAAGCTCCAGTTGATATATCAGCAGATTTTTTTTTTCTGACTGATGGTGTAACACAGTTTTTGAACCATAATTCAGAAAGAGAAATAATCAAGAAGACATCCAGGACAGTTGAAAGATACTTTCAAAGTTATTGAGTTGTCACCATCCAAGAGCCATGCACTGACTTTCAAAAGCGAAGAAATTGAAAGTGGTTTCCTGTCACTTTTATGGTTTTGATGTGACATAAGAAAGGCTGAACCATCGGGATAAAGTAACATATCACAGGAACAAGCTGCTTTTAAATCATTAAATGTGTGACAAATGGAAAGTTAAGCCAAGAATGTTTCCTTTGAGGAGCAAGTCTGTAGGTTTAAGAACAGATAATGCCTCATTCATATTTACCATCTGTTCACTAATTATGGCAGAGTGATTAAAACATGTTTGTATCATTAAAGATCATGTGATGGACCATAAAAACCATCAAACAGAATGTCCAACATCTCTTTTTCAAAAAAAAAATGTTAAATGCAGTAAGCGGTGTATATATTGTGTTTAATATAAAATCAAACCCTCAAGAGCGAGACTTTTGCCTTTAGAAATCAAAGTCTATCAAATACAGTGTGCTGAAGGTCAACAACAGTTTCTTTTTTTTCAAGATTACTTTTTTGGCATTTAGCCTTTATTGAGAGTTAGTATAGCAATACAGGAAATAAGGGAAGCGAGGAGGGCGTGACATGCAATGAGGGTCCCCCAGCCAGGAGTCAAATGGTGGACATTGTGGTAATATGATATGCAGCGTAACATTAGGCCACCAGGGCACACCCAACAATGGTTTCTTACAGAATTGAACTTGTAAAATACAAGATCCAATCATTTTTCAGGGTGACACGTTTATCTTGTTATATTTTGGTACAATATGTATAATCACATTTTGCAATGTTTCGGTAATTGAACCATTGGTGGTTGGCACACAAACGTCAAATAAATGATGTTGTATTTTCTTGAGGAACTGTCACACTAATTAAAAAAACGATAAATAATGCAAAGTAGTGTCTTTGCACCTCAACTCTGAGATAAACTAATAAAGATTGATGAATTTTTGAAGCGGTGACCTTGTATGAAGCAACTTGCAGTCACCTCCGTCACAGGAGACTAGATGACCACTTAAAGGGGAGTAGGAAAGCACAGCGCATCACAGTGTAACATTCATTTGTCATCCTGTGTGTTTATTTTGTATTTATTTATATAATTATTTCTATTGTTCTTTACCCTCCAGCAGTGATAAAATGGTGCTGAAGCATTTTTTACCACTAGATGTCAGCATCAACCAACACCTTTGCCTGTATGATCATAGACTGTATAGATGCCTGATAATAATAGATTGACCTAGTCAACATTACAATGGCTTGCTGGGGTTTTCTATTTGACAGTCATCTGACATAGTCTCAAACAGCTTGAGTTTGAGTCTCTGACTAAAAAGCTTTGTCAGGATAAAAGGGACAGATATCAGAAAGAGCAACCTGTCTGTCCTGGAAAGATGCCGCAGGGTGTTGCAAGTACAGAGTAGACAAAAGAGGCAGTAGTAGAATTACAATATACACAAACAGAATTGCAATATACAACCAAGAACTACAAAAGTACTAGCACACAGTAACAGTGACTTATGCACCCAGGAACTGCAAGAAAACAGAGCTGGTTGCAAGGTAAGAATATACTGTACCACACAGGATTTCATGTACAAAAAGAATAAAGCAGCTCTGCAATTTTTCAAAGTGACTGTAGTACTGAAGAGAGCAGTGCTTGCTTGACATCAACCACCCACAGGTAGTGACAATACACAGACGTGAGACTGATTAGTTAACAGGATACATCTGGCATAACCATCCATAGGGCCATGGAAATACACAGTAGTAGCACAAAGTCTACCTGTGTGTGGTTGATGTCTTACTCACTTTCTGTATAAGTCATAATATGCAGACTTTCTAGTTTGTTTTGTGTATCAGTTTTGAAGTTCTGGCACATGTTCATTTCATAGGAGAAGAAGAGAGTTGAGCATATATCCTCAATTTTCGTGCATTCAGAATGACCCATATAACTATTATAATGCCCAGTACATGCAGTTTACACTGAGATAAGCATGCACACAGTAGCTTAATATGTTGTAGAAGGGGTAATAAAACTCTACTCTCTCAAAGTAATCCCATACTACAATGAGCCTTCCATTAGAAGTTACTGCAATAATAAAAACATGTTGGAAAGGACTATTGTCTTCTAATCTTGGTTTATTTCCTCCCTGAAACAGAGCCCCCTTCACAGATTCTATTTGTTAGAGCTTGGGACGGACAGGAGAGAGTTACAGTGTTAGCATGATGAAGGTCGGTGATCCTTGCGAGGCTGAGTGTGTCCTGTGTGGAAAGATGAAGAACAGAGTCTGACAACACCTCTTATGGCTGCATGTAACAACGTCTCTTTGTGTAGAAACTTCTCACTTCGCTTCATGCTTCTTGACACGGGTGCATGTCATGAATTTCTAAGTAACTCCAGAAACATTACAGCACATTTAGTTTTCTCCAGTGACCCACAAAGTCCCAGATCCCAACCCAGTAACCACATCTGACATAAGGTGGAACAGGATGTTAGCAGCATGATGTGCTATGAACTAAAACTGCATAATTTGCGTCAATCATATCAAATCAGCATGGGCTTAAGAACATTTGGAAAGGTGCCAAAAACCTTTGAGGAATTCAGGCTACTCTAAGCGAAAAGTGAGCCAGAATCTGAAAAAAAAAAAAATTGTTTTGTTTTTTTACCTTTTTTGCACAGTCTTTGGCAGATGAGGGATATTCATTAGATCATTTTTAGATTTCCTGAGTTGCAAAATTTAACTAACAAATTAAATCTTTGCTTTGCTGTGTTATGAATATTAATAACAACAGTTCTATTAACTGGAATGGAAAATGCAAAAAAGACAAAAAAAAAAAAAGATGTAGGAGTTTTTTTAATTGGTGTTTGAGCCCCTGCCTCTTCAATATGACACTGCTGCTCTTCACTGGCACAAAGCAGAGACACTGTTGCCTTCCACAGTGATGACATTACATCCAGTCATGAGCTGAAACAACAGCAGCACTGAAATCCAGACTCACACAGACAGCGAGACAGATAAAGGAAGCAGGCACAGAAATTGGGATAACACATCAGAGGCACTGGAGCACAGGACCCATGAAAACATGTTTATGAAAGATACACAAAGGAATCCGATGATTTAGTTTCATTGTTCTTTTGACATCTCTTGGATGCTCAGGGTGTCCAATCTGTGTTGGAAATGGTTCACTTGGATGAGGTCTTTCATCTTAGCCATGAGATTTTTCACAGTCTTCACTGATGTCACTGTCTGTTTCTCTTTTGTGCAACCAAAAAAAAAAGATTTAACTCAAGAATGAACCAGTTTTTCTTTCCAAAGAACAATCTGAGAAATAAAAATGTAGAAAGTGTTTTACATCTCTTGACTGTACTGCAGCTGAGTTTGCAGAAAGCTACCAGCACCTTTCTCCTGACTGCCCTTTGCTTTTTTACACACAGTCTATTCAAGTATCTAGAATTACATATAAGTTATCTGTGAGTTGTGCTTATGATGGTTATACAACTGAAACAATACATTTTTTTGTCACGTTTCTTCACTTTTGTCACCTTTTGCACAAGTAATATACTGATTCCTTTTGCATCTTCCTACTTTTATCCCAGTGGTGGAAAGTAACTAAGTATGTTTACTCAAGTACTGTAAAGTAAAAATGTTGAGGTACTTGTTCTTTACTTGAGTATTTCCATTTGATGCTACTTTATACTTCCACTCCACTACATTTATTTGACAGCTTTAGTTACTTTTCAGATGAAGATTTGACACAATGGATAATATAACAAGCCTTTAGAATACAACACATTGTTAAAGATTAAACTTCTCACATGGTTTCATTTCAATAAATGTTCAAATGATCCAATATTTCACCAAAAATCAATCAAAGATTAGAGAAAAAGTCCAAAAACTGAAAACAGATGTGTGCATCAGAACTCTGTTTTTTTTTTCTTCTTTCGTCTCCTATTAATTCTTTGGAAGGGGCTCAATCCCTACATTTCATCTCACGACCCCTCAGATTTATCTGGTGACCCTTTGGAGGAGTCTGACCCCTAGGTTGGGAACCACTGGACTAAACTAGCTAACTTTATATAAAGTAGTTGAAACTAGCTCCACCTCCAGCAGCTACAACAGTAACATGCTGCTCTAACACTGATGCTTCTGTATTAATAATCTAATGATGTCATCTATAATAATATATCAGTCAAAGGGGCCAAACCACTACTTTTACTGCAAAACTTTAACTATATTTTGCAGCTAATACTTATGTACTTTTCCTTGAGTAGGATTTTTCATGCAGGATGTATTTTTTACATTGCCATCTTGGTATTTTTCCTTAAGTAAAAGATCTGAATACTTCTCCCACCACTGCTTTTTCCTTTAAGAATGGGCTTGTTATCTTGGCTAAACACACCTACTATTTGAAAAGTGCAAAGCATCAAGAGCACAAAGCTTATAGAGCATAAACCCTTTCACATGTGTTTGGTTTGCATACAGGAAAAAATTAGTAAATTGTTCTATTACGGTATATTTATACTGATATTTGATTAGTATTGATTTAAAGTAATGCAGAATTGGTGTCATTAGTGCACATGCACATTTTTGTAGGGAATCTAGACAGAAAGTCTTGAGCCAAATGCAATTAGACTGTCAGTGACTTTCCACAGTCCAAAGCAAGTTTCAGACCAAGAAGCTCAGCTGTGAGCCAACTTAAATGTAATTGGACTTTTCTACAAGTGAAAGAGTGAGTAATGATTTTCACTTATTCTAATTTACTTGTCAATTAGGAGAACGAATCACAGGTGATAGGGTGATAGGGGACTCACAAGCTCTGCATATGTTATTGTGTATTGAAAGAAAATGATCACATTATTATTATCACATAATAATAATTATAATACTTAATGTTAATGTAATCATAATTACATGCACAGTCTAACATCTTAAAATGTAAGTAAATACACCAATAATATTCAGAAACTTGATGAAATACATACAATAAATATACATGGTATCCAAAGTAGACCTTAAAGAAAACTGGATAAAGATACATCATAGTAAAATACTGTACAATTACAATACATTTCAGATTACTCCAGCTGGGATGGGTAGAAAGCCTAGCTTTAGCTGGCAAGTAAATATAAATTTTAATGTGTTTTTTTAAATAATCCCATAATATATTATAATCACATTGTAATGACATTGCAGTGCAGTGAAATCTGCTGTTTTGGGTATTAAGGAAAAATCTGTCACTTGCCTCCAGCAAACTTTGCCCTGTTAGAGCAACATGTTCATGATTTCTGGAAGTTTGAGCCCACATTAGTATTTAATAGGTGATACAAGCCAGAAAGGATTAAATCTATTGCCAGTTTTTTACAGATTTACAGCAATGTGGAACAAAAAGGCCACTGGCTAACCTCACCACAATCTTTGATCTTCCTCTACAATACCTCCATGTTAACTCCAAGGAATATTTGCCCACTGATTAGATCACTCTCCATAAATGTCCATTTGACATGCCCAGCTCCAACCTAATGTGTCAGGAAATGTCTTCGAGGCTTAATTTCATTTGAGTATCCACTATTATTCACTATTTTTGGTGACACATGGAAAGAGTTGCGTAATCAGCACTTTGTCTAGTTCGTGTTGGGAGAGCAGAATTAGAAAAGCTTTGTTTTATGACACTAAAACCACAATACTTACTTCATATGCTCTTTTTATGGTTTCCCTAGTAGTCATAGTCCATGTCCTTGAGCTGTGCGGTGTGTCACTGAAATGACTTTTGACTATTAAGGAGTGTTTACAACCAAGGTTAAAAAGGTATTTCTCCTTCAGTTCACTGTTTACAATTTGGGGGGGAATTACTTCCTAAAATAAAACAGAAATGTCAAAAAAACAAACAAATTACAGGGCTAGCAAACCACAATATCAATAAAACAAGTTATAACATATAAAAACCTAAACATGTAAAGTACATAAAACAATATAGAGAATAAGGTATTAAGCCTAACTTAAAATTACTGAATGACCGTTCAATAAAAATGAGTTTAATAGGCACCGTGGGCACATTGCGAAGTGTGTTCTGTGGAAACTCCAGAGAGCCACAATACAGAAGTTAAAGTCAGTGTTTAACTTTTATTGGCCAATTTCCTAGACGGATCTATATCCTGAGAAATGTAAGAAATTACACAACAGGTCACGGCTGGTCAAATGTAGCTTTCTCCCTGTCTTATGTAACTATAGGATAGAAAAGTAGTCAGTGCTTAATTGACAGTCTACTAAACTCCTCCCCAAAACAATGATTGCTGATGTAAACTACAAACATGTCTGACTAGCTTACTTACTACCTACAGTAGTAACCGATCATTACTTCCACGGGTTACAAGTTACGTAACAAAATGACCCCATTCACAATGACCACATCCTATGTGTAGTATTTTTTAATTGTGTGGAAGCTGGATGCTACTATATCAGAGTATAGAGGCTCCACATGTTCTGCTCTTTATTGGATTTGGAGAAGTTTACAATCAAGCAACAAACTTGTTATCCGAGATAATGATACGTTCCACAAACACATTGGTTAGTCCTCATCCTAAAGGCATTTACCCTTGTAACATTAAAAGTGAAAATACACACAATGAGGAACAAATCTAACCTCCTTGTATATCCGAGTATTGCTAGGTTATGTTGGAATTGAAATAGCAGTCTGACTTTATATTTTCCCCTCTAATACTAACAAGCCTAACTAGCTGCAATACAATAACAATTCTTCTTTATTTCCATGTCTTCTACATGGATCATCAACTGGTGAGTGCTGCCTGCAGGAATCTGCTAGCTTAAGCTAAAGTCTGTTAGCACAACAACATATATATAGTATGTAGCCATCAAGTGCATATTTAAGATCCCTTTTACTAGATTCTTTTTTAAAACAAGTCAGCTGGAAACAATAAAAGTCAGCTGGAGAGCATGTTTTCACCTGACTCTTGGAGCTACAGTAAAGTCTGCTTAATTAACTATGGCTACGGCTACGACTAATAAAAACTGTTAGCGGCAGTTTTTATTTCCGCCAGCAAAATTGACAGCTGGTAACAAGAAGCCTGATTTTGTCTACTTCAGTCTGAAATCAAGTACACAAAAAAATCAAAAAAAGATAATTAAGAATTTCAAGTAGTAAATGTGCCTCATTATCATTAACTGCTTAATGGCTTAATTAAATGGGCAGTTGCTCTAAAAGTATTGCAAAGCCTAAGACCTAGGAGACTTAAAATGGTTTTGGCACATCAGAAACGATGCCACCCACAGTCCCATTAGGACCATGATCCTCCCAGACCTGCAAATAAATTGGTAAAATGTTTTGGAAGAAAATTAAACAAGGATTATATTTGGGAAAAGAGGGACTCTTTCATGCAGCAGAATTCTGTCCCAGTTAAGTACAACGTGGGCATTAATGGTGTCGTTCACAGGCAGACATGGGCAGAGATGGGCTTATTCCCGCGGCCTGGCACCCAGGCAGACAGTCAGGATACTCACAGGGCCTCAGCCACCATTCATGTAGCAGCACGATCCAAAGATTACCGCACTGGTTCAGCTGTCTTGCCAACTACCACAATTGCTTACAGCATGTGGAAAGCATGCGCACACACTGAGCTAAAATAAGTGACCCTGTGGCAGAGTTTCAGCAGGCCCTCAACAACTCCATTGTGCTGTGTTTGAATGGAAGTTTTAAGTATATATACGGCATAAACAGCCATAATCAAACTGTTTCAGTAGTTTCATTGTTTCATTAGTAATTCTGCAATTATTCCAATCACATTTCATGTGAAACCATCCCTCTTAAAGAAGCCAATCTAGGGTCAAAGCTATTTCTAAATCATCCCCTGCAGTAAATAGGTTTTCAGTCAGCCCCAAAAGAACAATTATTCCTTGTGGTGTAATATAGGGAGTCCTGTCAATTAGCAATGGAAGCAATGGAGGCCACAAGTGCACTTTCTCATGCAGAAGTTAACTAGTTAGAGGCTTAACAGTTGGGTTTATGCTCCTCGCACAGACCCCCACCGTCTGTGACCTTTTCATTGAGGCTAATAAATGTTCTTGTGTAATTACACGCTGCAGACCCCTGCGTAGTGGCAATAAAAGCATACGTTCGGTTCAGTCATTTTATTATCCCAGATGGCAAACTTGAGTTGCAGTCAGGGGCACAAGATAAGAAAAAACAACACAAGTACAAAAACAAAAAGTACAAAAATGTTTCCTGTATATACAATAATATACAATACACAGAACACAATAATACAACAAAACAGCCTTTGAAATGTTTCATTAAAGGGCAGCCGTGGGTTGTTTCAGGACTTTCAGCACTAACTTGACTCTTGCCTTCCTTCCTTCCTTCCTGGCTAGACAATGATTCCTTTGACAGTATCCAGAGTCATGTTTTTTTGTAGCCAATCCTTATTTATATATATATATATATATTAACAGTTGGGTTTATGCTCCTCGCACATATATATATATATATATATATATATATATATATATATATATATATGTGTGTGTGTGTGTGTGTGTGTGTGTCCAATAAAAAGGGAACAATTAATAGTTATTATTGTTATTATATCATCACCTGATTCAGTTCAGTAGTCAAACATTGATAAATTTGTGTATGACATATCTGGCTGCAAAATGTGACTTATGAAAACTTATTCTTTTGATGACTGTAGATATATATATATATATAAAAGGTGTTTTGCGAACCTTTACCCTAATTCTTACTGTAGAACTATGTTTCTCTAACATTTTTTAAAGAGTTGTATGTGGACAAGGACCCATATTTATAAAAGTTTTGAGAATCACACTTCAGGAGGTTCAAAAGAGACAACTTAGATGTAAAAAACTTAGTTTCTAAAAGTGAAGAGACACATTTATCAAGCAACATACTCTTGCTTAATATGATGTGTAGGAGTAACCTTTAGAATCAATATAGGAGTAAACAGTACAATCTGTATTTTTATTGTTTGCCATTATGAGAAAAAAGTGACTTTTAACTTTCACTTAAGTTCAAGTTCTGGATCCAGCTTTACCCAGAGCCTGCAGACACTGAGCCAAAACAAGGACACTCCAAGCTAAAAGGGTTTATGACCAACAACAACCTCTGCCTCAGTGAGCCTGGGGACGACTCTTAACAGCAAACATCCAAAGCGAGGTGTTAGACATGCTGCGTTAATGATGATGACACTATACACGCCTCCTTGGAGAGAATAACAGCTGACTCCAGGGGCAAGGCCAACTGCTCACAGGTGAGCACCTGGTGACCCCGCAGCAGCAAAAAAAACCCCACTAAACTAAACAGTAATTTTATGAGGTCATCACCTAAAAGTGAGCAGGACAGAGTCAGGTACGATCCAGTCAGAGCAGAGCAAGTTCAGGTATTGACAGAATGTACGAAATAACCTCATGAATGGTTTATAAGGTTGATAAATACCTAACTAGCTCTGCTCACTTCCACACACTGTGTCTGCTCACCAGGTGAACAGTTCCCCCTGAGACACACTGATGCAGTCTCTGCTAATGATGGGCAATTTAGAGAAGTATGCCTGGGGGAACGGCCTTATTGATCTGGAGCATTGTTTTTGGACTTTTGTGCTGGAAATGAATCGTCTATACAACAAAAAACCCCGTGTTCTGAGTTATGAAGACATGTGAGAGGGAGGTACTGCGCACTGCTGAGAGAGACCTGGTAAAAAAAAATACTGAGACAAATATTGAACTGCTGGAGCCACCATGCAATTGTAAAGTTAAGATTGCTTTTCCTTAAAGTTTTTTGTTTGTTTGCTTGCTTGCTTGCTACAACAATAATTCATATCTTATACAGACAACCAATTCTAAAATGCCAGCAAGCGAACAAACAACATAAAAAACAACAACATACACATACATACATAATAAAAACAAACACAAAGAAAATAAGTAGTATTTTCTAGTAGTAGTAAGTACTATAAGAAGTAAGAAGGTATTTTTTCCCTTTTAACATTGCTGCTAAACAGTTGTTTTGGAGAGGGCTGACAGAGCTACCCTAAAAGATAATCAGTTAAAAAATAGTAAGAAATGACCACATTTGCAAGTTTGGGTGAACTATTGCTCAAAGGCTTTTACAGCTTGCACTGCATGTTACTGACAGAACAATACGACTTGAGGTACAATGACCTGCTGGTCAAACAGCAGAGCACTTTCAGCTCCGCTGTGACAAAGAATAATACAGGAAGTTATTTCTGCCAGCTGCCATCACTTTGCACAATAACTGTCCTCTGTGTCGGTAGAAGGACTCCTCTGACAGTGAAGACAGACTTTTATGTATAACATTATCCATCACATCTGTTATATTTCATATTCATCTGTTGATAGTCTTTGAAGTACCGTCAGTATTTTCTGTTTTATATGTATATACATTGTGTAAATTATTCATTTATCAATGTAGGCTTAATTTCATTTAACATCCCTGTACAATCCTGCACCTCAATACCATAGAAATATCCACCTTACTTGTACTAATGTGCAGTATATTATAGCATATTAATATCATTGAACAGTGTATACTCAGCAAATAGTATATTCTGGTTATGGTTACATCTCTAGGCTCTATTCTGTTTTCATTTATTCTATTTATTTTTAGATTTGAGTTAGTCTATTTAGTTATTGTATATAACATAGTTTATTGTATTGTATTTGTTTCCTTTAACTACCTCATCGTTTTTTGTATTTTGTGATTTACATTAAGTAGCTGCTGCTGTAATGCTGTAATTTCCCTTTAGTATTTGATATTCTGTCTTTTTACGTAGAAATCTATTAAAGCTACAAGCTCTTTGGACTGAAAAAACGATTTCACTGAGAAATAATAATGAATGAAACACCAAAAGTGAGTTTTTAAACACAGCATGTTACGCTTCAGATGCCAGGCAAATCTGATTTTACAAAGATCAATTCTAATCTTTAGAGCTTTCTCTTATTTGGAAGTGATTGCATCCATTTTCTCGGTTCAAGTATAATTAACCTGTATTGGTTGCTGCAGTAACGGCATGGGTATGCCCAGCGAGCCAATAAATAAAAGCTAAGCAGAATGCTGTAGGCTAGATGAGGAATACAGATGTATCCTCCTGCACTTTTAGGCCATAGTGTTTAGTTGCAGCGCTTAACTCCTCAGCAACAGAGAGTCGATTTGCCGCCACGTTTCATGCTGCCGTCACTATCTGCACTCAGGATCTGACATCAAGTTGTTTCATGAGGGGCATGAAGAACATTTTAAACTCCAAAGTGAGCCACATCTCTATTTTGATGTGAATTCACTGTCAACCATCTATGAATTTGGTTTGTATCTGACTTGCAAAAAGATTAATACCCATGCGTGTCTTTTAACGCCAAGCCCTGATAAAAAGCAGTCTGGCTGGGATTTGGTCTGCCAGTCTGAACATACTGTAGCTTTGGAGATTTTCACGCCTGTCCCCATGACAGCCTGTGATTTACACACAGCTCAAGATGCAATATGGTGTATGAGTCATTTCTGTTTGTGTCCAAGTGATTCTATGGTCCTCCCAAGGTGCTGCCAGACTGATTCACTGTGGTCGAATGAATCATCTCTCAGTTAAAATAATTCTTATTATTCTTTTCTTCTCCGCTGTTAAACAATGTGAGTATTGCAGATTTTCAAACTCTGATACATTGTGAAAAAATGCCCATCTGCCGCACATTTTGGATTAATCTAGTTGTTTCCAAATGGATGGCTGTTGTTCATAAACGATTGTATTTAGCCTATGTTTCAGATGAATGAGTATGAGTGTATGGATCCTGTCTAACATTGTGGTTGAATGGTCTGTCTCTTCATATTGTAAGCATGTAACCCAAGGAGCCCCATTTATTTTTCTAAATAAAATGAATTTGTGTCATCAGCACTGTGTAATCGAAACCTCCTGAAACAAATTGTCCAATGTTGGCCATTGGTTTAAAGATGACACAACACTACTATGTGATTTTCTGCATTTTTACCCCCTTTTTCTCCCAATTTGGAACAGGCATTGCGGTCTTTGCTACTGAGAACTCCCACTCAGTGCAGCACGGAACACTTGGTATCTCAACAGCTTTATTAAGTTGGGTATTTCTCATAGTTTCGCTTTCTTGGTTTTCTCTTTCTTTTCCTCAGTTCCCTGCACATTTGGTGAGCAATCTACTGGGGAAATCCTGTGAATCAGCAGGAAGTTTTACAACTTTTTTTATAATTTACAGATTTTTACTGTGGCCCTGAGAGCTCAACGCACTGTAACATCAGAAAACACATGCAAATAGACAAAACACAAGCATGTGAAGAAAGCGGATACAGAAAACACAATCAGAAACAGAGACGTGCTACAAATCACACAACGGAAATGATTTACAAAATAACTAAAGTTTCCAGGAGACACTTTAACACGGCAGACATATCCGCTGCTTTAGTACATCCCATTGACTCACATCACTGAAGTATTTACTGAAGTCGAGTCTGTCTGTGGTGTTGGAAAATTGGGCCAACAATGTAAGTTATGTTTTCTGTTTTTGGTTGTGTTTTCTGTATTTGCAGCGCTCTTCTGAATGCCATACATGTGTTGTCCAACTGTTGAATATGTTTTCTTAATTTGCTTGTGTTTTGTCTATTTGCATGTGTTTCCTGAAGTTGCACCATAGGGCAAAAGAGATTTCACTTTAAAAAAATATATACTAAGCAGCATTTTGCTGTGTTAAATCTGTATATTTTTGAATTAACTGTGAGAATATAGTAATACTAATAAATGTATATGTGTAACCACATTTGCATTGATGTAGTAATAATGAGCTGTTGACCTCAGTCCCCTTCTTCCTACTCTCTCAGCATTATCTATGTACTCTGTTGTCTTCAAACATCCACATGCAGTTCATACAGCAGAAGACACACAGCACCTTAGTTATATTGTGCCTAGAGTTCTATTTTCTAGCCCAGTGTCAGTTAGTTTGTTGTTATTTGATTCAACACAAATTTATCATGTAAGTACACTATGAATTGCAGAAAAAATGTCTTAAAATGAGACTCTGACACAGTGTCTCTCTAGAGAGCAGAGCCTCTATATTAGGTAATAATGCAGAAACCATCTTAGGGCATTTATAATTTCAGTTGATGTTGCACTTTGATGGTGTGTATTTTAAAGATTTACAGTTCATGATATTACCACAAACCAATTGACCTATACTGTGAACGTGGCACCTTCAGAGCCCCTGGTGTCTGGTGACCTCAGGTTGTTGCCCTCCTTGACCAGTTGGCAAAGCAGCCTTGGCAAAACCTCAACGAATCAAGTTTGTTCAAAAAATTGATTTCCATTAACTTCCTAACCTCACAGGGCAGAGGGCATCACATTTTGGAAGCAATCACTGCAAAGATTAACCAGACTCTTATCAGGTCAAACATTAGATGAACCACTGAAAGTTTATTTGTCCAGAACATATAATCATGTACTCCATGAACCCTCAGTAGTCATGTCAGCACGCCACCACGTTTTAAAATCTTTACGGCTTCTTGAAGATATGCTCTTGGGTAGACTGCTGTTGAAATGCTTTGAGGCGTCTCACACATTGGCAGGGAAGGGACAGGAAGAGCACGTAGTGTATTCTGTGCTTTCTGTCAGTGCAGGTGCTTAAAAAATGTATAAAACATATTTCAGCAAGTATTTTGTGTAGACTTGTAAAGATGGGAAAGAATTCCAGACTCGCTGTCTACACTATAATAACTGAGAGTTTATATCCGTCTTTGGGATGATAAATAATGGTCACAGTTGACCTCATTATGGCACCAGTGCCTTGAAGATATCTCCTTCTTTTCACAAATGACTTGAGCAGAACCACTGGTCACCAGATACAGCCATAAAACAGTATCCCTTCTGATGCACTATGAGTGTGTGGCCTCTTGCAGTTTGAAGCCAACACGGCAGATGAAGATGAGAGACATCACATCATGGTCATTCAGCCAACCCTAACGAATATGAAATATTTAGAACCTATAGGTCTACACCACCAGCAGCAGTAGCAGGTGTGTATTTTTGTGTCAGTTTGTAACAACACTTTAAATATCAGCAGTGTTACCACAGACTCAAACATACTTGATAGTCTTCCACCACATCTTCTGTTATTGGGGGCAAGCGTTCCTCATTGGCGACTATCATTTTTTACAGTGTTTATCACACCTAATTTTTTAACTCTCATATTAAAGGATAGGTTCACAATTTTTCAAGTCTGTCTTAAAACAATAGTCAGGTGCCCAAATGAACAGTGACCATTCCTCCTGTTCATACTGATCATTAAGAGACTCCTTCATAATGCACTTACAATGTAAGTGATGCAGGACAAAATCCACAGCCCTCCTTCCATACAAAAATGTATCTAAAAGTTTATTTGAAGCTAATATGAAGTTTCAGTCTAATTAGTCCAATCAAGTGGGTATCTTTCAAATTTACTTACATTTATTTACATTTTTAATGAAAAATTTCCTTTTTATGTTATGATACTTCCACTGCAGCTGAACAGGAAAATACTGTCCGTCAAGACACAAAGAGGGAATTTTTTTACTAAAAAAGACTTGAACTGTGGAAGATATTCACTTGATTCAACTAATTTGGACAACCGAAGCCTTGTATTATCATCAGATAATAAGTGGCAGATGGCTGCCGACCTAGACCCCAGTTCTGCTTGAAGTTTCTTCCTGTTAAAGGGAGTTTTTTCTTGCCGCTGTCGCCAAGGGCTGCTCACGGGGGAATGTTGGGTGTCTGAAAATTAAAGAATACGGTCTGGACCTGCTCTATGTGAAAGATGCCCTGAGATAACTTTTGTTATGATTTGGCACTATATAAATAAAATTGAATTGAGTTGAATTGAATAGATAAACTTTTAAATAAATTTTTGCTCAAAAGCCAGACTGTAGATTTTGTCCCATTCACTTACATTGTAAGCACATTTTATATTATATTAACAGGAGGAATGATTAGAGTGATAAAACCTGTTTCAATGTTCATATAGGCACCTGAGTGTTGTTTTAAGACAGACTTGAAAAATTGTGAACCTATCCTTGGCTAAGTGTCAACCTAACTTCCCGTTTTATGACAGAACAGGTCAAACGAAATGACAATCCTAAAGCTATGTCATGCATCTATTATGTGTGAAGAAATCATTCATTGATTAGTATATCTCAATGAGTTGGCATGGACTTTCACTACGAGGTCAACATTAAAATCTCATCTGGCTCTATAGATCCCAATCCCCAAAAAGCTCTTGATGGAGATGTAGGATGCCAGACCAGTTCTAGCTTCTAATGCTCCTTCACCAATCACATAGCGTCACCAGGTGGCCACAAAACTTGGGCCCATGTCATTTCATACACCACAACACTGCCTGCTCAAAATAACTGTCTTTAGTGAATTTTGCAAAGTTACATCCTTGCCAGCCCTGCTGGAGTGCAGAAAACCACAATCAACAAATTTGGCTCTTGAGACTCACTGGTAACTGTTTTCATCAGAACTGTATCGTAAAATTGAGTTGTGCAGAGTTAAATGACCGCTGTGTATGTTTATTTTTCCAAATTTCCTGTGCTATGAATGAAGTAGTGCATTATTTATCCTTCCTAAGCTCAAATACCACAAAGTCCCTGAAGTCATTATCTACTGAATGAGACATGTGCCCGAATGACGCCATCCCCAACTGCATATGCAAGACATTATCATTTTATGATTATAGTTTTCCTGATATTAAGCTGCGGTTTTAAGATGGAAAGAGGTCACATTTCAGGTCTCTAATCTATGCTTTGAGAATTGTATCGTTGTATCATTAATGGTATATGTTTTAGTCCCTTTAGAATATATGCATTATACTTTCATTCTGCACATAACATTACCGTCGATTTATTCTTGGAAACAAATTTGTCTGTTTGTGTTTCTATATTTCATATATTTGTGATAAGAATCCCAGTGCATATACAGTATTCTTTAGCGAGTTCCCTTTCCCAATAAAGAGGATCATTAGATAAACTGAGGATTTATACGACAAATGACCTCTATTAAAATCAGGACATTCATTTAGCTACAAGGGATTTTTCTCAAAGCTGCTACCAATTCAACTTCAAAAGTTCCTTCATACAATGTCTCAGAAAAGGTCCCTTCAGTCACTGTGGTATCTTTTATAGCAGTAATTGTGTCGTTAAACTGTTGAAGTCACCATTGGACAGAGTACAAGGCACATTATGTCACTGATCACTAAGAGGAAGAGGAGTGACGCAGGACTGCTCTGACTGCAGCCAGACTTTTCAATCTCTTTATAAAGAGCTCTGTGGGGTTTTTACTCTCAAATGCTTGATATTTTTTCCACGGCTGTGTTAATTGAGTAGATTTGTCTTTGTAAAATGCAGTTGTCTTATTAAATTTATAGTGCAGTATGCTGAGTCATCAACAAACATCCAGTTTCCTTTCAGTTTGCTCCCCAGTTAATTTCAGTGTGATATATTTTCTCAGTTTCATACATCATAAGAAAAACAACTCATTGTCACCCACAGATAAAACCGCTGCTCTGCTGAAGTGTGGATTGGGATGTAATGAAAATGCAAATGAAATTAATTATTTTGTAATAATTGTAAGTAATGTAACTGGAGATAAGGTATAAATTATGTGTTATGCCTGGTAATTGGCTTTCAATTGTTTTTTTTCTGGACTCAGCCTACGAGGAAGTGGTGGTGTGACATAATGTGAAGTTGAAAAAAAAGAATCGTATCATCTAAATCATCCCGAGATAAAAATTTCATGGTTGTTAAAGCACAGCGTCATTTATCAAAAGCTGTAGACCCTGCTTGTCAAACACTTGTCAAAGCAATGTCTGCCTCAACATGAAATAAGAGTAATTCTAGTGTTACGTTGTGAGTCATGCTGTGTGTGCACATACAGCATGTCGTCCTGAATACCAGTACATTCTTCAGCAAAGCACAAATAGTGCTTTTTTTTTGAATATTTGTTTCATACAAATATTTTAAAAATTATTTGTTTTCAGAAGAAAAAAAAACCCATTGCAAATACCGGCGCACAAGTCGGTTACATCGCTATCTCAGTCTCTCTCCTCTGCTCTGCTGTTACGTCTATCAGCAAGTCTCAATGAGGGGAGTCCCCTTCTCCTTTACACAAAGTTAGGTTGTTAAAAATGGGCAATAAATG
Organism: Thunnus thynnus; assembly: GCF_963924715.1. NCBI lineage: Eukaryota > Metazoa > Chordata > Actinopteri > Scombriformes > Scombridae > Thunnus > Thunnus thynnus. Next base: position 9,207,094 of record NC_089517.1, read on the forward strand.
AAAAGTGCAAAGCGAGAATCGCCTTTGATGTTCCTCCCTACATGTTACACGCTCTGCTGTCTCTGTGTTATGGGTGTATAAATAGGCAGAGGTCTGTCTGCAATGAGACGATGAGTAAAGTTTTAGTTCAGTAGTCAGTGCAGTCGTCTATGATCTGTGAGACTCCGGTTTGAGACCCGGTGTGGGGACCTCCTTCGTAAGGTAGTTTATTCATGAACACTTATTGTAACACTTTAATTTTCTAATATTAAAAGTGTAATAAAAACAAAAACAGGATTTTTAAGCCTCTTTCCACTTTTATTTGAATACAAAGACAAATTGTTTTGCTGCCTCAACAAATACAGATACAAATACAAATACTGGGCTCTCTGTACATCCCTATTATATACTTCATGTTATTTAACACTATTGGTTAAATAAAAGTGGATATTGTTACAAATAATTTTTGTTACGAGACCTAGTGACCAGGGAACTATCTATGTTTAGGCCAAGCAGCAGCTACCACAGCTTGAGGCTGGAGACAGTGCGGAATCACCTTAAAGTGCAATGCCACCGACAGCCACTAGATGCTGGCTCCAATTGACTCTCATTCAAAAAGTGTCAACTTCTCTCTAGAAATACTAAATCAATAATTTTTTCAATGAGCCATTATGGTGTCAGTCGCTAAATCCAGGTCCTCTAACAAGTGTGCTGGTGGTGATTTTGAAAGTTTTTGCTCCATTATTAAGATTAGAAGATGCATAATAGGCTTATATGTCTGTCGTGTGAGTGTTCTTTGCTTACCTGCTGCTTTCCCCGGGGCTCCTGGACTCGCAATGAGTTGACTATTGACACAATATTTCTATAAGTTTAATTACTTGATTATGATGCCTGCCCTGTTAGAACAATTAAGCTAAAGTAGCTAATGTTAGCTGAAGTGTGCGCAGCTCAATGTTCCCAGTAAGCTAGCATTTGCTTCGGTCCAAGTTAGAGAAGCGTGATTCTAGAGAGTGAAAGGACCATTCTACTTATTTGGAAGGACCCATGGATGTATAAAGAGAACTGGATACAGCGTCGGGGGTGGGGCCCCGTTCATTCCTATGAAAGTTGCTCAATGGCACATGAAGCCAAAAAAGTTCAACTTCTTCTGCAGTGCTTCCACATCTGTGCGGCCCATAGAGCAACTGTACGGCTCTTCTAGGATTTTGAAATGTGAACGGACCAAATGGTTCAAATTCTGATAGTGAGACGAGTCATTTTGCGGGGTTGTGATGCTCAAATAAATGTATCCGCTGATTTCTTTCACAGTGTAAGTCTATGGGAAAAAGTCTTTTTGGGCCAATGTGCATCATGTGATGTTGTAATTATATGGTCTGGTCGCTATGTTAAATTTGCTTCAAAGCCCGGTGCTCTTCCTCTATCCGGTTCTCTTTATACATCCATGGAAGGACCTGGCAGCAAACAGAAAGGAGGGCATTGACTATAAGCAGCAACTCTGGACTTCAAACCAATGACTGACGTCACACTTTTGCTACATCCATCTTTATATTCAGTCTTTGGTTTAGGCGTGGTCTCTTGTTTCAACATAGATTTGGTCAAATTTGCATTCATACAACTACCAATTTGGCAAAAGTTGGAAGTTTCAACCATTTATCCATTACTTTTAGCCATTTTGACTTCTGTGCTGGCTTGCTAACTAATTCCTTTCAGATTGTCAATCACAGCACATGGTTTGGGTTATTGTAGCTCGTACAGTAGTTGATTGAATTATTGTAACAAAAAAAATAGTAAAAAAAAAATCAGCCTCAAACCAGTTTTTAATATTATTTGTGTATTTATTTTCCTCTCTTTTTTTAAATTTAGCTAAGCTACTCCACAATCTTTCCACGTAAGTAACCCCACTGAGCAACACATGCTGACATAGCTCACTTGTCCATAGTGGCCTATGACAAGCTTAAGTTCATGCCCAGCGAGCTACTGTATGTGGCTGAAGTTAAAGAATCTCATTCATGGTTAAAAAATTGCGCCTGTGTGTTGAAACTGAAGTCATTGCTCCTGAAGAGCATATAAATAAGTTTGCCTGTGTTTCATTGCAATTTTATTTGGAGTGACTCATTTTTGGCATCTGAGGACTTGCCAGTGAATTTTATACAGGACTTGGAAAGAAAGAGTCACTAACAGAAACGTTCATTTTCTCTGAAAAGGTTGAAATCTGAATGCATTTATTTATTTATTTTTTACTGGTCTCCACAGAAATAAGAATGAAAAACACCCACTGTTCTAAATCCAGTTCTTTTCTGGCGTAAAGGCAAGTTCACATGAGGTCCACTGTGGTGAAGTATTCCCTGCTTCTCAAAGATCAATCAAGTCATACATGTGCATTGACACATTGCCAACACAAGTCTGTGCTTTGCTGTCTATTACTCAGAACTGTCTTTATTTTTCACAGTGAGTCAAAGGATATGAGCTAGCCTGAACAGCAACAGCTGGAGCCTGCCAGTTGCCGTAGAGAAGAAGATCATGATTTGAAACAGACAAGACTAAAGACTCAAGAGCACAAGCTGTTTTGTTTTTGATTTCAAATAAGAAATCATAATATCTGACAATGAAAATAATGGCTGTGAAAAGCAATATAAAATAATATTTTTATTTTTTGAATCATAAAACGCTTCACAAGTTAGGAAGATAGTTTTGGACAAATGGTAAAACATTTCTGTGGATCCAGACCTCAGGGCTTTGAAAAATAAAAAATGTCTGAAAATAATTTTATGTGGGTTTCAATAAATTACGTCATCTTATTATGAGTATTGTTATTTTCCTCCAGATTTTTGAGTCTGAAGCAACTGAGAGGTTGATGTCGATGTAACTTTATCTTCACTTCTCATGCGATCTTTCGTTCCTGGACATCCCTCTGAGACAGTAATTAATGTTTTGAAAAAGAAGACTTGCTAAATGCATCACACAGTTGAAGTTAATCTTGCAATCAGCGGTCCTTGTGTGGAAAGGGCTTTTAAACATCACTGAGCAGGGGATCAAAAGTGGATCCACATTAGCACTTCGGGATAGAGGTCCATATACAGACAAAGCAAAAAGAGCACATTACCTATATTATACAATTTTCCCAAGTGAAACTGAATTACCAGCCATTCAGAAATGTCTTTTGTAATGACACAGACATTGACTGAGCAGACAAATGGATTTGTTCTTGGGCCATTATCTCTGGCTGAGAAGAAATAACTTCATTAGAGTCGAAGGGCATACTGTGAGCCTGGGTTGTTGGAGCAGGAAATGACATAGAAAAGGAAAGGAAAGGAAGAAAAGAATAAATAAGAATGGAATAAATTAGGGATAACGCAAATGGATGTTACAACAGTAGAAGGTTGAAGCTTTAAGGTACAAATATATAAATAAATGCATGCATGCTGTGTGTGCAAAATGTGACAGTGTGTGCACTGACTTCTAACAATATGCAGAAATATTCAATATATGTTTTATAAAAATACGAAAATTAAGGAATTAAGGAATCAGAATTACACAGATGAGAAAATTAAGGTGAGATGAAAAATATGAGCAATCCTACATGTGTATGTGCAGTATAATTTGTGTTATAAGTTCAGATCAGGGGCGTGTTTCATGAAAGTAATTTGTGAGCACTGTTTACACGCAGATCACAAGTAGTCACAAAGATCCTTTTCACAAATGATTGTCACTTGCACATTGCAGGTACATTTTTGAGTCTCACAGTCATCTTACATCTTCATGCATGGGCAGCAAGTATGGGGCTCTATTTGATTAGATAAACATATCAAAATCAACAAGAGAGGAAATGATCTCCTGTTGCAAATCACATCTCGCATGTTCACAATCACATCTCTTACTTTGGTGAAACAGGACCCAAAATTGTACCTGAGTTGTTGTAAATGCACAAGAACGCTACACACTTTTATTATTTACTAGAAGTAGTGAGGTCAATAAGTCCAATAGCAATGAGTCTACAACCATGCTAGCAGCACTGGTGAGGCTGTACTGAGTGTCAGCATGTAAGCAGATACTGTATAATGTTGTTTAGTTATGACATTATGTTCATCATCTTAATTTAGCATGTTAGAATGCCAAAATTTGTTAAAAACACAAAGTCCAACTGAGGCTGATGGGAATGTCATGTAGCTGTGCAGGTGTTTGGTCATAACCCAAATTACAATTTCGTTATTAAGTTATTATGATTCATCCTGAGGGGGAATGTGTGCACCAAATTTGGCAATCCATCCAATACTCGTCAAGACATTTCACTCAAAACCACAAATTTTGTTTTCCTTACCGCTGTTGCCAAATGCTTGTTAATGGGGGAAGGGTTAGGGTTGTACAGTCTAGACCTTCTCTATATAAAAAGTGCCCTGAGATGACTTTTGTTGTGATTTGGTGCTATATAAATAACAGTGAAGTGAAGTGAAAAAAAATTGAAAATGTCAACCTCATGCTGGCACCACAGGAAGAGTCAGTAGGATTCATCCTCTGGAGACGATGAATGTCTGCTTCAGAATTCATGGCAATCTATCCATGCAGAGATATTTCATTCTGGACACACCAGCACTGCCATCCCAAGAGTCACCCCACTAGCAGAGCACTTCTGTTGCAACACACATGCTCTGCCAAAGTGTATCCGTTGCAAGCTGAGCAGGAAGATGGCTCGAAAGACTGTACGTGCTCTGAAAAATGTCCTGTTGTGGACACCAGAAAAATGTAGCCTGTCTCTCTGCATCTCTTTGAGCTGAATAGTGCTGAGAGACAAGGAGAAATCTCTCAATATAAAGAATAAGGTTTACTGTATCGTGTGTTCTTTATATTATATTGCACTTACATAAGTCTGGCAAGTTGGAAAAGGTCCAGAGATTCTGTTAGCTGCTCTCACATAAAAAAAAAAGGATAACAGTAAACCAACAGGATGGTCAAAATTTATTACAGCTGCAAAAGGAGAGAACATCACACACATGTCTGTCTCACCAGAGCTGAGAGACAGTTTTATACACAAAAGATAGGACCGTCGACTTTACAAAGGATACAAAGGACATTTGGCTTTACAGATACATAGTCTGAGACTCCTCAGACAAGGCCATGCATATTCAGCACTGGCTGTCTCCCTGCAGTATCCTCCTTGGCCCACAATCTGTCAGGGAATACAATAGAGTCGCTGACTAGGAGAAACAACTGATAATGAAAATGGACAAGAATGAATATTGGAACTTCGTTTTGTGTTAAATTTTACAGGGTCTGAGCTGCTGCACAAACAGACTCTTAAAAGTCCACATGATGTATGATGTCACTGCCACCGTCCTGCAGCCACTGCGTGCAGAGTCATCATTTATTTGGCTTGGAGCTACACAGCAGATTGCCAGAGGGTTCTGAGTAAGCAGTTGGTATGGTGTGCGGATCTAATTTGACTTTGACATAAACCGTGACATAAGGGACCAAAGTAAGAAGTACAGCCAAAAACATTTTTATAGGAGTTTTTTTTTTCCGGTTCATGTCTAATTGGGTGAGACTAGCGAGCTTGGCAGATTTTTTTGTTGCCCCACTGGACACAGTTCTCACATTAGGACTTTTCACGGCAGACATTTTGACTTGTCAAAGCGCAGCTGTAAATAATAACATTAATGATGGCTCCATTTCATTAACTATCCCACTAAGCCAAGTCAATGAGTGAGCATGCACGATATCTGGTATTACGCCCTGGAACCGGCTCACGTAAATGGGACGCAGCCATCATTAATGTCAGTAATTCCACCTGTGCTTTTCCTGTGTTGACAAGTCAAAATGTCTGCTGTAAAAAGGGTCTATTCAACAGCTTTATGAAACGGATTTATATGATTCATTTGTTTAAAATGGTTTCCATGTTCTATGTACATTTACACTTTTAAAACAGTTATCTACAACAAAATGAAATTGGAATAGATTGTTATTACCCAGAATTATGTTGGCAAGCATTAATACAGCTGCAGTTTTCCTGAGCTTAGTCCTTCCCAGCTGAGCAAGAAAACAGCGCTCTAGCCTTAAAGGAAGGCAGGTAAATAGAGAAATTATCTACAACAAAAAAAAAACCTGCACAGTGAAATGCAGCCTACTATGTGGTCCCTGCAATAAATACTACATTTGTAAATCTTAAAATGTACAAGTTTAGTGGACACTGCGTCAAAAACTCATTTGGAAGCCATAGTTTTATCACAAACTGCCGCCTCCCCAAAATTCCCATGGAGTAGTGTAAACATCTCTCTGATAGTGTCAACAGCAACATAACATCACAAAACTAGCACTTGTTGCAGGACTGTTGCATTTGATTGCATTACACTGCCCACATGTGGCTTTCAAAGTGTTCACTTCTCAAAAGTTTCACAGCAACAGCTTCGTCATATAATTTCTGCAATGGTCCTGTCATTATCCACGTCTGCCAGTTCTAACCTGTCAGTTCATTTCAGACCCTGTCATTCTCTGCCTGTCCAGCAGTACTCCTCAGTCAGTTCCCACTGTTCCCCAGTCACCTGAGCATCACCTGCCAACACACCTGCTCCTCACCCCACTCTAATTAGGCACTCGGTATACATACCTATTCACAACACACTAAATCTCTGCCAGGTTTAGAGTAGCTTCATGCCACTGCACACCAGCTATCTGTTCCTATTCTGCCTTCCCTGTAAGCACTGCTCTTTGCCTCTTTTTGCATGTCTGCCTGCATCCATTTGCATGTATTTGCCTTCACCAACTCCCTGCTTGTTTCCAACCTTTTTTCTGAGAATGGTCCAAGGTAAACCTCACTATTATCTTGCCCATGTTGCTTTTGGATACACAAAACACCTTGTGTGGAGTTGTGGAAATAAGTAAATCCATTAAATATTATGTTATCTTGAATATATGAATCCAGTAATAAGTTTCCATAATAAGTGTAAATGTTAAGTATATAAATCACTCTCAAAGTGGGTCCCTAAATTTTAAATAAATAAACTCTTTTCTGCAATTACAGGAGGGACTCGTTGAGCCTAATTGCCGAATCACTTTGAGTCAAGCTCAGTTTTGGAAGCAGAGGTTTGCCAAGCCACAGAAGCTGGGACCTCATCCCAACTGTGTCAATTCAGCTCAAAGTTGGAGGCGCTTTATCACAAATTAAGTTGTTAAATGTTGCTATGTATTGTTAAACTCCATTTTTTCAACATCTAGACTGAAAAGACAAAAAAAAAAATGCAGCTTCAGCAGGCCACACAGCTGGTAATTGGTATGTATTTTTTGTTCCAGCTCTAGTGCAAAAAAAGGGAGGTCACTAACTCCTTTTTTTTTTTTTTTTATTACGAGACTGTCCTGTGTGAGTAGGTGGAGTTCTTCTCCTTTTCAAAATGATTTAATGTAAATGTAAGCATGCCACAAAAGACGTCAAATCAAAACAGAGTGACACACCCTAAACCCATAACATTACTTCATTTTTCCATTTTCTTTCTTTTTTGTCTGACACCACATTGAAATTCCTTCTGCAAAATAATGTCACATGGCAGGAGCTTTTCCCATCTACCACTCTGGTCCCTGACAATATATTCGCTTTTCACTGGATTTAGCATTTGCAGGCTTCTAATAAAAGCGCATCCTATTACTGTTGGAGCAGAGTGCACACTTTGTAACTGTAAAACCACCAGACACTTGGGAGCAGCAATGACACTAAGACACATACTTGACACAATGTTGAATCAGACTGATGCACATTGCAGACCTTGCTTTATGTAAGGCTTACGTAACATAGTCATCACTTTCCGTTTTGTATTTTAATAGGATTTTTTTTTTTTTCAAATTTAATAGATTAAACTGAAAATCTATAAACCAAGTTTTTCACAATGTGTATGCAACTGGTTCCTCTCAGGCTTAAACGAATGCAAGTCACAACCCCAAACAATCACTCATGCAGTGGAAAAATGAGAGCATGACTCCTCAGAGGTAGATGGTGAGGTGTAACGTCGGCTGTTTCCACTGGAAAGATATGCACACTAGTGGAATTGTGGTTTTAGCAAATTAGATCACTCTGAACATGTTGGTTCTTGATACACAAGAAATGATTCTTCCCTAGGGGAACTGCTTTTGTGACTAATGGCTTAAGCTAAGTGGAAAAAGGTGCTATCATTTCATTTGAGTGGCATTTCTTGGATTAACATACTGAAAAGTGAGTTTCACCTTTAAAACTACTATTTCAATACTGTAACATACTGAATTTATTTTCTTTCTGAAAAGAGGACAATTACAATTAGCACAATTATAATCATTGTTAAACAAAGTATAGGTCTGAGTTGTAACAAAAGGTTTTCAGCTCTCATTACTCAACAGGTGACAATCACGTGTATTTCTATTTCCTCTGAACTAAACCGGACTTGTCATTTGATGCCAGCAGGCGACTAAAGAACAGATGGTCAGAGGAAGCTCAGTTTGCATGTTTACGCCTCCTGAATTCAGCTTGTCTTTGTACTGCAAACTACACAGTCCAGACATGTTATATATAAAAATTATATTTTATAAAGATGCATTTGAAATGACATACCTGTATCCCCTAGCACTATTTCTGATTTTAGATAATAACATTGACAGTTTTTTGCAGTAGATTCTTAAATAAAAACACTGATTATTTGCAGACTAGCAGACAATTTAAGTGTTAAATGTTATTATTAGACATGTTTAAACTGTCGATAGAGGTAACAGGGAAGAGAAAACCTACCTTTTCCTGAATCTATTTGTCGTCGATTTTGTCTAATGTACTGTAATCAACAGTCTTCATCCTGTGTTTTACACTAGATTACAGTCGTATTAACTTGAAGCCAGGATGTGCTATATATTGATACAGATCTAGTGACTGGCAGATGAGTTCCTAGAATAGCACCCACACTTTTAATTCACCACAATGTCTCTTTATAGCCTACCAAAAAAACACTGTGCACTGTCATATAAACCAATACAAGAGTCCTATAATGAAAAAGATGAAATCTAATGAATGAAATTCTTAATTGTTGTTGACAGTGTGTCAGATAGGCATCTATGCTAATTTTTGAGGATGTAGTTTGTGGTTTATGGAGTTGTTTTTAATATTTTATCATATTTGGAGAGAAAAGCTAATAGAAACACCCTACAGCACGTTTCTATACAATAATACAATAATACAACAACTCCACAAAGTCTAAAAATGACATAAACTTGAATCCCCATATTTACCATCCAGTATTAAAAAAATATGTTTAATAAAAGAAGTATAATTACAAGGCTGCTGTAATCTAATAACTTATTTCAACAATATACACCAACTTTTCACGGTTCTTGTGATAATGTAAATCAATACAACAGTCCTATAATAATAAAAGGAAATTAAATGAATGAAAATCTTAATTGTTGACAATGTGTCAGAGAAGTATCTATGGTAATTTTTGAAGATTTAGATTGTGGTGTTATGCCTAAAGTAGCAATGATGAAGAGAGTTTGTTTTTAGTATTTTGTCATCTTTGCAGAGAAATACTATTATACAGTTTAATACATATTCCATCAATAATTTTTAAAATACAAATCATTAAAACTCCACAAAAGTCTCAAAAATGGCACAAATTGAATGAACATTTTGCAATAATGTCATCTAGTGTTAAAAATGATGCTTCACAGAAGAACTATATTTACGAGGCTCCTGTGTTACGTGGTCACTGGTGTATATCTCACTAGTCCTGTAACTTATTTCAACAATACGTCAACATGTCACGGTTCTGCAGATTAACACACTCCTGTGAACTGTATAATGTAAAGTAATACAACAGTCTCATTGTAATAAATGAAATTTACTGAATGAAATTCTCAAGTGTTGACAATGTGAGAGGTATCTATGGCAATTTTGGAGGAAGTAGTTTGTGGTGTTATGCCTGCATTAGCAATGCTGAGAGTTGTTTTTCATATTTTGACATCTTTGAGGGGGGGAAAGCTATTGGAAATACAGTTCTATCCAATAATGTTATATTCCAAACCATTACAAGTCCACAAAAGTGTCAAAAATGACACAAACTTGAATCCGCCTCTTTTTGCCATAATGTCATCTAGTATTAAAAAATATGTTTCTCAGAAGAAGTATATATTTACAAGTCTCCCGTGTTCTCACTGGTGTAAATCAATAGTAACTTATTTCAACAATGCGCCAACTTGCTACGGTTCAGCGAGTTAAGACAAACTTGTTGTTGCTGTTTTCAGTGAGCCCTTAACAGCTTGGCCCCGCTGGTAGCCTGGTCCAGACTGAATGCAGCCTTTAAGTGACGGAGGGGCTGTAATTTGAGAGTAGCTGAGAGTATTATTAGCCAAAAACCCGGAGCGCGGCACTTGAGACATCCAGATGTTGCGTTTGCGGCACCGAGAGAAGTCAGAGAGAGAGAGAGAGAGCGCGCTGAGAGGTGTTTCTACGCTCAAACAAACTTTCATGCACTGTTTTCCTGCTCTCCAACAGTGATGGAGGCTGACAGGCTCCATTAAAAGAAAGAAGAAGGTGTCAGGCTGTTTGTACATTTTTAACGCCGCTTGTATCAAGTTTGGACGAAGAGGAGGACGTGAAAGCCACACAAAGCCTCAACTTAACTGCGCAGTTCGGACGTTTAAAAACCTGTTTGAAATGTTTCCAAGCCGGGTTGGAAGTAAATATCTATCAGACTGACACTTTTTTTTTTAATTGCTGAAATAATTATAAAAAACGGTGCTATTTAATATTGGAGAGTGTGTGTTTTTGGACAAGTGGTTATCATGGCTTTTCTTCACTTGCTGCTGTGTGCCGGGATGTTATCACTGCCGTCGTGTGGAGCCTTTTTCAGCGGACCTTTACATCCGGAGATGTCTAACGGCACTTTTCATCACTATTTCGTGCCGGACGGCGACTACGAGGAAAACGACGATCCGGAGAAATGTCAGATGCTATTTAAAATGACCGACGAGCGAAAGTGCGGTCTCGACGAGGACCGGGACGCTGTCATACGGGACGACTTCACCATCATCAAGAGGCAGATCGAGGACTCGGCCAGGGTGCTGGAAGGGATCGGGAAAAGCATCTCTTACGACCTGGACGGTGAGGACAGCTACGGTAAATATTTGCGGAGGGAGACCGGGCAGATAAGCGAGGCGTTTACAAACTCCGAGAAATCTCTGCTGGAGCTGGAGGTGAAATTCAAACAGAGCCAGGAGAGCGAGCTGAAGGAGGAGCACCGGCTCAACGACGACTTTCTCAACATGATCGTGCACACGCGGGACGTCCTGAAGGAGACGTTGGACATTTCTCTGGGACTGAAGGACAAGCACGAGCTCCTGTCTCTGATCATCCGCAGCCACGGCACGAGGCTGAGCAGACTGAAAAACGAATACATGAAGTACTGAGAGAAAATAGTCCCTGCAAAAAGTCTCATTACAGTACTATTTTTCTTTCTTTTGTTTGTTTGTTTGTTTGTTTGTTTGTTTGTTTGTTTATGGTGGAGAGTGACCATGAGACAGAGGCAAGGGAGGAAATTCTGAGCATTCATATCAGGGATAAAATCATTTCTTAAAGGGTTGGTTCACCTAAATTACAAATAATCACTTTTTTTTCTCATTTAACTCAAGAGCAGTGGTTCCTGTATTAGTGACAGTTTTACTACTTTTACACAAGTATTTCCATTTTATGCTACTTTATACTTCAGTTCTACTACATTTACTGTATGTCACAGCTTTAGTTACTTTTTTCTTTTCTTTAATTGACTTAAAAACATAAACAGAAAGACAGAATTCTGACAATTAACAAACAAGCGAGTCCTACCCTCCCAAACCAATTTGCAAATCTGAACCAACCCTTTACCCACCCCTCAAACAATATTATTACTATCCTTCAATTCTCACTGTACCTACATCTTACAGTCAAGTTTATTTATATAGCGCCAAATCACAACAGAAGTTATCTCAGGGCACTTAGAGCAGATCTAGACTACACTCTTTAATTTACAGAGACCCAACATTCCCCCATGAACAAGCAGAAAGTTACTTTGAAGATCAAGGTTTTATTTAAAAAACAAAAAACATGATTACTTCATAAAACATGTTTAATTATGATAATTAAGTTACCCAACAGGACTTAAGTTGTTAAAATTAGAGTTTCTTGGCCAGCTACAACTCAGAATACTGCATACACAGTAATGTGTTAGTAGTAATTCAGAAATATAATATAATACTGACACCTACCTAATGCGTAGGCTTACTTTTGACACTTTTATAGCTGCTAAAACATCTGTACTTCTACTTAAGTGAGATTTCCGCTGCTACCACAATACAATGGAGGTTAAAGAGATTTTGTTGATGGTGCTCACTGCACTGCAAATTACATTAAAAAATCAGCATTAATGTGTCTTAAACAATATCGCAGCAGGATAATCCACAGAAAGTGCTAACAGGGTACTGTTGACTTCATGCTCCATGAATGAGTCAGTCTTCTAAGGAAATTTGATGGAAAGAGATGTGGCAACTGAATTTTTTAAATAGAAAGTTTCGATGCTGTGAGAGACAAACAGTAATTAAAAACACCTTCATTGCTTTGCGGGGGCAGCAGAAATCTCTGAGAGGAAGATCTCAACGCTTGGGTGTATAAATTCCAACTTTCTCTACTGTTAGTCGAGTAAGTAAGAAATGTTCTTTTTGAAATTTGGATGAACTGTCCCTTTTAAAAAAGTTTGTTGGACTGTACGTGACACCAAAAACCTTAGAGAGTATTAAGAGTGGGCGGTGTGGTTAACATCCTCTATCACATGATATGTAATTTAATATCACAATATCAACATATTGTGAACTTTTAAATACTTTGGAAATTGAGGAATTGTTAACGACTTAAAAAACAGATTGTAATGTCTGTTTTGGTCAAATTAAATATGTAACAAGTCAACAAAGTACTTAATTACAGTGATGCAAACAAATTATATAAAAATCCAATGTTGCCATAAAGTGGTCCTGCTCAATGGTTTTAAATGCACGCAGAGATATTAAAGAGAAAGCTACCATGGTATAAACGGTATTGCAAAATCTCTAGACAATTACTGTATATATTGTCTGACTGTGTATATTATTGCCCACACATAGAGACTGTTGTAATAGTCAGACATTACGCACCATGAAAACACTCAATGGTGGTTACATCTCTATGTTTAACATGACTGAATACAAATTACAGTAATATTGTCCAATAAATAAAGAATGGCATTAATCGCGCCAGTCAAATGTACCAAAAATGCCTCTTTTCTTGGTCATTTTTGGTCAGTGCATTGAATATATATATACTTGTAAACAGTCACAAGTGTGGGGATGTGTGTGTGTGTGTGTGTGTATGTGTTTGTGTGTGTTTTGTAAAACAACGGCTTTAAACATGGGTCAGCCAATCAGAGGCGAGAACTGGAAGTATCCGTTTTCAGATTATAAGCACTCCTCTCACGTCTGACTACAGTATGAAGGGTTTTCCAAAACCTGCTCAGACCTCTCTGATCAAAAACTTGGCAAAGACTGAAGGAAGTGGTTTGATATTAACCAAAAGTTTTAAAAAAGGTGGGTTTTTTGGGGGGGAGGTGGGGGGGGGGCACCCTTCATATAGCAATGAAGCAGACGACGAGATGGATCTCATGTAGTAGCCTGATTGAAAGCTCTTAACGTGAGCAGCCATTATTCTCTGACACTCCAGATGAATGTCTCCAGAATATCAAAGAATGTTTACACATGGATACCTTTCTTTTGTGTTTTTGCTTTATATAGGCTAGCAGACTTTGCACAGTTCTTTACTGTTCTGGTGCTAAAGGTTGTGACATGGTTAAAAAAAAAAAAAAAAAAATGCGAGGCCTACTGTGCAGTTTTGCACAGGCAGTATAATCTTAGAAAAAATGTACAGTGTATTATTGGAAGTAAGTAAATACTGTGAGTGCCAATATCTTTATTACAGAACACCTTAATATGTATTCATTGTTTATATAAAGTTTTTGAAATAGAGCAGCATTTATCTATTCTTGTAAGATATGTGGTGAGGTGTAATACTTTGACGGATAAGACTGCAGGCAGCAATCGTGGACTTCAGTGTCAAACACTAATCTGTGTGACAACATTCTCAACGGATTGTGTTGTGTCTTTCTCAAATAAAGAGTTTGTGTTTGAAGTACTGAGTTGTTTTTGTGCAAGAACATGATATTTATGGCGGGGATTATCAATTTTATAAGATACTTTTCAGAAAGTAATATGTTGTGATTTCATGTAGACAGGCGAGACATTCTTCATTTCCACCATTTCTGGTCTCTATTAGTGGTTAGTGACCACAAAATGAGATTAAACCATTCCTTATGGTACTGGGGATCTCCCCTTAGGACATCACTGCTTTGTGATACATAGCAGACTCCAGTGAGGCAGTAGCACTACAGTATAACCATTGGGACTGCATTCTGTATCGCCACGTGCTTCAAAATTACAAAGATCCTCTTCATGTTTGCTTTACAAGGTTTTGAGGTCTGCTGTGAATTAAACACACACGCAGGGGACCCCTAATTATGAGTGTTTTGAAGGAAGAAGCTGCTTGTTGGTATTTATGAGGAACAGAGATGCAAGGATGTTGTGTTGATGGTGTTTTGGATGGTGCAGCGCCTTACAAACAACTTGTTTTTTTCCTGTGTTCTGCTCGAAAGAACATTTTTTGTGATACTTCAGCCTTTAAAGACAGTGAATAGGGTTGAGTAAACAGTCTGAAGCTTTGAGGAGGAAGGTCTTAAAATGTCATCATGTCTCAAAGAGTGTCCACATACTGTATTAGAAATGCCAACTGAGGTAAATTATGTAACATTGCAAAGTGCAGTGAGAAAGTTTTTACTATGTGTAAGTTTTACTTCCACACAGTCAATAGAGACTTTGAACCCACTGATTACACTCACAATGAGGTAAAACGTGTGACGCGTAATATACAGCTAACACACACACAGCCCAAAAACCTTTCGCCTACATTGTATGTTTCCATGAGAGAGGGGAAAGCCCCTATTCTCATTAAAGTAAACAGATTATTGGCAAGATTCTGGAGAAAAACCATGTATATCTATGATAACAAACATCTTAAATAGCAGGAATCCTGCTTAAACTATCGTCCGTAGTGGAAATACATTGCTCTATATTTATCTGTATTTCCTTATTGCGTTTTATTTACCCCGGTGTTGTGTAACGTTAACACCCTTCACCGCAGGCTGACCTTTGGTATAATTAGATAAATTATTTCTGTGAATTCATGATGCTGGTGTAAGTATCATTTACAGGCTGACTTTCAACAGAACACTGTGTACCTTCTCACTCACACGGGTTCACATGGTACAGTCATTTTTTCCAAATTCTGCTGTTTATAAACTTTGTTTATTAGCAAAATCTGACATTTGGTTAACAGAAAAAATGTGTGCTAGAGCGCCATGCTGTGTTATTTATTTGCCCCTTCTTTATGCGCTTGTGTGTTTACCGTCTTAGTTGATTCAGCTACACAACAATGTAAAAATAAAATATTCCAAAAATGTCAAATTCCATCAATTTTTAATATGCATTTAAATAATTTTACTTTTCTTGAAAGCACATTGGAAGTCTTAGTAGAATACTGTATGCTGTTTGCTATACATTAATTCACTTTAATGAATAAACAAGTCTTTATGCCATCCTACATATGAGCATTTCAAATAATCCTTATTTTTAACCATAATCATGTTTCTACTGTCAGATATTGTATTCTTAAATGGGTCAAATTGTATTTTTAAAACCGTTAAAGTCAAGATGAAATGAAAAATGCCTTTTTAACCCTTTAAGATCACATCCCCAGTCATATTGTGCACCTATTTAACAATATATGCAAAAAAAACAACAAAAAAATCAATTTCTTTGCATTCTTATATCAAAATCCAATCATGTTTTCTTCCCGTAAAACAAAATATGATGTGTGCTTACGTAAGCTTGAACCAACCCATTTCAACCAATAATATCACGACATCCACCCATCAATCAATCTTCAATTTGAGTTTGATACTCTCGAAACGCCATTTCATCCGGACTTTAAGTACCGTCCGTACAGTTCTATTACAGCTGGCTGTGTGCTTGAGCCAAAGCCACAAGGTTCATTACATGATAAAACTGCCAGTGTTACTGTTATTGTTGTTAACACGTGTGCACTGATTTCAGTAACAAAGGTGACGAGTTGGAATCATCACTTACCCTTTGAAACGTGGCTCTGTCATGTTATAAATCGGGTGAACGTGTCTGATCCTGGGTTAATAATTGTAAAAAGGAGCCTTTAAAATCAAAACTCCGATGTTAGCGGGTGTCACTTGGTGTGAAGACTCTACTGAACATCTACTGGGAACCTGCATCTTCCCTGAACCTGCAGAGGAGGTAGAAAGTAAACAGAGGTATGAATGAAAATTTGACTTTGAAGAGGTATGAAGATTTAAAGTGTACTGTGTAGTTTGGGGCTGTAGCTAACAGGTAGTTTCATTATTATTATATATAATATTATATGCTCTATAAAATATCAGAAAATCATCTTCAGTGCTTGTTTTAACCAAAAATCAGTCCAAAACCCAAAGCTATTCAATTTACTGTCATATATGACAAAGAAAAGCAGCAAATCCACACTTTTCAGAAGCTGAGGTCAGAAAAGTTTGGCATTTTTTGCATGAAACATTATTATTAAACCATTATTAAACTAGTTTCTGATTAATTTTCTGCTGATCCGCTAATCGATTGATTGACTAGGCTACTTGTTTCAGCTTTAGTCTTGTTCAATGACCAATCCTCTCTTACCTGGTCCCCAGATTCCACAAAACCATAAACTTTTCCCCAGTGGTGGAAAGTACATTTACTCAAGAAATGTACTTACGATAAGTACAATTCTGAGGTACTTGTACTTGAGTAAAACAGCTCCACCAAATAGTGATTTTTCTCTCTGAACTTCTAACATGGTTTCATTTCTGTACATTTTCAAATAATCCAATATTTCACCAAAGAAAATAGAAACTGAAAACAGATTTGTATATCAGAACTTTGTATTTTCTTCTTTCCTCTCCCATTAATCATCTCATGATCCCTCAGATTTATCTGGTGACCCTTTGGAGGAGCCCGCCCCCTAGGTTGGGAACCACTGGACTAAACTAGCTGACTGTTTATAAAGTAGTCCAAACTTGCTCTATCTCCAACAGATACAACACAAACATGCTGCTTACAAACTGATGCTTCAGTATTACTAATCTAATGATGTCATCTATAATAATATATTAGTCAGAGGGACCAAACCACTACTGTTACTGCAATACTTTAACTACATCAAGCTCAAAATACTACTTATGTACTTTTACTTGTAATGGAGTGTTTTACATTGGTGTATTGGTACTTATACTTAAGTAAAGGATCTGAGTACCTCTTCCCCCCAGAGACACTCTGAGGTTGAAGTTCCTCAGTTTGTACCTACCACACACACACATACACACATACACACTTCCCCATCTGTCCAAAATGTTTTAGTTTTCTAGATTTACAAACCAGTAGGGAGGGACTACTGTGGTTTATCACTATTGTTTGTGAAAACACGTCGTTGTTGGCTCCGGCCGCTGTTATCAGTTGGGATCACACGGCAGCACCGTTCATGCAGTGATTATGTCATCGTGCTCTGCCTCCCGGTCAACCTTTCACCTACTTTCTGTCTCGCGCTGACAGACGACATTTGTGTTGACGCACGCGACACCGGAGGGAAAGAGGACCTGTCATCTAAATACAACAGGTAACGTCTATTAAAGGCTGACGGGCTCGTTTTTACTGCTTTTTGGTGGCACTTTAATACATAAACTTTAAAATAAAGAAGGTAAAGACGCCTCTTTTGGAAGTAGGTCAACCGGTTAGCCTCTGTGTTAGCTTTGAAACTGATGTGCAACTGGAGGAGCCGGAAGGTGCGTTTACATTAACTAGCTACCTAACAGCCGGTGTAGCTCATATGTTTCTTCCTCAAAGCGAAAGACTGCCGGCTAAACTTATCATGTGCAGCAGTTAAGCTGCTGTCAGCTACAACGTTAGCGGATAAAACGAGGTAACGGGGAGGGTAAGACAGCTTTTGTTCATACACCCTTTGTCCACACACGGTTTGGTTGTATCCAGAGCAAGCAGAGGAAAGTAACTAAGTATATTTACTCAAGTATTGTACATAAGTACAATTTTGAGGTACTTGTACTTGAGTATTTCCATTTGATGCTACTTTATTCTTCCACTGCACTCCATTTCAGAGGTAAATATTGTACTCCACTACATTTATTAGGCAGTTTTAGTTACTTTTCAGATGAAGATTTGACACAATGGATAATATAACAAGCTTTTAAAGTACAACACATTGTTAAAGATGAAACCAGTGGTTTCCAACCTTTTTGGCTTTTGACATCTTACAAAAAGCAGTGTGTAGTCGGATACACACATCATTTCAGATGGCTGTGAGTTGTTAACAGCTCCACCAAATAGTGATTTTTCCCTCTAAACTTCTCACATGGTTTCATTTCAATAAATGTTCAAATGATCCAATATTTCACCAAAAAATCAGAGATGAGAGAAAAAATCCCAAAACTGAAACAGGTTTGTGTATCATAACTTTGTGTTTTCTTCTTTCCCCTCCCATTAATCATCTCACGACCCCTCAGATTTATCTGGTGACCCTTTGGAGGGGCCCAACCCCTAGGTTGGGAACCAAAGGACTAAACTAGCTAACTGTATATAAAGTAGTTGAAAGTAGCTCCACCTCCAGCAGCTACAACAGTAACATGCTGCTCTAACACTGATGCTTCAGTATTAATAATCTAATGATGTCATCTATAATAATATATCAGTCAGAGGGACCAAACCACTACTTTTACTGTAATACTTTAACTACATTTTGCTGCTAATACTTATGTACTCTTACTTAAGCAGGATTTTTCTTGCAGGACTTTTACTTGTAATGGAGTATTTTTACATTGCTGTATTACTACTTTGACTTAAGTAAAGGATCTGAGTGCTTCTTCCACCACTGATCCAGAGGGTGGACGCTGTGTGCTAATCAAATTGAAATCCACCCGCTGGTAGTGATGTCACAGCTTTAAAAACCGTTAGTTTCAGGAAATATGAACTAAGCAGAATCAAAGAGCAGTTGGGGCTGTTAGTTTATGATAAGGCTCAGTGTAAGGTTTTTGAATGCTCCCATTCACACTGAGATATTTGAAAATAGGCAAGCAAATAAATACACTCTTTCCCTGTTGCACTGTGGTGGATGTATAGTAACAAAAAGAGGGACTTTGGCACTGAGAAGACTGTAACCTTGAAAGATATCTACTTGATTTGACTAACTTGGAGGGCTGAAGCTTCATATTAGCTTCAGATAACCTATACTGGAATACATTTTTTTTACAGAAGGAGGACTGTGGATTTTGGCCCCCATCACTTACATTGTAAGTGCATTATGAAGGGATCTTCTAATGGTCACTGTGAACAGGAGGAATGATTACAGCAAGGAAAACCTATTTCAATGTTCATTTGGGCAGCTGACTGTGAACCCGTCCTTTAATGTTGGAATTTATTACAGAAGAGTGTGAGTCAATCTGTTTGTCAACAAACAGAAGATTATTTAGCAACTATTTTAACAATTGATTACTGGTTTAAGTCAATTTTCATGTAAAAATGACTTAAATATTTTATCGTTCAGTCTTCTCAACTGTCCAAATTTGCAGCTTTTAATTGTCTTAAAGAAGGACCTCCAGTATTAAGATCAAGACGCTCGTGGAGTATAAGGTGTGCCAAATTAAGTCAGCTACATCAGTTATTTCAGTGTGTTACAGTAGATACATATTTAAACATTATTTATCATAATTTAGGTAAATATAAGTATCGAATTGGACTCGATATCAGCAGACACCCAATATAGAAGGACTGTGATAGGGACTGAGGTCAATAAAGACTTGGTTGGGACGTCCCTGATTCAAAGTGAAGTTGAAAAGCAAAGGTATCATAAGGATAAAAGTTTATGGTGTTAAAATTAAATGGAAGTTACATGGGTACATTACCAATCCCCTTAACATTAATTACACTAAATACATTTGATGACATCACCTTGGATGTAGGAAATTGTGGGGGGCATTTTTCACTGTTTTCTGATGATTTATAGACGAAACAATAAATTGATGTATCAAGAAAATAATCAGGCTACTCAATGTTTCCGGGTTCAGGAATTCGGCCAGCCGTCTTCTCTACGGGGAAAAGCCAACAACAATCCTTCCTCCCACGTATGATCATGTTTTGATTCAGAGTGTGCACGGAGAGGAGGGGCTATTCACAGACGGGTCCGTTATCAACATGTTTGTGAGATAAAGAGCGAGAGCGGGGTGAGGAGGAGCTGATCGAATCAATGCGCTGCTAGCAGCTCTACGACAGAATAACATTTTACCCATTTTAAATAGTGAAAAAAAAACAACCTATAAAATCAATATGTGGCGGTCAGTGTTGATATTTAGGGAGGCCGCCACAAATGAATGAATGTATGTCTGGGAAATTCCTGCTACTAATAGGGGAAAGATCTCAACGAATACTTTGGATACGAAACTTCACACAGGTGCAGGATTTGGACCACAGTGCACTTTGAAGTAATGCTGCTGCTTTGCCCAAAATCTTATCTAAAAAACACAGTCAGCAGACCAAGATTAGAAAATACCTTTTGCTCTGCACAGCTGACAATCACATGTCGAACTATCCAATAGGTTTGGCAAAATTTACTGTAACACCATAATTTCACTGATATTTTTAATACATCAGTGTATAATATTTCAATCCTTGTGTCGGCTCATTTCTGATTTGTCTACCCTGATTAATTACAGTATGACCAGTTAGACATTCTGGTTTGCTGAAGTGGACTTGTTACAAGTATTAGTTTCATCACTAATTAATTTGCTGATCATTTTTCTGAGATAGAATCATCCAACATCCAAACCAAAGAGCGCAGGTGCTGTGCTGAAAGTGAGCAAATGTAGAAATAAGCAAATAAACAGCTCACACACTGCAGGGCTCCAGTGTCCAATTATTAGTTATTGCACCACATGCAATAAATAAACAGCTCGTCCCGCAGTGAGCAAGCTGTTTATTTGTTTATTTCTACATTTGATTGTTTTCCTGACTAATCCTTTAATCTTTTTATAAAATGTCAGAAATAAGTGAGAAATACCCATCAGTTTCTGACAGCATGACATTCTCAAATGTCTAATTTTGTCTCGCTATCAATCCAAAACCCAAATGTCATATAAGACAAAGAAAAGCAGCAAATCCTCACAATTTAGGAGCTGAAACAAAAGGATTTTTGGATTTTTGCCCCCCCCCTACCAGTGTTTGAGCTCATCAATTCAAAGATGGAAGTGTGTAATTCCATCCATCTTCCCACTGTTTAATCCTGTTGCTTTGCTTTCTCATTAACTACAGAGTTGGTGGCCCTTTCTGATCTGGAGACATAGTTTCCTGGAGGAAACCATTCATAAATGTGGTTGAGTACATTTTCACGTTTCGCCCTGCCGGCCCTGCAGAGGAGCACCTCTGCCATGACCTGCCGGGCTCTGAGGGCTTGTCGTAGACCAGGCCAGGCTGTAAGTCCAACACCCACTTGTCTGACTTCAGTGCAGCTCCGTGGGCAGCAGACATTGGGCTCAGCCTCTCTTCCTGTGGCTCGCCACTCGATGAGGCATGTCCGGGCCCTGGATGAGGAGAGGCTGGTTGAGGTGGAGTGGGAGGACGGAGGCCATAGCTTGTACCCGTTCACCTGGCTGAGAGACAACTGCCAGTGTCCACTGTGTACGCTGCAGTCGGCTCAGGCCAGGAAACTGTTGATGTCCGATCTTGACATCCATATGGGAATCAACGTTGTGGAGGTCACTAATGACAACAAGGTAGGCCACTGACTTCACCTGACTTGTGTTTTTCTGTTTTCATACAAAAGTTATGAATGTTTTATACTAAGAGAAGAAGATAAATGTTTAAATTCATACCCAAACTGGCAGTGTAAATGTAAACATTTTACAGAGCTACATCCTGGTTTACCATTAAGCCCCCTACATTAAGTGGTTTGCTTGTTGCACAGTTTCACAATCCATTAGATGGTAATAAGTAAAGTTTCAGGTGCAATTACTTTAACTTTATTTAAAACCTATTATCTGTCTGGTTATCTGTATACTTGTGCTGCTTGCTCTTTTTGACTCCGTTGTAAAAGATGGAGCTGGAGCTGCAATGAGGTGCTGTCTTAGTAAATCAAGCGCTGTATGCATGAACATTGTGGCCTCAAATTCAATGAAAATTGCAGCACACATTTCAGTTATCGCATCATGTCCATTTCAGGAGTCACATTCTCCCAGTTGAACCTTCATTTATATCATATCAGTCATCATTGCTTATCATTGTAATAGTTTTGAACCAGGACCTCCAGTATTTGGATCAAGAGGCTTATGTTAAAATAAGGTGTGCCAAATTAAGTAGGCTACACCAGTTATTTCAGCGTGTTTGATACACATTCATCATTGTCATTTTAGATAAAATATTACGTATCGAACTGGAGTTGGTATCAGCGGATGCTCAGTATGAAAAGATTCAGACAGGGGCTGAAAAGATTCAAAGGGATGTTTGAAAGCAAAGGTAGCAAAAGGGGTAATGTTTTTGTGCACCGTTATCAATTTAAAAGTTTGGCTGTTTAAGATAAATGGAAGTTACATGGGTACGTTAAGACTATCCTGATACACTACTCCCCCTCTGCTCCCCAAAAAATCACCCACACCCTCATTTCCTCCTGCCTAGACTACTGCAGTTCATTATTTACTTGCCTGAACGATGCAGCTACAATTGGTGCAGAATACCACAGCGAGGCTTCTTACAAACACCCAGCATCACTCCAGTCCTGGCCGAACATCACTGGCTCCCCATTCAGTATAGAATTCAATTTACGATTCTATTGATTACTTTTAAATCCCTACATGTCCTGGCTCCCCTTTACATTTCAGAACTCTTAACCCCCTTTATTCTGCACCGAGACCCCTCAGATCAGAGAATCAGATGTTGTTAAAAGTTTCATGGTCCAGGCTTAAAACAGAAGTGGATCATGCTTTTACTGGTTTAGCTCCAACGCTGTGGAACAAACTCCCCCTCAGTGTCAGATCAGCTGAGTCAGCACCTCAGTTTGCAAAGCTTTTAAAAACCCACCTGTACAGACTGGCGTTTTTATAATATTTATATAATGGCTATTCAAAAGATTTACTGTTGTTCTGTTTTAACTCCACTGTTTTCATTGCATTTTCTTTTTAAATCTTTTTTTGTTTGTTTTATTTCTCTGTTTTCTATCTTGCACCTGTATTTTATGGTATCGTGTTATGTGAAGCACCTTGTAACTCTGGTTTTGAAAGGTGCTATAGAAAAGTTTATTATAATTATAATTATTATTACTATTTTCCTGTTGTCCACCCTGTGTTGAAGTGAAACATCACAACTCATTCTGTAAATCCAATTATGATGAAACTTTACACTCTGCTTACTGTTTAAGAGCAACTGTCAGGTGACATTGTCTCATTTTGTCAGGAATGTCATGTTCAGCCTGACCTTTTAAATCCTCCAAAGGAACCACCTTCATAAGCGGCGTCCTTCAGGGGCTTCAGCTCCTGAAGTGCGACACAGCCATAAACAGACTGCTGTGATGTGACAGTGCTGCCAAGCCACAGTGACGCTCTGTGCCATTTCCTTTTGTTGGTGAAAATTAAATGCTATAAGTTCCCAATGCGGTTCTACTGTTTCCTGTACCAAGATTTACTGTAGTATTATAGTAAACATGTTTTAAGTGACACGACAATGGTTCCAAGCTTTCACCTGGCTATAGAAAAAAAAGAAGTGGATGATCAACAAATCAATCTGCATTTAATTAGAAAAAACTGTTTGATTTTTTTTTTTTGTATGTACTGTAGGGCTTTTGCAGTTGTATGACCTAAGAGAGTACTGCTTTCCTTGGCTTCAAGGGCGGTCTGTTCTGAAAGACAGTCTCTCTTTCTGAAAACAAGTGCAATCATGCATTCATTTAAAACAGAAAACCCAGCAAGTATTTGACCTCATCATTTCCAGTCAATAGACAAGTTTTTCTCTTATTGTTTATTTGACAGCGAGACACCACACTTTCAGTAGATGGTTGATCACAGCAAAATATTAAAGAGGTGGCAACATGGAAAAAAATCTGAAATATTTTGGCCAGTGGGGATCATGAGCTTTTTACCTTGTTACCAGTTCAGTTCTCTTGCCTTCCCTCCCCAGGTGTCCATTGTGTGGCCCGACCAGCACACTAGTGTGTTTGACGCAGAGTGGCTCAAGAAACGCTGTTTCTCTCATGCTGCAAGACAGGCAATGCAAGAAGAGCTCTTCCTCAATGGTGAGTCCAGCTTTTATATTTTCCATTTACACTGTACAAATACATGTACCAGGCTTTGTAATTTTAAAATTGCATGTAATTAACTGGTATTGGGTGCCAATTACTGTTGTATGTGTGTACAGCTGCTGTAAGTGATCTGTTGTTTGCACAGAAATGTTTGATGTGCATTAGGGGCTTAGATGAGATGGCACCAGCACTAAAACTATACACATACATATCATTGTTGGAGTTTGCTTATCTTCTCTTAAATGTATGTATCCATGTGTATTCACAGCATGAAGTCAGTGGTGTTGTGGGATATGAAATTGTAATAAGATAATGCACACAAACTGTAGAGAAAAAAGATTAGTATAGATTGAACTGCGCTGGTTTGAAACTTCTGATTACTTTCTAATTGATTACTCTGCTGTTAATGTAATGGCCAAAGAGATCATTTTCGAAGGAGGCCATAACTCATAATGTGGCTGTATTGGAATTCACAGGATGAAAAAACACTGTCATGTATTACTATATTTTCAAAAACCGTATCTGAGAACAGCAACGTCTGCTTGGCAGGCAGGGAGTGTTACGTGCTTGTACACAAGTAGCAAGCTAGCAGATTGATGAGGCTTAGCATGAATCACACATGGCGTGAACGTCAGATCCCGTGCCATCTGATACACAACTTTATCATTAACATCCAAATCCCCAATTACATCGTCATATCTCAGTCCAACATAATAATAAAAAAAAAATAGAATCCCAAATCCAAAAGCAGCCCGTTTTGGTTCTCCGATGAGATCAGACCTGATGAATTTCATATTTTATTTTTCAATGCAGAAATGTTCAAAGCTGAAATGTGATGAATTAGTCAATGTCATTGATTTAGCTCTTTCTATCAAACACTTGAGTACGCTACCACATTAACTCTAATTTATTGCAAAATACAAGATGATCTAATTTTCATACTTTCCTTCCAATGTAACCACATTGGAAAGGGTATAATTTGTGTTCTTTCCTGCATGACATGCACTGTCTGTTATGAAGTCAATATAAAAATTTAAGTGGAAGAGATTCTGCTTTGGCAGAAATGCACATTTCTGTCTAATTCCTGTTTTTGGTTCATGAAATCTACGCTTGTCCAACAGTCAGCAGAAATTAATTTGGCCCTGTTGTTTGTTGACTGTTTTGTGTCTTTTTTTAATACACTTAGGATGTTTCTGACATTGGCATTGCCATTATCACTCTCTTAATCTATTATTTTTTTCCCTAATTGATATTTTTAATTGAAATATACACTTGGCATGTGGCAACAGCAGGTATTGAGAGGTTGTGGACAAAATGCTTGTTCACATCCATTGTGCAATTAAGCAGAAGCTCTCAGATGTGAGTGTGTAGCTGTTAAGATGAAAATAAGTGTACGTTCTCTGCTAACCTTTCCTGGGGATAAAAGATGCCCCTGATTTAAACCTTTCTTTCCACACGTTTCTTTCCCTCAGGAACATAGCAGGGTTGTTAAGGAAAGAGGTTTTTCTTAAGACTGGAAGGAGAACTAATTTTACAGTACATTTACAATGGCCCAATACGCTTTACAGTCTGCCAGACAGCAGAGGAGAAAGTTCAGCAGTGGAACAAGGTAGCGGCACTTCACTGGAGCGGGGGATGGACTGTAGTCGGATTGTGTACACACACGTGGTCCTGAAGGACCCACAGGGCTGAGCGGCTCCTGCTCTGTCTCTGTTCCAGACTGATTAGGGTTGTGTGTGTGTTGCAGAGCCTTTCCATTCATGTTAAAGTGTAAACAGATCCCCTTCACTACATTATAGAGACAGATAGTCATTTTGTAGTGTAGACTTTTTTTTTAAACCACTCAGCACAGAGCCAGGAGCGCTCCTGGAAGATACTGCTAAGCTCATACACCAAAACACAATACAAGATGACGTGCTCACACACACACACACACACACACACACACACTCCCTGGGTTTAATTATTTCCCCCTGAGTGCCAGCCTGAAATTCCTTGCTCTGAAAAATACTGGAAAGGTCTACATTCTTGAAAGATGGATGATGAACAGCATTCACCTCGGAGGATTTTTCTCATATTCTCACTCCTTACTTCTCCATGACGCTAACTCACAGAAGCACAGTCCACAGTTTAAAGTTTGAAGTTCTGTTTCCTTTTTCATGCAGAGCACCTAGGTTTTATAGGCCCAAGTTTGCCTGTTAAAGTGTCCTCAACAGTAAAAGTGTGCCACACACAGGACACTGTGAGGTTAAATTTAAAATGGGAGCGTAGGGGATATTATTCACCTTGTGCCATACCTCTGTTTTCATGTCTAGAGTAATGTTTTCTTCCTCTGCTTTTGCCGTTTCCATGGAGATGTGCAACTCAAACCGCAGTATGTCGTTTAGCAGCAGCTGTTATTGGTGTGAGATTTAAACCATTACTATTCATGTGCACTTAAAACATTAACAGAGGACATTTTAATGTGTGTGTTACACATTCCCAAATACAGGAATGAAACTAGAACATGTTGAATTTGTTGTCTTTGGTCATTATTTTTAAACAGTTAAGCACTCACTCATCTTGACAATTTATAGTTTCACTTAAGGATCCAGTTGATTATTGCGCAAATTCTAGTTTTCCTCATTCACTGGCAGTAAATTTGACTCTTAAATGAGTTTCCAAGCATAATAACCTTTTCAATTAGATCTTCTGGTAGATTTTCAATTTGTTTCCTGTAGCGTATTTGATGCACATGTGATTTGTCAGCACCTCTAGTTTATTGTCCTTGCATGTCCAATCTAGATAAAACTGAACCAAAGTACGGTCTGGATGTGAAACAGCGTTAGGCAGTGGACCTTACAGGCTGGCGTCTGTATGAATGCCAGAGTCTCATTCAGACCCCCTCCTGACTCTGCCATATGGAAAACTGATTTAGAGTTAGGGTCAAGAAAAGATCTGCATGTTCTTACCAAACACAGCTCACAGTTGTCAGTATTTCCTTCCTTGGGAACGAACAAAATCCCTGAGCCTTTACATGTAACCGAAGAGCTCTCAAAGACACGTTCTCGGTCCCGTCCAATATATGTAAGTTTTTAGTTTCAGTTAACTTCTAAGACTTTTTTTTGGATGTTGCCTTTCTGTTGTGAGATGCTATTGCCAAATTCTCCAATATCCCAATATGTAGTTGTTATTGTTTGGACATTTTATTTTAGTTTTTGCAGAGCCGTCTTGCTTTTTGAATTTCAACATTCTGGTTATGTTTAGTAGCTCTGCTGTCTTTTTACGTAGGTTTTGCAAAAGAACTGAGGTTTTACAGACTGATCATTTTTGGGCCGGTCTGAGCTGGTTAGATTTAGGCCACAGCAATCCAGTGTGTTATTTTTTTTATTTAAGCCAAGCTAGTGACGTGGTTCAAGGGATGGAAAGGTCAGTTGGCTGGTTGGTCAGTCCTCCGCTTTGGTCCAGACTGAAATATTTCAACAACAATCAAATAGTTTGCCCAGAAATTTTGTACAGACATTTATGGCCCCAAGAGGATGAATCGTACTGGCTTTGGTGATCCCCAGACTTCTCTTCAAGGGTCAACTTGAGGTTGACATTTTTGGTTTTTAGTGACTTGTCCTCATATGTATCTGTACTAAAATTTAATATTTAGCCATGGTGCCCAGAGGTTGAATCCTAATGACTTTGATGGTCTCCTGACTTTTCCTCTAGCGCCACCATTAGGTTGACATATATGCTTTTAAGTGAAATGTATCAACAACTATTTGATGGTTTGTCACCCCCCTCAGGATGAATTGTTATGACTTTTGTGATCCCTTAATTTTTCATTTAGCGCTGCCATCAGATCAAAATTTCAATTTGTCCAACACTTGGCTTAATGACCAAATACTTTCAAAACCACTGACATCCAAACAGCTCAGCTGCACTTTACTTTGTGTACTTTGTGGTTGGATTGGTTGGTCGGTCCATCATTTTTGGTCCAGAATGAAATATTTCAACATCTATTGATTGCCATGAACCTTTACACATAAATACTAATGACTTTGGTGATCCTGTGACAGCAGGCTCACATTTGTGGTTCAGAGAGAAATTGTCTCGACAACTATTTGATGGATTGCCATAAAATGTGGTGCAGACAAATATTTAATTAGTCAACTACTATGTGACAAGAATGCTGTCAGATTTATTAGTGTTTTTATCAAAAGCCTTGAGGTCTGTTATTGTCAACAGTTATATCTCATTAAACTACATCTGATTCATTGATGTGTTCAGGACCTTTGGAGTTCACACAAGCCATTTTTTGCTGGCATTTGCACTTTGAACTTATTACATCACTCGGAGGAGAATTAGGATGCTGAATTGCTCCCAGAACAACAAAGGCTTGTGTCACTCACATCCTTATCTGCAATGACTCTTCCTTTTTGGTGATAAGTCTGTCAGTGATTTACTCAAACGCCTGCCAGATGCTTTTAATATTTGAACCATGTCATCGTCTCAGGCCTCCCATTTTGCGCTTGTCATGTTTATTTAGTCAGGGTGGGAATCATGACTAATTTTATGTCACTGGTATTTAAAAGACGGATATGATACAGGTTCAATGGACTTTTTTAGAAAGTAAAAATATGCCCAAACACATAGCTCACAGTGCTTTCTCACGCACCACCTCGCTTTTGTAGTTTGGACACGTAATCCTTCTTTTCCAATCTGCCTTTACGACCATTCTCTAATTGAGCAAACTGTTTAAATTGCTCACTCTGAACAAGGCATAATGGCATGTCATTTTTTTATAACAAGTTGAGTCGTTTGCTGTGATCACTCATGATAACTGTGTTGAGTTGTAATAAAGTACCACTGCCTGCCCTTCGTTGGCCAAACTCCCTTCACATTTCTTTCTGCTCTTCTGGTCAAAGTTTTGATGTGGTTTCACGGTTTCAAGGCGGTTTCATGGTAGTTTGACCATGTGAAATCGATTTCCTATTCTGTTTATTATAATCACTGGCAGATAGTGTTTGTTTTGTTCCTCCAGTTGATTGATAATTTTGTATTTTATTAGCAGAACAAAAGCAGAGTTGGCTGCAAGTTCATTCTGAGGAGTGTTAGATTCCACCAAAGCTCCATGTTTCCATGTTAGATTGATGCATTGGTCCTAATAAAGTCATACTCTACTCTACTCTACATACTAAGATTGGGATTGTTTTTACTCTTTTTTGCTGCTGGGTTCTCTCAGTCAAAGTGCTAATGTGAAAATGAGTAAAACATCTAGCACAGGGAGGCCTTGAGGATTGTGTTAAGGAACACTATGTCTCACAAAATATGTGAAAGATAACCCTTCAAAACTTATTCAGACAACTTTTTTTTCAGCAAATGGCCTTCGTCAGGGTTTTAGCAGAATGAGTAATACCGAATACAAAATGGCTGACACACTACCAATCATTCATTGAGGACTAGACACATAAGCCACATCCTAATGCAGGATCTGGATCCTCATTAGTCCTGATTTCTAGACTGAATACTGAATAACAGGTCTGTCCCATTTCAAAGCCTCCCTCAAATTCATCCTAGAAATCAAGTCTTCTTTTTGAACAAAAATTTGGAAAACACAACTGGTGTATCTTTTACAAACCTCAGCATCCCATAATACATTCTTGTCAATCGTGATTTGAAGTGAAATATTACAGTTAAGTCTAAGCTTGAGGGGAATTGTGGGCAATTTCCTGGTGATGAAAGTATCAAACGTTGCAACCAAACTCTTGCACACTGTCGAACGAACTGCGAACACCGCAAATAAACGTATCATTGAAATTTAGACAGCGTGCAAGAGTTTGTTTGCAACTTTTGATCCATTCGTCCCTCTCCTACACACCTGTCCCATGAAATAGTGTTCTTCTGTTCTGGTAATAAAAGTGTACCAATTTAGGGAAGACGTGCAGGTTTAGCCTGGCCGTCAGTCTTTCATGGAGCAGGTTTTTCATATAGGATCCATCCTCTGAATTGGGTCACAGCTATAATTGGCCACTTTATTGTCCCCCTTATATAGAAATTACTGAGTAAAATCTCACAACACAAGGCTACTCAATCAATAAACACACAAAAAGTCACAAAATGTAAAGTAAGTATTTAGGCTGAAAAAGCTACATTTTATTGAATTTATTGTAGAAAAAGTTTATAAGAGTCCAATTGACAGAAAACAGTGACGACACTGAAGGTGCGATGAGATTTCTCTCATTGTAACAGCTGTCGCTATTACATCCTCCTCCAGCCTGCCAAGAACGCCTCCAGTCAGTAGTAGCAGCCAAAAGTTGAAAAATATCTAACCTTAAGCTGATGATTGCCTGTCAAAGAAGCCTAAGCATTTCATCATGTCTTAACCTCAACGATCTGGTCTTAATCGATCTTAGCACCGCGCAGAAGGCCATATGTGATCTAAAAACAAGGTGGAAAATACTCACTCACAAGCAATTTGTAATTTATCTGTCACACTCTTTGTGGTACTTGGTAAAACATTGTGGTACCAACACAGACAGATGATCTTTTGCAGGCCTGAAAATTGTAATGCTCTTCTATCTGGTCTACCAAAAAAACAAAAAAAAACAACTTAAGTTGCTTCATTTTTAAAAGCTTTACTTGTTTTTGTACAAATTTGACTATAAAATCTTGAAAGTATTGTACTTTAGAACTAGCCCTTTGTCATCTGCCCATGAGGGTCCTTGTGGACTCTTTGCGGATGTCCAAGCGCAGCTGAAAATTGTTATAACCATACGCCATTTCCACATGTGTGGACACATGCAGAAACCCAGTGTAGTATAAACAGTAACGGGTGCACCTCCGCTTTCTGAGTCTGAGTATGTCTTAGATTATATCTCTCTATTTAGAACAGACTGTCCGAAGACCTAACAGGAGTGGAAAATGGCATAATTTGTAAACATGATATTTTTAAATTCAAACTTTTCAGCCTTACATTTGCTAAGTAAGTTTTTAAGCATTTTATACAGTCATTTTCACTTTTAAACTTTCATCTCTCTCTACCTTTCTACATATTAAGTTTAGATTTTTGTAGTCTGCTTATATTTCTACTGGTCTATTAATTTGCGTAGCAGCTGATTCGTCAATTTGCTGTCTGGCTGATGTTTCCTCTTTGCCTTCTGGTCTGAATTTAGTCCTCCATGTCATCACTCGGCAGTTGACAGAAAGGCTCCTGGAAACATTACTGCGGAGGTCCATTATGGGAAAAACTTGTATATTCTCCCAAAGCTGACCATCACTTCACACGCCATTAACAGCTCCGACAGAGCTGACTTTCCACACACGTGCTCTCGTACACGTGAACATGCTTGTGTTATCAACCTGAAAGGAATCCGTGGAATCTAAATCTCCTGTATGACTTCAGTGTTTTCATTTGTCAAAATTAGCTTTTATCATGGCTTATTGTGCTATAATAGACAGCTGAGTCTGTTTTTATGTAGGTCAGCCAAATGTTCCACATATCAGCTGTCTCTTTCTTGAGAAATTTGGCCTTTTTTCAACAAATGTCACTATTTTTCACACAAACACACACACACACAGACACACACAGACACACACAGACACAGTTAAGTTCTCAGTGCATTCCTCTAATTCACTGTATTTGGGTCAAATCTCCTTTCATTGTCATCTCTTTTTGCTATTTCAACACCGTTTACATCATGATTATAAGAACTGGGTTTTTCATTTTTTTTGGTGACCCAGACTCTCTGCTTGGCACTTCAGATAATAATGAAATCATTGAGTATAAGTTGGCAAAAAGGATCTAATTTGACAAACTACCGCAAGGCTCAGTAGAATTTTGGGAACCTAAACCTGCCGAGGGAGAAAGAGTTGGGTTTGGATTAGTGCACGGAGGGCCTGCAGCTCTCCAGTGAGGAAACACTGCTTAGTCTGTCTCCTCTAAACCGGGAAATCAGAGGCTGGCTGCTCTGTCATCCAGGTCTGTCTCATAAATAAAGGTGTGTTTGTCGAAACTAGGGGAGGGTGGTGTGACTCTGCAGCTCCATGGATACGCACAGACAGAGATTTTAGGTACACTGTGAAAACACAAACATATGTGCTAATTGTTAACTGGAATATAACCCGGGCCAGTTTCTTTAATTATATTTCAAATGTTTAGACTGTTGAGTAAAGAATATGATTGAATATGTCTCTTCTATACAAGGACAAATAAATATGGTGGTAAAATATAGGTCACAGTTACTTTTGACTGTTTAGGAAAGAAATCATCTGAAAATTCTTAATCAGTCATCAGATATGTTGCTATTCCCCTTTAAAAATGAATTTAAGAAGTAACTTAGTAGCTCTAAGTTGTCAGGCTAATATTGTTTAGTGAGTTGTATATGTAATATGTATGCTATATCTTCTCAAGAACGCAAATCATAAATCAGATTTTATACTTGCAGCTGTACACAAGCTGAGTTGTGGGTGGAAAACCTGGTTCAAATAATAGTCTGTTATGATATGTATTCACTTACGCAAGCATTAGCAGAGACTAAACAATGATTTAGTACATATTGGAAAAAAAGTAACAAACTGTCAGTTGAAAGATGCCTTTATTGATACAGAAGCGTTCAAAAAATGGAAATATTGTACAATGGTTTATTTGAATCGCAGCTGAAATAAGGCATGAGTGCCTAAGTTTAAATATTTAATGTTTTGCAGTTATATTCAGTAAAATCTCTAAGATGTGTTTTTGCCATAAATAACAGATTGAATTCAATTTATTGAGCCTATTTCTTAAAAAAAAAAAAAAAAAAAGGTTGTTTATGCTCATTTGACACTGAACCCTCCAGTGTGCATTCCACAGATGGCCCATTGAAGTGAGCTGATCCGAGCTCTGTGATAAAACTTAACCAAGACAAAACAAAGCTCTCTGGATGACTGCAGTGAATGAACCAGAGCTTTGAAGGCGCTCCCAGCTGCAGAGGAGAGCAACGCAGCCCTCCGAGCTTTAACAGAGCACAGTGAGGGGAGAGCTGCATGACAGCCACAGGAGCCGCGGCTTCAGGTTTCCTCATCTGGAAAAGCCACTGTAGCAGACCACGACCGAGGGGGGGGGGAAACAGGGGAGGGGATTATGCACATATACTATCTTGTCAGACTGTCAGAGGTGTCCCTTCAAGCACAGTCCTTCCTGTGAAAACCTCAAATGAGCACACAGCAGAAACTCAAGGCTGTCTCAGTTTGACGCCCCCTCGCTGTGTTTTCTTACACGCAGGTATTTAAAAACACACACATGCTAATTCTGACATCGTATCTCCGTTAACCACAGCTGGAAACTATGCAAGAGAGGGTTAGGTTGACACACAGGCCTTTGTAGAAGGAAAAAAAAAAACAGTGCGGTCAATTAGCGTCTGGTGAATAAGGGGGTATTTGTGAGTATTACACACCAATGAGACCGGAACATCAGCCTGTACTGCTGCAGGGCGCTGAAGCCAACATGAAAGCATGTTGGAGTTCAGATGAGTCATCTAATGTTGTTCACTTAATCTTCGATTTATTCATCTTTAAGTCGTTCTTCTGCAACTTTTTCCAGTTTGTTTTCTTTTTAGTTCGTCTTAATGCCTTTATATCAACAGTCTTAAGGCATCAATCACCGCTCATGTCTCTCTTTTAGTCCGTGAATAGTCGCTTTGTCACAAGTAGAGTCCACTCCTCAGAGAGTCACTGAAAGCTCTGCAGGGATTAACTTACTTAAAGCGGCTATAATCAATATTTTTATATAACCAATGGATCAAGTGTCTATTTTCACAGAATCAGCCGTAGGTCCCACATTACCTCTGTTCTTGCTTCCCTCCGTTGGCTTTCTGTAAAATTCAGAATCAACTCTTAAGACCCTGCTGATTATGTATAAGGCACTCCATGACTTTGCCCCAAGCTTTTATTTCTGACCTCCTCGTTCCTCACTCCACTTCTCAACCACTCCAATCCTCAAATCTCGGCCTTTTATCTATCCCCCCCACACTAACTGCAAGACAAAAGGTTCACAGTCTCAGCCCCGACTCTGTTGAATCATCTTCCGCAATCTATTAGATCTGCTGAATCTTTGGACTGTTTTAAACGGCGCCTAAAAGCCCGTTTATATCAGCAAGCTTTTCTATAAACCTCCCTTCTTGTTCTCATGTCTTGTTGCGTTTCATTTTGGTCTGTTGCTCTCTGTGTAAATAAAACTATTTTGTTAATCTGCTTGTTTTAATTTTGCGTGTGTGTGTTTGTGAAGTGCTTTGTAACTGTGTGTTTTTAAAAAAGTGCTATATAAATAAGGCTTTACTTACTTATTTACATGAAAGGGGTCACTTGTAATGACAAATCCACAGATAATTATTACCCAACTCTGCAGTTCCCCTCGGCAGCATCTGCTGAGATTTTTAGTATCTTTCAGCTGTTTGTTTTGGTTTTCCAACCAACAACTTCATTGTTTTGATTCAGTCTGAAAACCATGGAAAGTTTCACCTGAATTCAATTATTTTTTGGCCACTTTGGGGCAGCAGAAACAAATAATTAACACAACATTGACCTGTTATTACCTTATAGAGATTGAAATAGCAAAGTTTGCCTATTCATACATCCAGCAGACACAGAGTAATATAAGTTGTATTTCTGTCCACCTGATTAATGTTAGTTCAATATTCACTCTCCTTTATAGCTTTGTTTTAGTCTCCACCAACTCCTGAAGGAAATATCTGGCTCTTAAGTTGCTAAATGCTCTACTGTGTTCACCAGTTAGTCACTAATTTTGTGTCTAACATGTGGTGTGGGTAGGTAGTGTACCATAGATTTTTATTGGAATAAGTGTAAAATACTGTTTTATGTTCCAAATTGGATCAGATTTATATCTACAACAGTTCGGATGTCAAGACCCCTGACAACGACCAGTGTGAGCTGACCAGGCTAAAAAAATATTTCCTTGTGATCCTTTCACATCTAAGATTTGTGATTAGTCTTTCCAGTTAAAACAAAGCCCATGTGACGAGCTGATTACATGATAGTCGTGTAAAGTTCTCATCTTTTGCTCGACCCGGCGGCCGACACGATGTGAACTCACTCGACAGCGGCGAGCGTGATAAGTTTTCAAAATGAGAGCTGAACCACAGCCAGGTCTGCACAGCTGATGTATACGCTCACTATTACCGCAGCTGTAGCCTCTTTGTCATGGGTGACACCTCAAACCGAGGCGCTTAAACACCGTAGCACCTGTACAAGACATCCAGGTCCAGTTTCACAAGAGTAATTGTAACATTCAGGCTTGACCTTTGCCCCAGTTTCGCAGTCTTAGCCTTTGTTTCCCTCCACCCTCTTGACAAGTTTTAACAAGCGGGGAGTTCCTGACCCTTTGAACTATGCAGCCAGAAACTGATTGTTTGTGACAACAGCCTGGAGGGAGGTCTGCGAGTCATGATGATCACTGTTTCCGACTGATGTTGCATCTCGGCGTGCTTTGTGACTCGCTGCCTTTTGAGAAACGAGGCCCCACAGTTTCTCATCGCTAGTTTTTTAAAGTCTGTTGCAACTGTAAATCTTCACAGCCTCTCAGAGTAAACAGTCACATTTAGTTTTCAAAGTTCCAGACACAGTTTTAAATAGTGATAAATTATGCGTGAAGTTCAGCAAGCTCGCCCTGCTATGTGTCCATCTCTCCTGCAGGCTTCGGCCTTGTAATCTGTTTGTGATGCAGCAAGTTGGCATATTTGTTTTTGAAAGTCAGCGGGTACTGAAAAAGACATGAGGAGGAGCCACAAACATCAGACAGGTACACAATCTCCTCAGTTAAACCTTCCTCTTCCCATAAATGTACTTAGCAGCTGTTTCTGTGGAAGTCACCAGAGAGAGGCTCCATGGAAAAAGGAGTGGAGCCAGCTGGGTGGAGAGCAGTGGGAGGATTTTTTCCACTTCTGTCTGTCTGAGGGAGACATGCAGCTTTTTCTCAGTGAGCTATTCATCTTAAAGTGTGCAGACTATCGCATGCAGTGGCAAGCTGCAAAGTTCTCTAAATGAGATGGGTTTTAATAAGAAAGCCAATAACAGACCTATAATTAACACAAACATAAAACTGTTTTCAAATACAGTTTTTAAATGAAGTTTTTATTTCTAAGATTGGAAAAATGGCAACGGCACGTTTTATTGGGAGAGTGTGTGTTCGTACTTATTGTTGACCTGTTTTTCTTTGTCCTTAGTAGACCAGATGCATTATGTGCCTTTTTTTAACTCGTCTCAGAGGAAAACATGTTCTAAAGGTAGTGATGCATGTGTTATGGAAAGTATTAGGGATCGGGCACGCTCTAATGCTCATCTCTGCTGCACACCTGGGTGGTTCTAGTCCATTTTTATCAGATGTACCAAACCACGGTATGATGCTGACGCAGGTTTCTCTATTGAAAACATTCAGTATCTCTGTGAATTCATGCTTTGTGAATGGTGTCCATATGTACCTATCATTTATGCCTCCACATAAACCTGCCAATATCCTCTGTTGAATAAAACAGTAGTTGAGATTTATTCTTGCAGCAGGGAAAGAGTGTGCATTAAAAGAAAGAACGTGGCGGGTTATAACAGACTACGGGGAGGAAAAATATGACATCTGATAAAGTTATGATGGGTAGATATTCTGCTCCTGTTGTACAGCTTTTGTTTGTTTAACAGAGCAGCTACAGGACTGGACCAAGACTCACTGGTGGATGGAAAAGCTTCATGTCGGTGCATTGCAGAAATGGTTTATTCCTTGTCAGACAAATGAAAAAAAAAAACCCCCACTAACTGATATTTCTTCCGTGTCCTTTTTCTCCTCTCAGAGCGCTATTACTGGGACCGCAAACTACGTATCCCCACAGCCGACTACCAGGAAGTCCTCCATGACGATAAGGCTGCGCTGGCCTGGCTCCTGGCTCTGCGCCGCGTTGGCATCGTGTACCTGAAGGGGGCTCCGGCAGAGCAAGGCCATGTGGCCAGACTCGCCGAGAGGATTGGCTATCTCAGGCTGACGTTCTACGGGTAAGACTCTGACATTCACCCATTTTGCTCCAGTCATCCTCGGCCAAGCCACTGTTTAATAATCTAAGGCCCCTCTAAATCTTGAAATGTTGAATTTTCCACTGAGCGTATTTTTTCTGGAGCAGAGCCCGGGGAGTGTTATTAGTAAAAGTAACATACAAAAGACCTTTATTTACCTTTATTTCCCTTTCTAGGGAATCACAGAAAAAGCAACCAGATATTTTGATAAAAGTTTCTCAGTTTACAACATTAATGTGTAGGAAAATGTGTGCACTGTTCAATTATCTGTAACTTTGATTCATTTTGGTTCCATGGAGAAGCTTAGCGAGTATCTGTTGGCCCCTTTCATCACAAGGGAGTTCATCACTTTGACTTATTACGGTGCTGATTACTTGAGGACAGAGACGGGGAAAACAACCTAAAAGCATTCCAGCTTTTATAAGCCAGAGGAATTACCTGGTGCACTCAGTCAGAACAGAGGTTTGGAGCGTGAAGCTTTTCCACTGCCAACAGATGAGCTCATGCTGCTGGAAGTAAAGAGAGTGCAGACTGAAGCTGCAGACCTGCCATCAGAAAAAACTAGACTGTTTTACGAGTCAGGCATCCAAACGAGGCAGGCAAACAGAACATGGAAGATAACTTTACCTCATTAGCGCTCGGACTCTTGCTGCATCTCAATGAAGTATCTTCTTCAGAAGCTACCGTCTAAGCATTGCTATGAAGCTGCCCGGTTTCCCCTCAGGGATCACTGCAAAGTTCATCTCATCTCATCCTTTTTCTCTCCACACAGCTTAATTGTCGCTGCTGATCTTCTAAAGCCAAACTTAAATAATTAACGTGGAGTTTATTAACTTATGTTATCTTTATCCTCAGGCACACATGGCAGGTCCAGGACAAATACATGGCAAACAATGTGGCCTACACGTCAGGCAAGCTCAGTCTCCACACTGACTATCCTGCATTACACTTTGCTCCTGGAGTGAGTAAAATCTGACTTACTCGGTCTATTTAGAGGATTAAACTGCACTAAACAGATATGTTATCACTTATGAATTTATTTGCAGCCTTTTATATGTTTGTTTTGACTGGCGGTATTTGGATTTTATGTCCTTTTTTTGTGTTGTAAAACGAACATTTGTCCGGCATGTGTGTAGGTGCAGTTTCTGCACTGCATCAACCAGGCTGTGGATGGAGGGGAGAGCGAGGTGGTGGATGGCTTCCACATGGCCGAGCAGCTGCAGAGAGAAGACCCGGAGGCCTTCGACACCCTCACCTCGCTCCAAGTGGACTTCACTGACACGGGGACGGACTACTGCGACTTCATGCTGCAGTCCAAGAAATGCATCATCGAGTGAGTGGAGACGGCCTGTCAGATCACGGTCACACGCGTTTATAACATCTCTGTGTAGTAAAGATTCAGACAACGCAAATTGGAAATGACATGCATTAAAGAAAGATGCAGCAGTTCATCGTCGAGTGAGTAGAGATTTGTAGGAGGACACTGCCATCTGCTGTTGGTAATTATTATGCCTTAACAAAAAGTGGAGGCTGATACAGCAACGCATTTGGGATGAGATGTTAGAGAAGTAATCACATACTGTAGATATATACTGTTAGAGTGTCCACATACTTTTGGTATTGTAGTGTAAGTTAATGTGTCCAGTGAATAAACGAGGCATTTTAAATCTTGTCTTGGTAAAACTAAAAATTGATTAAACATTTAATTTATGAAAATGACAGAAAATAATGAAAGATGCAGATCACAGTTTCCCAGAGCACAAGATGATGTCTTTAAGTTGCTCGTTTTATCTGTCCAATAGTCAAAAACCCAAAGTATTTTTACAGAAATAAAGATTTGTTTAATTACATTTACAAGAAACGTAATAAAGAGAAAAACTGCAAACCCTCACCTTTAACAAGCTGGAAATAAACAGTGTCTGATTATCAGAATTGCTGCAGATTAATTTTCTGTTAAACTAATCATCTGATGGTTTGTCCTTCTCTCTCGCTCTCTCTCTCTCTCTCTCTCTGTCTCTCTCTATGAGCAGCGTTAACCCCGAGGGTCGAGTCTTGAGGATAAACTACAACAACGCAACCAGAGATTCAGTGCTGGACTTGCCCTTGCATCAGGTTCAGCCCTTCTACAGAGCACTGAAGGCCTACGTGAATATCATGAACCGACCGGAGAACGTGGTCACCTACCGGATGGAGCCAGGTCAGTGAGCACCTCCTCTTAAAACTCAACTGATACAATATGTCTAAATAAATTCATTTATTTAACCCCCTTACCACATTAACAGTCTAAAGAGACTATAAATGCTTCAAGTTTGAACTAAAAATAACTTAAAAATGACAGTGAGGCTCTGAGAGAAGGATCCACTCTGCTGATATCCAGCAGCGTCAACAAGGTCATGACGACATCAAGGATGTCGATGTCATCTCTGTCGCTGCAGACCAAATCAAATTACCCAAATCTATTGTGGCCCTCTTTAAATAATCACTGCTCAGCAAAGTGTCCTCAGCATCAGGAGACACAGAGGGAATAATGATGTTGTCTGAGACGTTAAGGACATTAAATTGTAGCAGGATGGCGCCTTTGTTTCAACAGCAGCACCCCGGATTCAATGTTGGCAAACATCCATCGTAATGACGTGTCCTTGAGGACGCTTCAGGGTCAGTATGCCTCAAACAAACCCGTTAGGACGACATGTCATTCAACCACATCTAAAGGCAAAAGTGTTTATACCCGTCTGGCGTAATCACACTCTAAAATCTGCTGTCATAGATAACGCTGGCAAAAAAAATGAACAAACAAACGTACTGCTTCCAGGAAATAGTCACAGCCTCGTAGCCTTGAGTCTGATACTGACAAAAGCTCTCGCCTTCTCACCTTTTATGTGTTAGCAAACTGACGACCAGCCATCAGAATGTAAGCGTGAAAACATTAAACAGTGTTAAAAGTTCACTTGAGTTTATGTTTAAGCAGTCCGGTCGGTGGCTGGCCGACACGTTTCCCTCTCAGGACTCATCTACACGCTCGCTGCAGAGATCGTTCAGCTCTACAAACCTGTGTTATTGTAAGAATACCGAAGAGATCGTGTGGGAGCGCGTCAGATTTATTCACAGTGTCAGACTATAGCCTCGAGATAATTCTCCTGGCAGGATAGTTAGACTGTATATAATACCTGTCAAAGTGCTTTATATATTGATTTAAACACATCAGTCATTTCTGCAACTGTCATGATGCAACATACTGTACATACGAGGTGTTTATTTACTGGAAAAACAATACAGTCAACAGAATCAACACAGTTATCACAGTAAGTAAAGTAAAACACTCATTATTTCATAAGTTCATCAGCTTTAATGTAGCAAAACCTAATATTTCATAAGGATAGGAGGCCTAAAGCGGCCCTGACTGTACTTCCTACTTCCTACTGACACATCCTGTCAGCATGACCTGCACTCCTGTGGCCTATAAAGCGTGCAACAGCTTAAAACTCAAAAACCTGAAAACATGAAAAGTTCAACATGTACTGTTGAAACGCTACTGTAACCGTAGAGGTCCAGACTCTGAGACAACATAACACTCGAACGTCCCGGCACTTAGATGATCTTGCAGATCAGGAAAAACACTTTCATGCAGCGTGTGTTGATAGTGTGATGCTGTGTTACACGTTGTTCACATGAAAAACGATGAAAGTAGTTGTGTGAAGAACGAAAAGAGAACTTGAGACAGATGTTAAAACCCTGAGTTCTTTCATACCTCCGCCATTCGCTGGATGAAGTTGGGTGTGATTGTCGATTGCTGTCGACACTTGTCTGATGGTTGTATCGGACGCTGTCACGCGGTCCAAAACATTTAGTTTGAAACATATTGAGGCTTTTTATCTCCAGCTGAACAACTACCAACTTTGCTGTAGCCGACCTCGACCTCCCTGTGATGGAGAGAAATAACAAAATCTAATTCCTCACTGAGATAATAAAGTAAAAATCACATGAATTATCCCTCTTATATCTGATCTCTGGGTGTTGCTGTGTTGCAGGCGACATAGTGACCTTTGATAACTGGCGTCTGCTGCACGGCCGAAAGAGCTACATCAGCAGGCCGGACCGGTTGCGACACCTCGAGGGCGCCTACCTGGACTGGGACGAAGTCATGTCTCGTCTCCGGATTCTCCGCAGCTCCGTCAACGAGGACATGTGAGCCCAGGAAAACACCAAAATTAAATACATAGCTTTACAGCCTTTGCAGAGAATCTAAACGGTACCAGGCGGCTATAAACTACTGAGCCACACTTAATGTTGCTCTTAAAAAGCTGAAATTACATTGGGCAAAGTGCAAAGATACTGAAATAGCGGACAGCAGGTCAAGAGCTCACTGAGTGAAGTAGTCAAGCATCAAATGATAGATGTCGGTTAGATTATGCATCAGTGATTTAGATAAGTGAAGACTCTTCCTGTACTAAGTTTTTCCTCATCAGTTGGAACATCATCTATCATTTATGACACTTAATGCAACACTACAATGCAAAAAAATGACATTTATGGTGTGAATGATCTCAGCAGAGACTTAGGAAAGACATTTTACATTCAAATTATAACTTAAATGGGCTTTTGGACTGATTAGTCATAGTGACTAGTGACAAGTTTTTATAGGCTGATTTTTATAATTGGTTTTATATATTGTCCTTTTACTCCACAGTGTATTATAGTACACGATAATGTCAGTAGTATTATAATAAGGCATTATTTTTTCTTATTGCCTGTTACAGTATTTCACTACCTCTACTGTACAATCATGTGCCTTCACTAAGGATGTGACTTTCTCCTCATTCAGTATGAATTGCCTTCAAGTTTAAAACTGGTAGCTGTACCGCAACTGGCCGCGCAAACTAACCGTAGATGTATATTTAAAGGTCAGTTCACTCAAATTACAACATAATTAAGACATAATGTACTTCTCTACTTCACCCCAGTAACATCTGGTCAAGCAAAACCTCCTTCTCCACCTCAGTGCAATAGATGTGAAAACTTCACTTCGTATTTGGAGTTCAGAGCTTTGAAAAAAAATACATTTGCAAAGACTCAAGGGCACCTCGTCTTTCCAGAAACAGTGTCCCTGTTGCTCTGGATAATCCACAAACACCCCTGTGTGAAACTACAGCTGACAGTGTGGATCATCAGTTCATAGAAAGACACACTGCTGTTTACTTCTAACGTGTAGATATGGTTGACAAAAGTTTCAGAAACCTCGAAACTTCTGCATATTAAAGGATAAAACAGGATAAAATGTTTTATGTAGTTAATTGACCCTTTAAATATCCAGACTTGTGATGCGATTAAATTGTGATTTGATGTCGATGAGTCTGTTTTGCTCACTATTGTTATTGTAAATAGAATTTTGCTTTTAAATCCACATCAAAAGTTATTTATTTAAGGCATTTTTTGTGTAACCTAAAACATTTATAAAGACAAGTGTGGTCATGCATTCACAGACTTGTTTACCATTAGTGGGTTTGATTGATGTTTCATCCTCTGCGGCGGTGGGTCGACTGTGTATTTGCACATTTTAATAATGTGCCTTTATTCCCTTAATCCAGTCTTAAATACAACTTTTTAAAGATTGTGCTGGTGTTCAATCTGGAGCCAAATATTTCAAACGATCAGACAAACTTGCATTTTGTAAAAATGTTTCACTGAACTGTCACAGCGCTCGCTAGAATAAAATCTTCAAAGCTCCAAACGTCTCTTCTTCTACTCTTTTACTCTTTTTAAAGTCTATGTGTGAGTTAGATTGTGTTATTCATAAAAAAAGAACAATGAGCTTCATTTGGGACAACTTTATTATATTGCCAAAGCTGTACATATTCTATAAATACCTTTTCAAATACTGGAATACTTACACCTGGCATCTCATTTCATTTTCGTTACAGCAACCGGCGAGTACAATGACAGAGGTGTTTGTAATAATCCAGTTTAAAAAAAAAACCAAAAGAACAAAAAAAACCATCCTTTTAACTGAAGCAGAAAGAGCTGTGTCCAATTCCCCAAACCAAATCCAGAGATGCTTCAGACTGACTTCTGTCCTATTTACACATTTTATGTGCGGCGTTATTCATGAATGGAAACAGCATCTTGTGAACATCCTACTGATTATTTTTCTTTTGCACAGTTCAGTTATTTAGAAATACAAGCATGTCAGAATCAAAATAAAACATCTTCCAGTGATATAGCTGTACCGATATATTGCTGATCTGGAGAAACTGTTCACCACATGAACTCACGTTGCACCCACACACACACACATACACACAAACTCACACACACACAAACACGCTCACTGTGAAAGTTAACAGGTCAGCAATGGGACCAGATTCAACATTTCTTTTACTATCACGGAACAGAAACAACATTAAGACTTGACGATTCTCCTCGGGGAGCAGATGACGACGTCTGTAGGTTTCAACATGTCTGAAGGGTAAATCTACAACCAATCACAGGACAGGAAACTGCGGCACTTTTTTCACAACTCGATCAGTGATGTAAAAGCAAGTGTTTTTTGTTTTTTCTGGACTGCTTATGACAACTGTAATGAGTGAACTAGAGCTAATTGTTTGAGTCAGCTATTAAACAAACACCCAAAAATGCAGTTTTGGTTCTACAATGTGATTATTTGCTGTTTTCCAGTGATAGTAAATTGGATATCTTTGTTTTGTCTGAC
Organism: Thunnus thynnus; assembly: GCF_963924715.1. Classification (NCBI taxonomy): domain Eukaryota; kingdom Metazoa; phylum Chordata; class Actinopteri; order Scombriformes; family Scombridae; genus Thunnus; species Thunnus thynnus. The sequence goes on from NC_089517.1 coordinate 9,251,280, forward strand.
CAACAGTCTAAAACCCAATCAATGTAAAGAGGTTAACTCAGATTCAGGTAAATTACAAAGGGTATTTTTAGTGATTTTCTGATATTTCAGACCAAATCATTAATTGTGGGATCATGATAATAATAGATAGTTCCAGCCAGAGGTGTTTGTGCATAGATGATGTCACGCTTTCAACAAGTGAATGTTGTCATTATTAATGTTATTCAGTCTTTTTAAAAAGATTCAGGTAAAAGGACGAGTACCTGACAATATTTAGATGCTGCATATTTTAAATCCCAGGTCAAATGTTTGTGATCGCCTGCGTCAGAAATCGTGACATTCTGCTGTTGTTCTGCTTTGTCTTTTTTTTGTCTTTATAAAAGTTGAGAGAAAGTTCTTGACTTGTATTTGGATGCAGCATTTTTTTTTTTTTTTTTAATTTATTTTGTTTTTAAATTTCCTGGTACACGTCAACAGAATGGCAGCAGAAGACAGTTTTGGACGAAAGCTGTCAGAAAATGTGACAGTTAACCTGTGAAATGACCGACCTGTTCAGACATTAAATAAATCAATGCCAACCGCTTGCAGAAAGTGTGACATCATCCATGCAACCTCAAACCAATTTCTTCTTCTGCTGCATTCACACAATGTCAGCGGCATGTGAAGAACAGGAAACCGACTCGAGAGCGTTCACACATGATTCTATATCATACAAACTGCCTAAATTAGCTACTTTTGTTGTGTTTGTATTTGGAAGCAGATATTAAGTCTATGGGTCCTTTTAAATGAGTTAGTTAGCTAATGGAGGCTCTGAAGACAAATTTTCAGCTGTTGAAATTTCTGAAGATCTTTTAGCTAAGTGGGAGATCATAGCTGTCACAAGTCCATCGATCTCAGACCTGGAATTACAACTGGAGACTGACCTGAACTGTTTTACGTCTCGTGTGATTACTCGCAGTCTGAACAATATAACGTGAACACGGCAATATGCCAACTTGTATCGACGGCTCTGTGCATAAACAAAATAACGTGTTAACACGTCACATGGCTTATAGTGGCTGAATCCAAATGGAAGAGGTGCTGTACACTCTCTGCCAACACTAAAACAACCAAAAGATAAACTCGTCTACCTGCTGCTGTTTGAAAACACCTGATGTGACATCACTGATTGGGGCGTGGCCTGAGTGCTGCAAAGCTTCACCCCGTACAGAGCAGAGTTCGCTGCCATGTGTGATTTGGAGTCGATTTACCGTTTAAAAAGACAAACTTTAAACAGTCATGTCACACTTAAGTCATCATATTCACTTCAATCAATATGTTCTATAGAAAAACAAAAGTACTTTCTTACATTCTTCACCCTGTGAAAGCCAGTTAACTCAAGAAAACCTGGCTCTGGCAATGGCTAACTACTTTGTATTGCACATCAAGCAAATCAACAATTTGTAATGTTTTTTTTTTGTTTTTTTCATTTTCAGAGAAATGTACAGTAAATATATGTATATATTAAATAAATACTATATATAGAAATATATATATAATATTTATTTTTTCATCCTCAACATGCAATTGATAACAGCAGACCACAGACGAGAAATTTTACAGTAGAACTAGAACAGTAATTCAGCCTGGCGGGCCGAGCTAGGGCAAAGAGAACACATCTGAGAACACTCACATTATTTTAGGGTTCAAACACCTTTTTTAAGAAGCGTTTACATGCGGTGCTCTGGTGCAGTTTACAGTAGCATTTTTCAGTACGGGACATCCTGCACTACGAGAGGCTCTCTGGATGTTTCACCAGTTTCAAACTTGGACAGACTGGAACTTTACAGTAATCACATAGCACAGAATAACTCACACAGTCGTATGGAGACGAAGTGGGGAGAGGTTTTGGGGGGCGTTGGGGGTGGGGTGGGGTTGGGGGGGGGGGCTACTCTGTAGTGAATGTCAAGGCTGTGCACGGGACCTGCATGCACTCTGTGCCTCGGGGCTATCCCTCACGTCTCCTATCGTTAAAAACAGTTGGGTCTTGGCAGCGGGAACAATAGAAGACGTTCAACACAGAGGAGAAGAGATCGAGGGGGAGTCACTTCTCCTGAGTTAAGGAGCAGGCAAACATTTAGCAAGTCGGTATGACGACGGCGATGAGGGGGTCGGAAGTATTTACACGACATCACAGACCGAGGTTAAACACATCTACACGACAGGGTCTAAAAAGGATCTTAGGCTCGTATATACAAGAGGGAAAGGGAGCGGGTTTTGTGTGCTTAGAATAAAGTTAGGGATTGTCAGAAGTCTGTGGTTTTAGAGCTGAGATGCCATTTCAAGTAGAGAGGCACAGAGAGGACGGAGAGGGGGGGGGCGGGGGGGTTTGGGAGAAGGAGCGGGGTGTAGACTAGCTAGGAAGAGGTCTCGGTGACAGGATCTTGGGTTTTCCTTCCGCCTCCTTCCCCTTCACTGCCGCCACGTAGGAGAAAAGGCAGAGGACTGAGTAACAGATCTGATGTGCCTGCAGAGGAGGAAAACAAGCATGAGGAAGGAGATCGTGGCCCCGGTGAAAAGGTTACAACTGTGTGAACAAACCTACAAAAAGATGCTCATGTCAGTCTTCAAAAAGGAAAACGGACAGTTTGACCCAAAACTCACTGAGTTTACTTTGTGTTTTTCTTTATAGTGACGACGTTTTTTAAGCAATGTCAGAAAGTTGCTGGTTGTTGAGAATCTGATTAAATGGAAAGTTGCCCCTGTGGTCACCTCAACTCAACTTTGGCCCCAAACATGCTCAGAGTTTACGAGTTTGTACGCGCTTCGAGCTACGCGAGGTCGATTTCACACATCGTTGCGTTCTGGAGCGTGTCACCTGAAATTTAACACAACCCAAGTGTGAGCTGAGTGTCGCTACAGCATGAAACAACAAGTCGACCCCTTCTTTGTCTGGATTCGCTTCTGCTCAAAACAATCACGCTGAGCGCTGCATCGAGGCTCCGGCTGAACTTTGTCACCTCTTCAGAGAGGAATTCTCAGTGTTTCCTCTGTGAGCGATTCAAAGGTTGCGCATCACATCTTGCGATTTCTTTTTTTCCCTACTCTTGTGTACTTGCAGTACACATTCCTCCGCAGATGCCGTGTTTGTTTATGACTGTGGTGGAAACGCTTATTGGCTTGATTACTGTGACAGCAACGGTGACATTTTAATCGTTTTGGTTTCATCACATCATGTCAGAGAATTAAACGATTGTCGCTGTTATCAAAGATACTGTCTCAGTTTTATGAAGAGCTGTGCGGGGTTTTGTCTCTTCAAACTTTTATTAAACTGGACTTCCTGGATCGTTTTTAATTAAAGCCCCTTTTTTTTTTTTTTTTTTACACAGTTCTTTTCAGTCTCAACACGGACGAACTCACTAAAGGCAGATCATTTTGATGCCGTCCTCTCATTACATGCTGGGTAAAGGTGACCAAAGGGCCAAACTTCCCGACGGAGCTGTAATCCTTTAATGAGCAGCGGGAGTCAGATAGTGTCGCTGGAACACAGAGACGAAGCCGGCACAGTTTAAATTAAGTGCTTCCTTTGAGATTATAGCATTAGCCTTCATTTAATAAAAATAGGAACCTCTACAGTTGCATCTGCCATGTTTACAGACACAAATGTCAAATATTGTGAGGCAGCTGTGCACACCTGGTGACTGGTGTGAAGAAGAAAAGTGAGGACTCACCATGGGGGTCTTGTACTTGTGGATCACCACTTCTTTAGTTTCAGGAACTATGCCGATGCAAGAGACAAAACAAAGAATTCAAAGGCAGCAGGAACTTCATTCAGTTTATGTTTGAGAGCTTTGGGGTTAAGGGGGGTGGGGGGGTGGGGTGAAATCTGAAGGAGGTGTAAAATGGGATGTGGGCCAAGAAGAGTCAACAACACCAGTCAGGAAAACTGTCAACTTCACAGAAGACAGACTGTGACAGTGGTTGTCTGTCTGGTTTGGACCAAATTCAGTTGTTAAATCTTGTTTTTCTTTAATACAAATGAATATTATTAATATTAATAATAACAAAATGGTTACTTGAGAGATTTAACTCTTTTGGAGCTGCAAGTAATTTCATTATCGATTAATATACCGATTATTTTCCATTAATCATCTTGTCTATAAAACGTCAGAAAATAGTGAAAAATATCAGTTTGTCCAAGTCTTTAATTTTCTTGTGTTGTCCGATTAACAGTCCAAATCTCAAAGATATTCAGTTCACCGTCACGTCGACAAAAACCTGCATTAAATCTTGACATTTGATATGCTGAACACAGCATGTTTTTTTGCATATTTGCTTAAAAGAAATTGACTAAAATGATTCATAGATCATCAAAATAGTACTGGTTATTTTTCTGTAATCTTCTAATCGTTGCAGCTCTGAACTCTTTATATGGTAAAAAAGAAAGTATTAAATGTGAGAAACAGCTGACTGTTGGTGAGGACGTTCATGGCCCCAAAAATGGACAAATAAAAACACAAATGTCTTTTTTTTTTCTTTTTTTTTTTTTTTTTTTTTTACAAGAGACTACACAGGTTGTAAAGTTTCAAATATGAAAAACAAGAAACACAAGAATAAAAAAAAGGACGACTCCCCCTCCCCTCCCCTCCCCGACCCCCCTCCATCCCACTGAGCTGACAGTTTAAAGACATCACAGAAAAGCAGCTACAGGAGGCCAAAATCGTTTGGCCCAGGACCATGTCGCTGTCTACAGGACAGACGGACTTTTCATTAGTAACTGTGAACCCATAGCAGAGGTGAGGAGGCTGAGATCTGGACAGATGAAGGGCTCGGAAATGTTAAATCTCTCTGCCCATCACCTCAGAAAAAAACAAAACAAAACAAAAGAAAAAACACAGTCCCTCCGAGATCTCCACTTGCTGAGATACTGAGGCAGACTGTCAGAGAACGATGACAACATGGGAGATGGAGTCTGGGGGTGATGATCTCCGAAATGAAAAGCAAGTGATGACGGAAGCAGAGGAAAACTCGTGATACAGAAAAAGAAAAAAGAAAAAAAAAAAATTCAGTGGAAGGATGGACTGAGGAAATATTCTGCACAGAATTAGTTTGAATAAGAAAGGAGAAAGGTGACAACACTTTACCTGCTGGAGAATGAAGGTTTTCATAGTGGCAAAGATGAGGGCAACATTACAAAAGCAGCACAGAGACACGACAGTAACCCAGCCTGGCGCTCAACTTCAACCTCTACCGATCCGACACTGCGCTGACGGCTTTCTACAGATGTCAAGTGTTCACTGACCTTCCTCCTGAACTACAAAGCTAACCCTCATTGCTCTCTTTTCATCATTAGAGGAATCTGTATATCTCACAAAATACCAAGAATCAAGTCTCACTTTTTAAAGAATGAAGCCATATAATGAATTTCTTTTTTTTTCTTTTTAAAAATGAATAATTTTATCTCTTTTACCTTTAAATAAAGTTAAATTTTGGGTTCTTGATACTGCTGCTGTCATTTGTGGCCTTTTTTAAAATTCACTGTTGTATCGCCTTTTGTGAAACATGTGACTTTGATTTTATGATGTGACTTTAAGACTAAAAGTATTTTTTATGGTCTTTGTAATTGTAATAGCACTTGGCAGATGTATATGGTAAAATAAAACTTTAGTGGAAGAGTTTTTTTTTTCCTCTGTTGCTGTAAATTTCACCAAACCAATGAAGGGCAGGTCATTAATTCTCTTCTAAAATATTATTAACAGAGAGCTGAAACTGAGCAATGTTCTTTTCTTAAACCTCAATAAAGGACTTTTTTTGCATGTAAGTTAATGTAAAATATTTCAAAATGTAAAAATAAAAAAATCACTGTTGGCCCATTATAGTTAGAGGTGTAGCTGTTTTAAACCAAAGGATTTATCATCCAGTGCTCTTACAACATAAGAGCAGTGTTATTCTGGATTTTTATTGGTCAAAAAAGTCAAAAAAAAGACCAAAACAAACAATGTGGTAGTCAGCACTTAGCCCCAAACCCACTGGTTCCCACTGAAGATGTAAATCTTGAAAAAAAATGGGGCGCAAATATTTTTTTTGAAAAAAGGCAGCTGGGATGTGTAGTTTTAAGCAGATGTTACTCAGTAAACAGAGCATTTGTTGGGGATTAGTTGTGACTAAAGCAGCAGGAGTGTACAGATGTGGAACTGACTCACAATAAACTAGAGCGTCTGTGTTTAATGTAATGAAGTAACGTGTCAACCGAGTGCAACGTGTGTCTCATTAATGGGTTTTTAATGGTTTTTGGACAACAATGGAGGAATAAGATACTTTGTTAGTTTTGGTCTTTTCATGGGATTTATTGACAATATGAAACACCAGCAACCTTCTCCTTGAATGTTTATTCTTCTGGTTCAGCTGTCGAGATATTTACTAACATCAGAGGCGTTCATGTGTTACGGGACGGATGGTAGAAATGGGGAAACATTAGCAGGTTTACAACTTGCGCGCATTCACGTCACAACGGCTGTGTGATTACAGAGCTGGTCGAATGAGGGTTAAAAACGCCGTGCATTGACATCACATCCAGATAATGTGGATTAATCTCCTTAAACGATGTGAAGCCTCCTTATTTGCATGATTTTCAAGCGCTTCCATATCACAGAGTGTCGAGTTGGACGTATCAGGGTTCCTACATACGTCGTTGTTGACGAGCGCTTTTTTATGAGTCAGAATCTTGTGATTATGATCTTTCTGTTATGACACATAAGGATCTCTATTTTGTGTTCTCTAAAGTGACATTTTATAGATACTGTAAATTACTTTTATTCATCATACATTAAGATATGTATCTATCATAAGAACTGACAGCTTCCTTTAGTGGAATATTTGAATAAGACAGTTTCTCCTTGAGCCTGTTTGTTTTGGGAAAAATGTGATTAGCCTTTCTGCCCTCGCTCTTCTGTTTCACACTGAAATGACTGAATTGTTATTCTCATAAGTTCTGTTTCTCTTTATCAACATAATGAAATGTTTCTAGCTATAAACTTCAACACCACGTCCTCTGAGGAATTCATCAACACCTCCAAACACGAGTGTCTCAGCGTTCCTCGAGGGGAGCGAGTACACAATTTAGTGAACCCTTATTAGCTCCGGTCAATACGTTTGCCATGAAGCTGAGTTACTGCCGTGCCGAGTACAGGCCTAGAATCAATAGATGGTGTAATTACCAAATTCCTCCAGGACAAAGACTCCCTTCACTGTATTGCACTTTTTAATGTGACTCAGCTCTATGAAAACCTAAAAACAAACAAAAAAACAAACAAAACAAGACAGAACATTATTAACTCAACAACACTGGATGAAATTAAACACTTCATATTTAAATAATAACCATGTTAAACTTGTTTTATTCAGTATGAAAGGTAAAATAAAACAACTACACATGGAATGCAAGCTTTTAACAGCTAAACCAAAAAAAGAAAAAAGAAAAGCACACTATGAGAAGTTTCCATGATCAAACGCATACATGGGCGACGGTCAAATGAGGAGAAATGCATTAAGTCTGCTCAAAGCTGAAAACTAATTCAAGATGTTTCATCAATGAAGTGTGTTAGAACTGGAAAAAAATGTGTATTTATATTTGTAAAAACAGCAAAAGTAGGAGAATAACACATTTCTTTTTTTTTTATGCTAAGAGATGTAATATGGCCCATATGATGCATACATGGAATTTCCATATAAAAATGTAGACAAGGACACAAAATTAGATTTGCCATACAGCTACGACAGTAAAAAGAAAAGATAGAGAAAGCAAAAAAATAAAAAAGGAACCCAATAAGATGTAACTGCTAATAAGCAAACACAGCAGAGGTTGTGTACCTTCCGCTCCTTGCAGGGGGAGAGAGCATGGGAGAGAAATGGTTTGGATTATTATCGGACAGAAGAGCACAAACACTCGACGACACTCCGAGAGGGCACTATCCACAGGAGCCTCGTACGGATTCAAATCAAGAATCTAGCTAAGAAGTTACCAGAGCCAATATGAAAACCCGTCACAAGAGAATCAGCCCCCAAAAACTAGGAAATAGGATTTTAAAAAAAACAAACAAAAAAACAAAAAAAAAGAGGACTAGAGGTTTGACTAGGGTGTTGAGAGCTGGATTCACCTTTGTTTTCCTGGACTTTAAACATCTCAGTCCCCCCAGAGCCCTCCATGCCTCCTCCTCCAGCAACAAGGGCTGGCACCAACACCACTTGCTCACACAGCAGAACACATAAATGAGGGCAGTCGCTGAAGGACGGTTAATTCCCGCTACGATGTTAAGACGTCAACCCCCCCCCCACCCCACACCCCCCCCCCCCCCCCCCCCCGACACCGAATCACTGCAGAGCTGCCCACCCGGCGCTCACTCACTTTAACATTTAACCTTTTAATAAAATATCATACGGATGCTGAATAAAGCTGCTGCTGCTGCTGAGGAGTTTGTGAAATGAGTCAAAAAAGTGTAAAACTATCCGTGAAGACGCCGATCTGGAGAATACTCACAATCTAACGACCGTGACGAAGTCGATAATGGTAATCGTTTCTTCTAGAAACGTGGTGCTCTACGCTGAGACACTCTTATAGCTGATGTTTAATTGAGTTCAAACTTTTAAAAAGCGCTCTACCCCTTGCAATATAAAGCGCAACCGTTCAACTTGAGCCAAAAAATAGCCTGAAGTAGCGAAAGCAGAAGCGGCGAAGAAAAAGCAGGCGATAATCATAACAGTGACTCCGTGTAGCAACATCCAAGTTTAACAGATGGTTCATCTAAATTACAAAAAAATACACTGCACCTGGTTAAGTTGGTTTTGGTTTTATCAGCCCAAGTTTTAAGATATCAACGTCTGCGATTTCTGCAGCAGTGGGGGTGAATAGACTTTAATTTGTGGTGCTCACAGCGGTGGAAAATTACATCTAAAAAGGTCAATTGAAATCACAATCAGTCATCTCCTGTCGCAGTCAGAAATCATGTCAAAGATATTTATCATTTTTTTATTACTGAAAGGAAGAAAGAAAGGTCTTCGGAGATACTGTATCTCGGAAGTGCTCCTTTACTCTCCGGTCCTTTGAGTGGACCTGTTTGATTGACAGTTGTTCCGGCTGGGCTCAGGAGATAATTGTTCTGGTTACTGCAGTTTACAAGTCAATGACAGACAGCTTTTTCTTAGCTGTGATGTTGAAGAAAAAGGAGCATCTATACTGACTGATATTGACATTTCGTCGCAGCTGCTGTCAGCTTTTATGACAAAGGAAACGTTTGTTAAACCTCAAAGAAACCCACATGTATCTTCAGTGAGTGTTACTCAAGAGAACTGCAGGGCAACTTTAATTTAAGTTGGACATCACAACTATTTCCTCTGTAGGAAGTGAAGGCTGCAAATTATTAGTAATAATCAGTAATCATCATTATTATTAGTAGTAGTAACTAAGACATTAGATTTGGAAATACATGATGCTGCTGAATACTTAAAATGACATTTCATCTCTCAGAGAAATATCAGAGACTGATATCTTAAAATTGGACAAATAAAATCAAAAGTAACAGATTTTTTGGAATTTGGGTGAACCAACCCTTTAATTTACTTTAGTTGTTGAGAAATCAGTTTAACTCTGTAGGATGTCTGATGAAGGATGTTGCTCTTTGGTAACACATTCAACCAAACTTTCTTGTTGTGTCATTTTTAAAGATAAATGTATAAAGTGTCTGTTACTTCTATGGGACCATCAGCATCAGCACAGTCACCTCTAACACTGTTCAATCACAGCTTCTAACAAAACTCAGGAAATAAACGAACCCCGACTATCATTAACTGCACAGATGTGAAGACAACAACGTGACGATGTTCAAGGGTCCAAACTTAAATGTGAAAGTTGCTATTAAATAGCCAATTATTAATGAAAAGTCGTTGCTCAAGGTCATCCGTCTTACCACTGATGCACAACACACACACACACACATCAACACTTCATGTCCTCCCACACAGTAAATGAATATGAGGTTTGAGCACCACAAATGTCAAAAGAAACGCGTGTGGAAGGATGTGTTCTTTTTTTTTTTTTTTGAAAAGGCATGCAGACACACACACGCACAAACAAACACAAACGGAAACTGAAAAAAGCAAATCCAAAAAAGCAAAAGCACAAACAGGAATTCTTCCTCTAAGGGGAAAACATCAGGTACGATATGAGAAAACGCCAATCAAACATGTTGTTATCAATCATCTCTAAGATTTTGATTTATCATTATTTTTTAATGACAATAGAGGAAGACGGTCACAAGATGAAAGGAAATGATACAGAGGCGAAGAGGAGAGACGAGCAGAGAGGTGGACAGAAGGGGATGAACTGTGATGAGTGATTTTTTTTTTTTTTTGTTTTCATGCCCTTTGTGTGAGATGAGAAGCAGCTTCTCTGCGGTGGTACTGGCCTCTTACCTGGCTGTGCATGAATTTCAGGTTGATTCCTTCCAGCGTGACCTGCAGCAGTCCCCCTTCACCAGTTTTCATGTCCTGGACGGGGAACTCTCCGCCCAGCTCGGGACCTGAGGAAACCACAAAACCTGAGTTTAGAGCTATGAACATCAATCTCTAAAGAATAAGATAGAAATTAACAAAAATAACATTTCATGCTGCTGTAGAAATACTAAAGAGGGCAGAATTGATGCATAGTTTACAGATTTTAAACAGAAAAAGAAAACACTGGTATCTGATTGGCCTAAAAAATGAGCTCATGATCATACTGGGAGAGAAAAATGAGACTGGTGTACCTGGTTTAATGCTTTGCTGTCTTGCTGCAGCTCTTTCCATACTGTCTTTAACACAGTAGTAGAGTTCACGACACTAGAAAGCAGAAGAGGAAAATATTTCTATGAATGATCGACGTTCTCCAAAACTGAGTGCGACTGAGACAAGATAGAGCTTCTGACCTTTTTGGTATAAAACTTGTTGAGCTGTGTCTCTTGGCCGTTGCGTCTCCAGAGGCACAGCACCTTGGTCTTGGGGCAGTAAGTCATGTTGATGAGCTTCTCGTACCACCAGCGCTCGTAAACCGTGCCGATGTTGCTGCGCAGGACGATGCAGTCATCGCACACCTGAGATGTCGGCGGGTAAAGTGTGAAATACTCCTCAACGTAAGGGACAACACGGTTCCAGCTGGTTTCCACAAGGTTTATTTGTAATATTAAAAGAACAAATAGTCAAGAGTTTGCTTACCTCCATGAAAAAGATGTCTCCTGTGGTGTCGGTGCCGGCGTGAACAACAAACGTTTGCTTCTTGATGTGACGGCTTCCGCTGGGCCTGATGGACAGCTCGCGGCCGTTCTAAAAAATACAGTACAATTAATTACAGGAGATGCAGAACAGCTGAACTAGCTGAATAAAAAAAAAAAAAAAAAGGATAAATATTCACCATTTGGGCCAGTTTGTCCAGCAACTCATTGATCTCTTGGCTGTATGTGAGGCCGATGTGGGACTTCCCCATCAAACGCCTCACTTTCTTCCGGATGTCATTTTTACTCACCTTAAAAGAAAAGAAGAGAGAGAAATGGTGAAAAATGGTGGTTGGTGCTGGTAAAAATGTCAAACACAGCATAAAGTCAGTGATCTGACTGTTTTGCACTACGTACTTTCATCATTAGCATGTATGCTATCATATTGTACAGCAGGGTGGCCAGAAGTCTGTCCTCATCATCCTCCAGACGCTTGCGGTCGTGGTCTCCCAGTGACAGGTATCTGTGACAAAACAAGTATTAATATAAAGTAGGATTACAAAAGTTTTCTAGACAACTATGAAAAAGATTAAGTTATATAAAGATAAGAATCATTCGAGTCTGCAGAAGGAAACCAGAACTTTTAAACTATATCTTAAAAATCAGACAGTAAAACACATTAAACGTCAGCCATGTTGAACCTTTCGATCATCTCCTGAGGTCCCTGGTCCATCCCCATCCCCTCACGCTCCAACATGACAGCATCTAGATAGGCATCCTCCCAGAACTGCACCTGGTCCCACAGTGTGGAGCGCTCCTTACCTGAACACGTCAAGACATCACACATGAGATCAGCTCTGACACCAACGATACAACTGAGTCATTCAAACCACAACGTATGCAGTCACAACAGTCAATTCAAATCTTTTTCTATTAAATAAAGACTAATTTATCTTCAAACAGTTGCATTACACAGTAACTTCTGCCAAATATGATAAAAAACTAGAATTTTACTTCATTGTTTGAGTTCATCCATCACAATATTTATCATTTCAGCTTTTCAACAGCTAGTTTTTTTTTAAACAATCCTGAACAAGCAGAGTACAGCTCTTAGTCATGCATGAGAGCAACAGTAAGTGTCGATTAGACCGACTGCAAGACACATAATAACGGCTACTGAAGCTTAACTGTGTATATATTTAAAGTGGCCAGCTGTTGTCTTGTGTAACATTGTTTCAGGCTTTATTTTAGCAGGAAGGTTTGTGTGGAGGCTCAGCCACTAATAGGTTTAATAAAACATTTATTTTTAGTTTTTTCTAAAGACCAACATTGTAATTTTTTAGTATCTGATGCTGCCTTCAAGTGCTGCTTTTTGTGACCTTCATTGACACTTTAACATGACTTCAGATGTTTTTTATTTCGCTGGCTGATACTTTTGATGAGGGAATATAAATCATGACATTTTAACTATACTGAGAAAACGAAAGCATAGCGACTATAAGGATTACAGGAACAAAATGTTATTTTGAGGAGACAAAGGAGGAATGAAATATTTCTGTAGCAGATGCGGCTTCATGTTTCCCTCTTGTACTCAGTGGAAATCTTGACATTTCCTAATCTTATTTACCAGCTGGTGGCTTGAGTGTGCTCAACTCATAATTACATTTCTGACAGCACTTGAAGGCGACAAGCACTCATCCGATATGCAAACCCATGAAATGTTAAGCTTTTAGGTCAACAGGAAAAGTTGGATAGAAAACCGGGTGCAGAGGCAGGTGAGAGCAGAAACTGAGTAAATGTTAAAAGTTAAAGCAAAAGAATCACACACGTATGATGCTGCTGTCTGTGAGACTAATTGCGATCGAATTCTGCAGGACTTCTCTTATTTTCCCACCTCGATCTCATGATCAACAAACTCGCAGGACTTTGATGTGCGGCTCACCGACAGACAGGAAAAACCCGCATCACATGAAAGATTAAAACACACAGCTAGCCTCGGTGAACAACAGATACACCATCACACTCAGGAAAAAAGGGGGCAAAGGCAAGAGATTAGCCCTACTTAGAGAAAAGGTTTCCATGGCAGCATCTTCTAGTTGATCCCAAACGGAGCTCTTATCGCGGCCTGGAAGAATTTCCCAGGAGGAGGAACAGCAGGGAAAAGAAGCAGCGAGAGCAAGAGGGGGGTTAGGCCAAGAGGTGAGTGGATTTAATGGCAAAAACAAGAGCAGAGCGAGCCGAGAACGCACCATGGGAACAAAAACAAGGACAAACAAAGACAAACCACACTCGTAAATTTATACTAAAGCCTTCCATTATTATTTTTTTTTTTAAAATATATTTCTGAGCATTAATTTGGTTACTCTGATTTGTGGTGATGAGGCTGTGCAATCGTTTTTGTTAAACAGTAATTAATCTGCAGCAGCTGCAGTCATGACTTAACAAAATTACAAAAAATCATTCTTAAAGCACCAAATGTTATGTTTTCATTTTGGTTTTTTTAACATGCAAATATTATAATTACATATTTTAAATCACTTTTATCAAACCTCTCACATATGTTCTCTCCAACTCATTTCCAAACAGCAGTGAACACATCTCTCTACTTTACTCAGTAATATTAATTCATCACCAAGAATTGGGAAATCTCATTTTATAAAGTTGCATCAGACCTTTCACCTTTTGACAAATGTTTGCTTCACAGTTCTATAATAAACATTTAAAGATTATTGGACCACTTCTGTGTCATCACATTTCTGTTTTGTTCCCTCAAAACTAAAAACTTTCCACAAACATTAGGTCTGTTTCCAGTGAAAGCAAGATCTTGCACAAGTTGTAGTGAGTAAAAAAAGAACAGAAATCAAACAGATCACACAACATCTATTAACACTTACTGGAAGCATCTTGTAATATTTTGAAACACGAATCAAATGTTATTTGAAAATAGGAAATGTTTTTCAGCATGCATGTTCCCTGTTTGACATGATTCTGATGGGGAGCATCCAAACCAGAGAGAAGAACATACCCAGCAGGCCTTCACACAGGTAGATCCTCATACTGATGTCCTCCATGGGTTGGGGGGGCGGTCCCTTTGCCATAGCAGGTAAATGATCTTTTGCACCTGGTTTCAGTGTGTGGGTCTTTCCCTGTGGAGGCAGGACAAAGCACAAATGTTGGACTTCATATATTTTGAGCACTGTTTTTGCTCCGTCCTGATCATTGTGACAGGCAGTACAGTTTTCCAGACCTGAGCTGCATTCACAGTTTTTTTTTTTTTTTAAATGTAAACAACTGTTGCCTATTTAAAATACTCTTGCTCATTAACCACCATTTAAGCTTTAACACATCACAAACTTTCAATTGCTGGCAGTTGTATTAGTTTATGCTTGGCAAAACAAAAGCAATTTTCCAGGACATGAAGTTCTTTTCCCTTCATTTTCAGGTGTTTACTGGGAATGGAATAATAAGTCTGCTATTTTCCAGTTCTTTTAAAGCACATGGGAACTTTAAAATCTCAACCATCTCCTGTGCTTTGTTGACCTCGGTGACCTCCGTCTGGACAATAGGCAAGACCTGTACTTACTACACCAAACTGGTGTCCTGGTTTGGTTAAAATCTGCACATCCTCAATCTGACAATGAACTATTATCTAAAGTAAGAACTGTACAGTGTGCAGTTTCACTTAAAGTGAGTCTTGAACTTACAAACACTGCACTGGTGGCCGGGTTGGTTTCAATCTCGCTGTCAGAAAGTGTCCCTCTGGACTGAGTTAAATGAGGAGCAGTTCTCCCACCAAGGCCGTCTCCTGCTGTGCTGCTCAGGTCACTGTCAGCTCCCAGAGTCTCTCCAGAGCTATTGCTTATCTAAAAAAAGAAAAATCCAGATGTGAGAACAAATGAATAAATGAAAATGTTTCAAGGTTTACTTAAAAAAAAAAAAAAAATTCAGCTTCATGGTTAATTGCTCTGTGTAAAAATGTTGGATATGTCTTTCTTAAAATTACATATTCAAAAGACAATTACAAAAAAAAGTTGAAAGTTTGGGCTGAAACTATCATCCTGGGAGCTGCAGTGAGTGTCGTTAAGTATGTAGGTGGAATAAATAAAAAACAAAGTGCTTTAGCTCAGAGTTGGCCGTGCCCTACCACTGTGCTAGCCTCTGAGTCCTGGCTGGTGCTTCTCGTCAGGATCGGAGGCTCTGAGCTCGTTACAGACTCTGTGTCGCTCTTCTACAAAGCCAAGGAGCAAAAAAAAGGGGATTCAGTGTGAAACTTTTTCTAAAAAAGGTGCTCTCACATTATTAATAGTTTTTAACATTCAAAGACCCACACCATGAAGTGCAGGTTGCAAGCACAACAAACTCTGGTGAAGGCCAAAAGGCTGAAACATTAGCATATTAATATATATGTATATGTATATACTGGTGAAACTGAGGATCAGTCTCAGGCCTGGAGGTTGTGTGTGCAACCAACATCTCAGTGTGTTGGACTGTGATATTAGTTTTTGTTTGTTTATTTACTTAAGCTTTCACACTCATTTGATTCACTAGACAACGTCAACATGTTTTCACGTAACAAACCTGAGATCCAGATGTGACGCTGAGGCCGCTATCAGCACTAATCTGTGATTTCTTCTCCTCTGCATCAGTCACCTGGGGGCGCTGCTGCTTCGCTCCTTCAGACCCTGAGGGATACACACAATCTTCAGCGTGTTTTCATGAACGTTTCAACAACACTATCTTACCTTATTGTGAGTCGCCTGACTCGAAGCCACCACAGCACAGCAACACTGACACTACGTCCATCTAAAGTGCCAAAGCCTCTATTTAAACACTGCATTACGACTGCGATGAAGCAAAATGTATAACACTTTTCAGTTCCATCAGTGAATTAATTTAGTATCCAAGACTTCAGAGCCTTAAACTGCTTCTGGCTAAAATAAAAATACTGTACAGGGTGACTTTTATACACAATCTGAAGGAGTAAGAAACCGTATTTCATTAAATGTTTTCACAACTTCTACTAGTTCATAACCAAGTTATATAATCTATAAAATAACTTTTAAAAGACCAGAAAGAGAAGTGACAAAGGGGCAAGCAGAGTGTGATACAATAGGGGAAAAATTACAAATGAAAACAAAACTGCAAGAGCGTGACATTAATTCTCAGTCAATGCTGCAAATGTGGCCCAAGTTACACGAGAAACAACCAACAGACACAGGCAGTTAGGCATGCAGACAAACTGATGGACGGTAAAGGAGACATTTTCTGTTTCAAGTGTGATTTGTACTTTGTCATTTTTGTCTGATGTTATCACCTTCACGGTGGAAAGTTGATCCTTACGCTTTTTTTTTTTTTTTCAGTTCTTTGTAACATTTAACATTTGCAGACAATTTAAATACAGCCTTAAATTTACCAGCAACTGTAGATATATTTGCTGTAAATATACAGCAAGCCACTTGAAACTGGAAAAAATAACAGTTAAAAGAGCAGGACAGGGCAGCAGGAATTCATTTCTGTTCATCTTGATGCATGGTCTCAGGGGGGAGGAAAAAAAAAAAAAAAACACTGGAAAACAAAATTACATATTGCTTGAGCTTAAGCCAGTGACTACAGCATAAAAGTTCCCATATTTTTTTGATGTCAAGAATCAAATAACAGACAGATTTTGTGCAAGATATCCACCCGAGAGAACATTTCTGCTTTTATATTTAATGTTGTAGAGAATAACATACAGTCTAACGACTGGGAGGAAGAGCCTCCAGGCTCCTCTTCTGTGGAACCATCTTCCAGTTTGGGCCCGGGAGGCAGACACCCTTTCTACGTTCAAGAGGAGGCTTAAAACTTTACTTTTTGATAAAGCTTATAGTTACAGCGGGCTCAGGCTTGCCTTGGGCCAAACCCTAGTTATGCTGCTATAGACCTAGACTGCCGGGGGACTTCCTATGATACACTGAGCTCCTCTCTCCCTCTCTCTCTGTACGTATTCATGTCCCACTAATGCATGTTACTAACTCAGCATGTTCTCTCTCCTGTAGTCTTGTGCTTTCTCGTCTCTCCTTTCTCCTCCTGTGCTTTCTGCTTCTGGGGCTGCTGAATCTGGATTTCTGATTGTAAGCCAGCCACTGCCCCCATAATCCTGCTCATCACCCACTGCTATAATTATTATCATTATAACTACTAGACATCTCTATGTGGAACTTGCATTGTTCTCTCCCCCTCTCTTCCTTTCCCCAACTGGTCAAGGCAGATGGCCACCCACTCGGAGTCTGGTCTGCTTGAGGTTTCTTCCTGTTAAATGGGGTTTTTTTTCCTTGCCACTGTCTCCAAGTGCTTGCTCAAAATGTTGGGTCTCTGTTGGGTTTAAAATTGATTTGACAACTGCCTAAACTGTAGGTGGAAGGGATAAATGTGGAGCGAAAGAATTGCTTTTGCACACATGTTGGTTTCTACAGTAGGTTCTGCATCCAACCTTGTGAGCCACTGCCATTACTTCAAAGGAAAACTATGGTTTATTACAACTTTTGTTTTATTTTTGTCCCTCGAGCCATCTGTTCAATCGGTTTTGATAACACTGTAATCACCATAGTAATTGCTGAGATCTCCTGGATATCGTTAAAAGTAGGTCCAATGGCGCAACAAGCACAGGCGGTCAGACAATTGTACGGGTTGTTAAAAAGCTGACAGTTTAGCAAGATTATCTAAACCAGTTTATTTGGAGATAAAGCCAAAGACAGCGTACCAGAAATATTACTACTAATCCCTCTTTGCACAGGAAACTGAGTGCACATAACAACGAAGAGAACAGTAGAACCGAGTAAAGCTGAACGTAGAGGTTGTTCTACTGAGATGGACGTTTACGATGGGCAATTAGGTTAATAATTTTACTGTTCAGTTTTATTTTTATTTTCCAAATACCAATGATAATATTCCTTCCCACATTCCAGATGTCAGCAACTACTTTGGTGAGCATAAAGAACCCAACCAATAAAACAGATGCCCCTAACAATAAAAATAAAACCAAAATTATAATAAAATGTAGTTTTCCTTCAATAAAAGTCATTACATACTGTATAATAATAAAACTAGCAATTATAAAGCCAGATGAACTGCTGTGTGCGAGGAAAAAGAAGATACCAATCTGTGCAAGGAAAGAAAAGACACCGAGGCGAGATTCGGTGTCCATCTCAAGACTCAAGTTTTTTTGGAAGTAAAATTAGTGTGTAATTGTCATATAGCAAATACAGGCAGTTTAATAACCACTACCAACACTGCTGCATGTCATAATGTGTCATGTGCAGTTGGTAGATACCTACCTCTCCACTTCCCATTTTAAACCCCATTAACTTTTACACAAAAGTAAAAAATGACCCTGATCCACATCTACAATTTTATTAGCTCTAGTATTTAATCCATCCAATTTATCAATCTCGATCTCAAATATCTCACACCGAGACTCGTATGTCTATATTTCTTCAGGTTATCCACTTTATATGCTTATTAGGTACAGTCCTTTGCATCAGTTGATGTATAAAGACACTGGTGAGTTGAAAAGGTGGAAAAAAGGTCAACAGCTGAACACCCCAATCTTTTTTTCTTTTTTTTTTGGTGTGTGAAAAGTCTCTTACTCTGTGGTTTTTCCATAGCTTTTTGCTTATCCTGGTGCTTGCTCCACAATTCTACCCAAGATGCATTGCAAGCAAGGAGAGAAAGACAGAGAGAGAGTCAGAGAGCAGGTTGAAAAGGCATGTATGGTGGATGAGCATTGAAATCAAAACAAAACAAAGAAAGCATTTTGAAATCTGTCACTATTAAATGAGGATGTTTTGTAATGTTTGCATGTAGCTGTGTTAAAATCTGGACAAAATGAAAAATAAAGTATCGTCTTGTCAAGCTGGATCCATTGTGTGTGACAACTACTAAGGTAACATTACAACACACCCAAAGCTCCTGGCCCAAAGTCCTGGAGAGCCACACAGTGACGTCAGAATGAGCTTTGGCTCTGACCACAGGTCAGTATTCGTAGATCGCAGTTGTCTGGCTCTCCAGAGCAAAGGTGAGCAAGAGATGGTTTGTTTGGAAAAGAGCATGGGATGGGGTTGAGAGGCCGACTAGCCAGCAGGTGAAATGGAGCAGTTGCAGAAGCCGGGATGCAAATCTCACAGCATTCTGTAGAATTGAAGGTGCAACTTCTAACAGGAAGAGAAAGGGTGCAGGTAGGAGAGGTGTCAGGGTGGTTGACTGAACTTGTCCCCCGTATACAGACCCAGAGTAATTCTCAGAAAATTAAGTGATAGAAGGATTTTAACGGATTTTCTAAGTCAGTTGGTTCTTTGGTGACCAATAGAAACAAAACCACTTGCTACAGTGAAATTTGTCTCTGTACTGGGACTGTTTACTGGGGAGTGATGCTTCCACCCTCCATGCTGAGAGCAAAGGGAGCTGCCGGTTTTCTACAGCACGCCTCGCAGAAACCTGCAGTAAAGGCACAGACACCGATTTTTACCATCGATGCGCATACCTCTGGTTTCCCTCGTCCACTACTGCAGATTTAAGTATTGGAAGACAAAAACAAAAACATGCATTCAAGGTGCTAAGAGGCTGACAACAGAACTCCAGAGAGGAGGCAAACAGGGGCACAGATGTTTAAGGAAGGGGAGACAAACACACGCAGTCCAGGCTGGTACACAGGGTGATATTCCAGACACTTTTCAAGGCTTCTTCATGCTTACAGGGCAAATATTTGACTGAAGCCAAATTCTGAATTTAGATTTTAAATTTTATACCAATATTACACTTTGGAAATCCTCAAAAGACACAGAAATAGAAGAATAGAATACAAGTATTTGGCGTGGGATCACATGATTTTTTCAACATTGCTAATTCTAAGCTCAAATTTTTAGAAAGCCCATTTTAGTAGCAGTGTTTCCGTCAAAGTGTGTGGAATACTGTAACACCTGTAAGAATCTGTCGGGGACAAGTGAAAGGGACTTTCTTGGAGACGGTTGGAGGAGGGGTGGGGACTGGTTCTGAGGTTGATGAGCTTGTAGGGGACGGGGTAAGGGATCTCACAGTGCACATGCAACCGGGGCCGGAGTGGTGTACACACCAATCGAGGCAATAAAGTTCTCCTCGTTCAGACTCCGCGTATCAAAATGGCGGGCTCCTCTGCCCGTTGCGTGGTGTGGCAGCTGCAGGTGAGGAATATTCAGAAGGCCCTGAGGTCTGGCGGTCTCCATACGACCAGAAGGACTCTCTTTACTCCCTGGGCTTCCAGCACTGTCTGTGGGGCTTCGCTTGCGTTTTTCTGGGTCTACCAAGTTACCAAAATTAAGGGGCCAAAGAGAGTTCATCAAAATTACAGAAAAAGAAAAAAAAAGAAGAGGTTCAAACTAAGAGAGGAGCATGATTGTCAGACAAAGGAGGAAAAACAGTGAGGAAATTTTTATAATTACAGTTTATGTTTTAGTGGGTTAACCTCTAGCACGCAGCCTAAAGCTTCATACAAACACAATGCAAAGACATGGACAAGTGTTAGTAGCACAAGCCCACTGCCGTTTTGCTTCACAGTACAAAAGCTTTGAAAAATGAGCTGGCAGAATTTATAAAAATCAATTTTGTATATAAATGGAAAAAAAAAACAAAAAAAAAAAGCATTTCCTGTATGCATCCCTGTGGTAAATGTAGGAAACGTACCTTTGGTTTGATAGTGTGTGCGTGCGATCTCCAATAAGCTGAAAACACTAGCCATTCCTCCAAGGCCTGCATTAGTGTAGGAGTGCTCCAGACTGGAAACTGTGCACTTCAAGATGTCCAGCATGCCTTTGTACACCTTTCGGCTCACCTCCTGGGAACAAGGTTCAACAGTTCGATTAGACAGAAAAATAGAAGCAACACTACAGGTCATATTTTCTTAAATCGAGCTGTGAATACAAGTAATAACATAAGATCTTGGTGTGAGTGCACTTGAGCATGATCACGACTTCTTAATCTTGCTTATCAATTACTTACGACTGAGATGCTGCAAAACATACAGAATCTACAGATAGCAGAGCATCTACGTTGTGCCTTTAGGCTGTTTTGCAAATGTGACATTTGTGCTTTTATTCTTAAGGTTTTGTTGTTAATAATGTGTATTTCTTGGTACATGAGTTTACAGTGGGGTAAAAACGATCATCTCACCACATCACGTATGATCTCCTGTCTGGCGTCTTCCTCCGACTGCACGGCTCTGTTCAGCTTGCTGAGCACAAAGACACGAAGCTGCTCGTTCTCCAGCAGGCGGCGCACTTTCTTCATGTTGAGCCAGCCGACTCCCTGTCCGTCCAGGACACTCTGCACCACTTCCTTTAAGAACTGCTGGTTCTCGCTGTATCGAAATAACACGTTTTCAGACATATAATAGAAATTAAGAAGAAATTATAAAACACCACTTTGATACGTTGACAATACGCTCTGATCTTCCATGTTGCAAGACAGATATTGTACATTTGAAAGACTATATTACCTTGTGTTGTTGACGCGACCCTGAGGAGAGGGCGACTCTCTCTTCACTGTTGGACTGTGCTTGATTACAGAAGACTTCTGATCCACGAGTGCCCGAGGTGCACGTGCGCCTGGTGGAAGAGCCAAATCAATGAGGTCTCTGAACACCACAGAGTGAGATTACAAAAAATAACAAAACACAAACTGCAAACTACTAGCACACTAGACAGAAGAACACTCAATATAATTGGACTGGACACACAGAGAGGCACTTGCTCACCAGGCACTGTAAACCAGAAAAGGAAACAGCGTTTAAACTAGTCTTTTTTTTTTTTTTTCTTCTAGCTACCACATCAAATAGAAAAGGAGGAATTTTGCATCACTTTATGACAACAGACACACTTGGACTCTACTGTAGGTTATCTACTGCTGAACATACAAATTACTGAAGCTGCTAGAGTCTATTATTACAACAAGAGAGGTGAAGGACAAATCAAACAGGGACATGGAGTGCGCACACACACACACACACACACACACACACACACAGACACACACAGGAGTCCAAATGGTGCTCTTGGTGGTGGCATCACACATTAGCAGCAGATAGATGTGAGGTCAGACTGAGGAGACTCTGTACAGCAACTACATCAGTGATTTCATGCACAAAAGAAAAGGAGATGAGTGAATGATAAGAAAAAGTAAGTTATACTTTAAAAGGTCATAAGCTGACTCATTTTAATTAATTGCCACACTGCTGTGGGACTCTCTGCGCATCTATAAGTGGACCGTGTGTAGGGGTTGGGTCAATCAATTTATCATTTATCATTAGCATCATTATTAAAGAGGCTCAAAACATTTAGGAAACTATCATCTCACTCAACTGACTCTAATGAATAAATAGATGAGACTTGACTCAGACTGATCCGTTTGAGTCCAATCCACTGCCGCATTTAATGAAGTAGGTCATTAATTAGTGTCATATCTTGCTGCTTTATACCTTAGTGATACCTTTTTCCACACAGCTATTAAAACATTAAAGCGTTTCCACATCTCAGGCTTTCCCCTCATTAACGCCAACATAAATTCCCCATATGTGAATTTTTTTCACCTTCGTCCCCTTTTGCTGTTATTATATATGACCGTGAAAGTTATCAAATGTCACAGAGAGTGCTGACAAAGCTCAGGGGCAGATGTGCACTTGTTGCAACAGTTCACGTAATTATTAAAAAGGAAAAAATTTTTATAAAACACTAAAAACTTTCTCACTCATAAATGTGTCACTTTAATTGAGACAGGACAGACTCCAAATACAAGTGCTGAAGGTTGTCATGAAAAGTTATCCACGGTTCTCCTGTTTAACATGGCACATATTCACCAAATACATTTTTCAGTCCAAGTTCACTAAACACGCTAAGCTACAATATAACTCAAAACTTCTCTATTTTGTTTCTGAGGCATGGAGACAGTGGGAGAGGAGGAATGATCTGACATCTGTCATTACAGGCTGTCTTATTGTCAGTTTTATGTGACAGCAGGGATCTATTGTTTATTATTGTTGCTGGGGTGTCATGGGGACAAGAAATTGGGTTTTATCCACAATACTAATACTTTGATTGCACAAGCAGGTTTTTGTATAAAAACCATATTGTTTTGTTATGATTCCAGTAGAGAGACAAAAGACATAAAACACAAGGCACTTGAGGCTCTTTATGAGTATGATAAACATTACCGGAGGAAGAGATTGGAGATGGTTTATGGATATTTTTTCCCACCATGAGCATGGGTTACACATATCTCAGGCTAAGTGGAAAAGTTTTATTAGTAACAAACAGAGAAGTAGCTCCGATGGGGTGTCTGGCTGGGGGCCTTCATCAATATCTTTTGCAGAATGGCCTGCAAGTCTTGGCCAGGCCCCAGCTTTCAAATGTGGCTTCTTACAAAAGCTACAAGAGTCCAGAGGTTTATCAATGGAGGATGTTTAGAGGCTGTGGCTTTCTTAAATGGTAATTAGCCTTAAGGGTCGAATGATTTGTCAACCTGAGTAACAAGGAAGATGTGGAAGTGAATCCCAAGTGTGAGCCAGCAAAAGCTTAAATGCAACTGCACAATCATGTCAGCACACCAACAAATTAGAAAATATTGTTAACTTAGCCAACAGATGCCTGGCACATCGCCAGCATACGAAAAGCAAGTCTGCCAACATCATTCCGATTTCAGCCTGAACTGAACTCGCCAGGCTGAACTTAGACACAGTCCTTCATAGTAAGTCATTAAGTGACAAAATACATAAAAAAAATATTATAAATGCAATTTTACAGTTTATAGCTAAGGATTTTTTTTTCTATATGGCAGCTATGAGGATTTAAACATTGCATGTGTTATTCAGTAAGTGGGAGGACATCTGTGAAAATATGAAATATGAGCACCAAATACCTGTCGACCAATAATTAAAGTCTCTTGAGGGCAGAAATCTAAGCATTTCTGTTATTGAATTTCATCAGCTCTGCCCATGTTATGTGGGGCATTTTGGCAGAACTGAAAATTGTTTGGCCAACTTGATGGATCAGCAAATCATTCACACGACGCACTCCTGATTGAAACTTGTGCGTAATAAGAAAAAGTAAGCCTTAAAGGCAATTTGAGTGACAAGCAGGCTCTCTACACAGGCACTACGCTGGGTCCTTATTTTAATACTCAATTAACTGATTTAATGAGCAGGTAAACAGGTTAAGAAATACACAGTCTATTCTGACCCACCTCCTATAATTTTGCACTGGATAAAATACTGTCCAGAATGATGAGAGTAATTAACCAACTTCATCAACTGATTTAAGATTTCATAATGGGATTGTTGTCATTTTTGATTCTGTGATGAATGTGATGAAACTGTGGTGGAGAGCCACAGATGACTCTATGTAGTATCGTTGGTTTAGTGTTTTCGATAAGCATACAGTAGCTACACAGCTAACAATGGGATAAAAAAAAAAAAACCTCATGAAGATAACACAATATAACAGACACAATTCACTTCCAGCTACAGATCCTACAGTACAAATGAAAGTACATTTCTAAAATGTTCAATATATTGTTCTAGATCCACGGTAATCACTGAAAATATTCAGAAAACTAGAGACATAACAGCACTGACAGTAAAGACTTTCTGTTTTTTCTAACAACATGAACAACCATCTACACAACCAGTATCTTGCCTGGCAAAAGTCTGAAATTAGTTTTCTGATGAGAAAAAATAATTTCACCCACTAAGGTTCAAGATTTGCATAATATTACTGTAGTTACTGTTCATTGTGCACAGCACAATTACAGCATGATTGGGCCCAACCCCATTTGTACTCTGTGGTAGCATAAAGGACAGGGAAACAATGACAAACAATAGATGCTGGTAGATGAGTTATTATTAATCTGTCCCTTCAACATCCTGTTCTGTGTCTTGTGCTGCTTCCCTGTGGTTACGTGTTGCATAATAGATTGTTTCACTTATTCCTGTGATTATCAATGTTAGCTCTAGACATATTTTTTCTTCTTAAGTCCTTTAAAACGTGCTTGTGATGAAGTTCTATCTAAATAAATAAAATTGTGAACTGTGAAGTGAAATAATAGTTAGTCTGAAGGACAACAGTCACTATGAGTGGCGGCGTGATAACACAACAGACTCCATATGCTCCACTGAATCTTTGATGACAAACACACTGTGACTGGAATGAGGATAGACAGAAGGGGGATGCTGGGAGATGTAGTTGACTGGCTTGGAGAAGCATGCAGCTCACTCGATAAAAAGGGCAGAACCCACCTTCTCCGCTCCCCGGGCCGGCCTCTGTAATTATCTCCATTAGAGAATTTAGCCCAAATACTGCACACAAAACCCAGAATTAGTGCCGCGAAAAAGGTGGACAGAGAGAGGGACACCGGCCCAGACACAACCAGTCTGAACATCAACCCATAACACAACAGACATGCACACTCAACATGGCGCCAAAACAGAGAAAAAAAAAAATAAAGTAAGTAAGAAACAAAAAAGTAAAAAGAGAAATAGGCAGACAGAGAAGAGAAAAAGACAATATGTACTGATGATGGTATCAACCCTGAAAGTGTTCGATAAGATGACTAATGCAATGTGTTTGACAACACATTCAACATTTTACAAACAGTACCAAGTAGGAGCTGTACATAGCTCATACTTTGTTGCATATCTATATTAGTAGCCTGATGTGAATAACACTCAACAGTCCAGAAAATGTAAATCTAGGGCAACGGATGGAGTTGGAGTTGTTTTTTCAGAATGTGTACATGACTAAATTCTACTACTAGACATAAATCTTGTTTTGAGCACAAAAACAAAAAGGTTATCTTGACACACAGTCATAAAAGGACATTACAAAACCTTTGATCTTTTATGGGTTATGTTTAAAATAGTGCGTGACCTCTAAAAGGGAAGGAAACACAAAACAATGGCAAGCCACAAAACAAGCAAGCAAAGCAAAACACGCATGAGAGTAAGGAGTCGGGTGGGAAATAAGATTCCATTCACTGAGGACATCTCTTTCTGTGAATGTCATTCAAACACACATATATGTAACTGTATTAACACATTAATTAAGCAAACACGGTTAAAAAGCGACTGAGCATCCTTCTTGCAGTAGTAAGGATGAGCAGATGCCACACCAGTAACAATTTGTCAGTCACAGAGGAAATCTTTTAACTAATAAATGTCTCCATCATCAAAAAGACTCCCACCAGTCACACAGAGAGGAATGGCAAAGGAACAGGGGCGGGGGGGGGAGGCATGGATATACATGAATGACACTAAAGGTGTATCTTCTATCTTAGTCCTAGGCTGAGATATAGGGTGTAGGATAGGTAAAGGTCACTTCAAGGATAGATAAATGCCTAGTCAGGGGGTCTAAAACAAACTATCACACCAGACATAACATACCCGGGCTGTCAGGGTCATCTGAACAACAAAGACAAAGCACATCAAAATCAAAAGGAACAGAACATTTATTTCTATGGCAGCTATTCCACATGGAGTGGAGCTATTGAGTTAGATTACCATGCTTCACCTGTTTTTTCTCTCAGTTAAAGCGAAAATCCAGCCTAAACAGAATTCATACTGGCCTTGTAATCTTTGAAAAGAATTCATAAATATTAGCCACTAGCAAGTATAAAATATTCAATGTCATATCCTCTTCTATCTTATATCATGTATCTTTAGCAAAACATGACTTGTTTATGCTGTGCATAGTTTACCTTCACTGGTACAGTTAATACATTCATAAATAGCTGAATATGAGCATCAGCTGAGACTGTGGTTGGATTCTTTTCTTTTTTTTTTACTCAGTATTTCAAGCGCATGTAACTGCTGTTTATATGATCTGACATCAATATCTGAGTCCTAACACCCATAAAACCACATGTTCTGCAGTTGGTTTGGATTGCTTTCTTTTTCTCAGCTCCTACTGTTTGCTTGGAAAACTGCATTTTCACACTGTTTTGTGACATTTATCACTTTGCAAAAGACACCTGTACAAACATTAGTTCATATAAGTTCACTCCAAACATAGGTTGGTGCATGAATAACAAACTCAAGCCCCTGACATAAGTTGCATATTTATGGGAAAAACTTGCTCATCTCTTAAGACGGAGAACAAGTTGCAAAACCCTGGCAACAATAAATGCGATGTCTGTTTTTGAGTGGATTTTTCCTTTTAGACTTCATGAGAGAAAAACTTTTGTTTGATATATCCTCAATATTCTCCTTTAAAATAGTGCCATATCTGTTTGGCAATCCAGAGGGAAGAAAGTCAGGCTATAAAAATATCTCTACAAACCTGCTTGCTCCATCTCCTCCTCAATATCAAAATCAAAATATTCTTTTACACATAATTTAGAAAAAGAAATGAAAAAAAAAGGCAGAGAAGGACAGAAAGTAAATTTAAATGTTGAAATTTAAAAATATTGAATAAAAATACTATGCTTTTAAGAAATGTAAAGATGCATGGTTTACTTTTTAGTGAATAAGTAATGCAGACCATACATAGAGCTATAACCATTTTAATACTTGTTAATTATTTATAATTCATCATGGTATTCAAGTGTAGATAAGTATAAAGTAGGATTTAAAAAAAAAATCTCTTAATAAACATGTACATGACTGCAACCAATGATGAAGCCAATAATAAAAAAAAGATGAGTGGATCAGAGAAACAAAGATGTTTAAGGCAAATCAGCGCATCTCCTTTTTTTACTCTTATCCAGTAACTTCTCACCTCTCCCTACCTTTACGTCCTAATCAACACATTTTATGATCATGTTTCTTATTACCCTTGAAACCACAAATGCAACAACTGGGACAGAGAATAAAATGACAGAAACACACCAGAAGAAAGCTGAACAGATGTAAAAGTGGTCAGTTCGGCTGTGTTGTCGTACCTTTTAAACTCGGGAAAGGCGTCGATTTCTCCCTCGCTGCTTTGTTGGGAAGAGCGAGATTGGACAGGCTGAAACTGGTGCCGTGGTTCTTGTAAAGGTTGCCTGTAGTGAAAAAATGATAACATAATCAGAAATAGGAACATTTTAATGATCATGCAAAAACCAAAGGCATCATAATTCAGCGCTATTCAACCTTCATATAAACGTTGGTGTGCTATCAATGAGAGAGGCACAAATTTCTCTCTTTCAGTAACAAGAGGCTACTGACCCAGCTGTCGGAAAACAAATTATTAAATTGAATAGAGTAAATATGTAATTGGTCCATATCCACAATTAAAGACTCATCTCTCTAAGAGTAACTTAACACTAAATCCACTTTTTTGGGTTAGTAAATTCTATGCACAGTCTATTTTATCTGATGATCCTTGTCTCTTTCTTTTCCAGAGAAAATCAAGTAATTCTGTAGAGTAAATATGTAATTGTCCATATCCACAATTAAAGACTAAAACTTCCTATAAAACCAAACCTTCTGATGTAACCCATCTCTCAAAGAGTAATTTAACACTAAATCCCATTTTTTGAGTTAGTAAATGCTATGTACAGTCATTGCAACAGCAGTTCTTTCTTTCTTTTCCAGAGAAAATGTAGTAATTCTGTCCACAATGTACAAGAAAAAGTCATATTTATAGAATACGTAAACTGGGTGTGTTGAATCTAAAATGGGGTGTTAAGAATGGATGAACGTGATCTCACAAGTACTTTTCTCCAATTCTTCATCATCAAAAATCACTCCACTTTCTACGTGGCAAAGAAATGGCTGAAAAAAACAAACAAAATGACTTCAAATATTCTTACTAGCAAAGGACATGAGTCCTCCAAATCCATCATTGCTGCTGTTGGAAATAGTGGAGTTTGGCGAGCTGTTGCGAGAATCTCCCTCCCCGTCAGACTCACCGGGGAGCCTCAGACTACTGGGACGTAAAGGACGCTGTGCCCTTGAGAAAAATAACCAGAAGACATTAGCGGTGCCTCACAGACACAGTAACATACACATAAAATATGGGAAACACATTCAAGCATTCAAGTCACAACACAACATCACACCACCAAAGATTCAAGACCACCATGAATGGAGAGATTAATATGACATGCTGGGTTTTGATATTGAACATTGCATGGATGGTCAGAGAGCCCATTTGAATGATGATGATGCATTCATTCAAGTGATGAACAAGTATAACACACTTGTTGCCATTGAGGTTCTGGTTGAATCGAGGGGTGTATGACTCCACTTGCTCTTCTGCATCAGGGTCATCCTCAGAGGGGAAGCCATACTGAGGCTCAAAGTATGGGTTGTCATACTCTTGTTTTTTGTTGGCTGGGTCCACCAGGCCAGCTTCAGCTGGAGCTCTGAGGAACGGCTGGCTGCCCAGTCCTGGGACAGGATTCTGTAAGGCGGCACTTGGTAATGCCTCCATTTCAGGTGCTTCCCCTTGCTCCTGAAAAAATATCAGCACAAGGATTAATCTGTGGTTTTCATCAGGATTATATCTATTATTTCAATGTGTTAATTCTGCATTAAACTCTAGTTGGCCACATTAATTCGTCTGATTGAAAACATTATGCTTCATGTCAAAAGTTAAGATATTATAGTAGTGAAACATGAATAAGTATGCAAATCAAATTATTAATCAAAATATTACATATTCAGTTTCTTCACTTAGCCTAAATAAGAAATGAGGAAAAAAAACTACAATTTTCACAAATGATTTGAGGCATCACTCACATGGTTGACCCCCTGGATGATTGTGCTGGGACTTGAGCTTGCAGTTGTGCTGGAGCTTGAGCGAAGGGGTTGTCCATCAGAAGGTTCGGCAGGTCCGTCCCCACTGGGTGGACCCTCCGAACTCTGGCCTTCCCTGATGTCCTGGAAATCTTGAAACTCGACCTCACTTGCATCTCCAAGTGCAGCATGGGTATGTGGTTCTAAGCCTGCGTCAAGGTAAAATACAACAAGATGAATGTGGTCAGCATGTATCTTGTAATAACAAAAAGAAATTACAAAGGAATCTCACAAGGGGGCATGTAAGCTCCAAAGTCTCACTTGACAACAATGGAACCACAGTCAGTGACCGAACAAATGATTCATTTAAACCTTTCACTGTCAAACTTACTCGGCGTGTCTCCCTGGATGTCTCCTTGGATCATCTCACTCACAAGGTCTCCAAGTGAGGAGTAGGAAGAGCTGGAGTCATCGTATGCCTCACTGTCACTTCCACTGCAACAAATTACATTTCTCATCACCAAAAGCTGACTGACGGCAAAGATTTGGTAAACCTCATAAACTCAGCTAAGCAGACTGAAGTGAATTGTTACGATGACAAGGATCTGGTTCTTCCTTACCTGTCTGTGGGGTCAGATTCGTTGCCCTCGTCCTCTAAAGGACCAGCCATAGCCTCAACCAGCTGGGAGCTTCCATCGTACACCCGGTAGACCACTGGCTGTAGCTGGTGAGCATACCACTTGGGTTTGTCACCAATTAAGGAGGGGTCAAACACATCTGAAACATGTGCATAGTGTAGAGTTAACACTCTTTACTTGTTATAATGCACTTTATGTAATGCAAAGTCAGGCAGGAAAAAACAACTACTATCATCTTGTATGGAGTCTTACTGTTATGTATCCTCTGAAAGGCGAGATTGGTGGGATTCAAAGCCCACTCTCCATAGAACTCCACTGCCTGGGTGTGAGACAGTTTATCTGCAAAGCAAGAACGCCGTGGCCGAGATGCAAGAAAAGACGACGACTGAAAAGCCACCACAGGACGGGGGAAGAGACGCAAGGTCCGAGTGTGCATCTGGAACCCCTGGAGAACATTCGGGGAGTTGAAGAACCGTACCATGGCAACCCTGTAAAAACAAAGACGTTATTTTGCTTTAATATTTCTTTATTTTCATGTTGACAAATGAATTTATTTTGAAACATGACAAATGGACAATAGCAAGACACAAGGCTTACCTGGTGGCTACATCCACAGAATCAACATCGTTGCCATAAATCAGGGGGTTGAACTCCGTGGAGGATGGCGAAGCTTTATCTCGTCCAGGTGGGAGCAGGGGTATCTCCTGACCTTCCTGGAACTTCTCCAGGTTCAGAATGGGTTGGGTGTTCAAACTCATACTGGCCAAGGCCTAGAATAGGTGGCAGTGACACAAATTATAAACCTTGCAGGGGAGCTAGAAAGAAAAAAAGAGCGCTGTGATGAACCACTCCCACGATTGGCATCAACATTTAGTTAATATTTTTACACTTTAGGGGACATTATATAATCATTTGCCAATGAAAAAGAGGGAAAACAATTCAGCGATTGCCTGCTAGAAAGGTGTCTAGTTTAAGCGATCATATTCAGGGGTGATCTCTCTGACTTGCTGAGAGGAATCTACACATACTGTACATCTCTAATAAGTATCTCTGCTGCACAGCAGTGTGAAAAAGGAGTTTGATATAATGAGGTAAAAAATAATAAATGAATTTGTGCCATTTTCTCTTGCTAAATAATGGGGTCCAGGCACAGACTTTCCCCGGTTTCACCATTTACTTTCACTTCCACGATTTCACTTTTTCTCTCAGGATGTACAGTAACTAGGGCGTTAGATTTGTGCATGTTGATGCCTGTGGTGGGTGTGTCATTTTGGAGAGGAGGAGCACAAGGGAAGTCAGTCACTATGCATGGTTTGCTTTGAGGGAACTGCTGCAGACTCAAGTGTCAATGTTTAGCTTAGCATAATGGAACATTAAGTTGCTGGGTCTGGATGAATGTTAACTTTGTCAAAGTGATTAGCTTCATCATATCTTGTTTTGGTTACAAGAACACTCACTGATGCCAAGATAGATGCACGCACATTCAGTCATGCTCAAGCCAGAGCTAAGCAGTGTATCAAAAACTGGTCCGCATCATTCTGCGACACTGTTATGCATTTTATTCAAGTCTTGAGAATAGAGACAAGTAGTAGAGACAAGCAAAAATAATGTGAGAGAGAAGATATCCGTGCAGGGGCATTACACATTCCACAGGAGGAGAAATGAGTAACCTTATTTTCAGAGGAGAAGATCTGCTTTTGGGTGATCACGGTCAACCTAACCAGACACTAGGAAGGGGATAAGAGAGATGCGAGGAGAGTCACATGAAGGCCTGGGATGATAATTTAGTGAGTGACACTGGAACAGCACGACGGAAGGGTCAGAACCATGGCCCTTTCCCTTTCTTTTCTTTGTCTCCTTTCAACAGTACTTCCCTTTTTGTCAGTTTTTGCTGACAGCTATTAAGTCTATTTTGGTGCCACCCAAATGTGAGTCAAAAAGATCCTACTTCATGAACAAAATGCTCGTGTTGTTTTTGATTTGTAGGTGCAAGGAAATATTCCTGGCTGTCTTTCAAATCTATGAATTTACTGAAGAAAGGAGATAAGAAAATATTTTTGTGTTTGTCTTGAAAACGTGATGGACGGCCAGTAGAGCGAGAGAAGAACAGGGTGAAGAAAGAGAAAGTTTGGGGGAAGAAAAGAGCGAGAGAGAGAAAGAGGAATACGAGAAAAGAACAGACTTTTTTTTTTTTATGGTCAACATGAAAGACAGTGAGAGACAAAGACAAAGCAATAATGTAACCAAAAACCAGACTTCACCTTTACAATCCAGCCACTAAAAAGACACATGAAGGTCATCCATGATGACCAACTGGGACGAACCAGTGGTTACGATGGAATGGTGATGACAGATACAAAACAGCAGATCTTTTCAGAAACACAGATAAAATACTTGCACGTTTAAAACACCTGTAGCAAAAAAGCCTTAACTGTAGCTCCTAATTGTTCAAAAAAAAAAAAAAAAAAGTTGGGTGAACAGAAATAATACCACAACCACTTTATAAGTAAATAAAGGAAATAAATCAGTTCCTAGTTGGAATTGATTTATTTTAGTCTCGAGTGCAAGTATTTTCAGTGACTCTCACATCGAAAGCATTCTGCTTTGGCATCACAGTCTTCAGATAATCAGTTAAAACCATCTCCAGTGACATTTTCTCCATTCACAGATATCAATAGTGTGTGCTTCTTTCCAAATATACAACTGCTAAACAGAGGCTTTGCACATTCCTACACACCAGCCTCTAAGTCACACATCCGCACACGGGGAAAGAGCTCCTAATCACACACAGCAACCGAACCGGCTCTGATTCAAGACATATCCAACAAGACTGAGTGTATGTAAGGATATAAACCTCTAGATTGTTTGAAAAGAGCATATGTGACAAGTGATGATTTGCTTGTATTTAATGAAAGAATAAAATACAGTTTAAGAAAGAGTGAGTTTGAGAAAGTTTTATGTATTTAAAGTTACTAATATAACCTAGAAAACTCTTACCAGCAGAAACCAATTATTTTTTGGAAAGGACAATATTAAACATAGGTTTCAGTGATGTCTCTGTGCCATTTAAACATATGATTAAAAAGTGAATATCAATTAATTTTAGAATCTCATTCAGGGTTATAACCCCGTTCCTCTGTTGGTCTCACTTCAAAGCGAAACAAGTGGAAAACCAAAAGAAGGATCTCATTCATCACTGGCATTTAAGATGCCTATTTTTGTTCAAATAGAGAACTTGTTCAATTTAAAATTATAATTAATTCATACCCATTTTTACAAAACGAGGAGAAACAACCTCTAATAGTTTGGCCATGGCCGACAAGAGCACTGAGCAGTCAGGTTTCTATATTTGCTACGCTCTATAGGATGTGAATGAACTTGGGAGAAACATGTTAATGGTGTTGATCACAGTGTGGAAGAAAGGATAAAGAGGGGGGGTGTTTCCATGAATCAGAACCAGATTCTGATGTTATGTAAGATAATTGGGGTTAGAGGGAGTTAGTTACTACCAGTATTACTAAAGGTTTTGCTGGGATAGCAGGGTCCAAAGATCTGATTTTACCTCCAACAGCTAGAGCATGCAAAGAAAACGGGGGCGTGGGGGAAGGAAAGAAAAAAACATTTGTTTATGTTAGTGCACTACAAAACCCATTTCCAATGCTCTCACACTCTTTCAATACAATACATACAACTCTGCTGAAGTAGGAAGCCCCTACTCTTCACACAGCTGAAAGAGAAGTTTTACGTTTATATATAGGAGTAAAATCACGTAACAGTCCTAAGCAGTACCTGGATTCCAGAAATGTCTCTGCAAATGTCTTATATGTACCAGTATTCTCACTGGTTTTGGGCAGAGCCCTGACTGACTCAGCAGAATCAGAAAATGTTACACTGATAAAAATCTATGAGGCCAAAATCAGACGTATCACATACAGTACCTGCTTCAGATGTTTCTTAAGCTCGCCGGCTTCAGGCTCTGGAAGAGGTGGTAGAATCTCTGCATTGGTGGGTGCTATAACCTGCAGATAAAAAAAACGAGTCAATTATACTCTAAATTTATTTGAAAATCTAATTATACAAAAATACATGTCCCTCCAATAGCATACCAATTAGCCTTGATCTGTAAATTTAATCTGGACATCTGGAAACAGGCAGAACACCGTGTTGATGTACTTACCTTGCTGCTGTCAAGGTCCACAAGCCACAGATCATCTGGCATTTTGAAATCAGATTTGTAGAGGAAGAAGCTAGCTGGCACACCTATAATGTAGGGAGTGGGGGCAAGAAGGAGCTGTGCAGAGGAAAAAAACAGAACAATCAGTCACAATTTGATGTTGCCTCAACAGAAAACATTTTCAGTTAAAAATAGCATGCGTAGGGCGCTCCGGGAGCCTAACGGTTAAAATACATAGCACATAACTGCGACATCCATGGATCAATTCCAGCTGGGGGACCGTCATTGCACATCATACCCTTCTCTCTTTCCCTAAGTTTCCTGTCTCTCTACACTACATGAATTTCCACTGACCTGTTTTTATTTGTGCATAAAAAACCTGATTGGAAACAACAGAAATTCAAAAAAGTCAGAATATCTCGAAATGTTTTTACGCTTGGCTGAGGTGGAAAAAGTATATCGATAAAAACAAAACATGAAAAAATGCAATGGAGTGGAGACTTAATGAATACATCATGATGTAAAACAAAGAAACAAACGAATGCCATATTTCCATCATGTTTTCCACTTGGTTTTCCATCATTTGAGGTTTGACTGTTGACGCTCTTTGTAATTACATCGTCCCATTTGTTGGTTTGCAATTGGTTTAATGGCACCAGACTGGAGAATATATTAGAGACGACAAATGATTATCTTGACGATGCCAACTCCAAATATTCGCATAACAGTGGTGGATGGAAACTGATTAATTCACATTTTCTTTTGCTAATTTTCTCTAAATGTGGTTACAATTTGCATTTAATATGGATGGAAACTTGGCTGCCATGACCCCCAAACCCCACAAAAACATCTTTACTGCTTGGTAAAATTAAAGATAAACACATAAATCATCTAATGACCAATGATGAGTTTTACCTGTTCAGCTGAGGCCATGCATGTCGGCAGTAAGGGGATGACGGGGAACATGTACTCCAGAGGGTAGATCATGGCAACAAAGGCCATTACACTCATAGACAAAGCGTTGTAATCTCTGGATTGAAGAATAACCTGAGAAAAGAGAAAAAAAACATAAAACATGACTGAAAAACACAACAGGCATAAAGTACATAGATGTAAAAACTACAAACGTTAATGTTCATAAAAACTGGTGGGTGTTTATACAGTCACATTTAAATAGACGGACGATTGGACAAATAATGGTTTGTCCAGAGCAAGAAGTCTAAGCTATACATATTTCCTCTTTTTGACCATCAGATAAAAAAAGGTGTGAACACGATTTTACCTTGAATTCATAACAGCAATATTAAAAACTGACTTTTATGAAAAATTCATTTGGCAGCATTGAGTGCTCGACAGGAAGTGACTCTCAGCTTCTCAGTCATTCTGCCTTTTAGGCAGCACTTAGTTCAGCCCGACTGAATTTAATGATGTATTGAATTCTTCTCCAA
The DNA here is from genome assembly GCF_963924715.1 of Thunnus thynnus. Taxonomy (NCBI): domain Eukaryota; kingdom Metazoa; phylum Chordata; class Actinopteri; order Scombriformes; family Scombridae; genus Thunnus; species Thunnus thynnus. Next base: position 9,287,453 of record NC_089517.1, read on the forward strand.
AAGCCTAAAATGACTGAATACAAGACGTGACGGCAGCGTCTCCCATAAGTTGAGAATTTATTCGTTGTGATGTATAAAGTGCGGGTGGTCCGCAGACAACGGCAAAGTCATGATGTAACTAATAACTGCTCATGGATGCACTATTAAATCTGACTTTCTAAATCAATCTACATTTTAAGATGCAGTTCCACACAGACGTTGACAAAATGAGAGGGGGGGGAGGGATATGTTAACACTGAGATTGACAAAAAAAACAACTGAAAAACAGGAAAATGGCCTGCAGATGTGAGCCTCAGATTTGATTGTGGGATCACTGTAAATGAGTCTGTGTATCAATTATAGCTGCAACAATTAGTCAGTTAATCAGTTAGTCAATCAATTGGCAACTCTTTTGATAATAATCGTCATTTTTCAAGCAAAAATGCCAAAAATTTGCTGGTTTCAGCTTCTCCAATGAGATGATTTAATGCTTTTCTTTGTCAAACATGATGGTGATCTGATTTTCTTTGGGTTGTGGACTGTTGATCAAACAAAACAAGACATATAAAGACGTCACCTTTAACTCTGGGAAATTATAACGACATTCTTCACTATTTCCTAACATCTTACAGACAAAACAATTTATCTATTGAGAAAAAAAATCTAAATAATGGTTAGTTGCATCCCTAGTATCGATGTCACTGTAAACTAAGAGCAACAACAGAACACTACACCAGCAGCAGCCAAACAAGGATTCAGTTACATCCCTGCTAATGCTTCTAGTGTTAAAGATAAGAGAGACAGAGATGAAGAGTCTTTCCTCTCAGTCATACAGTGAGTGCGCTATATGCAGGCTCCTTTTTTACCCATCATGCTTTATCCCCATCTCACTGAAATGGCATCAGGGAGACTATATCAAACAGAAAATGCCGGGTGAAGGTCACTCAGGGTATTTCTCAAGAGATCTCAAGTTTTTTGTCCAGGCGGGGACACGCAGCTGCACTCCAGAAGAACCCATTGACCAACCACAATATACTAAATATAGTTTTGCTTCCCCTTGAAACAATCACTTCAGCCTTAAATAAAATCCCAAAGGTGATTTGGTTGCAATCTAAAGCAGAACACACTGCTCCTCTTCCTGCTTTTTTTAAAAAACAGTAAGGAAAACAAAGAAATAAGCCTCGGCGATGATCGATAAGAGACGTTTCACATCCTGTGCTTACCTTGTGCTCTAGCAGGACACAGCTGAGAACCTGCAGACAGGCATCCACACCCAGCAGCTCTAAGGGCAGGTGGAGGGGGAAGTCGACCATGGAGAAGCGGGAGTTGTCAGGCAGTGCAAAGGTGAGAGGCCGTTTGAGTTCGTGGGGAAGCATTTCCACATCCACGCGCCTCTGACCCGCCACTGGCACAGGTGAACGCAGCAACCGGTACACCCAGGATTCAATCTCTCGCAGGTCTGCCAGCAGCTGGCTGCCTTTCTCTTCCACCGACAGCGCCCCGGTGAACACTCGCCACATGGTGTCCCTGAAGAGGATATGAACAGGTGTACAGTCAGACCTCTCGTTAAACAACAGTTTTTCCTTTATATTAATAATTAACTTGTCATTTTATCTTTTAATTTATGAAAAGGTGAAAAAATAGTGAAAATGCCTTATAAAAACAGAGCAGTAAAAGCAATAATTCCTCAACTATGAGAAGCTGGAACAAGTGAACGTCTGGATTTTTAGCTTGATAAATGGTTTAAACAATAGATCTATTAAAGTAGAAAAATGTGAGTATTTTGTTAATTGACAGTTTGAGCACTAGCTGAGGAGGCTCAAAGGATCTAAATGAAACACACCACAAATAGAACATATTGTGATATAAATACGAACATAAGAGAAACTCTTACACTGCAACAAACAACAGGACTGAAGTCTTAAGACTAAAATTATTACAAGTTTCTACAGTGATGATGGGGCTTCAACTGATAAATCTTAAAAATATTTTTTTGTGATTAATCATTTAGTCCATAACGTTTAAGGAAATAGTTAGAAAATATAATAAATTTACAATCATATAAAACAGAGAAAAGCAGCAAATGATCACATTTGAGGAGCAGGAAGCAGATTCATGTTTAAATAACAAACAATCATGTATTAAAATTGTTGCCAATTCATCGTCTATCAATGAACTAACTGGTAAATCAACTAATCATTTCAGCTTCACTACACTGTATAAAAACATACTGCCATTATATACAGTGACCCTTTTATGAAGGCCTTGTTTGTGCATCTATAATTTAAAAGGTTTAATCAGTTTCTCAGTGAAATGTAGCATATGCTAAGCTTTACTAATAACATTTATTGACGTCAGTTAACAGTAATTTTGGGGTTAAACATTAAACTAAATCATTTGCTCATTTTATTTCTGTAAACTGCTTCCATGAGGCCTCGGCAAACACCCAGTGTAATCAGTAATATGATGAGCAAACGAGACCGAAACACAGGAGAGGCTCTTCAGTAATTGTCGAAATATTGATGTGAAAACCCTCCACTCTACACACACATGGTGCCATTAAACCCCTTTCTAGAGTGTATACTTAATGTGTGTGTGTGTGTGTGTGGCAAGGAGGGAGACAAATCATTAGTCCTTTGGAGCCCTCCCACCAACTGCAGCTGCTACCCGAAGGCAGCCAGAGACCTCAATCTGTCAGCGCCGCCGCAGCGCAAAACGCTCGCAGCCATTATGCCAGTGCTCTCCTCCTACTGTGTCATTGCCACACCACATTTCAACCGACCATGTCAGAAAAAAAAATTATTCTTAGGTCTGGTGTGCTCAGCCTCTGGGTTGGATGGCTTTTTTGAGGTTGTCACATAAGCCATAATTCTTTAGTGATGATATGTGAACGGACTGCACCGTTTTTTGTTTTTTTTTTTATTATTTAAAGAGAAAAAATATCAAGGTATGAGATTAACTGTGCATTAGACATTCCTACATTCCCTTGTAGTGATAAAGGGGGGAAACGCTGCACTGGATTTACAGCTATAAATAGATGACTGTGAAGAAAACATGTGCACCTTGAGAGAAAAACCAACATTCAATCATACCGGGCCTACGCCAGCGTGAAGTGACAGCCTAATTAACACTTTGTCACTCCAAAATTGCAATCTATTGTGTCACCCATGGCAACGATGTAACCTAAAGAGCGCTGCAAATACTGCCACATCACGATAAAATGTCACATTAAAATTATAACAATAAAAACAATATTTACTGAAGCTTGACTAAAATATGAATCAAGCATACCTGCTGGTTAAATTAAGAAATATGTTTACCTCTTTACATCAAGTCTAGTAAGAAAAAATAATGATAAATGTGCTAAATACACCATCCACCTCCTGCACGCAGACTTTAATTTGAAGATTTACAATAGCTTCACTCTTTGCATAAGTTAAAAGCAGCTCATGTATTTTCAGCATATCCAACTAAACTCTCAACACCATCCTTTTTTAGTAACATGTCTGACATGTCTCTATAACATTTAATTAAATATTGATGTAATACAATTCAGTCAAAACAAACCGGATGAAACTCATTGTGGATATTTCGGTTGCCATTATTTATCATTAAGGTGGAGTGTGACAGCATAAAGCGTACTGTGAAAACATGACATGAGCTGCAGATGGCCTGCAGAACTGCACGGAGCCACAGACAAAGGCTCTTGTATTTATTCTGTAATACAAACATACACATAACAGGTGGACAATAAGAGAAGCAGATGGCGGAGGATAGAAGCGGTAAGAAACACTGTTAAAGCAACACATTTATGCTCACTGTTTGCAAATTTTCCTTGCCTTGAAAATTCAATTTTAAAGCAATTTAAGCGTTGGAGGATTTTAATCTAATGTATCCGCCCTGTGTTTTAGTGGTCAGTAACTAGCATGCGATGCAATATCAGCATAAATGCAATGATGCTATTCAGCTACTTACAGATGAGGTCTGGTAATACCAAATTTATTTTCTAGTGTTTTCAAGTTGTACTATTTATTAATTCAAAAGAATTTATAGCTGTGCATCTACAGATTTGTCACTGAACTACTGCTTTTAACGAGACTAAACCTCCCCCTTACCTCCTAAAGGCTGCAAAGTTAATTACATCCAATAATACACTACAGAGGTGTTGAGGGAATGAACGATGTACTGAAGGTTTTAAAGGTGTGTGAGTAAATGCCATGGGTTCATTAAAATCAAAGGTTTTATCCCCTTGGTAATATGAATGTACTCAGCTAATTTCATGGAAATCTTACTATTGATTTTGAGATCAAAGTTGACATTTAGCCCAAAGGTGGCGAAACAAAAAATGTCATGGTGTGTCAAAAAATAGAAATCATCTGGCAAGTGTGAATATACCCGACAATTTCATCACAATCTGTCATCAGATTCTGGCATTTCTGATGTACAAAGTCTGTTTTCGTGGCGCCCCTGGGACCCTGGCTGAGGATTAAGTGGTTGTTGTACATTTGGTTAACCGCCACATCTCCGATAAAGAGCAGCAAACAGCCGCTTCCCTGAGGTTTACTATGGGAACCATCTGGGACACCATTTACACCTTTTAAACATCTGGCTAGAATGAGTCTAAACCCACCTCCAGATGTGGTTTGAACAATCTGATTTCAATCCATCTTTAAATCTTCTCTAATGCATTTTCACTTAGCTTTTGTAAGATCATTTAGCTGTCTGATCTGAGGCGGAGTGAATGAAATCACATCAGCTATAAGATATTAAAAGCCTCACCTCTGGGTGGCGCGGGGGAGCCCGGCACGCTGTGTTAGCCTCTGACTGCAGCAGTCCACCAGCCTCTTGAGAATATATAGGCATTCCCTAAAGGTAGAGAAGAAGGGGTAGTGGCTGAGTATGCACAGCGAGGTCAGCGTGCTGTTGCGGTTCCTGGCTGCCATCTTAGCCGCGCTTCGTCTGTGCTGCGGGGATTTTCCGGCATTCGGCTCGGCACCCGGTTGTCCAGTTTCTTCTCCAGGAGCAGGCTGGGGCGCTGACTCGGCGTTGTTAGGCGGCGCTAACGTGGAAGCCGGGCCTCCGCCGCTGCCGTCGAGCCCCTCGCTCGTGGTTTCCGCCCCTTGTGCTGCCGTCTCTGTGTGACTGCTCTTGTCCCCGCGGGTACGGTGATGGCCTCGCTGAAAAGAGCGGTAGAAGTTGACGCAGATTCCATAGCGAGTGATTCCTGAGTCCTTGTCGGTCAGAGTGAAAACGAATGAGGAGTCGTCACGCAGGCTGACCCTACGCTGGCGTATGCTCAGGCAGCCCTCTGGTTGGCAGAAGAACACCACGTCTGGTGGGAGTGGAAAGTCGTGGTGGTCTTCCAGTGGGTAGCGGCGGAGGAGCTGTGGGGTCTGAGCCACACTATCACTACTTGGTTGCCTGGAAGGAGGACGGACAAACATTTGTTCTGTTTTAAAGCAACACAGACAAGGCTAAACATATTAAATAATAACCAGTAATACATAGTTATCTATCCAAGATGTCTGTCTGTATATTGTAGTGCTGCCCTCCCATTGTCTAACTCATATCTATTTATATCCACATGTAAAAAAACAGTTTTGGAATCAATTAGAAACAGTATTTAAGTGATTAGTGAAGCATTTCATAAAAAGGAGGGATGAAAACCTTCATTTGATACACAATTTACAACGCAGAGGCTGACAAAGCCATGACAGTAGTCTGGTGGTTACAGAGAGAGAGAGAGCGTGTGTGTGACGGTGAAAATGGCAACCGGAGCAGGAAGTCTGAGGTCTGAAGCTGTGAAAACTGCAGCGTGTGTACAGTTCACAACAGTACTGTACAACTCCTCAAGGCCCAAGCCAAGTTCCTGTATCTTGCTCGCCACCCAGTTGAAGTAAAGGGGGTTAGCCCCGAACCTAGCGACGACTTAGGCCCACGTTCACTTAAGGTGGTCTCCTTTAAAGTGGACTAGTTATTCACATGTTAGTCACGATCTCAACCGCTTTTCTGAGTTTTGTGGAAACCCCGACACCAGACAGTTTTCTCCTGTGGCTGCTGTGCTTCAAACAATGAGCTATTATGCTTCATTATGCATGCTCCATCATATGGGAGTAACTGCTGGAACGACTCAAAACCACCAATTTTGAAGTGTTAATTAAGTTAATTAACTCTTGAAACCATCAAATGTCAAGACTGGAGTTTTCCAAAAATGCCAAGTCACAGCAAGCAATTAAGACACATTCAGACCAACAACAGAAATGTGACAAAACCATGTAAAATGGTTTTAATGAGTGGGTGAATTAATGTAATTATGTGTTGGTTTTGAAAACAATATGTACAGCCTCCCCTATGACTGAGCTGACTGCAACATTCCTTTAAACCAAAACTATTACCTGAAGCTACATTATGTTCTTACCTTGCTCCGACCACCACCAAGTAGTCGAGAAGGCGAGGGCACATTTTCTTTTTCTCCATCTTGGATTGACCACGTCCTGTGTGTCACGGCATCCAGGATATATTTTCCCTCTTAAGTCACTGCTGGCTTTCCATTACAATTTGGAAATTTCGGATATGAAGGTGAAACACAGCTCCTTGGTTGTCATCATGATGCTTCAAAAACAGACAAAGTCAGACCTGTAACACAAAAAAAAAAGATTACAAAAACATGGATTAATGTTTTAGATCATGCGTTTCTATGGCCACAATGAAATAAGTACAAATACATACATGTAATACATGTATTTGTCCCATACCGTTCGGTACAGGATGTTCAGCTCGGTAAGCGACTTCCTTAGTTTGGTATGCTTTGTGACCCAAACAATTACTGTCAAAATAGTTTAATAATCCACTTACTCCAATGTGGATGTATGCTAGCCAGCTTAGCCAAGTTAGCCTGGTTACCCTGGTCACCAATGCTCATGTGGCGTCACTGCTGTCGTAATGACAAACAAGAGACGTGAGCTGGACAATCCTCCCATGACATTGACTGCCTTCCAGGAGAGACTGGCTCAAAATATGTGTTGTTATCCTCATATTTAATGATAGTGCGGATTCCCCATCCCCCTCTCTCTGTGATGATAGGCTTTTCACTCCGCCTTTGATTGAAGCTGTTCAGAACAAAACACATTTGATTTCCAATGTGGTCGGATAACACGTCGTTAAGAACCTGTTCTGAGGAACCATAAATCGAGTTTCAGCATCACAGAACAGCAACAGCCATCAGCCAGGTGTCCTTGCAAGAAACAGGAAGGTTGTTTTCCTCCACTGCAGCACAACTAAACTGTTTCAGTAACAGTTACAGCCAATGAGCCATTGTTGGATGTTTTTTTTTAAAGTAGGAGACCAAAATATTATTCTCTACCTTTCATTTTCTCTGCTGTATTGAAAACCGTGACTCCAAAATAAAAGCACATATCGAACCGTAAAGTTTATGTACCGTTACCACCCTACTGGTGACTGTGGTGAACCCAATTATATAGCAAACCACATGCTTTTTTGCAGGTCACTAAATTGGGTTACATATGGTATCATGATGTTGTTTTATGCACTAAAATTCAACTCGAGTTTGCAATAAAGATCCTGATTACATCTCTGCTTTTGAGCTGATACTCAAAAGTGAATGTTTTAGAGCGTCTTCTTACTAAAAAGACACTGTTGTTTCACTGGAAATTTCATTGCAATGTCACGGTTGCATTTTTTTGTTTGATTACAGGAATAGAAAGACATTAACAACGCTGTCTAGTTGATGCTGAGAAATTCCCTTTTATGGTGTGATCGGCTCCACCAGAAAGGGTAAACTGAAGACGATAAGACAAAGCACGAGGAGAACAAAAGATGTCGAACATGACAAGTCGACACCAGCATCTTTAGCATGCCACATTATCTGCGTTTTACCAGTTACCATACTAACATGAGATGATTAAACAACCACACTAAACTCAAAAATGCTTGATACATTCCTGTAAAGGCCCTAAAAACCTATTTTCTCAATCACTTCCTACACAACTACACAACTTTATGTATAAGTTAAAACAGGTTTGGTTATTTCACATGAGATATGTCTATATTTCTGTTTTTGTCCTTTCTTTTTCTTACTGGTTTGAAGTGGCCGGGGCTCAGGGGAAAAAAAAGGTGATAGGTGATGTCACGTACTTCCATCCACCAATCAGGATTTAGTAACGTTTGTAGGGCTGAATGATTTTGAATAAAAATACCTAATTGTGATTATTTAGACCGATATTGCAATTGCAATATGGTTTGTGATATGAGAGGGAATGATAACTTTTATATCATTATTCTTATTTTTTATTGAAAAAACATATTAAAATGATTATGGTGGGATTTTTGCAGGGATCTGTACCAAACAATGATGCTATTTTAAGTACGATACGATGTGTAGGCCAGGACATCTCTGCAGCATGACAATATTTCATTTATAAAAAGGTATTTTGACACACGTTTCACCTTTAATGAATATTTCACCTCCTGTGATTTGAGAACTGCAGGAGGTCATATTGCAATTTGGATAAAAATTTTGATTAATTGTTCAGCCTTAAACCTTCGAATAAAATGAGACAGTTGATGGTTTGTTTGGTCACTCTTAATCAAATCTGAGTTTTTGACTGTTTAATTATTCATTACATAATTCTAACTTTGCTGTTTGTTGCTTATTGAGTCAAGAATATTTAATGTTATAGAGAAATACTTTCAAAATCAAAGGCTTTAACTGTTTGACAGTGTTTAAGCATTCTTTTTTTTTTTTGGTGACTATTTCAGCTGGTTGTTTTTGTAGCAGGATGAAGACTTTTCAGTGGGAGGCTCGCTGATATAGTAAGCAGCTTAGGGGCCTTGATGGAGTAAGCACCCTTCAAAGCTTGTACTATTTCCCTCACAGCCCTAGGACTAACAGGTAACCCGAAGGTCTACAGAAAGCTATTCCCCACCCACCATGGACACACTTACAGCTCCGGTTCAATATAACGGTCAGAATGCCACAAGATGATGTAATCCTAAAGTTATGAAATCCACACAGCGGTATTTGAGTTTATCACATGCTTCATGAACAAAATGTGCACAAATTAACAGCTCTACAAACCTATTATTAACACTGTTGCTTTATCAGCTCAAATGATTTGTGCTCTGATCGTTCTCTTGGAAAGGCCTTGACTATTCATAAGCCACTCAATTTGAAAAACAAACAAAGCAGGAGGAGGTAGGGATTATGTTAGGTTAAGCTCTTAAGAATTTGGCCTAAGACTATACCCAGAAATACTATTATTTCCACATTCCCACAGATATTTCCTGTCATATCATTAGCTTCGGTAATGTCATGTGATACGTTACTGATCCACATGAGGAACTTGCCTCTCCTGCACACAATGAGGTCAGAGGTCAAGATCACACTCGATCTGCTTCATGTACACTCGTTTGTTAATTAGTTACTGTTTATACCATTGTGTTTTACATTACAGTGACACAGACGGCATCAAAAAAGAACAACATTTTCATATTCAGAGAACTTAATGTGGCTGCGGTGCATTTTAAGATTACAATCGGTGTCTCTGCCTCTTCTACAACACATTTATCCCAGCATGATTGTTAAACATTCTTATAAAATGGCGGCTCTACAGAGGAGCCCCTGCCTCTTTGATTATGAGCGACTGACTCCAAAACCTGACTGTTAACTACTGACGCTTCAGACAGCTGAAAACCAAATGTGATGTACATTATATTACATCAGTTGCACTGAAGCTGAGACAATGAGAAGAAAAAAATAAGTCACAAGCCCACATCAGCAACTTCAACACATATATGGGGGGAAAAAAACAACAACTTGACCATGCTGCAGTGACAGGACCTATCTAGACCAGAGTGTCATGCTGAACAGCATTTACTCTAACACCAACACATGGCACATGAGGCTATGCAACACGAAAACTCCACCCTGAAACACAAACACTCTGAACCCAGAGCAATTTTTCAGTGTCTCTTGAAGGATGTTGTCCCTGCACTGATAAGCTAATGGGACTACAATTCAGACTGGTTCATACCATCTATGCATTACAATTCAAAAAGCTGAGTAACCTGGGAGGAAAAGGACTAGGCCGAGTTCTCTACTAGAAAACGTTTAAAACGGCCAGTTCACAAGTACAATCCAGGCGTAATTTGTGCAAATTCTGTGCAATTGTTCCTGTTTCATGATGGTCCGTCACACATGATTGTGGTCTGGCTGCATTGTTACTGTGTCATGCTTCCTGTGCAGTGTCCATGTCCACTTAACGCATTTCAGAGGCAACACAAAGGCGTAGTATGCAGGGTTTGTCAGTTGCTGTTTAAAAACACAGCATTCAAAGATGGTCCCTCAAGCAATATGAGAGCATGAGCGAGCGAGAGCGAGAGAAAGAGAACGAGGGAGAGAGAGGGCCCTTTCACACTTACTTCGTTTGGTCTGGACTTTTAGACTTTTCAGTTTGATCCGAACCAAAATTACAAGTCTGAAACCTCCCCCACACCACAGTCCGGACCAAACAGCCAAATCTTAGTCCGACAAAAAGAGGTGGTCTCGGTCTGGATCTGTTCATTCATTTTTCTCCATTAAGTCAAACAGCGATAGAAGGCTACGCACCAGATTGACAGCACACCTAAGTCAGATGCGTACCCGTCTACAAACCAATCAATGTCAAGTATAGGGAAACACAGGCACATAGGTGATGTCAACAGGACATAGGTATGTCATGTAAAGTTCTTTAGCACGCTCGCATGATTGCAATGTGAAACCAAAACTAATCAGATCAAATGTATACAATGTAACAAAAACATGAACCTTGGTTCGGACTTTCAGGTGTGAAAAGCCCCAGAGAGAGCAGCAGTGGTTAAGCCAGCTAGAGAGTGAATGAAGAGAGGGAGCGGCGGTAGCGAGAACAAAGCAGTGAATCAGATAAATGAAACGTTATTTTCCGATCGTTTCGCAGCACTTATGTTCTGAAGCACAAGTCAACACGCCAACACCTCCTCACAACCCTGTGGGAAGGTGCCGCATTGCTGGATTTGGTGTGAATGCAGAGCTTCATCCTGTCCGTTGTGGCCTCTCTGCTATGTTCTGTGTGTATGTGTGTTTGGAGTTCAGCCCCGCCCTCGGTAAAACAGACAGACGTGTTCTCTTTATACATCTATGACACAGACAGGGAGCAGAAAAGAGAGACGGAGACAGCGATGTAAAGCGGTCGCTATGTTTTTTATAGAGTCCCGACTTCACACCCTGCACGCTGTTATTGGCTGGGGGCTACACACCCCAGTGTTTCCCCTGTATTCATTCTGCAGCGGCGGTGCGCCTCTCTCTCTCCCTTTCTAGCACCCAAAAATACCTTTCATCAACACCCACTGGTTTCTTTTTATGTTGAAAGTGATATCAGCAGAAATAAAGACATTGTATTGTTCATCTATATTGAGAAAAATAGGTTGGCTATATTAATATTAGAACCATAACATTTTGTGTGATGTGATTAACACATGAAATATATAATTTAATATAATTGTATGCCATTTGTGAACAAATATTGACATTTAACAAATGAATTTTCTGCCTCAGAGATGTGAACTCATCTGGCAAAATCAGACCAGGCACGCAGATAAATGGGCTGCATTGAAGTCATGAGTGGGACTACAGTCAAACACCCTAATACAAAGGCTATCATTAACCCCTGCAGCCACGGCACAGCTGCATCCAGTAGACATTAAAGGGGTGATTTTATTACAGAGGGCTTCAGATGCTAAGTATAGAGCTGCCATTAACCGAGATGTGAAACAATTCTGAACTCATCTTGATGAAGCAGGATGGTAAATAATTATCAAAATTTCACTAGATCTGAAATAGAAAATGCTTATACCAAAGTCACTGACAAAAATTAATATCAAAACCTGGTTACACCACTATAGTTGTCAAAAAAAAAAACATATTTACTTCTTTCTTTAGTGGGAAGTAAATAAGCTGCTCCGTACTTGATAGGGTTAACATTAGGAATGAGTAAGCTGGCTAACACCGTCCAATGCAACAGTATTTGATGAGTGCTGTGCCATAAGAAGGCACGGTTCAAACAGCACTACACTGCGCATTGGAACATGTCCTGTTGATTCAGCTTAATGTCAGCGCTCATCACTCTTGGTGAAATTATTCAAATGCACTGCGAGCCTGACAGTCTCCTACTGGCCGCATGTTGATGAACAAGAAGACCAAAGTAACCTGTCACTTAACATTAATAACTATGCATCTGTTCTCAGAGACAGGCACTGCTGTAGAAATACTCGATTTTGAAAGATAATTCTTGATATAAAGTTCTTTAGACTAATTTCTCGACATTAGAAACATCTGGAACCTTTCTCGCAGCGGTCGCTAATTATGCAAAGGAAATAATTCAAAACAACATATTAAATATTCTAAGAGCACAGAACAAGGCTGTACACGGCACAGACCTTTTTATCTTGCAAAACCATGAATACAATGAATCAACATGCAGGTCTGGCAACATGAGTGCTTTCTGGTGCACAGCCAAAAGGGCTATTTTATGAAGCAGCAGAGCTGAGAGCAGAGCCGAAGGCAGACTCAGCCAGCAGAGATACAGGACCACAGCATTATTTTTAGATGAAGATGGAAGGGGCTACGCCATTTCACTGATCGTACTTAATGAGTGAGCATGGAGCTTGTTTCTCTCTCTCAAAATAGAGATAAAGAATCACCACAACAACTGTGTAATCTTCAAAGGCAAGATAATGATGCAGGTTAACACAACAGATGAATCTGGTCAGAGTGGTCTGCAGGCAGCACTTATTGGTTATGTAAGCATAGAGAGGAGATGATATGATTCACAGGCCTCCAACATGGACAGCGTTTCTTGCCAGTCACAATGAACAGCAATAACTACAGATGGAAAAGGCTGTGTTGAATTAGTTTTAGTTTGAAGATACACAAACAAGAGAGAGAGAGAGAGATACATTGTAGATTGTGAAAGCACTGATTATTAAATTCTCACTTTTAGATTCAAATCTACAATATAAAACAATGGTACAATGTTTTATGGTGCAAGACAAAGAGATTTAGAAACTATTTTGATCCCCTGTCAATAAAACTGGTAGCCTGAACGTCTGCAGGCCTAAAATGACACAGTACCAGATGTTCATCTCTGTTTATATTCAATTTCTTGGACCATGGCTTTGTTTCTAGACCTTATCTAGCTTTTGTAATCAAATTCACATAGTCAAAGTGATTCACGTTCGGCCCTATAGGTACATTATGCACTTGTGTACTCACAATGGCCCTTAGGTGCTGTGATGTGTTCGTGTGCCGTCATTCAAGCTGTCACATTGAGCTCACAGAGGGAACTCATTGTATAGGATATAACAATGGTAATATATAAACTTTGTTTATATTTAACAACAAATCAGATAGCAGTACATTTGCCTTAAAATCTCCCATGATCCAATCTGCATTTTAAAAACGACTGACCCCGTGGTGTACGAAGGATGATGCATTTATCCCCTAAAGCCATTTGTCATCATTTTATTTGGCTTTTTTTATATATTTTGTACTGAGACTTTGACATTTAAGTCAAATTTTAATTCAGAACCAATTAGGACAGCAATGACAGGTCCATTAGTCGATTGGTTATATATACTATTACATTTATCGCCAACTATTTTGATCATCAATTAATTGTTTGGAGTCATTCTTTAAGAAAAGATTTTTCAAGCTTCTCAAATGTGAAGTAAACTGAATATCTTTTTGGGTTTTGGTTGCATCTTGGAAACAAGTGATGGACATTTTTCACCATTTTTGAACATTTTAGAGACCAACCAATTAAATTAATTAATCGAGAAAATACCTGACAGATTAAGAGCTAATGAAAATAATCATTAGATGCAGCCCTAGGACCAAGTCAGTTGGTATTTATCTCAACTCATCAGTATGTAACACCTATGGCTGCTTTAACTCAGTCAATGTTTGAATATTTGGCTCTGAAATAAAGCTTTCTCTTATTTATGACTATATTTTAAGCTATGAGAAATACATTTAGGCTATGTATATTATGTGTGCTCATCTTGCAGGGTGGTGTAGGTTACATACTAATGGGTTCTTCATTCATTCATTCATTGGATAGTGGTGTCTAGTTGTCTCTGCCATCTTGTATTTACCAGCTCCAACATTAGGGGCTTCAATCCATTTAAATTAACTGACTCTGATCAGTCGTGACATTAATGTTGGTGGATCAATATTCTAGTCGGAAGCTTGTTGGACATAATGTAAAATAATACAACCTCGAAAGGCTACGTTTTAGACGTTCATGCAATGATGGCTTTACAATGACACAGGGGTTTCAACGGAAAACTGCCAAGGGTATAACCGAGGTAAGGAGTGAAGTTACGCGGCGTAACTGTTAACGTCAGTGGGCATTTTTACTACCTAACAAGGGCTAACAGTGGAGATTAGAGTAACGAGATAGGCTAGGAGGAGGGCACTATAACAATATAAGACGTATGATAAGGCTGAAAGAGCTAGCCATGTAGCTTGTGGGTGTGTTATCAGTTGTATATTTATGATAACCTACCAGGCCTTGGCTCGTCCTGATACACGTTCATCCCAAAGATGCATCTTCTCACCTCCACTCTGCTAGCTTTATGCTTTCCTACGTCACGGATGGATTAGCTAGTTAGCTCGCTGTGCCTAGCTGCTAGCAGTAGCTTCAACCGATGTGTCTTATAAAACAATGATTTGTCGAATGAAAACAAGCTGGTGGCGACGTCAGAAAAAGAGCAGAATACGTGCCACCAAACGCGGCGGTTGGGTTTAAAGAGCACAGACGTCAAAGTGGAGCATCCTTACCTGCTTACATTAGCCGGTTAGCCGCTAACAGTCGCTGCGAAGCCAGCTGCTGATGACGGCCTGGGTGGTGAGTGCCCTCCTCGGTCACGGAGGCAGAGAGGCAGCGGTGTGTGTATGAATTCAGCCTTCGTTTCGTTCAGATTATATATCTGAATTGGAAACATCGGACACGGACGAAGGCTCAGACGTCAAGCTACTCCGACCGACTGGTTCGTGGAATAATAAATTATGCGAAATGCGTGTCCGCCTCTTGTGCTCGGTGAACGGGTGGCTCGGTCAGTTACAACCTGCCTTCACAACATCCTCTTCATCATCATCGGTCTGCAGGGAGTTCCGCATACTCAGAGCCCGACCTAACGGAAGCGACCAACAAGCCTGACGAAAAACCTGATGATAATAATGCTTCCTACAGGGACTGGTAGCATGTCTGTGGTAGTGGTACTTTACTCAATAATCAGTGTAAACAGTTTACAGTATTATAAGGTGTTTTATCGCTTAACAGGGCCGGACAAAGCCTATTTGGGGCCCTAAAGAGGATTTGCCCACCCCCCATCGTAATTTTTAAATGCAATTTATCATGATTAAAAGTATAAAAATACAGTATTATTAGCTTTAAGACACTGGTACACCAATGTGGTACAGAGACAATAAAATGTGATGATAATAAACCCAAAATATTTAATTACACCCCTTAGTACCACATTTTATTATAGAGCCCTCAAAATTTTCTAATAATCCAATTTTTTTCTATAGCGACATAAAATCCTAAAATGGGAGCTCAGAGAACATTTTGGATGAGAAGAGAGTGCTTGTATCTGTGAATAGTTTGACCAAAAAAATTAACTCAACATCCACTTGAAAGCCTTTTCCGAAGCTTTTAACTGAAGCATTAAGTGGGTCTGACAAAAACCACTAAATGCTCCCTACAGGGACCAGTAGTGTGTCCGCAGTAGTGGTACTTCACTTTATAATCAGTGTAAACCATTTGCAGTATTTTACAGTGTTTTTTCTCTTTCTCTCTCAGGGTCAGACAAAGCCTTTTTCGGGCCCTAACAAGGACTTGCCACCCATACCACCCCCACCCTTTCACCTTTCTTTGACCTTTCATATTAACACTGGTATTAGCTTTAAGACACTGATACACGAATTTGGTAGAGACCATAAAATGAGTAATCATAACCCCAAAATATTTATAAAGCCCCTGAATATCGAATTTTATTATAAAGCCCTTAAATTTTCTAATAATCTCAGTTTTTCTATAGCAACATAAAATCCTAAATAAAATGAGTGCTTGTATCTATAAATAGCTTGACAAAAAAATTAACTCAAGGTCCATTTGATAGCTTTTTCTGGAGCTTTCAATGGAAGCATTAAACAAGCCTGATGAAAACCTGGTAGTATGTCTGTAGTAGTAGCAATTTACTTATTATTTACTTCACAGTGTTTTTATCACCGAACAAGGCGACGAAAATTTGAAAAGCGACCCTTCCAAGCTGTGCACATCCAACTGTTAACTACAATTTATGACAATTAAAATTGCTGAAAGACAAGCAAAACCTGGTAAAATTAACACTAAAATTAGTGTAGCGTCCTTAAAATTTTTTCGTACACATTTTCAATTTGTTTGAGGGCCCTCTGGTGGCTGAAAGATGTATGCTGTTGCTCTGAGTTATATCATTTATATAAAAAAAATGCTTTTATATGGCTATAATTTAGGGTACTTTATTATACAAATTTGAATGCCCAAATCCTGCACTCAAAAAATGTGTTGAGAATCAAGTTTGATTTTGTGCTAAATCAAATGTTGTAAAATGTGCAATTTTTATTTTGTCTAATGTCATGATCATGACCACCATATTTAGTAAATATGTGTTTTATGGTAGTCTAATACACCATACTGTATGTTTCGGACATGTAAGGTACTAAACAAGTATGTACAACAACACATGTAGCCTAGTGTCATACATGAAAGTCATTGTAATATTAAGATACGTACTGTATGTTCATATACAAATTGTAGGCCTAAATTTAGGTTGAATTATTTTGTGGTAGAACTATCTACCAGTTTCACAGAAACACACTGTATTAGTTTATTGCATGTGTGTTTTATCTCTGAATTATTAAGATTTTGTATAACCACACAGGGATCTATAGCATTTGTATTAGATTTAGTCTACAGTAGGAATGGCATTTGGGTTCAGTGTGTTCAAGCCAAAATTAATGTAGTATTACATTTAAGACTGTAGGTGAGGTAAAGTAGGACACATCCTTTTCTGTTATATAACTGTAATTTTAGGCTCCACCATTTTCAATAGCACAATGATTGTGCATTTATTGCCTCCATGTTTCATGGTGTCCTGATCTGAACTTTATTATAATTCTAAAAAATACAAGACCAAACTTGCATTAACTTAAATTTTATACAGTCAGCTAATTCACCAGTATATGAAACCTTAATAGGTAACAGATACACCAAACTTTCAGATATGATTTAAAATACTGCAACAAGGGTCCTGCTATTAATCTTAAATGTTAACTCTGGATACCTTTCTCATGCTCACTCTGATAAAGAGAAACAACTTTTCAACATCATCCATGAACATCTACATTTTAGAAGCCTTCATACGCACTTAATAAACATAAAAGTCTTCATGTAGTTTTGATAGTTTAATAGCCAAAACATCCAAACTGGTTTTTAATGAAAGATTATACAAGCTTTTTTCTGTAGTTATCCAGAAACTCCTCTGTGATTTTACAATGGGAGCCACTGATATGGGTTAATGGTAGCAGAAATGTATTCACTTCCTAGCTTAGCTAATAAAGAAATACAGGAAGGTGTCACATTTAATGACATGACACTTTGCCCAATATTCTGGGAGATTGCCCCTGTTTATTTCTGAGCTTGTAACTTCAGTATATTCAGCCTGAACGATGACATTTTTATATAGACATTCAACAAGGTCTTATTTACAGGGCAGTTACTGTGTAACACCAAATAAATCTGAGTACATGGAGACATTCACCAAGGTCTTGCCTGCATTTAAATTGGTCTCACTGGAGTCCCTGAGCATCAACACCTCTAATGTCTGACCAGGTAAACAAGTGATTCTGATGCCAAACATATTAGCACGACAGCTTTAATTTACTGTACATACAAAACAGAAGGTCTTCAGGAGTTACAAGTATTAAAATAGGTTTTGCATTTCTATGTATCAATAATGTTTACAGTGTCACCCTTTGAAGACAGAGGAATTAAACGAGATCAGAGATGACAATTTATGTACAGCACAATTAACCTTGATACCTACAGCATTAACAAAACATGTACATTAAGCAAACCACTGATACTTTTTTACTGTGTACCTGTTCATTTGATTGGAGTACATGTTAAAAAAAAAAAATCATGTCACTTCCATCAAATTCCTTCTGTAGATTGACCTGGGATTGGATTGGGGCATGTTGGGAAAACTCACCCCAATATTAAGAGGCTACTTTTGAACCTACAGTAATGGTTAGTGACATCTCAGCAAGCAGAAAACCAAAAGCAACCTCACATTTCATTGCAAAGGGACCCAAAAGAAAGATGATTTGTTTCAGTTGCGTATCCAACTTAAAAATCATTTGGTATGTTTCCACCGTCGTGCTGCACACTCTGGTGTTAATCTGCTTATTATAACATTGGTGCATCGGTCATAAAGAAAATCATTAAAGATATTACCACGGGGGTTAGAAGGATGTAAGAAAATCGATATCAAAATGATGTTCCCATTTTTAGAGCATCATTAAAAAAATGAATCAATTTTGAGTGGGAAGGCAAAAGGCTTGATACAATACATGGTCAGAAAATGTATTTTCTCTGTTGACTTCTGTCTGTACTGAAAAAAAAAAATGCTGCTTATGGCTGTCAGTGCATCAGGAAGATCTTTTATACTTTTGAGTGTTAAACTGAGTGCTGATATTAAGTTTGACACTTAATTCAGGCAATACAGCTAAAAAAAGGAACTGCAACTTTTAATGTAGGTTTGTATTAATCAAACATGCTTCCAATACCAGAAGAAAATATCTGGTGGTGTTTTTTTTTTAGAGGATAAAACACTTTGGTAACCATTGCTTCTGTGATGATTCTACAGATATAAGAACATACTACTGTTGACACAGTACACAATGTGGAAGGAAAAACTTCTCATCAATAGGTGGAGCTCAATGCATTTTTGCACATTTACAGTTCTTTCATGGGGTAAGATGTAAATATATTCAAATCACAGCCAACCAGAGTTCACCCATAATGCACCAGGCAGAAGCAGTGAATTATGTTCCACTGCTCGATTTTAAAAAATTGACCATTTAATCAACACCACAAAACATAAAAATCTAATTTACATATCATCAGATGATTAAATTGGCAAACACAACCGATGAATGCTTTTACCATCAATAGAGTTGTGTTAGTAAGTACTGCTGCTGTATTCCCTTGATCTTATGTTAAGCCTGGGCTTCAGAGACACACATTTCCTGTCCTGTGCGATGGACAGGAGGTATAAAACAATAGACGTTTTTTTTCCACAGAAGACATTTTGACATGTCACAGTAGGAAAAGCAATAAATAATGATGGCTGAATTACATTTAGTCGTTTCTGTTTCAGGGTCCTGCTGTTATATATGCTGACTCACTGTTGCACCTGAATAGAACAGAGCCATCATTAATGATATTAGCGACACCTGTGCTTTTCCTACTGTGACGCATCACAACATCTGCTGTTCAAAAATATGTTTTGACCATCTGGGAGATCATAACAGCTCATTAAATTAAACAACAAAACAGTAATACATACATGTTAGTGGAAAAAGTAAGAAAAATAAGAGACTCCCAAGTCTAACATTCAAATTACTGAAACACACCTTAGATCTGATCATCAAGTGCGTATGGACAGAATTATCTCATATCAAATCAAAACCAGGCCCATCCTGTTAATACAATTGAGGAGGACAGCACCTGTGCCTGTGTTACTGTGAGATGTGGGTGTTTGTACAATATTTATGTGCTCATGTGAAGAGTCAATGTTCCATTTCAGCTATCATGTGTTAACGTTAAGTGCCGTTTTTATTAATTAAAAACCACAAGGAACTGTAGATGAAAATTATACAAAAGTATAAACATTATGTATAATGTCTGATATTAAGTGGTGCTGTGAAATAAATGCCAGTGGTGAAAAAGCTGAAATGGTTGGAGCAGTTTGTTTTCAAAAAAAAACAGCTAATAACAGTTTACATTTATGGTTATGGATGTTCAGTGGTGATACCTGTAAATAGCTACACATACAGCTAATGAAGAGACTGCAACAGGGTGATGTATTGTTCAGTTTTTCAGCCCTCTTGAAGTAACTGCAACCCACTAAAAAAACGCGAGTATGAAGATGGAAAAAAAACTGCACAATGATGAATTTACATTGACATTCCTTTATCATCCTTTATGCAGCATTTCAAATTTACACTGCACAGGAGAATGCATGGGAAGTATAACATGAATATAAACATCTGGATCTCTGTAGTAATAAATGTTTACTACAATTTCAATGTTTCTACTCATTCCTGTTGTTCTCTGCTCCCTGTTAATATAGATTTTGGTAAAGTGGTTTCCCAAAATCCGACCAGTTAAAGCTGTTGTTGTCGAGTATTTGGTCAAGCAAAAATACTCAGACAATGGTAGACCTTTAGATCAAGTTAGTTTTCCGATGGATATTCAGGTATACATTTTTTTTTTTCTTCAGTATCATTCATAACGTATATTATAAAAAATAAAAGGTTGTGAAATTCTTTATATCCTTCCCATACTATATGTACATTGTTTATACATTTCTCACACCTCTAAACACTAGTGATAATATCACAAATCAAGATCCCCTATAGGAAAAATAGCTGTACTGCTTTGTAATGAAATAAGTAAAAGTACATCTCACATGAACATATGACGATGAGGACGTTAGCAGGATCGATCCTTTCAATTTTGATTTTAAAAATACAACTTTGTCAACTTGGGTTTTTATTCATTTGAAAGGAGGGTCACAGATAGTAGCTCGATTGCTTTTTTTTTAAAAAAAAACATTTTATCTTTACATGGAATTGTATGACACATCAGTACCATCCATTCCAAGACAGCAGTGCACTGCGTAAAAAAAAAAAAAAGATTTAGTCACATCAACATTTCCTGTAAATGGGGGGCCCTGTGCCAGTCACACTACCATCAGCTCTTGTAGAATATTACCTTCTTGTGCGTTAGTATGTGATTGTACAATGTTGTGGATATTTTTCATGTGTGCACTCTATACATTTTTTCTTGTGAAAATAAATATACAATTTAACATAAAAGGTTTGTGGGCGTCTATAAATGACCAAAAGGGTCCCTTATGCACTTGGAAGAAAACTGTGAGTAATCTAATAGAAATTAAAGACGCCTCTAATTCCCAGAGGTCTACTTCACATTACTTTACCTGAGCAACTACACCGACCTTTCCATTTCTGCACTAACTCCAAAATGAAATACAAACTTTTAGTTGCCATATCACAATGCACAATACCAACCAGATGGCCTACCATGTATCTTAACATCAATAAAGTGAACAGCAGATATGGGTCTGCTCAAGCCCGACTCTGTTTCCAATCCGCCTATTGCACGACTGCAAAATAAAAAAAAAATAAATCACTATTTCGACTGAATGTGCAACCGTAATCCTGACGTTTTTGAGACATCAACAGCTAAAATCTGCTCAGAGCTTTCTGATTTTAAATTGTTAAAGAGGATGAGTTTAGAACTGCACTAGAGATTGACTTTCAACACATATTAAATCAGAGATAACTGGCTTAAAGAGCCTGATGCTGGTATTTTCATATCGCCACAATCATGTCAGCATCAACACAAAAAGGAAGAACAACAAAGGCTCAAAGAAAACTTGGTGTTCGTGTTTCTCCTCGTGAACACAAAACCGTTTAACAGTCTGTTTGAGAGCAAAGGGCAGTAAAGGCTCTCCTCCCACGACAAAAAAAAAAAAAAAAAAAAAAAAAAAAGAAAAACAACTCAACCCTAGAACAAATCCATGACCAGATGGGCAGAGAGAGGAGTCAGTGTTCCTGCTGGATACCATGTCTGTCTCAGGCTTCGAAAAAGCCACGGAGTGTGACATCAGGTTTGCAGTCACTCGTTGACGTCCCAGATTTCAGAGAGCAGCGGGGGAAGCTTCTTGTCTTGGAGGCGTAGGGCGAAAACCTGCTCCGAGTGGACGCTACTTAGTGTACGAAGACTCACCAGCTTCATCAGCATACGGGGGAACATCAAGTGATCCTGAGGAAAACAACAATTCTTAAAATAATACTAAGAAAGAAGTGGAGGGACTTATGATAAATTCAGTAACATGTCTAGGAGTGACTTATAATGTTGAACTGTTACAGGAGGAAAATACAGGATTAGTTGGTTTACGTTTAGTGGTTTCATTCCAGTAAAATCAATTTCTGCTCTAGCAACAACACTCCACCCACCTATCCTTATAAAAAAAAAAAAAAAGGTGAGACCTCAGCCCTGACCCAATGTGCTTGTTGTGATGATGACAACCAAGTGATGTTGACATACTGTTGGTCACAAGAGAAGAGGTTACGTGAACCCCTGGGCACTTACATTTGGTCTCTTTATCATGATGTAAGAGCGCAGAGCGTCCACGTACGGTTGTTGCAGCCTCTCCACGAGATCATGATCCTGCACATTCGGCCGATCTAAACGGTGTTTAGCACATGAGACATTTAGGCATCTGTTAATGTCTTTTATAACAGAGTATTGGATAATGTTTTGGTAAAAAAAAACAGTATTAGTTCTGAGTGTGTTTACTGTTTATCCTTAGTTTATGAATTCTGACCTGCAGAGAATATGTTGATGGCAATTAGCAGGGCATATTCGGCCTCGTCCAGCTGCAGGTCGTTCATTCCTTTTGAAAACTCGAAGATGGGGTTGATGAACTCAAACTGAAGCCCTGAGGTGGTGAAAGTGGAGAGAGGGACAAAGGAAACATGAGGTTCTCAGCAGCGTCAATGTAGAAGCAGGTCATATCAAACACACACTTTTTTCTTGAGATTAAAACACATTTCTCAGTTTATTTTCTTGCATTTAATATCTGAACTGTGAAGGCGGCGATAGTTCAGGTCTTCTTGTATTAGAAAATAGTGGTGACTATTTGCATAAAGTCAAAAACTCTGCAAAGACAAACTATGCATAACCTGGCAAAGTCTTTTCAAACAGACTATAAAACAGATGGACTACAGGCAGTCGTCTTAAGTGATACTTCATTTTCATATCGTGCATAAACATTTGACAGACATAAATAAGCAAATCCACCTGCTTTCGCGAAATCCTCCTTATTATAGCTGAAATCCTTCAGAAACGTAATGCTATCGATGGCAGGGTTGTATCTCCGAGATGTCTCCAGCAGCATAATCTGAGGAAGACAAACACGTCTTTGTGAGAGGAATACTAATATAAACCCAAACTAAGACAAACTGATATGCAGAGATATTCAAAGTTTTTCATAACAGTAATGTTGAGGAGCAGAATTCCTATAGGTGCTATCCATTTTAAAAAGTGTATTACTAACTTATTTAGCATATTGTTGTATGCTAAAACTGGATTATGCACTTCATACCATATTTTGAAATAATGGAGTTGTAGTAGAATATGATGGTTGAGTACCATAGTTTTTTCTTTTTGAAGTTTCTACATTTAGCTCCAGTGTTTCCCCTAGCCTGGTGGTACACACCGAAAAAACCCTAAAGAGACAAGGGGCACGGGATGGCATATTTGTGTGGTCAGGTCACAAGGAGAGGATGACTTAATAAGCTGCCTTTATTGCATAAAAATAAGCTTGAGCTCCCCCCCTCAATTGGCCCCTCTCACTTCTCCCACTTCTGTCACGATCCCTTCTTCCCCATATGTATTTTTGCTTGGCTCCAGAGTTTTTGGAGAAAAACTTTGAAGATATGTGGTTATATTTGTCCCCTGTGTTAGAGCTTTTTCTTTCGGTGGTACCATTAGCTAACCTGCATCCCGTATGCTCTCGCTTTTACTCTGCAGTAATTTAAAAGGCACTCTGACAGCAGCGGCACTCACATCGCATCAAGAGTTTCCTAGGCAACGACACAGAGGTTGACTCACGTTTCAGAACACTCACATTTGTATCATACATTATCAAAAAAGCGTTGACTAGAAATCACTTATTTACAGTTACGATGCCTTACATCCAGACTAATGAGTGAAGACACAACATCTCTTGATAAAATCATGACAAACCTCAATTGTGGACGTCTTCAGCAGAGCGATCTGGTCCTCTCTCGTGAGCTCGAGGAATCCAGGAAGCTGCTTAGCAAAATCCACGATCTCCTGCACCGACATGATCGCTAGCTCAGTGAAGTGGGCGAAACGCTGCTGACGCACTTCTCTGTTCTGTAAGTCCTGACTCTGTGGCCACGGCTGTTGGACGCACACACAAAAACAAAAAAAAAAAAAAACGTGCACACACAGACAAATTACTTAATTGGTTAGGATTGATATGTATCCAAAAACCAAAGCAGGAGACAGAATCTTCTGGGTTCAACAAATGAATCTGAACAGCAAAGATGCCAAAACCAAAATCAGCAAAACACACGTACAAGAAATTTGACTGCGGATGTTGTTGTAGTTTAAAGTTATGATCTCTGTAAATTTCAGCTTCTTCAAAATTAATATAATTCATAAACTTTTCAGGGTTTGTCATTTAGTTTGCAATCAGTTTCATTACTTTGACTGAAACAGTCCCTTTTGTTACTGTAAACTAAACACGATATTATTAGAAGGTGAGTGCTTGGTGAAGTTGCGTATTGATATTTTAGTTCTCCATTAAATATGAAAGAAAACCACAGGTTATTATTTGGTTAATAATGTTAGATTAGAACAAATCTATCCTCTGAGATATTCACTTACCGTCACTTTTGGTCGGTCAAGGAAGGACCTCTTGTTGCATTGCTTCTGCATAGCCACCAGCTTCTCAATCATCTCCTGCTGTTGTGGATCCAGTGTGGCTGCTTCCTGTGGAGGGGTGGGGGTGACCACTGTGGACGTGCGGGCCGTTTCCTCGTCATGCTGCTTCTTCATCTTCTTCAGTCTGATCTGCTCCTCGGAGAGCACACCTACGGGTCAAAGAGGAAGCAGATCTCGACTAAAGTTTGATCCCCAAGTTTGAGAGGATGTCCTTATTTCATTGTCATTATTTTTTAAAACCCAAACAGACCAAAATGAAGTTGAATCTAATTTTTCTTTAGCTCTGATTCATTTAGCATAAAGAAACTCACACTGCTCCAGCATGCCGGCCTCCCGGCACTTGCGCAGACGGCACTGCTGGCACTTGCGGCGCATGTACATGTCCATTTCGCAGCGGCCGTTGTTCTTGCAGGAGTATTGGGCGCTCTTGATGACGCTGCGTCGGAAGAAGCCTTTGCAGCCCTCGCAACTTAGCACGTTATAGTGGAAACCGGAGGCCTTGTCACCGCATACGCTGCACACTTCGTTACCCAGCATCTTCGGTGCAGGACCCTTCTTTCTCTTTACTGGCTGACCATCTACGCACACATAAAGTGAGGAAGAGAGTTGATAAAGCATGTTAAGAACGTAGACTTAAATTATGGCTTCAAAAAACATGTTGTTCAAGATGATTTCAGTAAGAGAAAAACTCTGAAGGCAAATTTGCTAGTAGGTAATGCGAGATGTACTGTACAATACAAGTTAGCTATCCTGGCAAACATTTATCCTGACTCCAGATTGTCAGCACATTCAAAGCAAAACATATCTATGAAATCAAAAAAACTTTTCCAACATCACAAATACTCAGAGTTACCATTTCATTATCAAACCTGTTTAATCTAATCCAATCTAACCCAACATAAGGTCAGGCTTCGTTAAAAATGTGTCAGGGATGTGCTGATTCAACATTATTTTTATGTTGACCCACATTAATATGCATGAGTAAAACAATTTTTCGGCAGAGCTAATGAAAGGAGGAGATTTACAGTGTACCTAATAAACTAGTGCCTCTGTGTATCTCTGTCTAAATGCATCTGAAAACCTCATTCTGCAACTAAGATAGAGATTTCAAAGGAAACGGTCAAACTAAACTGAGTCTGTCTGTGGCACAAAAGAGACAATACGTGGGAAAACATGTCTTGAGATTAAGAGGTATTCGCAGTAAAGCTACTGGTTAGTCTAGTCTATGAAAGCTGTCACACCAGTCACGCAGACATACATGAAGAGACAAGCCGCAGCCACACACACACACCCATATACGCATTTTAGCCCCATTTTAACGCATCTTAACCAAAACTCATAAGTAACAAACATTTTTTTCATTTTCATAATGGTGATGCCCTCAATGACAACAGTGACCAAAGTAGTATTATTACAGAAACTGCACATTGATTATTCCAGAGACAAGTAACTGGACACTTCCAGTTACTTTAGTTATATTTTTCAGAGACATCCCATATAGACTGTATTCAATTCAGTATTGAATCATTGACAGAAGAACCCTGAACTCCACTGATCCGTCTGAAGTTCTGTCACTGCTGGTTATGATTTACAGTACGTATGAACAGGACTGAATCATTGACAGAAGAAACCTGGACTCCACTGATCCTCATGAAGTTTTGTTGCTGCATGGGCCGAAACACTAAGGCAAGAGGGCGCCCACCTGATGACCCCAGTGGAGCGTTTACCCCCTACACCCACTCATTGTTTGATTGTAAAACCAAATCCTATGAGCTCGACTCAACAATTTCATTTTGAAAACTTGTGAAAACTCGTGTACTGAAACTACTTAAAGTAAATAGTTTTCTCTCACCTATGCTGGCAGATGTGTCGCCTGCAGCTGGATCGAGCTTGATGTCGTTCGGCTCTATCGGCAGAGGGCTGCTCATCTCGGTCAGTGAAGGGCCATTGTGAGCGGGCACGGGGAAGTCGTCTGGCTGGGAGAGATCGGCCAGCGACAGCAGGCTTTCGTGCTTCATTGCGGTGCTTCCTCCGCTCTCCTCGACCATGCAGTCCAGCTGCAGCTCTGAGGCCCCGTCAAACACCTTACTCTCATCTGACAGAGGGGGACACCAACCCGTTCACATTCAAAACACCACAATCAAAACAGACTTGTGTTATCCTGCAAGATTTTGTTTCCATCCGTCTTAATTGTGACAAGTGTCGAGAATAAACTTTGTTGTTTGTCTGCTGAAGGATATGATACATATTATGCAACACTCACGTGGTAAATACTACTTTTGTGAAGCTTACAGTTCACAATTTCAGCGGAAACCACTCTTTGGTTTGAGGCTTAAAAAATGAAAGTTTGTTGTGAGCTTTTCAGGAAACTGATTCCGCAGATGTCTATGAATGAGCTTGATTTCATTATAGATCAAGATGTTCCTTTTAGCTGGACAAAATAATAGATAATAGAATAAAAAAAGACCAGAATGGACACTCACTCATACAATAGGAAAATTATACAAACTCTGTGGCATGGTACGAAGAGAACTTGAACCTGCCCTAGTTTGAGCTGACAAAGTGGATAAATACATGTAAGAAAAAGTAGTTCCTCTTACCATGACCAACATCTGGGATATCAGTCACAGACAGCGTGGACATCTTCTGCACAGCAGCTTGTCATTACGAAATCAACGTGTACCTGTGCAATAAAAATAACAATCAGATGTAATGATTACAACTGAGCTCCCTCGGATTGTACAGAGGACTTCGTGTCTCGCTGAACGGCGGCACTTCAAGGTGCCGTAGATGTTAGCTGACGCAGGAGGTCTGAATGTCGGTCCGTCAACTACGTGCACCTGGACGACAGCCAATTTTAGACTGACCTTAAACCCAGAAAAGTCTTAGTCTGGGACACAAGTTCCACACAAGTTTCACAAATACCTCAGCCTGTTTTCTTTGGCTCTATTTTCTTTCACAGTAGTATGCCTGTTTATACTATATGTAGTCAACAAGGTGGTAAAGATTTTGCAATTAAGAGGCAGACATAGACACTGTTTGCAATCTCCTGTGACATACTTTAAAGTATGAGACTCTGACTGCTGTCCTGCTGCATTATACAGTTATAAGTAGCTCTGTGTTCAACCTAAACTTGAATTCATTTCCACTTCAGTAGGGTTCCCCACAATAACAAAATGGCATAAACTCAACAGACATACATATTGAAGCAGTGTGATAAAGTGCGATACACTGCCAACACTGTGGGTAGACCGTGTGACTGTGGCTGGCTGTGTACATATTCAAAACAGGGATGTAGTTCGATGACAGGATAATTATTATGATCTCACACAGGATGATACATTTCTTAGAAAGATCTTAAACATAAGAAGTCTGGAATTGGACCCAGATCCTGCCAATAACATGTGTGCAAGAAAGCCAACTAGCTGTAAAAGCAGAAATGAAAGTTTGTCATGTGCCGCATATGGATGCATTTCAGGAAACTGATTCAGCAGAGACACTTGCATGATTTTTGGCTATTCTTAACCAGCCTACAACAAGGAAAACCAAGTTTAAACAGAAAAAGCCTTCTGTAATTTCTAACTTATATCTAAAATATCTGTTCAAAAGTTTAAAAAATTGATTCACACTGTTTCAGTAATTTAGCTGCACGTTACCTCTTTGTTTTTTTATCATTATTGTACTGTGATATGATGTAGCACAATACTTCACCCCAGTTTGATGACAAATTCATTACATTTATTACATGAACAGTGGGAATATTTTTGATTTTTTTAAAAATGCATCACCGTACATATGATATGATGTTGTGAAATTGATCATGACAAAGTAAATTCTCTGGAAATCACAAGAATACTAAATTGGCCTTGAAGCAAAATGCCAAAAATAGTCTGATACAGTCAGAGACAGAAAAGGAAGCAATAACGATTGACAAACTTCTATCATCTCTGGTGAATCACAGCAAACCCAATCCTAATTTTATCTTTACAGACTCTGACAAAGTGTCCACATCCAAACTAGTATCGAGCTGTTTCTTGCACAGTTCCTAAATGTATTTGATTTTTACTGTATTGTTTGTTTTTATTCTCTCTTTGCTCTCAGAGCACTGAGGAAAGATGAAAAGATTAAGAACATTGTTTTCCCAGGACAATAAGCGAAGAGTATCATCGTACGGGGGGTTAAAATCAAAAAGTGCCT
The DNA here is from genome assembly GCF_963924715.1 of Thunnus thynnus. NCBI lineage: Eukaryota > Metazoa > Chordata > Actinopteri > Scombriformes > Scombridae > Thunnus > Thunnus thynnus. Next base: position 9,316,555 of record NC_089517.1, read on the forward strand.
CAAAACTGGCTCTTCTGTTTAGCGCTTGATCGCCAGCTTACGTTTATTTTCACCTTAATAAAGACAAAGGCCACCGCTTCTGCAAGATTTCACAATTTAAAAAAATGCGTAAGCAGTGTGTCGACCCACAGAGTAAAAATGTGCTAATCAAATCACTACTTATGTGTCACTTACGATGACATTCTGCTGCCCCTGCTGGCGATCGATTTTGTGCACTTCAATGATGCATCGACGAACCCGCAAGACAGCCGTACCAATACTGAGGCAGCTTTATCCAAACAAATACACGTTTACACATCATGAAACCAGCTTATGTTCTGAAGTATTGTTTGGAATATGGACGTATAACTCTTAAAAAACTTTTTACATTGTCTATAATCTCAAAAATGAAGAGTTGTTATAGACATTAATTTTTTAAAAGACAATAAACTACATATCTGTTCAGGGTTGTAGGATATTGACTACTCTGTCTATTCTAATTTACCCTACTAAACACATACACGCACAATCTGAATATACTTTTACGCACTGGGACCTGAACAATCTTAATTTCTTTCCTTTTCATGCACATATGTCGGAATGACAATAAAAAACCTTTCCATTGCTATTAACATCGTTTGAGCAGTGAAGCTGAGCTGTTTGCTAGTAGTGTCATTCATTGAATTTGCACCTGTGTTAAGTGTGTGTGTGTTTGTATGCGTGGGTGACAGAGGCAGAGACAGAACTAAAAGGCTGATATCACCTTTTTTGTCTGTAAAATACAGGATATAATTACCCACTATCACTCCGATTGTTAACAAAACAGGGCACGTGCTCTGTAAAGCTGACGGTAGGTGCCAGCTTGGTAGCGATTTCTAAAACTTACTGTCAGGCCTGTCAATCAAACGCCATAGACAAAAAAGTTACCAAGATTACACAATACAACCCTCACAAAAATCACAGTATTTCTTGCTTGACTACCATTGCTGTGCAGTTTACAGTCGTTCATATTATTGTGTCAAGCTCAACACTAAACAGTTCAAAGAAAACGAAAGAGCAACAGTGATTACACACACACACACACACGACTGTCTTAAATTACATAACACTGATCAGGTTTTGTTCACCGGAACACATGAAGCGGTTATGATGGAGGTAGTGGCGACGAGCGCGACTAATAGGCTTCCAGATATCACAGTAAAGTAGTAAAGCGGTACTGTTGCACACCCAGATAAAAGCTTTCACGCAGGAGCTGGTGATGAAGGCCGCGCTAATGTGGGCCTAAAATGTGAAGGTGGGTTTTTTTTGGCTTTATTCATAATAGCAGTTATGACTGTGTTCACTTAATGTTGCATAATACTGTACCGAAATGAAGCAAAGCATGACTATGACTAACGCTATGTTTTTTAAAGTAACTATGTCAGCATTTGGCAGCATATGTGCTGTAAAAAAATGTGAAATTCAGAAAGAGTGTTTAAAAAAAAAAAAGGGTCTATATTTTTCCACTTATTTCCACAGATTTCCACAGAAAAGTAAAAAAAAAATCTGTGTACAATTACTTTTTTTGTTCTTAGATAATACAACACTGGTTTATACTAAAATAAAAGCACAACATTTTGATAAAGATTGATATTGAGCTGAAATGAATCTGCCACAGTTGACTGTGTGACAGTCATAGCGGTGGACTGACCTTACCTCTGGAGTTGATGTCTTATTTATCGCCTATTCATCTTGCCCGTGAGTCCGCAACCTCAGTCTGTCGATATCCCTGCGCTGATGGAGGACTTGCTTAACTGATGAGCCTTGAGGATGCCAAAACCTCTGTGACTTATTGAGCGGAAGTTTAATGACTTGATATCTTGAAGAGAGTGGAGTAGGAAAGAAGACGAGTCCCTTTCTACAGTGCCCTATGGGAGACAAGAGGGAAAACAGAGAGAGAGAGAGAGGAGGGAGGAGGGAGGGAGGGAGGGAGGGAGGGAGGGTGAAAGAGGGAACACAAGAGGTTACTATAGGTCGTTTGCATGGCTCTGAAATCCCCACAGGACTGTGGTGCTCCAGCCTTTTCCTGTTTGAGAATTTAAGGAGCCCCGTTTGCCTCAAAACATACGAGACACCTGTAGATGACCCCGATCTTCTCTCAAGTTCTTCCCATCAAAATATAACCAGCGTTGGGGTCCAACTGCCCCGAGACTCCAATCTGTAGGGGGCTGTCCCCATTCAAAGCCCTTCTCCCAAAAATGTCACCCAAAAAAACCCCCAAAAAACACTCAATAAACTAATATTACATCTATATTAAATGCATCAATAATTGAACTGAAAGAGAAAGGACTATCACACAGGTTTATCAAGATTCAGAACAGGTCCAATATTCACATATTGAGAAACTACGAATCAATATATCAAACGCCCTGTCAGCGTAGAGGATCATGAGTCTAGATTTCTGGTCGTTTTGAAGTGAAACAAGCTGTTTTCTATGTATTTGTTCAACAGACAATAGCTAACTGGCAAAAACAGCTGGCAGGTTTTATTGGGTGAATTCAAAATCTGCGGTTGTAAAACCTTTTCTACTTTGCCTGTGACCTGATGTCGTCCTCACCCTGATCTCTCTGTTCAAGTCCAATGTCCCCCGCGTCTTATCAGTCAGTCACCTTTGTTCATGTGCGTGTTGTCATAGACGGCTGGGAGTGAATTAAAAGCGCCAACAAAAATCGATAGAGCGCTGAACAAAACCGAGAGATTTGATTCAATTCGATATCAAGTTTTTCTCATCCCCAGATTATCAATCATATCATATTCACACGTGCTGTGTGTAGTATGTGATACACATGAAATGGCAAAATGTGTAGAGAAATGCCACAAAACTGACGATGGTCTGTTTTGGTCATTTATTTTTTTAAATGTTATATTTTACTTTATTTTATACATTTGACGTATTTTATGCTATAACTGTTTTTTTTTTTATCATATTTTATTCTTTGATTATTATTCAGTATGCATTGTATGTATTTTAATTCCTCTTTATCAAGTGGGTTTTATTTTATTTTATTTTCCATCTTATGTTACATCAATGTTTTTCCACATGCTTTTATGTCCTTTTCATGTAAAACACTTGATGCATGTAATTTCTTGTTGTAAAGCACTTTGAGCGGCATTTTTTGTATGAAAGGTGCTACAAATAAAGTTATTATTATAACCACAGATAGTTGATTATAACAGTATATAATATAACAGTATTAGACCTTACTGTCCAACTAAAAAGACTAAAGAAGTTCTTTTATTTCTCATGTCAACTAGTCAGTTTAGCCTTTCATCAATCTGACTACATTTGTAATTCCACAACAGTATCTTGCTGCTTGATGGGTTTACAGGTTTTCAAGTCTGTCTTAAAACAATCGTTGGGGGAATGAATGGTGAAATAAGTTTTTCCTGCTGTAATCATTCCTCCTGTTCACACTGACCATTAGAAGATCCCTTCATAACGCACTGACGATGTAAGTGATGGGGGACAAAATCCACAAGCCTCCTTCTGAGCAAAAATATAGGCTATTTAAAAAAGTTTATCTGAAGCTAATATGAAGCTTCAGTCAACCAAATTATGCCAATGACACATTACATGACTTTCAAAGTCATCAGATCGCTGTAGTGCTGTTCACACTATACAACTTTCTGTCTTGCAATCGGAAATCTTGAAGTCATTGAGGTTTGGACTCTACATGACTGATTGGTGACACGAGGTCACACATTACAAGACTTTTTCAATCCAAGATCTTTCACCGGGAGGAATCCCTGACAAGTCTGTCTGGCCTCCAAACTACGCTTTGTCACGAAAAACGCACCTGAGAAGGCACACAGGAAATGACACAATGCCATGCGCGTAAATAAATATTTATGTAATGAATTGTGGTGTATGTATTCTAACTATCATCCAGCCACTACAGGATTTGGACTCCCAGACAGGTCCAGATATTTAGTCTGCTTGATATCTTTCGGGGCAACTGTGAGGCATTGGCGAGCTCTCGGATGGTGTCTTTGAACAAGCACTCAGCCGACACCGATTTGCCTCAAATCTGGGGCTTTTGATCTCCCAAAACTGTTGGAGAGTGGAAAATCTGGGCTAAAATCGTGTAGTGTGAACTCGGCATCACAGCTGAAATACACCAGGCATGGATGTAGTCCGCCACGTAGACGGAGCGAAGTGGGGTTTTCTACCTGCTACACCAACTCAGTCTCCGTCACTGCACGCATATTGAGTTTTGCCAAGTGATAATGCAGTTAGTTATGCAGGGTTTGGAAGCGTAGGCTATATTAACTGGTACTGAATTAATTAACTATATCGTTTTAACTACAAGATCATGGATACACATTGATTTGATTGATTTAATTTTAATTTGCAATATAAAAAAAACCCTACTGTTGCTTTGCATTGTCCCTGTTACAATGAGGTATGTAGTTTTTACCTGTTGGAGGGACCTGCTGTGACAGACATGTCACGCCATGTCCATGCCTGGTGTATTTTGGCCGTTTGTCAAATCAAGTCGATATCTTTCAATGTTAGTCCCATTAATGCCAAAGTCCCTCTTTTGTATACTTTCACCGCAGCTCAAAAGGGAAACACTGTCCGAGGAAACACAAAGAGGGAATTTGATGCTAAAAAGACTATAAATGTGGCAGATATCCACTTGATATGACTAACTCAGACTGATGAAGCTTTATATAAACTTCAGATAAACCTAGTCTTCCATAATCATCAACTGCACACCTTTGGGTTTTCAGCCATTGGTTGGACATAACTAACAATGTATTTACATCAATTTGGACTTTAGGAACGTCCCAATTATTATCACTGTCAGCAACCAAATTGGTGGACAGATTGTGAGAAAACTGCAGCGTGTATGTGTTCAGAAATGCCTACCAGTGAGTAAACCAAATATCAGTGTACAAATATAGTAGTCAGCATGATTGAGTGGGAAACGTCCTTTTCATAAAGTCACAGAGTACCAACGGATGTAACTCTCTCCGGTAAAGCAAAAACTAACAACCATACTCAGCAACAACTTGGTGTGAAATCAAGAGTCAGTGCTTTCAGGAGCCACCGCCCCAAAAAATGAATCGGAGTTCCCACAACGACACAGATGGAAGAAGAAGTACATCCAGTGTTTCAAGGCCATGTACACACTCCCAGATGTTTTCACTTCTTCTGACTAGGGACCTCTTCCTCAGGTTGAGGGTGGGTGGAGCTGTGCTGGGAATTATATGAGGTTGCCAAACTAATAAAAGTGATCAAGATGCAAGTCTGGCAGCAGGTGCAACAGATGTCGAGTCTGTACACGCCCACACAGAGGACTAATCGAGGAAAAACACCTGTGTGGGTACACAGGTGTTTTCACTTACCATGGACCATGGATGTTTAGGAACCAGTGGTGGAAAGTTACTAAGTACATTTACTTAAGTAATGTACTTAAGTACAATTTTGAGGTACTTGTACTTGAGTATTTCCATGTGATGCTACTTTATACTCCAACTCCACTACATTTCAGAGGGAAATATTGTACTTTCTACTCCACTCTTTACTTGATAGTTTTAGTTACTTTTCAGATGAATATTTGACATGATGGGTAATATAACAAGCTTTGAAAATACAACACATTGTTAAAGATGAAACCAGTGGTTTCCAAACTTTTTGACATCTTACAAAAAGCAGTGTGTAGTCGGGGTCACATTTCAGATGTCTGTGAGTTGTTAACAGCTCCATCGAATAGTGATTTTTCCCTCTAAACTTCTCACATGGTTTCATTTCAATAAATATTCAAATGATCCAATATTTCACCAAAAATCAAAGATAAGAGAAAAAGTCCAAAAACTGAAAACAGATTTGTGTATAAAAAACTTAATCATCTCACAACCCCTCAGATTTATCTGGTGACCCTTTGGAGGGGTCCGACCCCTAGGTTGGGAAGCACTGGACTAAACTGGCCAACTGTAGCCTATGTAAAGTAGTTGAAAGTAGCTCCACCGCCAGCAGCCACAACAGTAACATGCTGCTCTAACACTGATGCTTCAGTATTAATAATCTAATGATGTCATATACAATAATATATCAGTCAGAGGGACCAAACTGCTACTTTTACTACATTTTGCTACTAATACTGATGTACTTTTACTTAAGTAGGATTTTTCATGCAGGACTTTTACTTGCAATGGAGTGTTAGTACATTGCAGGGCTTTTAGTTACAATCGTGAGAGTCTCACACACACACACACACACACACACTACAACCAGGCATATTCAGCAAAGGCAAAACTATAAGACCAAACTATCACAGCCTAGCAGCTTTTTTTAATCAAGCTAAATTATCTAATTTGCAATTAGACTCGGTAACTAGTTCGTTAGTTAGTTAGTTAGTTAACTGACACTTTATTCCATTAGCGTCATTTCGCAATCGTGTTATGTAACTTAAACACTTGAAAGAGGACACCTGACAAGTTTTGTATTGACACTGTTTATGGTCATTGTCGTGGTTGTTTCGATCATAGACTTACTGCTAACATTAGCCAAGTTAGTTAGTTAACCAGACTTGCAATCAATTAGACAAACAAACGCAACTACAAGTTCAGCATGTAAACATTGGCTGACATTTAACATATTTTAAGGTACAAATCGTTCACTTGCTAGCTTTCAAATATTAATAATACATTTACAAACGGGATGTAGAGGTGAGATTAGCTTCATGGTCAATCCAAACAAGGCCAATATCGTTAACGTTAGCCTAACACCCCCGCACTCGAAAGCAACTCCCTTTTTAACAAGTTCAACTTAGCTACCTTAGCTAACTTCACGCTACGGATGAACACAAACACGTTAAGAAGCGACGAAAGGCGAAATTAACTTGCCAGACAGTTTGCGAGTTCCCAGATACTCGTTACTTGAGGTTACTCCGTCAGTTCGTAGCTGTTGACAGCGGCTTTGACAACCAAAGATAGCATGTTAGCTTGTAGGCCAGCGTAGTTTTGTCATGTGATTCAGCGGGCCGGAGTCGCTCAGGCTGCGGCAGGAAACAGGTTTCATCATCAGGCTGAAAGCCAGCGACCGTGGGACTTTACCGCCCAGGGATTAGTCTCACAGGCAGCAAACACGTCAGGTAAAATAAATGATGACAGTAACAAACATTGGCATAACTGGATGAACCTGTTTGGGAGTCCAGTGGCAAACGGCCCCTATTGACGGACGTTATGCTGTCAACGTTTGTATTAAGTACAGTGCACACAGCAGGCTCAAAAAACAGCTTAATTATAAGCCCAAGGGCCCAGAAACTAAAAGAGTTTCAATGTTGGGATACCAACTGCCAGCAGGTTATCTGTGTGTCAGTTAATTGTGTTTATTTTTTTTTAGAAATGGACAGAGGTGGAAGAAGTATTAGCAGTAAAATGTACTTTGAGTATTAAAGTGAAAGTACTTGTTTCATCCCTCTGACTGATATATTATTATACACTCACCGGCCACTTTATTAGGAACACCTGTGCAATCTAATGCAATCGAATACAACAGCTCTGCCATGAATTCTACATTTACGAAGCTTATACATTTTCAGTTTTTGTTGACATTGTCAGAAAGGTGATAATTCTACTTTATGTTTATTATTGAGGACGTAGTGGGTGGTGGTGTACCGGGGTGCATTATATTGAATGGTGTTCCTAATATTTTGTCTACCTTATTAACATACATGAGGGGGGCAAAATATTAGGAACACAATTCAATATAATGCACCCCAGTACACCACCACCCACTACGACCTCAATAATAAACCTAAAGTGGAATTATCACCTTTCTGACAATGTCAACAAAAACTGAAAATGTATAAGCTTCCTAAAAGTAGAATTTATGGCAGAACTGTTGTATTGGATTGCACAGGTGTACCTAATGAAGTGGCCTGTGGGTGTATATGACATCATTAAATTATTAATACTGAAGCATCAGCGTATAAGCAGTGTGTTACTGTTGCAGCTGCTGAAGGTGGAGCTAGTTTGAACTACTTTATGTACACTTAGCTAGTTTAGTCCAGTGGTTCCCAACCTAGGGTTCTGGCCCATCGAAAGGGTCAACAGATAGATCTGAGGGGTTGTGAGATGATTAATGGAAGAGGAAAGAAGAAAAAACAAAGTTCTGATACACAAATCTGTTTTCAGTTTTTTTTAAAAATGTTTCTCTAACGTTTGATTTTTGGTGAAAAGTTGGATCATTTGAACATTTATTGAAATGAAACCATGTGAGACGTTTAGAGGGAAAAATCATTTTTTGGTGGAGCTGTTAACAATTCATAGACATCTGAAATGTGACCCCGACTACACACTGCTTTTTATAAGACATCAAAGGCCAAACAGTTTGGAAACCACTGGTTTCATATTTAACAATGTTTTGTATTTTAAAAGCTTATTATATTATCCATTGTGTCAAATCTTCATCTGAAAAGTAACTAAAGCTGTCAAATAAATGTAGTCATCTAAATGTGCCTGTCCCAGACTAATGAGCTCTTGCTGCAACACTGAACAAATACCAAAGTAGAAGTTTTTTTTCAAAGCCAAACAAATCTAGTTTCTATGGAAACAAAAGTTAGCAAGTGAGCACATGGATGACTGGTTGGGCCACACACACTGGGTAGATGTCAAGATCACGAAAACCAAGGTAAAGATCTTTATTTTACTTTCTTTATTTATCTTTTCTTCTGAAGTATTTATTGTGTGCCCTTACCATACAACTTAGTAATTGTGTATTTCGAATTGCATTTAAAAAAAAAAAAATTAGTATTACTGTTGAATTCATGTATATTAGGTGCTAAGAGCCAAAGCTAATGTAGCAAACCTTGCTAGCTGCCATTTATCTGCAATATTAACGAATCTAAAAGGGGAGAAAAGCAGCATTAGTAAATAAATAAATAAATAGATAATTACATGTTCATTATTAAAATGAACTGGCACTCGGGTCAGTATTTTTTTTTTAAAAACATTGTGGCTCGTGATATCCACATGGTTGGATACGGCATTACACCTGAATCGCCGCTAGAGGGCAGACTCTTCCGACGCAAAACAGGAAGTGGAGGCGAAGGTATTTTATATCTCCGCCGAAGAAGAAGCCGAACACAAATAAACAGACGGCGCTTGTGTTTGCTGTCTTTCATTCACGTTTTCTGCACAATTCTCTGCATTATCGCATAGTTTCATCAAAGGGGACACCATGCCCGTTATTTGTGCGGCTATAGGGTGTACTAATAAGTTTGTCAAGGGGTCTGAAATCAGATTTTACAGGTAAGTTTGACCGGTGTAGCGCTGGCGCCGAAGTCTCCAGTGCATCTTCCTCCTCTTTATGCTAGCTTTTAAGTTATTTTATAAGCCACACAACCAGCATAGAGAGACAGTTGTAACGTTACTTTTAACTTAGTATAGCAAATAAATCTCCTCTCTAAGAAGACTATAAATGTGGCAGATGTCCACTTGATATGACTAACTCAGACTGCTGAAGCCTCATAATAAGCTTCAGATCAACTTTTAAAATTCATTTTTGCACAAAATGACTGTGCGGACAAATTGTGGATTATGGCCCCCATCACTTACATTGAAAGTGCATTTAAAGGGGATCGTTACCTCTTCCAGTGTTCATATGGGTACCTGACTCTTGTTTCGAGTTGTGAAGCTATCTTTTAACATGTCCATAGCTTTACCATCAATGAGCAATTAATATAATATACAGTTGGAGTAAAAATAAAATCACGCATTGTTGTCACTTCTTGTCACTGTTGTATTTAACTACTGAATTGTCTTAAAATGGTCTGATAATTTGGAGCCTGACAGTTGTACTGTATCAGCTTATTCATAACAAGGCAACCAAATTCATAAAGTCAGGTTTATTTTATTTTCATGGTCACAAAATGCTTCACAATAGAAATAAGAAATGAAACAGATGTCTGACTGATGACTGGCAGTATCATGTAGACTCAAAGATATTAATGCTGGCAATAATAATCAAGATTAAAAACATGTATGAGTAATACAAGAGCTAAAACAAGATATTAGCAGCATACAATCCAATGGGAAGGGACCAAAAATTACTGCTGAAGCTTTTGTATGTAAATTTAAAAGAGAGCACGAGGAACAAACCTGTACCTGCACACTGAACTCTTTAACATTTAGGCTGCTGACCACAGCACTGTCTGTCTGAACTGTCTGTTGACTTATGATAACCTGTCTGGTCAAATTGTTGCTACATCAAATCCTGTGCACTAGTCGGTGCATCGGACCATGCAAGGGCTTGCTTTAATATGTCCATCAAACAAAAAAGACTTTCATTCATTTCATTCATCTGTAGACTGGGAAAGCTTGTTCAGCTGTCATTAAGACAACTAATATGCTCTGTGTATTTGAGAATGATAATTTTCCCTCCCCATAACTGTGTCCAGTTGCCAAAGTATATTATTAAAATTTTATTATCTTATCTGATTTTTATCTTTTTTTTTTTTTTTGCATGATTATGTGTTTTTCAATGTCAATCTTCAGATTTTTTCTTCATGTCTGTCTGTTTTCAGTGACAGATTTTTTTTTTTACGCTCAATATTTTTCAGTATCACTGGTTTCCAGTTTCAACTTTCTGTTTTTCAGTTTCAACTTTCTGTTTTTTCAGTTTCAACTTTCTGTCACCATTTTGGCGTAGAGACGAGGGCCTTTGCTTGGCCTATGTTACCCAGCGTGCCTTGCGGTGCAAGGAAGATTGGATATTCGTGGGTGATGGCGTCATGGCGAAGATTTTGAGCCAGGCTGTTGTAATTTTCACTCTAGGACTGTTAATATCTCACTTTATTAAGATTGAATATTTTTTCAGGCAAGAAAGTAACCATGTAGATTCCAAATATGTGGTCGGTTTATCAAAGTAACACCTGTTTATAAATCTGCTGCAATGTTTTCGGAGATGTGAGGAGCCCCTGGCCGGGTGAAAGCAGCCGGGCATCTCAAAGCCAGGTATTAAGGTCACAGCGATGATGTCTAAACCTACTCTAATCTCTCTTCGCTTCGCTTTTGGTGTGAACACAACATTATGTTGGATGTTGGATCTTTAAATCCAATCCTAATCAGAACAGAGGACTGTGAGTAGCCTATTATGGTTGCCAGTTTAGACTAGTTTAAATAATTTGACCTCCAAATACAACATTGGGCCCTATATTTCGTGATAGTGCAACGATCATCACAGGCAGCACATGGACGGTTTGGTATTTTCCTGACCTTGAAATTTGCTTTGCCCGTCTTTGTGGTATTGTGGTGCCCAGCACTGCTTGCATGGTTAACTGTCAGGAGGAGACGTGCAAACAGGCAGCACAGAACCATGTCTGTTTCTACAGCAAAGTCACTCCGCTGCCACTTGGTGATTTTATCAACAAGAGCAAACTAAATACTTGCTGTAACTGTGCTGCAATAACGGATTAATGCTTAAAATCTAAATACTTTATTTCAAACATTCTCCAACCAAAATTGGCACAGAAATAACATTTAATGTGGTTAAAACATCTGTACTGATCTGTAAATGAATGTAGGTGATTCTGACAGTGTCTGTATCTCAGCTGCTTTATGCTGTATGAAAACCCTTCTCCTTCAGTACGTTAAGGCAGCAGGACTGATATGTTGATAAATCTGAACCTCTCAGAGTGCAGTGCCATTACGCACATTGGTTCACTGTGTTTACCATCATTAAAACGGCTGAAAACGACACCAGGCTGCTACAGTATAACCACACACACCTCTACACACATCAGACTCGATATTCTACCCTTTTATGAATGACACGTCGGGTTAGCAGGGCTCATCACAGCCTAGTATCCAACATTCTTTTCAGCAAAAGTAGCATCTCATAATTTATTCTTGAGACACATTGCAGTGCAAACGCTGCTGTGTAACATTAATTACTAAACTGTGTGACCATTTACGAGGTGAGATACGTTACATTCAAGTTATGGCCAAAACAGCATCGGTCTGATCGTGACTATTGCTCCACTAACACTTTTTTTTCCTCACAAAAAATAACCTCATTGACAGAATGATGCAGTAAATGATGTTATTCGGTCTGTAACGTAGCTATAATAAAAAACAAAACTGTTATGTAGTTTAATAATATAAAACAAAATTTAATATGGACTGATCTGTTCATTTTAACACTGTTATATTTATGTAAATGTGGTGATATCTGTACATATAGAGCCCCAGAGGCAGTGCTGTTGTTCTGTCCAGTAATAGCATGAGGATTCACTTTACATTCAGGCAAACTAATGTGGCAGCTATTTCATCTGTGAGACCAACATTTATCTTCCAAAAGGAATTATATATCAAAAAGCTGCGGAGACATTAGAGCAAGCGGTAAATCAGCAAAGAGCTGCACCAAGGCTGGCGACTTTTGACTTTTTGTTGGTAATAAAATGAGCATTATTCATGCTAAATCGACCCACTCAACCTCTCTCTAGCTTAGTGCTGCAATGCTGCAATGACTTTACTAACCACCCTACTGTAGGCAAGCTCTACAGCCCAGTCGCCAGAATACAATGTTAGCATTGTACGTTTCTGTAAACCACAGATATGTTGAATCTCTTCATTTCAATAAGTCTAATACATAGCATATCAACATTTCTACAATACGTAGCATTCAGGGGTGTCACTAGAGATTTATGGTTAGGGGGGCTAAGCCTTACTGGGGGGGCTAGGAGGATGATTTTTTTTTTTTAATGGCCCCAAAATGTCTGTTTGTCATGAATTTTTAGAGTAGCAACAGGTGTAAAATCAATACGATAGATCTGTCTCTTCATAGTTTGTAATAGGCACGGATCTAATATGACTTAAATGCTATCCATCCACTTACAGCAGGCACAGATCGAGCAAAGGTACTGAAGTCTAGGAATGCTATCTCCTCTCTCTTAGATGTGTTGCAGGTCCTAAGTATGTTATTCACACACAGATTGATGTTTGTGGGTCAACCTCGAAAAACTAAAAATGTCATAAAATTATTTAAAACCCCCCCTAAAACAGGCCTAGCGACGCCCCTGCGTAGCATAGGGGAAATTATGTAGCTCAGATTAAATCTATGAGCTGGCTTTCTTATTAGCAGGAGGAGGGGTTGGGTGGTTGACTAGAAACTTTATTAGATGGAAGAAAATTGGGAAAGCGTTTTTCTGGCGACAGAATCGGGTATTTTAACCAGACTTACGAGTTCTTAGTGCAACACAAAACAAATGCCAAAGTAAAAGTTTTTTTTTTTTTAAGCCAAACAAATCTAGTTTCTATGGAAACAAAAATTAGCAAGTGAGCACATGGATGACGGGTTGGGCTACACACACAGGGTGAATGTCAAGATCAAGAAGAAGGTAAAGATAATATTTTCTTCTGAAGTATTTATTGTGTGCCCTTACCATATAACTTAGTAATTGTATATTTTGAGCTACATTAAAAAAAAAGAAATTAGGATTACTGTTGACTTCATGTATATTAGATGCTAACAGTCGAAGCTAACATAGCAGACCTTGTTAGCTGCCATTTATCTTCAATATAAACGACATATAAATGTGTGTGTAGAGCGGATCTTTTGGCACGCAGAATCTAGAAGGGGAGACATGCAGCAGCAGCAAAATAAATAAATAAATACATAAATAAATGTTCGTTATGAAAATGAACTGGCACTCGGGTCTGTGATTTTTTTTAACCCCCTGCATTACACCTGAATCGTCGCTAGAGGGCAGACTTTTCTGACGCAAAACAGGAAGTGGAGGCGGATGTATTTTATATCTCCGCCGAAGAAGAAGCCGAACGCAAACAAACAGACAGCGCTTGTTTGTTGTCTTTTGTGCACGTTTTTCTGCACAATTTTTTTGCATTATCGCATAGTGTTGTCAAAGGGGACACCATGCCCGTTATTTGTGCGGTGATAGGATGTAACAATAAGTTTGTCAAGGGGTCTGAAATCAGATTTTACAGGTAAGTTTTACCGGTGTAGCGCCGGCGGCGAGGTTTGCAGTGCATCTTCCTCCTCTTTACGTCAGCTTTTAAGTTATTTTATATCCACACAACCAACACAGAGAGTGGCAGATGTAACGTCACTTTTAACTTAGAATTGCAAATAAATATTCGCCCGGTTAATGCATGTTTTTAAGTAACGCTAACGTTAAACCTGGTAACATGACATCTTAACCACAATACATGTCATAATAGTAATAGATGGAAATGTATTATCACAACAGTATACAATTACGTCGTATTTCCTTTGTTATTATTGGTTTGTGTGTTTTGATTAACCGTACAGCAACAAAGCGTTGTGCTTAAATGTAAAGCTTATTTAAAGACGTGTTCCCGTTTTTTCCAAGTCTGTCTTAAAACAACAGTCAGGTGCCCAAATGAACATTGAAACAGGTTGTTTTTCTTGCTGTAATCATTCCCTCTGTTCATACTGACCATTAGAAGATCCCTTCATAATGCACTTACAATGTAAGTGATGGGGGACAAAAATCCACAAGCCTCCTTCTGTGCAATGTATTCAACAGTTTATCTGAAGCTAATATGAAGCTTCAGCCACCAAATTAGACAAAACAAGTAGATATCTTTCAGTGTTACAGTCTTTTTAGTGCCAAAGTCCCTCTTTTTGTTACTATACTTCCACAGCAGAGAAACAGAGAAACACAAAGAGGGAATTTGATGCTAAAAAGACTGTAAATGTGGCAGATATCCACTTTATATGACTAACTCAGACTGTCTGTCTGAACTGTATGTTGACTTATGATAACCTGTCTGGTCAAAATGTTGCTACATCAAATCCTGTGCACTAGTCGGTGCATCAGACCATGCAAGGGCTTGCTTTAATATGTCCATCAAACAAAAAAGACTTTCATTCATTTCATTCATTTGTAGATTGGGAGAGCTTGTTGAGCTGTCATTAAGACAATTAATATGCTCTGTGTGTTTGAGAACGATCATTTCAGACTATGCAAGGGCCAGCTGCCAAAAATACAGTCTCCTCACTCTCTTGTGTATCAGGTTCCCGCTCAGCAAACCTCAACTGGCCACGAAATGGGTGCACAGCCTGGGCATGAAAAACTTCACCCCAACCGCCAACACCTGCCTCTGCTCAGAGCATTTCCGGACGGACTGCTTCAGGGACTACAACGGCAAGCAGTTTCTGAGGGAGGACGCGGTACCCACCATATTCAACCATGGGCAAGATTCATCAAAGGTCTGCGTTCACAGCATTATATATATACTATTCTTCACCGACAGTTTGTTTTCAGTCTGAACAAGTCATCCTGTCTTACTTTTATGTTAAGTCAAGAGATATATCTGTAAAACATTCCACAGATTGAACTTCGGAAAAGAGGGGTGATACCAAAGGAGACGAACGTCACAAATCAAATAGGAACACAAGCGGACAGAGACCGAGCGAGAGAGGCTGCTGGTCTACGCAGAGACAAAAGAGGAGGAATGAGGGTGAGTTTTCTTTTACTGTTGTATGTACGGATGTGATGTTCATCTTGTACAATACCAGTGTTTGACGTGATATCTCACTTACAATAAATACTGTATGCTTCAAGTTAATCTGAAGGATAGCACAAGTTGTATGGATTTGAGTTTGTTTGGATTTGAATTTGTTCTTATTTCTTTTCTCACAGGGTGGACGAGGTGGCCGTGGAGGAAAACAGCTGTCTGAAAGGTGAGACACTGTGCAGGTGTTTCTTCATTCCTCACAGTCGCTTCACTGCGTTCGATGATAGAAGAACGACTGAACAGTTTGCGCCCCTTCATTCCTGCTATTCAGTGAAGAGAATGAGTTTCTTTTTCACCGAGTCGCCCATCCCAGACAAACCCGCTGCTCTGTTTCAATCACTCACTAGTTCAGTATGTGTAGGAATAATGCCTGTGCTAAGGTGGAGAATCTGCTTCCTCTTCTGACCATATTTGGTCATCTTTGGTCATCACCAGACTTTGTACAGCAAAAAATATAAAGAAAAAAGATTCATACACAGAAAAAAACATTTCTGGTGGTGTATTTCAATGTTCTTAAGCCAACAACAGAGATACGTTCAACACAGATAAAATAGATTTTAAAAGAATAATTTAACAAGGTAAACAGCTTTCAGCAGTAATAAATCCATCATTGAAGAGGCAGACATACATTTCTCCATCCTCACAATCCTATCAGACTAGAAGGAAATGCAGCCACATGTTGCACTCAGTATCAGTATCAAACAGTATCAAGATACATTTGAAACCTCTCCTGCAGCGTAATCATGTTCTCTGTCCGTTTGTATGATCCAGTTGTAGAAGTATGTCAGTATGTGACTAAATACAGCAGCCATTAAGGCCTTCATTGGGGCAAGTACGTTGTATGTTTTGAGTTATAACATTACTTCCCTCATTCAAACATTAAAAGTTAAATTCATTCATAATGAATTATTTAAATTACTACCAACACTGGTGAGAAATCTTGGCCGTATTTTTATTTTCCTAGAATGTCAGGGGATGTCCTCTTGCTTGTTTGTACAATATCACAGCTGCTTAGAAGCAGCACAAAGGAAACAAAATTGAGGTCACCTTACTCATAAAACTATTGTCCTCTCAAGAAAAATAAAACTGAGCTCTAGCAGGTAGTTCATTGTGTGATATTTGTTGATACTCTAAGTCTAAATGAAGTAATGTTTAGGAAAAGTTTGTGCACCAAAATCTTCACAACAACAGCTGGAATATACTGAACATCCCAAACTGAAGAGATCCAGCACTTTCCATTTGGCCCTGGGCTGGTTAATCAGGCTTCATTTCATCTAAATGTAGATTTGTTTCATAATGATGCACCACAATATAAAAAATAGTTTTACTTTTATGACTTATTATTTATTAATCTATTTATATAATATATTTTTTTGTGAGTAGCATAAAGGGACTACAAACTGCATTTCATTATACAACCTTGTGTTGTAAAATGATAATAATAAATTAATCTTTGATCTTGAAAGACAAAACTGGTTTTCACTGCTCCTCACTGAATAATTTTTCATAATATTTATTGTCATTGCCTGACTGCAGTGGATGTAAATTTATTCAGATAGCTTAATGCAGCCGTGATTATTTTATACTGTCAGATAAAAACAAAAGTGATGGTCCTATTAAAAAGTTTAATTGTTTTTATCAGAGCGAGCGGGTCACTCATTAACGTCGGCCTTTCCTCTTGATCGTGCAGGCAGACGATCGGAGCCAAGAGCAGAGTGTACGACAGCAAAGGCCGACTGCTGTCCAACGGCAAGGACATGTGTGACTGCCTGGACGTGGATTGTATGGGCTGCTTCTACCCCTGCCCCGACTGCGGCTCACGCAAGTGTGGGGTCGAGTGCCGCTGCGAGAGGAAGTGGCTTTACGAGCAGGTGGAGGTGGAGGGCGGAGAGATCATCCGGAACAAGTTTGCTGTGTAATCAGCTGTGAATCTTTTAAAGGCTCATGAATTCAGGGGCTTCTGGGAACTAAAACTTGCCTCCTCAGATCCTGCTGCAAGTCGAGTTGATGGACAATTCAAGACTGTGAAGGAATCTTCAATAAGGTTCATTGATATTTATCAGGTTTTGCAAAACTCCTGCACATGATAGAAATATGCAGAACAACGTGAGTATTCTGCTGAATTTTGCATGTGCAGTTTATAGCTCGTAGAACCTTTATTCCTGTAAAGTTGTTTTTTGTTTTTCTGTATCCTCTGGTAAAATATTTCTTATGTGCCAATCTGTGTTAATAAACCATATTCTTAATGTTACATGGCTGCACTGTTGATGTGCTCTAACATCCGCAGAGGTGGGAATAAGTGGACCTCAAGTTTTTAGTGCAACTGTCTTAGATTGTCTCCCAAATTCCACTTTGTTCCTGTTTTTTCTGGTTTTATGCAGTTAAATATTCTAAATTACTACTTGAATTGTTTACAGGAGAGGAAAAAAATACAATAAATCATATTAGATTTGAAGTGACAACTAACATCATGGAACAAAAAATTGTTTTCCACTGTGACGCATTTAGGTTGGAAGTCAAGAACACTGACTCGGATCTATCGACTTCTGACTAAGAGCAGGCATACGTCACCCACCACCACCATGCTCCCTTTTTTTGGTGAAAACAAGCACTGTAAAAGTGCCGGCACCAAATTGGAGAAACTAGTGGCAACATGCTTAAGAGCTGCTGCACATCAAACAATTAAAAAAAAAAAAACCCCAGTTTGCGATTTCCTTTACTTCCCCAAAGAGCGAAGGACAGTGGAAAAAGAGATCTTTGGCTTCAGGCCATCAGCAGAGATTATGAAAATGGTAAACTGTGGGATACATCTGTGGCAAACACTTCATCACGGGTTAGTTAATGATGTTAAAGTCAACAGTTATAATGTTAAAAGTCAAAGTAATGAATGTTGATGCTGCGTTGAAAGGGCAGTACATGGAAAATACTGAAAAGCCGAGAAAATCCCAATTTTTAGTGTTAGCCTGCAACAGCTAGCTCACTAGCAAGATGGGTATCCCCTTGTTTGTTGAAACATAGGTACAAAGTCACCTGCCTGTTCTCTGAAGTGATTTTATGTCATGATTATTGACATAATAATCCAAATTCAAAGTGTGTCCGAATGCTGAGTTAACCTCTGCCCAGATGAAGTTGTGATCTGACGTGCTGTGGTAAGCGTATTGTCTTATTTTCGTTTAATTTTTGCTGCTCTCAACCCTGTTAAT
Organism: Thunnus thynnus; assembly: GCF_963924715.1. NCBI lineage: Eukaryota > Metazoa > Chordata > Actinopteri > Scombriformes > Scombridae > Thunnus > Thunnus thynnus. The sequence goes on from NC_089517.1 coordinate 9,335,289, forward strand.
TAAGCTATATTCTTCATTACAACGTCTTAATTACCTGCTGTACATTTAAATGTACACCAGTTCGGTTCAAGCAGTCATAGCTCTCTCCTCCTTTTATCAGTTTTCTCGTTAATCCCGTAGTTGTTTACATGCTATTCAGATCCGCTAGTTACTTTAGCTTAGCAGTTAGCAATGACGCTCTTCAACCTCTATTTATTTAATTTTTTCTATAATGACGTAACAATTGTTTGCCTTAAGGGCCAGAGGATTTGGGCTCCTAATTGCTAAAAAGCAATTCAGTTTTCTTATTTTATACTATTAAAGTGGCAAAGACGTCAGAATTTGCATTTACCGCCAGTCAAATTAGAGGGATTGTTTTCACCCCAAAAGGGGCGGGGCATGACACAACGGCAAAGTACCCAGATGTGCTGCTCTCATCTATGCGTAGTAATATACACAACATAGCTTCATACAATAAAATACCATCTGTGGTGCAACCACAATTTGACCTTCAGAAGAATCATAATTATCGTGAGTAGTTATTAGCGCATCTTTAAGCCATTATAAGCTGTTTTTTGGGGTGTTTTTTCATGTAAAATGCAAAACTAACACAGATTTCCCAATTCACTGAGTGGTTGTTTTTGTTCCTGTGAATGTGTCAATTCAATATACATTTTAATTTTTCACGTTTAGTAAACTATTCTTGCATTGTGGCTACGAGTGTGCGACTACCTTCCTTCATGCTTGTACTTTCATTTTGGTCAGCACCTCTTCCAACACTGGTGTGCGTTCCTCCTCTCTTTCATCATACAAACAGAAAAAACATTTTGGTCTTTATAGTGTTGAAGCTCTACCTCTATATTGCCTCTCAAACATCTTGGCTTTTCAGGGACTTTCGCCTCACAGTTAGAAAATGTTGGTTCGAAAACAGTTAATCCGAAAGAAGACACAATGATTTCAATAGATACAGGTAAAGAAGAAAGCTCTGCAAGACCTTCAGAAAGCATCAGAAAGAGTATTTTAACTGGATGCAAGTTTTAGGAACAGAAGAAGGCCATGTATGACCAAGGCTGCTTTAGATGCTTCAAATGAAAATGAATCAGTGGAAATGGAAAAACAGCAAGTCAGGGCCAAATTGTTGGTCCTTTATCGGTCCAGTGTACAGACACAGGTGAAGGCAATCAGAGCAACTTTTTTTAGATGAATAAAGGTTTTAATTTCATACTGTGTTATACTAAGCAGCGCCAGGCTTTTTTAAGATATTAAAGTATGATTTAATGTCTGTTTAGAGTCATCTCAGTTATTCATATTGTAAATTAATGTCCTTTTTAAAATGTTAATAATTTTTTTATTTCTGTTTCCATTTTTTTGCCTGATGATCACTGACTGGAGACACTAGAGGACCGTCTTTTTACGACTCACCACATGCTGACCAGAGGCAGCATGACACAGCAGTTCATCACTCTGGCTAAAGAAAGACTTGCAGACAGTAATGTCTCATTTTTGCACATCCTGCTGTCCTTGAGCTCAGCTGTAGGTTAAGTGTCACGCAGCCCCGGCGTTGCTTTGCCTGCATATCCTCTGCTTATTTTTCAGGGAACATTGGCAGCATTACTCAAAATAAACTGAGGGTGAAGATTGAAAAGTATGGCCCTGTCAAAACTTGCAGTAATTGCAGTGCAATTGCAGTGGTGGATATATTTATATTTTAAAGGCATTTAAATTTTAGTCATCATTGTCTTAGAGGGGAAATTTGGTGTGCAGTCGGTTTAAAGTAACATTGTAAAAACAGTGTTTTAATAAATGTAAATAGTGCGCTGTTCTGTTGCATTCGCTGTGTTTTCATCACCGCTGCCTTTATGATGCATTTTATGGCTCATTTTTAAAGGCCTACATATAAATGAAGCTTATTAATATTTATAAGAGTAAGTCGATTAGAGCAGAGAGCGAGTCGATGCAAACAAGTCATTCATCAAAGCAGCTGAAGTTTTGTTCCAAACTTAAATTTAAGTTCAAGTTCAAATATTTTCCCAGTGCAGAAACTGATGTTGCACCGGCTGCAGATATTCAGCCTTTTAAAAAATGACACCTACTCTCCCGTACTGGCAGCTGGTAGGAATATTGAGCTCATGAGTTATTATTGTGCTACTGTGAGGAATAATACCGGGACGTTTTGCTCGGAAAGCAGTTCATTTGTTCATTGCTTAGAAGATATTTTTTGACTGGAACTATTTGTGAGTTCAAATTACCTGATTTTTAGGCGGTGAGAGTTTTGTAATTGAGTCTTTTGTCATGTTTTTAGCTGTGTGCCGAGCAATCAGTCCGCCACTTTGGTCCAGACTGAGATATCTCAACAACTATTTGATGGATTACTGTGAAATTTGGTACGTTCATCGACTCTAGAGGATGAATCCTAATGACTTTGGTGATTCCCTGAGCCAACGTCTGGTCAAAATGTTGTCAAATAAACCAAATGTCATAAATCAACCTCATGACCAAATACCTGCTAAACTAATGCCATTCCCATCAGCCTCACCTGTACTTTTGGTTATGCTAGTTAGCAAATGTTAGCATCCCAACTCATTATAATGACAGTGATCATGGTAAACATACATGCTAAACATCAGTGTGTTAGCATGGCCACAGCTTTTCATTGAAGCAAGTGTCTGAGTGCAGCCTCACAGGGCTGCCAGCGTGACCGTGGACTCTCGTTAATAGGCTACATAATTTCATTTGCAAACACAAAGCAGCTCAGTTGGTGTCTGAATGAATGAATTACGGCAGCAGCTCTGACTTTTAAACATTTTAGTCTGTCGTGCTTCACTCACACCAGTACTTTCACTGGCTTTTTCCATCACTCATTAATTAATTCAAGCTGCCAAAAAAAGGACACCACACAAAAAACTTGAAACAAACGCAGGAAAGCACAATTCAGCAAAATAACTTACATCCAATTAAAACTTTTTTCCTCTTGGGAGTTCTTAGAGTACATATTCATGTGCCCATGCAGAGCCCCGTGTGCTTTTAACAGCCACCGATAAAATATAGTGATGAATAGTATTAATAGTGTTTTTGGGACCAGGCTGTACTGTATATAAACCTATTGTCCTTAGTTTTAGAAAATTCAGTTCAAGGAAGAATTCATCATAGCCTGACACAAAGCCATCCACTTCATGACCGTGTCTGTTTCCTCCCTCCAGCAGAGAAGTCAGAAGGACAGACTCGTCTATAAACTTGATAAAATGTCCATCTAAATATTGGCCGGGGCAGTCATTAATGGGGAAGGAGCACAAACCTCCAGGGTGCTGCTGGATAAAAACAAGCCACTATTAAAAGACACCAATGACCTGAACGGACTGAATCTGTCAGCAGCCATCCAGCCTGCAGTTCTCATATTGAACTGGAGTTGTGACAGAAGAGTCGGTGTCTTAGGAGCTGCATTCAAGGCTGAAACAAAATCTATGAACATGAGCGCCAATAGGTCTCACGTCCTTCTGGATGTTTGACAGCAAACATCAAATAATGAAGCTGTCAGATTTTTCACTCCAATCCTACAGTAGCGTCATTGATCGCCAGCTTACTTTAATGAACTCAGTAGTGCTGAAACAATCAGTCGATTAATCGATCTACAGATTTCAGTCATTTATCAAATGACAAGTTTAACGTTCTACAGCCATGCTAGCAGCTCTGTGAGGCTGTACTTGTTATTATTCATGTTATATTGGAGTTACCATAATTACATTTCCTCCATGTTGTAATTATGACTTGGAAACTGGGATTTTTCTGCACTTAAATGACCAATATGTAGGATTTAGGGGGATCTATTGGCAGAAATGGAATATAATATTCATAAGTATGTTTTAATTAGTGTATAATCACCTGAAAATAAAATTGTGTTGTGTTTTTGTTACCTTAGAATGAGCCCTTCATATCTACATAGGGAGCAGGTCCTCTTCCACGGAGCCCGCCATTTTGCACCACCATGTTTCTTCAGTAGCTCAGACCGGCAAACCAAACACTGGCTCTAGGGAGGGTATTTTGTGTTTTTCGTGGCCACCGTAGGTTCTCCTACATGCTTGGAAGAGGAGGGTGAGGGGTTATTCAGTTGGTTGCAATATGTAACCTCACTGCTTGATGCCACTAAATCCCACACACTGGTCCTTTAATATTACGGAAATACCAAAAACCCAAGCAAACATGGACGGCCTACGTAAGCTAAAGTTAATCACCAAATGCAATTTAACCCATTTTTAATGGATATAATGTAATTTTGCAATTGCACAGTATTTTAAACCCTCATACGACCAACTCAGTCATCATACAACCTTCCTGATTTGTCCTTAACATGCAAATCTTTCTGAACCCTCCCATCCATCCTACATAAAGCAAAAAAAATCCCCTGCAGCCCAAAAAGCATAAGACCACAGACCTGCAGTATAAAAGATTATAAAAGAGTCTGGAAAATTGTTGAAAGGCCACCCCGAACTGCAAATAAGGTCAATTATTACTCATGAATTTTTAATCCATGAAGGTTTTTATACTTGTAAAACTTTCCTAAAGGTTTTGGCATCATCCCAGAATCTAGAAAACCTTTTTGGCTCATGCACCAGGCGAGCAATTTTCAGTCGATTGAAAAGGCACCATCTTTGAGTCCATTGTCCAGTTCCTATAATGGATTCGTGGTTAAAATGCTAACAATTGCTAATTAGCACTAAACACAGAGTGCAGCTGAGGCTGATGGGAATTTTATTAGTTTGCAAGTATGAGGTGGAAAATGAGGTGGATCGCCAAAGTCTGTGGGATACATCATCTGGGAACCAATGTCTGAACAAACATTTAATCCTTGAAGTAGATGTTGAGATATTTCACAGGATAAGTGACATGCTGGCAGCACTAGAGGAAAAGTGAGGCAGATCACCAAAGTCAGTAGGATTCGTCCTCTGGGGACCATGAACGTCTAAGTATAAAATTTCGTGGCAATCTATTTAATAGCTGAAATATTTCATTCTAGTGCAGCTAAAAATGCCTTTCTTTGTTTTATATATTTGGGGTTTTGGTCAAATCCTGTCTCTTAATCTGAAGACATCACCTTGGGCTATAGGAACTTGTAATGGGCATTTTCCACTATTTCTTGAATTTGTAGTCATGAAAACAATTGTCAGCAGAAGCTCTAAACTCATCCTGTTCTTGTTTTATTCAGCAGTTCAAAGAAATCCACAAATTGACAAGTAACAAGGAGTTTATATTTTCAAGCAGCTTATTGAACATAAAATCACATTACCCTGAAATGTACCAATCAGCCTCTGAATAAAGAACAATTAATTACACGTGTTCTGTGATTTAGATATTAGATTTCCACTATTATCTTTTTTATTCGATCCAAAGCCCTTGAGCTAAAGTTTGAAATCGAACTCCATAGTTATGGATTAATTCAATTTAACCAAATCTTTAAGTGGTAGGATTGATATCTTTGGGGGATTATTCCGCTCTAGTGGAGGTTTTGCTTTCCTGATGCCTTTTATTTAACCACACTTTCCAGAGAAGACGTACAGTATTACGGCCCATTTTTCCTGCACTCCCTCTGCTGGCTGTTTACCTCGAGGTGCTTGTATTGGAATAAAAACATGTTGATTTTGTGATATCTTACAGGCTAACAAAGCAGCACCGTCAGGCCACTGTCCATCTCTACATGCCAGCTTTTACTCTACAAGTTTCTCAGGTCAGCTTTGCCTGGAGGGTCGGTCATCACTCTAGTCTAGTTTCAACTCCGTTTTCCTCCCGGCCTCCAAACAACGAGCTGAAAACTGGTCTGTTCAATAAATACTTCAGCTCTCCCTCTCACATGCGGTATTTTCTTCCTGCGCTCTCTTCAATGTGTGTGTTTTCTTTAAGTGCAAAAATCCATTTTGTATTTCCCAACAGCTTTTTTCCCGTACAAGTTCTTTCTCATCATTGATCAATATGTTTTACCAATCATTCCATCGACTGTCTTACTTGTTAGGGCATTTTTGGCTTTGACTGCTGCACCCTTCACTATTGACTGGCTGATATATTGATCACCATTTAATGCACGTTTTTTTAGCAGTGTGGCTTTAGGGATGGCGATGTCTGGTCCACCACTTTGGTTCAGACTGAAATATCTCAACAACTATTGGACAAATTTTCATGAAATTTTGTACAAACATTCATGCTGCCCAGAGGATGTTTTCTAAAGAAGTTGTTGATTCGTTGACTTTCCCCTTTAACGCCACCATGAGGTCAAAATTTGTGGTTTTTGAATGAATAAATAACATTCCCATCAGTTTCTGCTATACTTTGCATTTAGAGCTAAATGTTAGACATGATATAGTAAACATCATACCTGCTTAGCATCAGTATGTTAGTGCCGTTATTGTCAGTGAAACAATAAAGGAGATCTTGTTAGGGTGTTGCGGTGTGTTGCCAAGTGCCAACAGTGTATTGTAGGCAGTAATTAACTATCATATTAATGAGCGAGCTTCAGGTTTGTCTCTCAATTAATAAGATGTTACGCTAACAATATGCAGTCAAGACTCAGAAGCTGCACCTGGTTTCCAGCATGTATCATAGAAACAATGACAGTCTGCAGTGGACTTACAGGGTACAGAGCTCATCTATTATTATTCTACTTTCTCTGCAAAGGTGTCCACCAAGCCTGTTTGATAGTCCTGATAGTGTCTTTGTCAAATTTATTTAACTTGTATGCCTTCAGTTCTTTAAGCTATTCTTCCATGACTGTAGTGATTTCACTTAATGGTGCTAAATGTCTCCTTGGATTTAGTTTTTATTCCATATTCTTCTCAATTAGCTGAGTTTCTCTGAGTCTTTTCTCTATGATGGTATGAGATCTAGTGAGCATTTGTTCAGCACTTTTTCCCACTTACAGTATGGCCGGAAGCTTTACTGTATAATATATATGATGTTATTCGTTTTTGTCTTTTAAGCTCTGAAGAAGGTACATTTATGCCGAAAAGTCAGCTTATGGAATAAAGTCTGTGCTGCTGACTGTATGGGCTGTTTGCAGTTCCTTTAGCTTAACGCAGCTTGATGAACAAGGCCAGTCAGACACTGTGTCTGAAAACCACTAAAGAGGGATGAGTAGCCAATATTTGTATTTTTAAAAAGTTGCAGTTTTAAGGGGGGGGTATAGGATTTTTAAGACATCTCATGAGAGAAAGATTTGCCTACTGAAGAGAGACACTGATCAGCAGCCACTTTAGGGGAGTTTTTGGATACACCGCAGGCTCTATATTTTCATTTCCACCTGTCAAAAAGAGGCAGAGCCTGCTCTTTTTCTTATAGGATGACCTGAATGGCAGGATAATTGAATTTTAGGGGTCCGTCACCTTTGTCAGGAAAAAAAAAAAAAGAGGAAATGTTGGTGTGACATTTAATCTTTCAGTTGGCCTCTCTAACTTAAAAGTCATCCTGCTATCTCACTGCTACGTCTACAGACAGTTTCTTCTGCGTTGACTCATGGCGTCCTCTGTGTTGATAAATTGTTGCAGCATTATTTAACTGACTGACAGGCTGTCCTTTTGCTTTACGCTGTGATTGATTTTATTACAGCATTTTTAAGATAAAGAAAAAAACAAATGTCAAACATAATGTATGAGGAAAAACAAAACCCCCAAAACCTTTAAATGATACCTGTTTATTTTGATATCAAGACAAGGGACACAAAAGCAATGCGGAGGGACAACGGGGTTGTTTAAAAGGATGGACAGCTGGGTACGTATCCGGGAAGGCGCCCGCAGTACGTGTTTCCTGTGTTACACGTGGTACACTCGCAGTTTCTGGCCACAGGGTAGGTGACTCCCACCGGACAGCCTTCGATGTGTTTCACCTCATAGGACCAGTCGCCATTACAGATCTTCTGTTCATCATGGCTGATGTAGACCGGATCCTGTCATCAACAGCAAAACGTTATCAGAAGGATCGTCACACACACACACACTTCAGTCAGTTCTTTATGTGAGAAGGTGTTTTGTGATTCCCAAAAATGATGAAAGAGTAAAATCAACAAAGAGACGACGTCAGACTCAAATGGAGACTGTTGCAAATATGTGGATTAATACTTGACAACTACTAAATCAAATAATTGTTTATGTTCTATTGAAGGTGTATTTTCTTCAATAATTTGTGTAAATGCAAAAGTAAATGTGGGGCATGTTAAAAGAAGCAGGTTCACTGATTTAACTTTGCTAAACAAAAATGTTTTTAGTCCATGTCGTGGAGTTGAGGAGGTTCTGGGTTTTACTCAACAACTTTATTCAAATAACTTTTTTTTTAACACACCTCTGATCTGTATTTTCAATTTTGATCATCTGAGAAGTTTACAAAATGAAAAATATCAGTTACATACATATCTGTAATTTACATGGTCAAAAACATACTGATTTATCATTTAATCCAGTGATTTGTCAACTTTATGTGTGGTCAGCTAGTTAACTGTGTTTTCTTGTCTTGTTTGTATTGTTTGACTTTAACTTAATTGAAATCAACTAAACATAAAAACTCCCTAAACCTTAACTGACCTTATAATAAATACTGTTTCCAAACACTAATACTACACATATTGGATTGTAACAACTTTATACACTACAGCCAAACATAGGATGCACATGAGCTCAAGCAGAATAAATGCACAGACTTGCAAATGATGTCTCATAACGAACAAGTTAGACGACAGGTTTTTGACTTTTTAACTTCACCTCGAGGTAGCACTGTCCTTCACATATGGTGGTGAGTATGAACTCGGTGATGCCACAGCTCTCCACAGAGATGCTGATGTTCTTTGGATGACAGCCGTAACTGCAACCCTGCCCCGCCCCCGCCAGCGCCAGCACTGCTGCCATGACAACCAGCTGCATCCTCTGCTGGGTGCAGCACAGACGCCTGCCACAAGAGGGGATCAGACCTCACATCAGATACTGAACTATGTCAGAGGATCTGAAGGGGGGGGGGGGGGGTATCATTGCAGGATCCAAATAAATAGATGTGGTTCAAGGTGTGGCACAGTGTGATCGCGTAGAGACTATTTCCAGCTTTTTGATGATTTTATGGCTCAGGGACCAGTTTATGATGCTGGGTTTAGATCTACAGAGCATGTTTAAGTTTAAGTAAGTGTGCCTCCCCTCTGCTAATACATGAACAAAACAAAATTACCTCTTGTTTGTGTCTAATAGCTGGAAATCTCTATACCAAAGCTTTACATTGTTGTAGTGTACTGTATTGTAGAATAGAATATGATCTATTAATGAAATATATCATGAACAAAATATGTTTTTGTTAAAAAATAAATACATAAACGTGCCAAATTTAATTTTCAGAGTGGATAACCAAAATATTTTCCCCTAGTCTCTCTATCAACTGAAAAAAAATAAATAATACTGATAAAACCCTATCAGTTCCTATCAGGACTTAAAGGTTTGGTTCCTCTAAATTACAAAATCAACACGTTTCTCACTTCCAGTTGTATCTACAGAGATTTCTGCTGCCGTCACAACACAACAAAGGTGACTGGAATTATGTTTGTGGTATTAAACAGCGTTAAGAAATTACATTTGAAAACTGTTATGTGTCTTTTTAGAAACAATGTCCCAGTTACTCTGGATAATCCACAGACTTTATTGTGAACAGTTTTCGTTGACGGTAATATTTACAAAAGAAGTACATTGACAAAATGATCTTAACTCAAGGTCCTCTTATTAGCTTTTTTTTCTGTAGTTTACAACCACATCTCACAGCTAAGATTGAGTTAAGATTTTGTCCGTTCCCAAGGTCAAGAAGGAACTTTCACGCTCAGGAAAAATATGCTGCGTTCTGCGGATCATCCGAAGTAACAAGGACACATTTTTTGTAAAGAGATGTTTCTGTTGAATTTTTAAAATGCATTTCTAGCGGTGCGAGCACCTCAAATCCATTATGGAAGAAATCTCAAAGATAAATAAACCCCAAATGATCTGAGTATATAGGAAGTAAACTATCTCATAGTCAGACATCACTGTCCAGACTAAATAACTGAGGTGATCAAACATAATAATATGCTGTCCTCTCTATGCTATTAAAATGTGCATGTTTGAATATCCTTTAACAATACCAGCAGAAAAAAGTGATTAAAAAAGGGGATAAGTACATTCTCAGTTATCATTTACATGATTTTCAAGAGACTTTTTACATCAAAGTTGTTGTTTTTTTGAAAGCTGTAAATCAGATCAGCTGATGTAAAGGCTCTTAAATATATGAAAATTTAATTCCTTTCATCTTCACATCTTCATCATCATTACAGGGGCATAAACATTTAAAATATCACCTTGAGATTAAATTTTACAGACACAGCACATACATAAAGATGTCATTTTTTAACAAATATACCTTAATATGAGACAATTTCACAGTGTCTCTATATATTCCCGTTATGTTATGACGCTTTAGAGCAGAATCATAATTCAGCAGTTTGCATGTGATGTACATAAATCTTTAACCAAAAAACGTACCTGTAGAGATCTGTTTGCTTTGGAAGTTGCACGTCTTGTTTCTCCTGTTAGCGTCTAAACATCTGTAACAGCTCTCGTCCTGCGACTGCTCTCTCTCCAACTTAAATAGGGTCGCTCCTAAATCCTTTTAATCTATTCAGCCTCGGCTCGGTGCTATTTTTCCTAACTGTTTAGACTTAAAAAGCAAAATCCTCCGTCTTTTTTCCCTCGACAGATCAGGGAAGGCCCGTGGCTCAAGGCCTTTCCCTCCTACACATGAGGAGGAGCGAGTTGGTATCTTCAGAAATCTGGTTTAGATCACAGGAGTGAAAGGCTTAGAGGGACCACAGAAATATAAACAAGTATCAGCCCCCACAGTTAGATGGAAAACACTGACACAAGCATCAGTAATTGATTTGTTATGTTCCATCCTCAATAATTTGTAGAGTTTTATCTTTTTCCAGCGTGTTAACGATAACAACACGCGTCATTGTCACTTCTGAAACTAAATGAGACGTATCGAACCTTTTCCTGAGATAAAAGTATCAAAGATTTGTGGCTTTTCTGTCATTTTCTGCTGTTCTACCATAGAATAAACACACCTGAGAACCAAATTCAATTGGTAGATCAATTTTAATTAGGTTTTTAAAGGTATGGATAAATGCGATTGAGCATTTCAGTGGGATCAAACTACTTAAATACACTTTTCTTATGTGATTATATCATCTTTCAAATGATTCTGATAGCATCAGTTTTTGCTCACAGAAAAATGAGACGATCCAGGTGCAGTTTGGTTTCAGCCTCCGTGTTCCTCTCAGCCCATTCATCTCAATAGTCATATCCAGAGACACCGAGACACTGTAGAGAAAGATATCACCACGGTGTATTTTTGTTTGATATCACCATGACAGGACGCCAAAGTCGGAAGTTTTCACACAGTGGCTTTAAGCTGTCTCATGTGTAGGATCTAAAAACATATGCATCAACTTTTTAAGACTGCAGGGAACCCTTTATTGTTCCTGATCTGTGTGAATGATAAATCTACAACTTCAATGTTTCTCTGACACTTTTTTTGTTTAATGAGGTGCAACTGAGTGTTGCATCCAGTGATAGAAGGAGTATTCAAATAATTGACTTGACAGTAAAAATAGCAATGCCACTCTGCACAAATAATACTGACTGCAAGTGTGTACTTACAAGTATCAAAAGTAAAATGATCAAATCATTTGTCTGAGTAGAAGAATAAAATAACACACAACTGACATACTCAAGTAAAGAACAAATACATCAAAATTGTGCTTAAGTACAATGCTTAAATAAATGTACTAAGTTATTTTACACCACTTATTGCCTCCCTTATGTTTCATACAGTTGTAGCCTAATGTCCTGAAAGTCTGCTGCTATCTGTTTATGAGAAATTCTGTATTCTGCTGCATTCAATAAAAAGTAAGCACTGCACCACAGCCTGGACAGTCTGCAGTGACAGTAGAATATAACTACTTGGGCTGCAGCCACGGTTCATCCAACTGCTGCTCCGTCTGCCCTTGCAGCCACCAGGGACTCAGGTTCCCCAACATCCTGCTGAACTGCTATACCTGCCTGGCAAGGACTTTTATGGAGTGTCACCCTCGTCCTCTTAGGTAGTCTGAGCTGAAATACATCATTGTTAGCATACATTTTGTCCTTAATGAACACAAGTCATGATTAATCTTGTATTCGGAGTTAGAATGCATCATTAGTCATTTTCTGAGTAGTCTGCATAACAGCTGGTAATTCCTCTTAAAATCAGCGCATCTGCACCGAAAATTGCTTTATTAAGTATGGAGCTGAATGCATGCACTGTATTTATATGCTAATTACATAAGCACCTTATTTACACTCAGTGTGGACTCTGGAAAGGGCAGTTAAACTTGCAGTGCAGAACTTGTACATAAATGAATGTCTGGTTAGCTCTCTGCTAACTTGAAGGGGATAAAATTATTTAATCGTGCGTTCCTCTAGACTTTCCGAATGTAATCGGACCGAATCAAATTCTGATAGTGAAATGAGTCATTTCACGGTGGTTGTGTGATGCTCAGAACAATTTATCTACCCTTTTACAGCCGCAACACTAGCGACGGAGTAGGCTACAGCGGAGCCTATGACAACACCTGTCGACAGTGTTTCCTAATGTCCTTGTTTAGGCCCATATTTAGAAACTAGACTGTAATTAAGATGATTTATGGATGGGTTATATATACAACAAAGAAATGATTATTACCGTTATGACTCTGCACTATACCTGCTCTGTGCCCTTGGTTATAACCAATCCAGTCCCTTTTACGAGTTTAAATATATTTAAAGTGGAAATAGGCCTACAACCCATGAAGGGCAGTTTTCCATTTGCCAAAAAGTGATTCCAGCTCCTACCTTGGGACTGAAAGGTTGTTTCTGCCACAAAATTACTTGATTTCGTTCATGGGGGTGATATTTTAAAGGTTATAGCTTACCTAGCCCATTTTTTTACCAGTTGAAATACCTTTAAAGGGCCAATACAACCCATAAAATGCATTTTTCCACTTGCAAAAAAGTGATTCCAGCTCCTACTTTGGGACCGAAAGGTTGTTTCTGCTTCAAAATGACTTGATTTCATTCATGAGGATCATATTTTAAAGATTATAGCTCACCCTGTCCTTTTTACCAGTTGAAATATCTTTAAAGCGGCAATACAACCCATAAAATGAACTCTTGCACTTGCCAAAAAATGATTACAGCTCCTACCTCAGGACTGAAAGGTTGTTTCTACCTCATAATGACTTGATTTCATTTATGGGGGTTATATTTAAAGATTATAGCTCACCCAGTCCTTTTTACCAGTTGAAATATCTTTAAAACGACAATACAACCCATAAAATGCACTTGCCAAAAATGATTCCAGCTTCTACCTTGGGACTGAAATGTTGTTTCTGTTTCAAAATGACTTAATTTTTATTTTAGCCAAACCATGATTGAAAAAACAGTTCAGCCTTATGCAGGTACTGTCTTGCCGCCAATTACTTTGAATTAACCTTTTTTTTTTGTTATATTTTTCAGGTTTTATAATATTCTTCTATGGCTTCCCTTTTAAACTGTGTTTCTGCTTCACTTAGTAGCCACAGTTATTTCTTAACATATTTATTTTTTTTAACATCAGCAACGTCTGTGCTTTCTCTTTACCTTTCAGTCCCAAGGTAGGAGCTGGAATCACTTTTTGGCAAGTGGAAAAATGCATTTTATGGGTTGTATTGGCCCTTTAAAAGTATTTCAACTGGTAAAACGGCTGAGTGAGCTATAATCTTTAAAATATAACTCCCGTGAATCAAATCAAGTTATTTTGAGGCAGAAACAAGCTTTCAGTCCCAAGGCAGGAGTTGGAATCACTTTTTGGCAAGTAGAAAACTGTTTTTTATGGGTTGTATTGGCCCTTTAAAGGTATCTCAACTGGTGGAAAAGGGCTTGGTAAGCTAAAAATCTGTAAAATATCACCCCCATGAATGAAATCAAGTCATTTTGAGGCAGGAACAACCTTTCAGTCCCAAGGTAGGAGCTGGAACCACTTTTTGGCAAGTGGAAAAGTGCCTTTTATGGGTTGAAGGCCTACTGCCACTTAAGATATATTTGAACTGGTAGAAAGGACTGGATTGGTTATAATCTAGGGCACGGAGGAGGCAAAATAGCGCAGAGTCATAAGAGTAATTGCAAAAGAGATAATTTCTTTATTTTATATATAACCCATCTATAAGTCATATTAATTACAGTCTAGTTTCCAAATATAGGCCTAAACAAGGATATTAGACAAACCAAACACATACAAACTTCAGAAACTACTAGTATAATATTGCCTATAATCCCATAAATGTCATGCCTGATTACGCTATAAACTTCTTTGATCACTACTGTGATTATTCGGTTATTATCACGGACATTAAGTTATGTGTATTTGCACGTTATGACTGTTTGATCCAGATAAAAGTAGCTGTAGACATATATAAACTGAGTGATACAGCTTTAACAGGCTGCGAGGGATACTGCAGACAGGAATCACTTTTTGGCAGAAAATCACTTTTTAATTGGATATGTTAGATCTCTGAGAAGAGGAGATGATATGAATACTCTCTCTCTTTACTCTTCAAACTTTAACACCAAGAGATCTAAATCAATAATATAATATAATATGAGATAAAACACATTTTGTAAATTCATATTCAGATTAATTAAAGTGTAACTTCGTATAACCTCGTTATCTCTTCATAGGCTTGATCATGAGACCCACACACACATGTTTGTGTACGTCATTAGAATAATATAATACATATATGTGGAGATTTTGCTGCTGATATTTATTCTCAATGATGTTTTTGTAAAACTTTTTAAGGTCCTCCTTTTCTCTAGCTCAAACTAGTGATATTTTTTGACTATTATTGATATTTTGATTTGTCATCTTTGTACTTTTTTTGGATGATGGAATAATTGTTGATTGATGTGACATGTGCATCACCCTGGGCGGGTTGGATGATTAATTCAACCTGCCAACATAGAGCCTGCCAGCCTGTGTGTGTATGTATCAACAAGTCCTCCAAATTAAACGACCGAATATGTTGTTTGACCACGTGACTCCAGAACAACATGTAGGTTTTCTAATCTGGCGCCTCTATCAGCAGATCATCCTTTGTCTGTTCTTTCCAAAACTGTTACAAATCATAGTTGGAAAATGTGACACACTTTGAAACAGGAAATGAACGACGGTCTCCTGCGGCAAAGTCCACTGTTGGATTAATACCTCCATCCACCCCTCCTCCCCCAAATGAGGAAAAATGTCACCTTATAGCTATAAATGTCATCTGGACTGTGCCACTGCTCCGGGTCATAATTACTACTTCCTCTAGATTGCATCTGTCACTCAAACGCAATTATATTCAGTCATTTTTGGGCAACTGACATCACGACCTATTGTGTTGTTTTTCTTTGCAGGACAGTGTTGTATATATACTGCTGTGGAATTCATTCTTTAAAACATTTTGACCTGACAAAAACCCAACTTTGATCTAAATGTTGTGTAATTTGTATTAAAATGGTGGCTTTGGAGTAAGTGTGCGAGCTTTACTTTTTTCCCAACGTAGGACATGAATGTGTGCTCCAAGTTTCATGGCAATCCATCCGATAGTTGTTGAGATACTTCAGTCTGGATTAAAGCGGTGGACTGGCCGACTAAACTTGCCACCCCAAAAATAAAAGAAGCTTTAGAACAATCAGAAGATGTACCCGTTTCTTTTTTTTGCAGCCATCAGAAGAGAAGACCTGCCCTGTCATGTCACATTAATGTCCACTGGGAATCAATTTGGAAATGATGGACGAGGTGATGGTTTCAGTGCCCGAGATGATTTTCTGGTTCATAACTTTAAGCGCTACTATAAAAAAAAAAGAAGCTCCTATGGGTGTAAAAGCTCAAACAAGCTTTATATGAAACCACATATAAAAACAGCTCCGAGCCGTACATCTTGCTGACATCACAGATTTGAGTCATGGGTCATTGGTTTTGAGCTCCTCTCAGCCCTTGCTTTTCATCAACACACCGTAAACACTGCCATAACAGGACAGACAGCATGCATAAAAACCCGCTCAGTCACACCTCGCCCTCCCGTTCTGCAGAGCGTCACCTCCTCTGCCGCTGCATCTGCTGCTATTCCTTTAAAATCATTGTGTCGCATGCAAACACACTCACAGAGGCCCTGAAACCACTCACGTTTTCACCCTCCTTTCATCGGGTCAAAACAAAAAACGCCTCCACAGCATCGCCAAGGGCGAGGCTTTTGTTTGGTGACCGTGATGTGTGCAGGAGCGTCGAAGTAAGAGTATCGACTGCTGAAGGTTCTTTCTCTCGGTCTCTACTTTCTCTTTTTGTTTTCATCTAATCTCACTCCATGCCCATTGTTTTATTTCTTTGCTCAGCATTTCTATGTTTCTTTGACTTTTAAATATCTTATAATTAACTTTTTGTGTTCTTTTAAACCGTGCTGCTTCTCATTAGTCCACGTTATTCTTGTAAAGTACTAGTATCTGCTGAGTCACTTCTACCCCTGAAAATAGCCCAAATCAAAATGTTGGTATTTTTACTAACATATGTGGATTTGTTATAAATATTTTGATTTTATAATATGTTAATGCAGGGTTGTGTGATCATTCAAAATGATAGTTTACTGATTTTCAGTGGTGTTGTTTTGTGATGATATGATCATATTTTTTTATCTTTTTACAGAATTATCTTGACCAAATTAAAGATCCCCTCCAGATATGCCTTAAGTAATATAAAAATACTCTGCTTGGAACAATAATGTGTGTCTGATACAGCTTTTCCTAAAAAAAAAAAAGATAATTACTTCCTTAAAATGACATCTCCTCTTTCTCCCTCATTAAAAATTCCAGAATATATAAATATGCAAATTTATTTCATTTTAGAAGTTTAACTGCTGGACACAAGACACTGAAAAGTCAGTTCTCAGTGTTTGTGCACTGGAGGCTTCAAGTTTCCACATCACACTTGTGTAAATTAAATATTGGACTACGATTGGCTTCCAAACTAGTTGTGATGCCACAAATCCTGCTCATAGGTCCGCCTCTAAAAAATCAGATTTTCAATGAGCAAAGAGAAACTTTCCACTTTCAGCAGATTAATGTGAAAACAACTTTCGGGTGTCGAACTCTGCTCATACATCATTCTGCACAGTGAAGCTCAAACGTCTGACTAGTTACCAAGTCAAGGGAAATAAAACTGAAAGATTTAGTGGAATTACAAACTCAGTTCTGTATAGAACGAAAAAACAGGTTATTGCCTGAAAATGTACAGAGGTTGTTTGTGTTAAGATCAGGAAGGAAATTGTATTTTAAAACCCAGTATGTGTGTACTACATTAAAGCAGATGTGTATTTCAATGTCATCTCAAATGTTGTTCAACTATTAATCAATTTCAGAAAACTATTTAGACAATATGAACTAAATGACTGATGTTTACATTTAGTCTTCCATCTTTGGTCATATATGAGTGTTTTGATGTGTGCATATTGGCAGATAGATCGTCTATTATAGATCACTTATGATATTATTTTGAGAAGGGGGCAGATAATATCACATTTTCTTCTTTTCTATCAGGGAACGTGTATGATGTAAATTGTAGCTCATATTTAGTGTAAAAATATGAAAGAGTACACGAAAGTGATTGAATCAAATGAAGAAAAAGAATGATTCAATTGTAATTAAACAGAATCAAATAAATAATTATTTAAGTTTCTGTTTTACACATTTAAAATTTTTGACATCATTAAAACTTTGGAACAAAGTTGACTGCACTGAACGACAATTTTATCATTCTAAATGTGATTTTGCACACGTTTACTATATCATGATATATATTAATAGAAAAGAGAAGGATGCTGAACTGCAGAGTCGAGTCGAGTGATCCCACATTTCCTGTAATTTAATCACAACAAACGACACCTTTCACATAGTAATCATGTGATCCATTCTTAATATAAAGGTTACTGACTCTAGTTATTATTATTAACTACATCTTAGACATTTAGATGTTTTTTTCTTGCAAATAAATTTAATTTAACAGACATCAGTTTTGCTTTTTGTGACCCTGTAAGAAGTATAAAGATTTTATCAACAGACGCACCTGTTTTGCAGCTCTGGCATTGATTCAAAGTGCATCTGAACTTGTTTGTAATGAGGCACCCTCTATCCTCGCACTATCACCTCTTATTATTACTGACCTCACATCTCCCCCTGGTGCTGACTGAGGCGGAAGCTCAATGAAGTGCAAGGGGTGAGTGTGCGTGATGTACATGTGCGTGCGCGTGTATGTGTGTGGAGACTAAAAAAGAGCTCGTCTAATGTCTTAGGTAACTATCTGAAGTACAGAGAGAGATGACTGTAAAGACTTAAAAGAAGCAGTAAGTGATATTTGCACTGTCAGCAAGCGTAAGCCTCTGCATTGGATTTTACATATTGTTTTAGATTCCCTCTTATGAAAAAGAGGTGATTTTGTAATACATTTTAGAAAGAGACTGCACAAGCAACCAAAAAATATCCCTCTGGGAATATTACAACTAGAGGTTTAAAAAGCACCTCAGGGAATGATTCCTCAGAGGAATATTGTATCTGGTGATTTCAGAGTCTGGAATAACAGGCCGTTCTTGTCCTAATTAGAGTGTTTGAGTCATAAGGATAGTTTGAACCAAATGGACTGGACTGGATGGGGATATATCTACTAACTGCTGAGTATCACAGCATCAGGCCTACTGTGGCACCTGCAGAAAAACCAATTATCTGCACAATCAAATTAAACCTGAGAGATTTCAAAGGTGCGATGAATAAGACCTCTTCTACCTCATAGCGCAAAATGATCCAAATAAATCTGTGGTGGCAATAGAGTGGTTGATCAGGAACAGTGACTCAAAATTTACCTTGCCAGGTGCTGAAATATCTGGATTTTAAAACTCAGTGTAGCTGGTTTCCCAACAGATGTGCCTCTCTGTGCACAAAACAGTTGCTCCTATGAAGCAATATTACAGCATTAAATATGCTACATTACTTAAAAGACTGTTTAAAGACTCTGCAACAGTTCTTTATATATTTTACAGTCTTTAGCACAGACCTTTTGATGTTGCAATTGCCTGGTCACTATCAAAAAATCATATTAGTAACTGTGTAAACAAGCTTGTCTTTTGAAGTGTCATAAAGCTGTGGCTTATACCTGTATGGTCTATTGAAGGTACATTAATGACAAATAACCATAATATTCATTATAATGATTTGTCTGTGGTTTTCAATACTCATTATTCAAAAAAGTAATACATTCTTAATTGCTTTTTCAATAGTAATGCATTGTTTGACTAATTAATACCTGAGCACAGTCATTTATTAGACGACTTGTTGTGCAACACTCTGAGACGGGGACTGTTGTCATTCTTGATTTCAAAAATCGTGAAAGATGAAGAACTCAGAGAATAAAGTCCTCTGCTGTTCCTCTTATAAGCTCATTTAATGTGAGATGATGAGTTGTAATTATGAATTGCAGCACTACAGTTTTTAATTATCTGAATCAAGCTGTTGTTGTCTTAGGTATTGCAGTTACAATATGTTCATTATGTTTTTGTCATTTTGGGTGACACTTTCTCAGATACTGCAGTCTCTCTGCTGTTGTAATTTTACCGGGTACCTGATGATGGCTGGGCCCCTTAAGTGTCTGGCCTCTAAAAGACTTGCTGTTATCCTGAAGTGAAGATTTATGAATGTTTTATATTTTTATTTCCCACCAACTCTGGACCTGAACCAAGAGAGATTTGGCTGAAACTTTGGCAAAAATATGATACAACAGCTGTGTTTTCAGAGGCAAAGTGGAACAGAGAGGAGGAATGTGATGTTGCATTTGGACTGAACATGAGTGGATAATTGTGATAATGGTCATATGAGAATGAGTTTAGGGGCACATATTTCCTGGTTGAACCTCTGGACTGAACCTCAGAGCTTCTGGTTATGACATGACACCCTCATATTGCAAACACCTTACTGCCAGTGGTGGGTGGTAATGTAACTGTGCATTATATTGCACCGCTGTATGTTCATTACAATAATGAGTTAATGCGCCACTGTCAATGAAAATACTGCAGTTACCAATTAAGAAACGCACCATTTCTCAGACCCCATCCTGGTTTATTTTCCATAGAAACAGACATATTTGTAATTAAAGAGATTGTCTTAATGAGTCATATTCTGCAGTTTGTCTGTTTGTCAACTGATAATTATGGAGTAATCACCACTTTTTCCGCTGTGTTCACAAACATTAATGATGTAAACAAACCTGCAACAGATTAGAAGTCGTGAGTAACTTAAGTTTAGTGATTGTCTAGTGAAAAATCAACTTGAATTTTGGTTGTTTTGTTTACATGGGAATTACAGCTTGTACCTTTCAGAGAAAAATCCCTAACAACCCTAGAGTGAAGTATTCATTTTTCTCTGGAACGACACTTGGAAATGTTTTGTATGCCGCTGGCAAAAAAGAATATTTACAAAAAAAGTCTTTCATTTCCAATGTAATCGGATCACATGCAGATTTTAGTTTAGTTATGTCTAAGGTGGTATTATTATTTTACAAGTTCTGTTTGCCTCTAATATCTCACGTCTTAATACTGCAATGTTTTATACCACCAGGGTTTAGTGAAAGATCGTTTTCCACTGCAGTGGTGTAACAGCTGTATTGTAACAGCTCATTACTTGACTGTGGTGCAACTGCTGACTTTACATCCTAACATTCCAGGGTTTCTTCTCTCTCGGGCTTCAGGAACGACTGGCTGAACTATTCCAGGATTGTACTGCACAGAAAAGGGTTATAAATGTATGAAAGAATTAATGAATTTTTGAAACGGGTGCCATTCACCTTTCGGTTTCCCCATTACTTAATCAAATAGCACTAAAATATTAACAGTTTCCCTGTTTATTCACATAAGAAGATGAAATATCAAGATTTTAATGCAAAATGAAGTCCAAAACAGTTAATAATGGAGGTTTGAAGAAATATTGTGTAATGAGTAAAGAAGCTTTATGTTTGTTGTGTTTAGGTGCATAGAAGTGCCTAAAAAGTGTATTTGTGGGCTCAATTTTCTTCATTACTTTGAATTCACTGACCATTGAGGTCTGATTATCCACTGGACTTAATATGTTTGATGGTAACTTTATCTATTTGTGCATGTTCAGGTGAAATCTTTACTGTGTGTGGATGTTCTTGGTTACAGTTATCTTATTATGGCATAATGTTGAAAAGGGTCCAATACAGATTTATGAGCATTACTAAAGTCTGCCTCCACATTTTTCTACAGAATATTTTTCTAAAACTAAAACAGGACAAAAACAGACAGTGTTTTGGTGTGTTGGGAGGGTGGATTTAACTGAAAAACTGCACGTGCAACAACCATTTACGCTCTATTACCGGTGAGTTACAAGTAGCGACGTTATTTTAGGAATACATGGAGAGTAATGTATTACTTTTTTGGGGGTAAGGACACCGGTTGCCACCCAGCATTGATGATGAAGGGCAGAGGAGGCTCCGGTGTGAGACTGCAGCACGGTGCGCAGTGACCGGCTGCATCCACTGGGGGAGGACCGAGCACCGCCTGCACGCGCTGCGGTACACGGACGACTTTCTCACCGAGGCTCTCCATCATCACACACACACACACACACACACACACAATGGGAGGGATACAGGAGTATAGGTAGGGCTACAGCGGCAGACAGACAGATGTGTGATGCTCAGACTTAACCATGGGGCCATTTCCCCTCGCCTGCGTGAAGGTAAACTTTTACCCACCCTCGCGTCTTTTCGCCGTGACCGTGTGGAGCTGTCATTGATGCCAACTCGCTGCTTGCACACCTGCTTCTTCTTCTTCTTCTTCTTCTTCTTCTTCTTCTTCTTCTTTTTTTCCCACTCTCCTTAAATGATCATTATTGCTGCCAGTACCAGGAGCGATGCAGCAGAAACGGGGGCTGAAGTGGCAACAGATCCTGTTGAATTGAGACAAGACGTCGAGACGCAGCCAAAAAGTGTCCTCCTCAGAGTGCGTCAGAGCACGGATGTACAGAGTGGATGATATGGTCGCTGGTTGGTTACGACGAGGGATTAGTGATATTACCCCCCAAAATCAAGACGGGAATTTGGGCAAAAGCGAAGAACTGCATCCTCACCTAGCCTACCTCCTCCTCTTCCTCCAGCAGATTTGTTTGTAGGGGGGCTGAGGCAATTTCGTTTGCCCCCCTTTTCAGATGTAAGTATGAATGTCAGAATGAAGGGAGGCTATTTTAATGAGCTGAAAATTTCGTGCGTAATGTCTGTTCTAAACATAAATGTCTTCCATGCATTCATTTCCGAATATTCTACATTAACGTCCACTCAATAATAACAATGATACTAATAATAAAATCCCAATTAAGTTTTACTGCCTCACATTGCAAAAGATGCGTAATATCCTGGACTAAAGCGTCGCCAAAACAACGGACATGAATACATCATTTTTTATTTTATTTTTTGCCATTAACCCAACTGCTGTTTTCTCTTGTCTTCTCTTTTTCTCGCAGCTCCAGAGAGCGTCAAAGGAATAAAGTCATTCAGATTCACCGGAGCTCCATAATATAACAGCAAGGATCCAGTTTTTTTTTTTTTTTTTTTTTTTTTTATCTCATCACATAAAATGGCAACCAGGAGTGACCATGGAGGATCAAAAGACGCATTTGGGCGCAAGCCCTGGTCCTGAAGAAATTAACCACCTGATGGGCACCGGAGAAACCAAGGAGAGACTGTTTTGGTGTCGCTTGTTGACTTGGTGATTTATAATGCTGAACAAATAAAGGGGCGCTGCAAGTTGGACACAGAGCGTCTGCGTAACAGGCTATGCCACCGGCCCTTACATTTTTTGGTTATGGTAATGATGTCATAAAATACTGGAGGCCTGTGTCTAAACGGGAAGATAGGCTGATCAGTATCTCCTATCATGTAAGTAACCACATGGACTGCGCTCAACATGGACCTAATTGAGGTGTGTTTGTTATTCTGACTCATATTCAGCACTGATTGGTCGAACCGGTTGATGCCTCATTTTCTCGCTCTGCGCGCGCTGAGCAGCAACTTTTATCCTCTGGCCTGCATCCACATCGCCCTGAGGCGGTTACTATAGCGCTCACGGACCGAACCGCTCATTGACTTAAAATGGAGTTTGCCATGGTGGGTGCGGACGGCGGGTGCAATAGTCACCTGCCTTACGGATATGCCCAAGCTCGCGCACGGGAGAGGGAGCGCGAGAGGGAGCGCCAGGTTGCCCATACGAGAGCGGCGGCTGCAGCGGCCGCTGCCGAAGGTGGAT
The DNA here is from genome assembly GCF_963924715.1 of Thunnus thynnus. Classification (NCBI taxonomy): domain Eukaryota; kingdom Metazoa; phylum Chordata; class Actinopteri; order Scombriformes; family Scombridae; genus Thunnus; species Thunnus thynnus. Next base: position 9,358,693 of record NC_089517.1, read on the forward strand.
CCGGCGCGGAGGGAGGAGGCGGCGGCGGTGGCGGCGGCGGTGGTGGCGGTGGCGGCGGCGGCGGCGGCGGCGGCGTTGGGGGGTCCACCTCCACCTCCTCCTCGAGCGCTCATCTCCTTAACAACCGCCAGCATCAGTCTCGCGCCGCCTCCTCCTCGAACGCCAACATCAGCAGCGGCGGTACCGCCTCGCGCCCCTCCTCCTCCTCCACCTCCGCCTCCTCCTCGCAGCCGCCACAGCACCAGCAGGAGCCCGAGCAGCAGCAGAGGGTTCTCAGAGAGCGGAAAAAGCAGCGCGGCGTCGGACGGTGGAGACGCAGCCGGACGACTCTCGGCGGGGACCTGCGCCACTCGGAGCTGGCGCTGCTCGGATCCGAGGAGGACATCATGATAGAGGAGGAAGAGGCCGAGGGAGCCGAGGAAGAGGAGGAGGAGGAGGGGGACCGGGGAAGCAAAAGGTCGAGTTTTCTGTGTAACATGGATGATGAGGAGGAGACCGTCTCGATCACTGACAGGCGCCCTCAGTCCGGATACGAAAATGTTTACAGCGAGTGCGGCTGCTGCGAGAGAGTTGTCATCAACGTGTCGGGTCTGAAGTTTGAAACTCAGCTCAAGACTCTCACTCAGTTCCCGGACACTCTCCTGGGAGACCCCGACAAGCGTATCAGGTACTTCGACCCGCTGAGGAACGAATACTTCTTCGACCGGAACCGACCAAGTTTTGACGCCATTCTTTACTATTACCAGTCAGGGGGGCGGTTGAAAAGACCAGTCAACGTCCCGTTTGACATCTTCTCCGAGGAGGTGAAGTTTTATGAACTCGGGGAGGAGGCGATACTCAAGTTTCGGGAGGATGAGGGTTTTGTCAAAGAGGAGGAAAAACCTCTGCCTGAGGACGAGTTCAAGCGCCAAATTTGGCTGCTTTTTGAGTATCCGGAGAGCTCCAGTCCTGCCAGGGGGATAGCAGTCGTGTCAGTCTTGGTTATAGTCATTTCTATTGTCATTTTCTGCCTGGAGACGCTGCCGGAGTTCAGGGATGAAAAAGAGTACCTACAGCCACGACACAACTCCAGTCAACCTGACCACGGATTTACCCCTTTCAACGACCCGTTTTTCATCGTGGAGACGGTTTGCATCATCTGGTTCTCCTTTGAGATTATAGTCCGCTTCTTTGCGAGTCCGAGCAAACCGGCTTTCTTTAAAAACATTATGAACTCAATAGACATTGTATCCATTTTGCCTTATTTCATAACTCTCGGCACGGACCTGGCGCAGCACCAAGGCAACGGGCAGCAGGCGATGAGCTTTGCCATCCTGAGAATAATCCGCCTGGTCAGGGTGTTTCGCATCTTCAAACTGTCCAGGCACTCCAAGGGGCTGCAGATCCTGGGTCATACCCTGCGCGCCAGCATGAGGGAGCTGGCCCTCCTCATTTTCTTCCTGGTCATAGGTGTTATCCTTTTCTCCAGCGCGGTGTACTTCGCCGAGGCGGACGAGCCCACCTCTCAGTTCACGAGCATCCCGGACGCTTTCTGGTGGGCGGTGGTGACCATGACCACGGTGGGCTACGGAGACATGAAGCCCATCACTGTCGGTGGGAAGATAGTGGGCTCTCTCTGCGCGATTGCAGGTGTGTTAACCATCGCGCTCCCGGTGCCGGTCATAGTGTCCAACTTCAACTACTTTTACCACAGGGAGACGGATAACGAAGACCAGACACCGGTGGTGGAGAGCATGCCACCGGGCTGTCCGTATTTCCCAGACTTTCTAAGGAAATTCAAAGGCTCGCCCTCGGGCTCCTCACTGGGTGATAAAGCGGAGTACATGGAGATGGAGGAAGGGGTGACGGAGTCGCTTTGCGGGCTGGACAAGAGCCCCAGTAAAGGAAACGGCACAGACATAAGCAGAAAAAACAGTACTAACTCAAAATCCATTCAGACTGACGTGTGATTACAAGTAGAGTTTCTTTTTTTTCTTTCTTTTTTTTCTAAAGAAGAATACTCCCTATAAAGATACTGTATGCCCAACAGCAGGTGGTCACCCTAAAACAAGTTTTACGCACGCGTCAGAGCTCCCATACACATGCATACACACACTCACTGGTCACCATTTGGCAGGTTAAATGTTTCATTCTCTCCCATGGCTGGTTACAATCTCAGAACAATAGTTTCTCTCACATCCTCTCCACACTGTTGAACCCTTAGGAGCAATTATGACCAATATTGGCCTAATGGGTTGAGTATTTTATTGATAACCTGTGTGGGCTTCCAAATCTGACACAAAATCGAAATTCTAGATAAGACAGGCTATGCATTCGCACTTTATGAGTTTCATCTGTCAATAATAGAAAAAGGGTAGGGATGATCGTTTTGCTGTTATGCAATAAAGTTAACATTTGTTTGCACTAATGTAGAATTTGCGCGGGTTTGGCAATTTTTTATTTCAGAGACAGAAACTGTAGGCCATGCAAATGGCAATAATTCTTGTCATCCTCTGACCACTTAGCTGAAGAATGAGTAACAAATAGAGAAAACGAAGAATATTAATAACCCCTTTCATAAGCTGCCAGAAAAAAATTGGACTCCAAGAAAGGAAAAACCTAAGACAGATAAAAGTCTCAATTTGTTACTGTTCCAACTCTTAATATCAACAAAAAGCTCACTGATAGGACACAGCATTTAGCAGTAATCACATAAACCAGGGCTAGAATTACTTGTGTTGACCAACCATGAAAGCTAAGCACAGGAATCATCAGAGTTAAACACGGCTGGAGAAATGACTTGCCCCCCCCCCCACTCCCCCCGCCAGGTTTTGTATGGACAGGCTTGGACCCTTAGTGACAACACTTTGCCCAGCTTCATTTAAGTCACCTCAAAATGACAATATCCCTTTACACGGACGCAGATGGAAAGCTATAGCAAAAATGACTTTTGTGGAAACTCCTTTTGGGGGAGTTTGCGAGCAACTTCCTCTCCTGTCCGCTGGACTTCGTGCACAAAAATATTTTTTTCTCAAGAGGACTATGATTATCTCCGAGCTCAGAGCTTCTCCGGGGTGTGGATGTCTTCCAAGGTATGTAGCCTACTGTTTGCCTCTGATACTGATCTTTGTCCTCCCCATTTTATGCGAAGGAGCCAATAATACTCTTGGAAATGTGGGTCTATCTCAAAGATGATACATGCATCACTCATGACGCACCATCTTCAGATATACAGCTGATTTAATAATTTCCCATCTTATCATTTATTTTCAACACTTGGATGTCCCCTCTACCAAAGAATTACGCGCTATTACGCACGCGTAATAGTGCGTAAAAATACTCTAGATGGACGCTTGCCGAAAATGGCGGACATTCCTGTCAAAATATGGTAATGAAGTTCATGTTTCTTCTGCACCACCTCGATACCAAACTCAGGTCTAATATACAACGATATTACAAGCTCATTAATAATGGCGCAATTACCTCATCTTAGGTGACATCAGATCAGACTGCTGCTGGTTTTCCATTAAGGATGGTTCATGTATGGAGTGTCTGGAAAGTTTACAGATGGAGTACATAAGCTAAAACCTGACAACAGTAGCTATTTTCATATAACTCTGAAAATGTCAGAGTCCCACAAAGTTTCACCTGCGTCCATGGATTGTCTTAAATGCATAATAATGAAAATATAGTTGACTTTAGTTCACTGGGTTTTTGTTTGTCTCTGCTGTCCATTCACCTTGTTGACAGTATTCTCACCTTCCACAGCAGGTGTAGCATAAGGAAGAAGTCAGAATATGTTGTTTCACGATATGCTTATCAGCCTAAACCTTTACTTTTATTATTTAAAATGTGAAAAGTTACACCATTTTGCTGCTTAAGTCTACACATGTTGTTCTGTAGATATTTAATGGCCAAGTAAAACCTTAAAGTCCCCCTCCACTCAAAAAATGTGTTTTGCTTCTTGTTCCTTCAGTTGGATGTTTGAGCTTCACTGTGCAGAATGATGTATGTGCAGAGTTAAACACTAAAAGGCTGTTTTCAGTCATCTGCTGAAGGTGGAAAGTTTCTCTGTGCTCACCTTTAATCTCAGTTTAAAGCGTTTGTGGGCCAGTATGCAACTTACACTAGTGTGATGTGGAAACTTGAAACGTCCAGTGCACACACACACTGAGGGAGGAGGAGACATCTTGCGTCCAGTAGTTAAGCGGAGAAGTTTTAAGAATCTTTAGGTGATTTAACTTTTTTTGTGGAAAAACTGTATTTGTTCCAAATTTCTATTCAAATGTGTCTTTAGATGTCTTAAAGACAGATGCAAAATAAATAATACCAGTACAAAAAGTTTCTGGGCCTTAACTGCATTACGTGTGGAGAAAAAGTTGAGAAAACATTATAACTGTTGCTCTTAGCAAAGTTAAATGTCCTTGACAGTACTTAACAGTGTTCTGAGTATTGACAAAATGCAGCAAAAGACACTATGTACCTTCAAATATGACCTTAAGGCCTTATGACTGCATCACAACTCTATCTGAAGCACCCAAATGTCGCACCCTGTCACTCACTCTATCAGTGCCTCTCAGCATTCCTCAGCACATAATCTCTGCATCAGCGTATAATAATTTATTGCTCTGTGTGTTTATATCCTCAAGGGAACTATTCATACACGCTATTTTCAACACCTGCACCCACAACCCGACGCACGCACAGCACCAGCCTGGCACGGGGCCAGCTCCTCTTGATACCTCACACTTAGCACTTACATAATGTGGCTTATGGCAAGAGGCGCAATCCAAAACATTTTTTAAGCAAAGTGTGCGGGTCAGGCATATTCTTAGGCCTGTAGCTGCTGAGCTGACTGTGAAAACAACCCGTATCATCCTGAGCCACAGAACAGCGCTGAATGGTTTTGACTATTCAGAGCATCCTATTGTCACGTGCACGGTGAGTCTTTGTAGTGCAGATTTAGACCATATGGCCGGGCCATGTGACAAAGTGAGTTATTTATGGTTATTTCTCAAAAGGTATTCCATGCCTGTCAAAGGACATAAAGGAGAGGTGGAAAGAAAGTGAGTGTGCGGTACATAATGTCAAACTGTTATGTAATAATAGCAAGAGCAGAGTATAAATGAGGCGAGTTGATCAACAGGCAGTGCATCGACAATTTTGCTAATCAGTTAATAGTTTGAATCATTTCCAGTAAAGACATCAAACAGTTCCAGCATCTCCAGTTTCTCTTCTTCTGTTTTGTATAATTGTGAAATGAAGATCTAGGTTGTGGGAGCTACTGATGTGCATTTTTCAATATTTGTGACATTATAGGGATTAATCATTGTTTGATTGATCAAAAATCAGATTGGATAACGACTGATAAACAGTAATTAGTTGTAGCTCTAAGAGATATTGACAATACTACAATCTTACACTCCTGAGGATGGACTGTTCATTGATAAATGTTTACAATGCTCCGTTCTAGCACACAGTACAAACAATAGTGAATTGCGGTGATTCAGGTTTTCAGTGGTCAGAGTCACATCTGTACTGTACAGAACACAGTGTGAGCTCCCTGGTGGTAGTTTGACCTCCAGCCATTATCCTTGAATTTTATTCTCCTGGACTCAGCAAAAAACTAATATGACAGTGGTTCTCAACCTTTTTTTGTTTGTGACCCTTTAAAGTGAAGCAATGTCTCAATGCAAGCCCTCATCACAGCTTGCATATCAGGTATGAGCAATTCAATTAAATAGTGATGTTAAACGATTTCATATCAATATTATTAAAGTCTTGAAGAGGTAAAACCCTTCAGTGTTTGATAAAAAAGTAAATGTCTTAGAAAAAATGAACAGACTTTCTGTGGCAGAGATGTTTTCCTCACTTATTTACCACTAATCATATTGTGACCCTTCAAATTTATCTTGTGACCCCTTGGGGAGCTCTGATCCTCAGGTTGGGAACCTATGATGAAGAACTTTTATTAGTTTGTACTGTATATGTGCTAGTGAAGGTGTGTTTGTTAATATTTAAAAAAAAATAGAGTTACGCAGCCTTTCTGTTTGTAATGTTTTGGAAACCATTGGCTTTGATCCTGGGGTAACTCATGATGCATCATGAAAGACAAATTATTCCCTAAGATAATAGAAAGCAGGAATCAATATTTACAACACTTAAGATGACTTTAGACCGTGCGACAACAACGATCGTGTACGTTTATCGCATGTCACATTTTGTGAGATGCCTATGATAAAAATCTTGGTCACGATCGGTGTCAGACAGTGCAACATCAATTTGAAATATGTCAGCTTGTGCGCTGAATGTGTGGTGAATCTTATCGCTACGATGTAAATAGAAAAAAGTTATATGAAAGCAGACACACATCTTCAGCTCACGTCAAAATACAGCAAACTTCTTTTTCATCTCACCTTCATTATTTTGGGACATATTTTCCCCCTAAAATTTATTCAAAACATTCATGCCGGCCAGTGTATTCTGTGTCATTTCATGTTGTAATCTGATTGGTCCAAATCTCCAAATCGGTTGTCAGTGGACGTGTGTCACAGTGTGATCTAGGACACCGTTTTGGATTGACCAAAGATTTTACCACCTTCACATATTAAGGCCATAAACTTGCAAAAGTCTGAACTACTACAAAGCATGAGATTTAAACTGTCTGAAGTATCCCAAATCCTTTCAAACTGCATCAATTAAAGTAACAGTACTTCTCAGGTTTTGCACTGTGGTTCATCATATTGGCACCTGCATTTTTTATCGATTGGGCTTATCATACCCCGCAGCCCACAGTCCATAGTTTATGGGACAGTTGACTCTTCCAGGCTGAAACAACCTGCTCTGCATAACAGAAGCCAAATTGTGCTGACAACCATAGGTCAAAGTCACGGCTGACCCTGCTGACAAACGGCCCATTTAGCTGTTCAGAAAGTGATTCCTACCTGCAGCCAAGACGTGCATCCATCTTCTACATCTGCTTACCTGTTCAGGGTCACTGGGGGCTGGAGTGGATCCCAGCATAAACTGGGCAAGAGATAATACAGACAGGTACACATTCACACTCACAATCAACCCTCGGAGAGATTCCAGTTCAAAAGTGTCATTTTATTAGGTACACCTAACTAAAGCTAATTCAATCTAATGCAGCCACCTTGCGATAAATCCTACCGTAGAGTTTTTAGAGGAGGTGATTCCACTTTATGATAATTTTGGTGCTGTTGAATTATATTGTGTTAAACTGAGAGGTAATGTAATTGGAGTGGACAAAATTACAAAGGTAGGCAAGTAAATTCCAGGTATTGTTATTTATATAACCAAAATCACATGTTTACCTGAAAGGGCTTTAAAGTCTGTACAACATGTGACACCCTTGATCCACAGATGATAGGATTTATTGCAGGGCATTGTTGCACTAGCCGAGGTGTACCTAATAAACTAGTAACTGAATAAGTCATGAGATAAATCCTTCAATTTCATTGGCGATGCCCTTGCCAAAAATTTAAGGCAATTTTTTATTGAACTATTATACTACAAGATATCTTAACAAATTTAAGTAATGCTGTAGGTATTAGGTACAGGAGTAGGACAAAGGCACACATGCATCACTGTCATGAAAAGTCATGAAAAGTATTCTTTATCCCGAGGTGAGCATTGCCAGTGAAATTCAGTGAGAGGTTGTTACTGTTTTTAAAGCAGCTTCACACAGACAGAAGTGTTTTTAGTTAATATGTAGATTACATTTCTGCCCAGGTTGAAGGATGGTGGAGCTGTGCTGAGAATTACCTGAGGTCACCAGACTTCATACAGGGGGAATGCACTGCCATCACTAGTTATGTTTGTGTTCAGCTTTGTGTGTCTCGCTGAGGTCTAACAGATATGTTTGAAAAATGTGAAACTTGTATTGTTTGCTAGCTGGCAGTCTTCTCCTTCTTTGCGCTGTGATGGTGTATTGATATTTTTCTTGCCAGATTCCCGCCACCTGTAGATCGGTGGAACAGTGTGAAAGCATTGGCAGGAATGTGTTTTGCATCGGTTGCATGTTTATGCATGAATGCACGATACAACCAAAACTGGGACCTACATCAAAAAATTACTCCATAGTTGTCAAAATCTCCACAGCATACCTTTTAAAGGGGACATATCATGCTTTTTTGTGATTTTCTGTTATTTTTATATTGTTATGATGTCAGATTGTCTGTGTTAATCACGGTTAAACGTCCAAAACTTGAGGTGAAAATATGTAAAAATTCTCCCTATAAGTCAAAAGCTGTTTATTTACGTAGCCTCCGGAGCCGCTGGAAGTCTGCCAAAGGGCAGCTTTTGGGAGCTAACCAATCAGAACAGAGTGGGCTCATCAGGAGGCGGGCCTTAAAGAGACAGGAGCTAAAACGGCCTGTTTCAGAAAGAGGCTGAACTGAGGAGCTACATAAAGGGCCAGTAAAAGATAAATAAGAAGTTTGTTGAACTGTAAATCATGTCAAGATATTCCAGTAGAGCCCTGGAATAAAAATATAGACCAGAAAATGTGCATAATCCATCCTTTTTAATGTGATACTACCCCTCCGGCCACCACCGAGTGGCCAAATAAACTTAATGAGAATTCTTACTGAATCTGTTTTTACAGGCAATTGAACAACAGCTTTTTACCATTTTTGTAATGTTTTCCATATTTTTTCCATGTGAATGCACAATGGGAGATGCTGACTGTTGTGTGTTTGCCACTAAAGGAAGAGTAGCAACTTCTGTGTTCAGTGATATCATGTGCATACTTTCAATACTTAATAGAATAATCAAGGTGTAAAATGTGCCACAAACACACCAGGCTGTGTAGGAGCTTTAATGTTTAAAGCTCCTGCTCAGGAAATGATTGCCGATATTAATAATCGTTCATAATATTAATAACACCTGTTCTTTTCCTACTATGGAAATTCAAATGGCCCATTTGACCAGGAAAGTTTTTTCTAGGTCTCATTGTACTTTCACTGATCGAGCAGGTCATATTTTCCATAAATTTAATAATTTTGTGGAAAAACCATTAAGCAAACAAATTGACATAGACTGGAACAACATAATAATGTTTACATGTTTGAGAAAAGAATCTTAAATGTGTTGTTTTATGTAATTATTCATAGATGAGCCATCATGCGTCACTGATAAAATCTTCTCCTTGGAAGTAACCAAAGCAACATGAAAAGAAAACAACAAAAAGCAGAGTGGAATTTCATGAGGCTGGAATGTCTCTCCATTCATGTGTCTTGCCAATACATTAATCAGGCCTGATAAAGGCCTGTCAGCTAACTGCTTTGCCAACATACACAGCAGACGATCCCAGCTGTTGTCATCATGCGAGTATTTACGATAATTGTTGTCCCTTTTAAAAATGAGGCAACTTGAGCCACCTTCTTGTAAAATCATTAAAAAAATGGTTCAAAGAGTACGGGATTGATTAATCAGTTTCCATTTAGCCCTCTGGGGTAGACGTTTTTTTCCTATTACTGGTGCCTCGACTCTCTTAATGTATAAATATTTGTATAAATTCAGTACTGTAAGTTACATGCAAGTATATATATGCTGCAGTGATATCACATGACATAATAAAAAGTTAGAAGATGAGAAGTCAAAAGAAAAAGTAAAACAGAATTTGAGTTTTTCAACATTTTATGAATTTTCCACAAATAACAAACTATGTGCAGATGATTACTATTTTCATATTGTAGCCCAAGGCCTTGGGTAAAAACCAAAAAAAATTGAAGTATCAATTACACAGAAAAACTTAACTATTTATATTTTTATCACAACTGTCCTTATTCGTTTCTGGTTGATTTTTACAACAAACATCTATGTGCAAATGTTTACTGTCTTCACATTTGTAGACCAAGGCCTCACATGAATAAACAACATCAGTAAACCTCAGATAACTATCTTGACACATTATTTACTCTCTGTAAGTCGCTTCCATGTTTCAGTAGATTTCTAAATTCTCAGGACACAGCATAGATCTCTCTAATCATGTTTGTAAGTCAGTAATATGCCGTTTTGCAACCGACAATGGTTCACCACCCAATAACATGACTTGTGATTGGACGAGAGAGAGTCAACATGGCTACCAGTGACCAAAACAGTAAAAAGTTGTTTATACAGTTGATATTAGATAAATAAGTACATAAAACATAAAATTATTACTTTTATAATTTGTTGAAAGTGGGCAAACACACATAACACAGTGGTTCCTTAATGGATTATCAATCCCGTGGACGGATCAGTCAATCAGGAAGCATGAGCAACATCCAGATAATTTCTTCTCTAATTTTCTCCTCTGCCAATTTTTTGGCTTCATGCGCCACTGAGCAGCTTTCATAGGAATGTATGAGGCGCCATCTATAAGTCCTCTATCCAGTCCTCCTTAACACATCCAGACTTTTAACCAGGCATGACCAACATTTTTCAGGCACTGGTTTCGTCAATCGACTGTTTGTTAAACTCCTCCCCCCGAAAAAGATTGTCCAATCATAGCTAAGCTACCATAACTAAGCACGGCAGACTTTGGATTTAAAAAGTTTGGCGAAAAGTGTTTTTTTGGGGTTTTCTTTTAGCTTTTCCAAAATCAAAAACACGAGCAAAATCACAAAAAATTGACTAAGCAATGTGTTCATCTGCTCTAACAAGGAATCATTAGCATGTCTGGCTAACTAGCTTAGCACCTACAGTACTAACTAAGCATGACTTTGATGGCCAAAAGTTAGCATATTAGTAAATAAATTTAGTGTTATTAAAAGTTGTGTGTGAGGTTAAAGTTTATGTTAAAAAAGCCTGGTTCACAATTAGTAGAGTTAATAATTACTAATAATATAAAGTAATACAGTATATCTCCGCTATGTGGGAGCTGGTCCTCGTTGCTACTATATCAGTGTTTAGGTTAACATTGGCAGCTCTGTCCTGCTCTTCATTGGATTTAGAAAAGTTTAACTCCAACAACCCCATCCAAACTCCTTACCTGAGAGAGCATTACATTTACCAAACCCATCAGTTTGTCCTCCTCATCCTAAAAGCCTTTTCTCTTGTAGCGTTAAAAGTAACAAACCATACAGTCTGAATGTGAATGATTGCATAAATATCTGTCTTACTTGTCCAAGTATGAAAATTAAGCAGCCAAACAGGGTTAACTTAGAACAAAATATGTCTGATCTTATATTTTTCATTATCATATAGGACTAACTAGCTCTACTGCAATACAAGAACAATGCATCTTCTTTAGTTACATGTCTTCTACATAGATCTTCGACTGGTGGGTGCTGACTGTCTGTTAGCACACTATCATGTAGGTAGCCATCAAGTGCATATTTAAGATCCCTTTTTACAGAATTCTTGTTTCAAAATGCTGAAAACATTAAAAGTCAGCTGGAGACCGTGTGTTTTCAACCAACTCATGGAGCTAACATTAGCTTAATTAGCTCGATGTAGCTTGTTTTAAAAATTACTGTGAAATTTGAATGGTTATCATTGAAAATTGCATACTTTATAGGCTGTGTAACAAACACTCAATTGGACAACTTGCCCTTTCATTGACCAATTAACTGGTCCAAGATAACATCTTAATTGCCCGGGGCCATCATGCACTTAACAAACAGTGTTTGTCACCTCCCGTTTTCCACGTAAACACAGTGTTCACAGCCGAGTCTGAGGAGAGCATTTATTAAAGCACACTGGGATTACAGCGTCAGTGTAAGTTTAAACCAGCTCGTGGTTTCCATGTAGCGGTTACATAATGTCCCTCTATTGAAGGATAGCAACCTGATTCTTTGCCTTCACTGTATCCCCGCTTTCCAATTGGCTGCATTAATCTGACAGTATCCCAGGCTTTATTATGTTACTTCATTCTAGACGTGTAGATTGTCTTGCTAATTACACATATGCCTCAGTGTTGGGTTTCTCCACCCACAGAGAAATCTGCGGCTTTATTAATGCTTATATGATGTATTGGATTTCAGTTATTAAAACAGTAGTTATTGCATGTGTTTAAAAGAGAAAAGCTGATTTAGTTTTATAGATGCCAAAATGATGGCATATATAAAATAAAATATAGATTACAAAATCAATATTTACAGTACTGTTCTGCCAGTTTACCTGCAGTGCATGCAGAGCTATGTGTGGTCAAAACGTTGATTAAGTTTGCTGTCACACTCACACAATCTGGGCCAACAGAGGATTACAGATTTGTTATGGCATTGGGAAAGGTAAGCATTTCAAAGATTTGTCATATCAAGTTAAGGCTTTTTTCCCCTCATTTTCCAGAGTGCTACCTAAAACCCCACAGCGCTGCAGCTTTTTATGAACAAGCTTGAGATTTGATTAAACGGAGCATCTGCTCAACGATAAAAAAGTTCTCTCTGTTGCTCTGTGTGTAGATGAGCTGGTGAGCGGTCCTGTAAACTTCTGAAGGGCCACAGATGCAGATCAGCTGTGAGGATCGAGGAACACACATCAGTGTGTGTCTGTAAAATCTTTGGAGGGTGAACTCGATAGCAATGCATGCACTTTTGAGCTATCTTTTGTAAAAAATGTAACATTTAGTCCTCTAAAGATGTACAGTATGATTTGTAAAAGTCAGAAACAGTCCTGTTGTTTTACATTATTGAGATCCTTCCAAGAAAAATGTCAAAATGTTGTAATGTCAGTCGCCCAAAAATGTATTTTTAGGCAACATGTTTCTCTATCAAAGCGACCATTTTAACACAAACCATGATCTTTCTCTAAACCTAACCAAGTGGGTTTTGTGCCTAAACCCAACAATACCTTAACCACAGTGTTTTTACATCATGAAACATCATTCCACAGTGATTTGTAAGAGTTTGGAAAAGCACAGACAAATGATGATGTCCTGCCGATTACTGCTGATGGGGGCCCCAGATTAGAAAACGCTCCTACAGTGTGTGTTATTTAATTTGGTAGACTTGTCATTGTCAGGTATTTAGGCTGTGTGATGTTTGCACCTGCTGTGTGTTGGTTTCCTCTCTCTATATATGCTTTGAACAGGACAAGCAATTTAGGAAATGAATGGAAGGATATCAGACACACAATCAGCTCCCACAGTTTTAGTATAAATTTGAATCATTTAATTCACAGTCTCACCCAAAAATAACAAGAAAATGAAAAAAAAAAAAGCAGTAAAATGTAACACTGCAGCTTTCCTGGCTGTGATATTAGTCACAGCAGCTGACACAGTGCAGAGAAAAGTAGATAATGTTTGTGGACAGCACTGTGTCAGCATTATTAAAATATTTTTTAAACACAATTAAAACATAATTAGATTGTCTCTTGATCTTAAGATGTTGCCGTTTTTTTGTTCACATTTATGAAATGTTACCTGTAAACGACTGGAGAACATCTCGACCTCAAAAAACCCAGAAACCAAAAACTAATTTCAGGGTTTTTTTAAAAAAAGCATATCAAAAGTCTCACAAACTCACATACATGAAGCTCAGCAGAGTCAAACATCAGTTGGTCATATCAATGCTGAAATTAGTTTGTAGTGTAAAATCACCACATATGTAAGTTTATGTATCATAACTTACTAGATTTAGACATTTCTAATTGTAAATATAAACAAACAAGCAACAAAAAACCCCACACAGAATGGAAAATACTTTGATTAACTTGGTCCAGCAGTATTTAAAACTGCAATTAAATGCCAACTGTGTACTGTTAAATAAAACAGTTTGTCTAAAAATACCTCAGGCTGCTCATGATTAGATTAGAAAACAGACAAATTCCCCATTTCCTGCACACCAAGGACTCGTGTAGGACAAACCGAACCTGATGACACGAGGACGGCGGGGTCAGGCAGTGCGTCACGCTAACCGTCATTGTCTACATTACATTACATTAGTATGGATATGATGACACACTTGTGCAGTTGCTAATTTTTTTTGCAAGGCACATTATGAATTTCAGCCCCTCTTGCTCATTTTAAATGAGAAGAGATGCAAAGACAGCAGCCTACAGTGTTATGTACAAACTAAATCTGTGGGTGTATTACAAGTGTAAGCTGTTTTCCCCAATAAAAAAAATCTCCTCTCTCTGCACACATTACTGAATAATGTAACCCAAATAACAGAAGTAGGCTTTAGAACGGTTCTGACTAATGATGAGTCAAATTACATTATTCATGTAGGCTTGCTATATTAGGCTACAGTGTATATTTCATGCAGCCGTTACTATAGCTTCATAACCTTCTACGATAAATTTTATATTTGATCATACTATCTTATGCACAACGTTTCAATAAACAAAACACTTTCAAGTTCTAGGAGAGAAATCAGCTTTTTAAAAAGATGATAATTTTGGCCTTTCAGCAGCTGAGTGGAGGTGTGTTTGGATACTACTCCCGCTGGATTTTACTGTCTATGTTTGATGCATATAGTATTATAATGTCATTTGTTGATTAAATGATAATGAAGATTATACAGTATGTGTAATGTTTGCAGACAACTGTCAACCAATTCTGAAGCTCTATGAAGCTTTTTACTCTCTTTTAGCTCATTGTTTTGCTTTTATAGACTGAACTTTACTGTATGTTCCAACCTTGTGTCCAAGAAATCACGTTTATATGTGACTAAATATGTTTTGCAGGAAGTGTAATGCTGGTTGAATTACGTTCTCTCTCACAATAATGAGAAAATGCAGATCATTAACATATTTGGCAAGTTGCAAAAATGCTGATATCAACTGTATGAGTAAAATGTTCAGTGAGGACATGTCATTATTTTTTCCGCCACACTATCTGATCTTGCTCTACAATATCCGCTCGCAGTCACTACAGCAATATTAAACTTTTTATTGTTACGTTTAGACACTGGCAGCACTTGGTGAAGGTTCAGGAAAGATTGTGGTCTTGGTTTAATACAGAAAAAAAAGGTCTGCAAAGACTTGAAGCATAACGTGTTTATTAACTTTTAATTGAAACCATAATCTTTCACTAACCTTAACCAAATGGCTTTTATTGCTTATATATAAACACATGCAAGACTCGGGATACAAACCCTGATCTCTGGTGCCAGAGGCCTGCGTCTTGTACACCCACCTTCCACCCTGACCACCTCCCTCTGACGTCAGTGTGAAATACATATACAGTAAATGTAGCGATTAAATCACTGGGAAAGAACATTGCCTGTGTACATAATTAAGCCAACACAACGTAACTGGGAAATCAGTTCGTATACAAATGTAATTTCTAGGAGACAGGGTTGATGGTTCTCCAATCTCATAAACCTACCGCACAAGAAACAGCAGACAGAAAAAGTTAGCAACTAGGTGGTCAAGACAGTCAAACACGCAGAAGAGACTGATATTTTTCTAAGGAAACAAAAGCGTAGCTAAAAGGAAAATGAATGTCTTACATTCATCAGGTGGAAACATGACTAATTGAAAGATTGTGCGGCCCTGCTAATGTGTTGCCGTTGTTTGCTCACACATTAGCCAGCACAACTTTATAATGTGATAATATGCCAAAAAAAATGCATGATGCATCAGAGTTAGCTCTCCTAAAGCGTGTCAGTATTAGAGCAGAGAGGACTTCAACACATGCCGCTCAGTTTGCTCAGTCATCACACACTGATGCTTTTTCGCCGAGCAACCCCATTACATCTGATCATCTACGTGTCGTTAAACATTGTACAGGCTATTTTACACAAACATCTGCAGGAGTCAAACTGCCTGACAAACAAACTGCCAAGATATCGCAGAGGAATCAGTTAAAGTGTCCTTCTTAAGGTGAATATAGCTAAAAGTCCAACTGAAATGAAATTGCTACTTCTACAGCTTTTGTCACACCTGAAAATGTCACTTTGGTCCGGTTAGACGCTGGTTTGATCATTGCTCTGATTCCGATTTCCAATTTTTTAAAGGTCTGACCTGCCGATTCCAATTTTCTTTCTTCATAAGAATTTAATATGACCGGTCATGGCTGATAAAATGAGAAATCTCTACTGTTATGACCCTTTTTCTTCATTCTAATAGAAAACTATTAACAAGACATTTAAGAAAACATGTTCACATTATTTTTGATGATTTTTGATGATTAAATGTGATTTCAGTTAGACTTTAACCTAAGCTAAAAGTCAAGCTGGTGTGAGGGAAGTTGACACCACAGTTAAACAGCTAACTTTTAGTCGTTATCAGTGAAATCTGCTCTACTGCCACTTTAGATTGGCTGAGCGAGAGGAGGAGAGCCTTGTTACATATTTAACTAGAGATCTTTGCACTCGGTCGGCTACAACTTTCTAACTTTTTCTACAAAACCAGTGTGTCTGCAGTTAGATAAAAATCCCAAACACACTGAATAGTGCATTGATTCTTCATCACTCACAGTAGTACATACACCTCCTCTGCTTCTATTCTTTTCTCCAAAACCAGTTTAAATTTCTCGCATTTTGTCTTCTAACAACAGCTTGACAAAACGTTCCCATGACCACATCTTAGACAGTTTGAGAACACTGTAAGGAAATACTGCATCATCATTATCTAACAGACGTATAATATATTACAGAAAGATCTTATATTTTAATTCAAATCACAGTATTATTCATTTTGGCACTTATTATCTGAGTATCTCTTCATTTCTTGAGAGTCTGACAACCGTTAATGTTATATGCTGATAGGTAATACGCAGTTATATAAGTGCCACGTGTGCAGTCAACATCAATTACAGTCAGACGACCTCAAGTTTCACCCCGTGGTCAGTCTAGGCTGGCGTGGACATGGAAAACGCAAATCCTAGATGAGCCTGGATCAGGGGGCGTCTCCTCGTGTATCGATCACTGTTATGTAAAATAACAGTGAAGCTTTCTCGGCTTTTGTCCTGCCCGAGCAGTGCGTTTGCACTTGTTGGAAAATGGCTGCCATGACCAGCCCTCTACAGACCTCGTCTCCCACTCGTTCTCTGTGCTCTCTTGCTTTGGAGTGACTAGATGTTTTTATGTGGAGTGACTAATGCTCGCTCTAAAGGGCCTCGGGTGTATCTCACTGTGTGTGTGTGCATGTGTGTGTGTGTGTGTGTGTGTGTGCGGGTATGTGCGTTTTAATGTGTGTGCACACGAATCCTGTACGCAACCAATCAGCAGGCAGGGGCTTGACCCGCTTACATGAAGATGAGTCAGTTTCATGGTCTGCAGAGACCGAGATCCCCCCACACACACACACACTTCATCTCGATCCATGCAAATGGTTTGATTTGTAATTGTGTATAGGAGTTACTGTGCACCAAAACACTGTAGTGCCAATTCATGCGCATGTAAGGACACTGGGATGAGAGTTACAGTGAGAGGAGGAGGTTGGAGGTGAAACTGATGAGTGCAGATTGCCACAAACAATAATATTCACTGTGTGCCTGTTTTTTACTGGAAGAGTCAAGATGTGATGTTGTATCTGTGCCCAGTTGATGATGAAAAACAGGATGATGAACTGGAAATTTTTTGGAATTATGAAACCGTGAGGCTGCCAGACAGCAAATGGCAGCGACATTGGACGTGTGCTCCATTCGTCGGTTGTATTTATAGACTGATGACAGGTCTTAACCTTGTCATTGAAATCCTCTTATCACTCATCATGTGAAAAGACTGAACTTCATATTTTTCTGGATGATAAAACAAACAAGGCACAGTAGTTGAAGCTGCAACTAATGATCATTTTTTATCATTATCTCTATAACCAGCATTTTTCCCACCATTTTCTGACATTTTATAATTTCTTAGTGCTCATGGTGAAAATGTCTGACACATAAAGAATCCTCACATTTGAGAAGCTGCAAACAGCAAATGTTTGGCATTTTTTCTTAAAATAAAAACGATTATTTGATTATAAAAATAGTTGTAGATTCATTTTCTGTCGATCGACTAATCGTTGCAGCTCTAAGGGGAGTTGTAATAAGTGAAATGTTGGCTGCAAAAGATGAAATCTTTCTGTTTATTCGAGATTTCTTTAAACTTTATATTCTAGTGTTGTTTACACAGGGAAGGATAAAGTACAGCGGCTATAGTGGCAGAGAAATTAATGATTATTAGAAAGATTATCGGTATTGTTATTGTTTCTACTCCTTCTTCTGTCGTTCAGTGTCGGATCACTTCTGTCAGTGACTGGAAGAACTCCTATTGTTTTCCCGCTACACCTTCTTTCATTCTTTGTGTGCGAATGAACACCGTGAAGCTTTATGTTATCATTATGTAGGCTGAGCAGCACAGTAGCTCAGTGGTTTGCACTGTCACCTCACAGCCAGGTCCTGGCTCTGTGTATAGATAATAGACGGATGGATGGATTATGTATGAGATTTACTTTGCAGTTACGGTTGGTTTGCCCGATACTGATTTTTTAACATCAAGTGCACAACATGGCCACTGTGTTTGTGTTTGATTTTGTGGCTTGTGTGTTTTAACTGTTAGCCTTGAATCGTTGTAATTTCAGTATTATTCAGTGTATTTCAGTGCTCATGCTGTTTCTTCCTGATTTCATCATGTTGCACTGGATATCTTGGAGCTCACATTTGCCTAACACCTTATTGCTCACTAATTAGCTAAGGTTAAAGCTTTGTAACATATTGGGTGTTGCACATTGTTT
This sequence comes from Thunnus thynnus, assembly GCF_963924715.1. Lineage (NCBI taxonomy): Eukaryota > Metazoa > Chordata > Actinopteri > Scombriformes > Scombridae > Thunnus > Thunnus thynnus. The sequence continues at coordinate 9,377,281 of NC_089517.1, forward strand.
ACAGTGGCAGTGCCTAGTAAAGAGAGGGGAAAACAGAGAAAGAGAGCTCCAAAGCTGGCAGCTAAAAGAAGAGACTCTTTATGAAGTCGGATTCAAAGCGGCAGCTGGTCAACAGGAAAATCACTATGACTGAAATATCTAGACACAATTTCAATAAGTATCCCTATTGTTTATAAAGTTTAAAAAAGAGCATGTTTTATTGACTGTAAAAGTAATATTTAGTTTAAAATAACTTACATGATAGCTTGTTTAAGTTACTGTAGGTGTGTTAAAGGCGGAATGAGCAGGATTTTCCTAAAAAACATGTCTAGACATAGAAAAATAATCCCACTCAATCATCACTTATGACCCACTAGAAGTGTGTGGCGGTGTCTGTATTTGCCCTCTGCTTGTATTTACTTATTTTGCTGCATTTGGGACATTTCTGGGCATCAACCTCTGGGCAGTGGGTGTGTAGAAAGAATATCAGGGTCAGCCAATCAGAGGCAGAGCAGGGGCGGGTCTTTCACAGAATGCAGGTGGGAAGATTAATAATACTGTAGCTTCTGGTGTCGTTGAGCCAGGCGAAGGGGCCAACTTTGAATATTGTGTTTACAAACTGCAACTGATAAATCCTTCTCATTCTGCCTTTAACATTACAGTAACATTTAAAAATTTGAACAGTGGAAGTGGACAGAGCTGCTGAGAAATGTCTTCTATAGTCAGAATATACAGTAAGTAAGTAAAGATTTATTTATATAGCAATTAAAAGCATAAAACAAACATGACAGTAACGAGATTTATGTTTATGAAACAGAAATAACATCAACAAAACAATAAAATCAATTTGACCAAACAGTAAACATCAGTTTTAAAGGTGCAGGGTGTAAGATTTAGTTGCATCTAGTACTGAGGCTGCACATTGCAACCAACTGAATACCCCTCCCCCCTCCTCCCCTTCCTGGCATGTAGGAGAACATATGGTGGCCGTGAAACTTGCGAAAGGCCCTCTCTAGAGCCAGCGTGTGGTTTGTCCATTCTGGGCTACTGTAGAAACATGGCAGGCTCTGTGGAAGAGGACCCGCTCCTTATGTAGATATAAAGGGCTCATTCTAAGGTAACAAAAACACAACAATTCTTATTTTCATTGCATTATACACTCATTAAAACACACTTATGAATATTATATTCCATTTCTGCCAAGTCCGTTCCGCTAGATGCCACTAAATTCTACACACTGCACCTTTAAGTTTTTTTAAAGATGTTGGTGGAACTGGTTAATCTGACAGTAAGAGGGACACTACTGTAAAGTCACTCATCTTAAGTGGAGCTCTGGGAACATCCAGCAGACACTGGTCAGCCCGATCTGAGTAACACTGTCTCCTGGTAATTATGATTATGTACAACTATTGTTTTCCCAATTACGTCCACAGGCAATGTTTTTTTGAATCCTGACTCACGCGTGTGGTTATGTTTAGGCAACAAAAGCACTTTGGTTAAAGGTTTACCAGCGAGGTAAAATGATAATAAACATGTTATGCTTCAAGTCATTGCTGACCTTTCTGTGTATTAAACCAACATCGTGATCTTTTCTCTAACCTCAACCAAGTGCTGCCTCAACATAACCATAAAAAGTTTAACATTGCTGTAGTTTCTACCAGCAGACACTGAAGAACTATGTTGTGTCTGAACGTTTCACTCATACGTTCAGTATCAACATTTTTTTGCAATTTGCCAAATACGTTAATTACCAACATTTTCTCATTATGTTGGGAGGAAACATCATTCAGCCAGCATTACATTTCTAGCAAAACATATTTGCTTTTGCAGTTTAGTTGTATATGAACATAATTTCTAGGAGACAGGATTGATCTAAGAGACTTTAAATTACAGTAGGGACACAACAACTCAGAGATGTACTCAGGGGCTTCATTGTGTAGAGTCTGATAAGTAATAACCAAAAATTTTATATTGAATTCTAACTCTACTAGAGAGGAGCCAGCAGTGGAGTAATGTGCTCCCTGCACTTTGTCTTTGTTAGAAGACGGGCTGCAGGATTTTGAATCATCCGCAGACGAGCTCTGTGGCTGAAGCAAGAGTATCATGAGTTATAATAATCTAGTCATGAGGACACAAAAGCATGGATTAATTTCTCGGCGTTTTTCAAAAGATAAAAATGTGACTCATCGTCGGACCGGTTTTACATTCTGGGATATACAGCAATTGTAGGGAACATATTATTTAATTTATGTGAAACTTCATCATTTAGCAACATCAGGACGGAGAGTAAGTTTCATAGAGCCGCTGTACCTCAAAATGTCTGCACGTCTCTGGGATTATAGATGTAGACGTACAGCGCTGTGCGATTTCACTTCAACTGCCAGGTTTGCTTAAATAAATAGTCTTTCTGTATTCAGCAAATATCTGATGAATGTAAACTTGAGACCTGTGTGATTAACCAAACTGCTTGACTGTTTCCCTCAGTGGCAAATCGCTGCCTCCCTCCGTCGCTCCCCGCTTTCCCTCTTTGATCACACACACACACACACACGCACTCATATACACACACACACTGACTCCCACCGGCTTCCAACGTTTCTGTTTTCCTTTTGATTTCATTTACTGCAGTAGGTTGGTTTTAATTTATTTATGTTCCTCTACCTCTCATTCAGATAATTTGTTATCATGCCTTTTCTGCCCCTTGTATCTCACTGCTGATTCTAACCAATTTGGCTTCAATTATTGTTTTTGATGAC